>NC_084793.1:60930334-61599084 GCF_963169125.1 Humulus lupulus
TGTGTATTACAGTTTGTTTTAGTTGCATAACATGCTATAATTTGACAACCTATGTTGCAACATCTACAACCTCTATTACAAGTACAACAACTTGAGGCTGCAATCTCTATTGCAACATCGGTAACCCTTAGAACCTAAGGTGCAACCTCTATTGTGCAACATCCACAAGTTTTGGAATCTGAGGTGCAACCTCGGCAATCTTAATTTGTAAATTAGGTTTTTTTTTAAGTTATTTTAGTTGCATAATAGGTTGCCTAACATGCTTTAATTTTCATATGGGATTTTTAAAGTTATTATAGTTGCATAATAGGTTGCTTAACATGCTTTAATTTTCTTATGAGATTTTTAAAGTTGTTTTATGTTGCAAATGAGGTTATTTTAGTTGGTTTAGTTGCAAATTAGATTTTTTTTTTTTTTTTTTTTTGCTTTAGTTTCAAATTGAAGTGCTTATGTTGCTGAAATTTGAAAATAAGTTTTTTTTTAATGTTGCATTAGGTTGGATAGGGTTGCATAAAGATGATTAATTTGCATAATGAGATTTTTTAGTTGCTTAAAAATGCTAAAATTAACATATGTATTTTTAAGTTGTTTTGTGTTGCATTAGGTTGCATTTTATTGTTTTAAAACTTCTTTAAAATGCGTGGTAACAATATTCAATAATAAGTAAAGGTACTTTTTTAACATGATTCTTAAGAAATATCCATCTTATCATTTCAAGAAAGAAATAGTGAATCATTAAATTTACAATATATAATATAAATTATGCTCTTTTTTTATTCATTAAGATTTTGTCTATTATTTTGATAAAAAAAAAAAAAGAGTATAGTACATGTCGATAAGCAATACATAGTTCTCTCAAATGGATAGTACTCTGTATTCTGTTGTAACTTACTCTTGAAAATGAATCAAAATTATGATAACTGCTGCAAGAATGAAATATATATATATATATAAATATATATTAAGAGACACTACAACAAAAAAAGCTTTTTAGGACTCGCAGGGTGTAAGTCTCCTATTTGAGAGCCTTAAAAACTGAGATTTTTTAGGACTCACAAACTAAAAGAATGTTTTTAGGACTTGCATTGCAAGCCGTAAAAGAATTGACGCGAGCCCTAAAAGAATGGGTGGAGTAAGTGGCAACGCCACCACTCCACGGTGGCCATTGGGTCTAATTTTTTAGTGGGTTTTGAAGCCCAAGATGCAAGGAATATGGTGGTGGTGGTGGTTCATCTCGTGGTGGCTTGAGGTGGCTGGAAAGTGGTCGAAAAGTTTGGGAAAACCCAAAATCGCATAAACTTCGACAAGCACTTTGAGGGCCTTAGGCGTGAGGGGCTGAGCTCCGGGGGTTGGAGGTTTCAGGGGGCGGCGCGTGACGGTCGACGGTGACGGCAAGGTGGTCATTTGGCCATGGCAGAGACGAGCTAGAGAGAGAGGGAGCTTCGTGAGAGAGAGAGAGAGAGAGAACCAAGGAGGGAGAGAGTGATTTGAATGATTTTTGTGTTTTTTATAATATTGAGTGATTGGAGAGATTAAAGGGAATTTGTTATTTTTTAAAATTCAAATTTTTAGGACACACAAATAAAGATATATATATATAAAGTTTGTGAATAAATTTAAATTTAAACGGATATTTTACAATAGTATTTATCGATGTACATCAATATATACAGATAATAATAATTAAAATAGTTTATGTTGATTTTAACTCAAATAAATTAATATATTTGAATTTGAGTTAATTTTCAAAAAGAAATAGTGACATATATAATCTATAATAGATTTCTTTATGTCCCCAAATTTAAATAATATCTCACGACGACACCGCCATCCCCGTATCATTACAGGTGTATAAAATAGAGTAATTATTTCACTCCCAACTCATTAAAAAAAAAGGTCTTGGAAAGTAGAGTATTCTAAACACAGTAATCTTCATGAGATCCCCAAAAAGACTTGTTGCCATGACTAGGAATTTTGTTGCAAAGAAGAAGAAGAGCGTAACTTGGTTGTTTGGCACATCAACAACAACAGCAGGAAAGAGAGACCACGTTGTCGTTTACAGCAGCGACAACAAGCGTTTTGAGTTGGCGTTGAAATATATGGGAAGTTTGCTAATATTGGAACTGGTGAGAATGTCGACAGAGATGGAGCCAGTGGATGGAGATGGTACTGTAAGGATTATTAAAATACACTTAAGCAACACACATAAACATTAGTATTCAACATAATTTCCCAGATCTTAATCATGTTACTAAAAGTGCATAAATGATAAACCCTAAAACATGTTTCTATAAAATCTTTGCTAAATTAAAGAAGAATATGAACACAATAGCGGAAGTACTAACCTGAAGCCATTGATGGAAATTGCAAGAAGAATGATGGAGATTGAATCAAGGCAATTAATCTTCTAAGAAAATCAGTTTCTCTCTCTGTGATGGGGAAGAAAAGAATACGAAAGAATACGTTTATTGGGACCACTACCTATTTAAATAATAAACTGATTATTAAATCAATTTTGGATATTTATAATTTGGCCCATCATCAAATTATAAATACAACTTATGGTATCTACACATTATTTCCATGACATTTTAATACCTATGATACTTATAACATAATTGGTCACTTTTTTTTTTTTTTTTTTGTATCAAACTTTATAATAGCATCATACATTAATACATATGTGCCCATGATAGGATTTTTAATCCAACAATCTTCCACTTGGGCAACATATGTTTCCTTATAAATGTATAACTTTATGAGCTCAAAATTTGCTATCATATAAAGATATTCTTTAACAATCTTGTCCATCAGCCATATCCATATAGGGTCAAAGCGGTCTTTGTCATATTAATCATGACTAAACCCATCAATGGTCACATATACAAATACAGTCAAATGACATAGATCAATCATGGATGTGTAGCATGGAAATTACATGCCATGTGAACCAAACATGCCTATTTCCAACTGGTCCTACTTAAACTTTAGTGAGGTCAGAATCAAACATGACAAAACAGAGTGAATAAACTGAATACTTCATTCTGATCAGAAAATAACTAAATACATAAATGTCTGAAGCAAATATAAAGCAAATAAAATACAAACTCCCACTAAATCATGATATCCTCAAACAATACAACACCCATATGAGCAGTATGCTCATGAAAGACCTTGGGTGGCAATCCCTTTGTGAGCGGATCTGCTATCATGGAGTTTGTCCCAATGTGCTCTATGGATATCTGTCCACTCTGTACTCTCTCTTTCACAACTAGGAACTTTATGTCAATATGCTTTGACTTTGATGAGCTCCTATTGTTGTTGGAATACAACACTGCTGAATTATTGTCACAAAATAACTTGAGTGGTCTTTCTACATTCTCCAAAATGCGCAGCCCAGTGACAAAGTTACGTAGCCATATTCCATGATTTGATGCCTCATAGCATGCTACAAATTCTTCCGCCATTGTGGAAGAAGCTACAAGTGTTTGTTTGACACTTCTCCAGGATATAGCTCCTCCAGCTAACAGATAAATATAACCTGATGTAGACTTTCTGCTGTCTTGGCACCCAGGGAAATCAGAATCAGAATATCCTACAACCTCCAAAAGATCTGATTTCCTATATGTGAGCATATAATGTTTTGTTCTCTGGAGATATCTCAAAACCCTCTTGGCTGCTATCCAATGGTCCATACCAGGATTGCTTAAATATTTACCTAACATGCCAACAATATTCACTATATCTGGACGCGTACATACTTGAGCATACATTAGACTCCCAACAGCCGATGCATACGGAATCTTTTGCATTTCTTGAATTTCAAGGTTACTTTTAGGGCATTGACTAAGACTGAATTTGTCTCCTTTAGCAACAGGGGTATCACCTGGTCTACAATCTTGCATGCCAAATCTTTTAAGCACTTTATCGATATAGCTTTTTTGTGATAATCCAAGAATACCCTGAGAACGGTCTCGATGTATCTGAATTCCTAATACAAAAGAAGCATCCCCAAGATCTTTCATCTCAAAATGCTTAGATAGAAATCTCTTGGTTTCATGCAATAAGCCTATATCATTAGTGGCAAGCAATATGTCATCGACATATAGAACCAAGAATATATATTTACTCCCACTGAACTTATGATATACACAATCATCAACAACATTCATCTCAAAACCGAATGAGATAATTACTTGATGAAACTTATGATACCATTGGCGAGAAGCTTGCTTGAGTCCATAGATAGATTTTGTCAATTTGCAAACCATGTTCTTTGGGTCTCCTGACACAAAGTTTTCTGGTTGCACCATATGAATTGTCTCATCAATGTCGTCATTGAGAAATGTTGTCTTAACATCCATCTGATGTAACTCAAGATCGAGATGAGCAACAAGTGCCATAATTGTCCTAAAAGAGTCTTTCGATGAAACTGGAGAGAAAGTCTCTGTAAAATCGATGCCTTCTTTTTTTAGTATAGCCTTTTACTACAAGACGTGCTTTATACCTCTCTACATTACCATTTGCATCCCTCTTGATTTTAAATATCCATTTACAACCAATTGGTTTTGCACCTTCTGGTAATGGGACAAGTTCCCAAACTTTATTGTCTTGCATGGACTTGTACTCCTCATTCATGGCATCCATCCACTTTTGAGAGTTAGAACTTTTTATGGCCTGATGAAAGTTGATTGGGTCATCTTTCACCAATCCATTGTCATCCTCATGTTCTTGGAGAAATACAATATAATCATCTAAAATAGCACTTCTCCTTTCTCTCACGGACCTCCTTAATGACACCAGTTCTTAAGGTTGTTGAGTTTGTTCTTCTGGAGCAATTACCTCATTTTCATTTGGGGTTTGTTGAGGTTCCATATTCACTTTCTGATCAATGATACGTGTAGGAACCTGAATAATGTCAAAAGTGATAGCAGAAATTGGGTTTGAATCCAATTCCTCTTCAAAAGAAATATCTCTAACCTTATTTCTCCCCCCAAACTCAACATCCTCGAAAAATGTTGCAGTACCCGTCTCAAAAATATTTTTAAGTGTGGGATCATAAAACTTATAGCCCCTAGATCGCTCAGAATAACCAATAAAGTAGTTGCTCACTGTTTTGGAGTCCAATTTCTTTTCATGTGGCCTATAAGGCCTTGCCTCAGCTAGACATCCCCAAATGTGAAAGTGCTTTAAACTAGGCTTTCGGCCTGTCCAAAGCTCATAAGGTGTTTTTGCAACTTCTTTAGTTGGTACTCTGTTCAGAATGTAAGCTCCTGTCTTTAATGCTTCTCCCCAGAGAGACTCAGGTAAGGTAGAATGAACAATCATGCTCCTTACCATATCCTTAAGAGTCCTATTGCGTCTTTCAGCTACCCTATTCATGCTAGGTGATCCTGGCATGGTGTACTATGGGACAATACCGCATTCCTCTAGGAATTTTGCAAACGGTCCTGGACGTTGTTCGCCTGAGCCATCATATCTACCGTAGTACTCACCACCACGATCGGATCTGACGTTTTTAATCCTTTTGTTGAGTTGATTCTCAACTTCAACTTTATAAGCTTTGAACACATCCAGAGACTGTGACTTTTCATGAATGAGATATAGGTACCCATAACGTGAGTAATCGTCTATGAATGATATGAAATATTGTTGACCATTCCATGATGTTGTAGGGAATGGCCCAAAAATATCTGTATGAATCAATTCTAAGACATCTGTAGATCTGTTGGCACCTAATCTCTTAGTTTTGGTCTGTTTTCCATTGATACAATTGACACAAACATCAAAGTTTGTGAAGTCAAGAGACTCTAAAATGCCATCAGCCACAAGACGCTCAACTCTACCTTTTGAGATATGACCTAAGCGCATATGCCATAATGAGGCTAAATTTTCCTTATTTAATTTGCGTTTAGTACCACGTGATTCCACATGCAAGGTTTCATTATAGGATGCAATTGCTTCTAGCAAATAAAGGTTGTCATAAGCATTCAAGTAACCAGTTCAAACAACATTTGAATTTAAAGACAAACTAAATTGATTGTTTCCAAAAGAACAACAATATCCAAATTTGTCCAATAATGAAACAGAAACTAAATTCCGTCTAAAACACGGTACAACAAAAGTGTCTTTTAAATCCAAATAAAAACCAGTTCCTAATAACAACCTAAAATACCCAATAGCTTCAACTTCTACCGATTGTCCATCGCCCACAAAGATGTGTCTTTCACCATCACTTGGCTTTCGGTAGCTCAGGCAACCCTGCATAGAAACACTTATGTGAGTAGTAGCACCAGAATCTATCCACCAAGTATTTCTAGGTACTAAAGATAAATTAACCTCAGAACAGACCAAAGTAAGAAACATACCTTTCTTTTCACGCCATGCGTGATTGTTATCCAGTAAATTAGCATTTGTGACGTGGCCAATAATTTCTTGACACGTGGCTGATACCTGGAAGCATCTGCTAGAGTATCGACCAGGAGACACACCAGAAGCAGGACAAGCCTATCTTTGCCATGACCAGTCTGGTCGGTGGGTCCGCTGGCAAAGCAACATTTATGGGAAGATCTTTGTGAATCCCGAATTTGCCTCATGCAATCTTCTGAATATCCCACTATTCAGGGGATAATATCTGTAACGATCTTTTGTAACCCTCCTTGAGCCTATAAATAGCAAGAGATAGCTCAAGGGAAGAGGACTTTGGGCTAAAAAATCATAGAGAGATAGAATTTCTCCGAGAAAACTTGTATTGCTTTAGGTGAAGTGCTGAAACTCATTGAACCCAAGTTCTCTGATCACACTTCTGATTTCATATCAATATAATTCTAAGTGGACGTAGGTCATTACCAGATCCTGGGGCCGAACCACTATAAATTGCTGTGTTTTCTTTACTTTCGTCATTACATTATTCTCTTTGTATTCGTCCGTATCATTCATATTTTGACTCCGTGTCAGTTGGACAAATCGTGGGTCAACATTCTGGTGCTTTCATTGAGAGGACGATTCATCGTTGTTAAGAAAACTGATGGCGAAAGCAGGAAGGAAAGCTGGCCAGACGGCCGCCGCTGCACCGTCGAATCCACCACCTCCTCCTCCACCCGCAAGCATGGCGGAAGATGAGCCGCAACTAGATTTTGAAGAGGAGGAAATGGACGATGCGACGCTGAAGAGCACCCTGGGCACGTTACAAGAAGAATTGGCTAGTCTGAGGGCCAATCAAGAGACTGTCGCAGAAGTTATGGCGCGACAGCAGCAGGAGCTTGATCGTCAGCGGGCAGAGTTGAGCGAGAGACAAGCAAAGGTGGACCGCTGCCAGACTGAGGCCATGGCAGCCCTCGAAGCAGCCTTGCTATTGGCAAGAAATCAGGCCGCACCTGCCTCGCAGCCTAACCAACCTGAGAATGGGCCACCTCAGGAGGGTCCCAATCCTAGCCCACCAATCCATCCTTCAAGTCCACAAAGGCCCGAGCAGCCTCAGATGCCCCATGACGACGTCCCACTGGACCCCGAGGCAAATCCACCATCCTAAGTTGCTCGAGGTAATCCCCCGCAGCAAAGGCAGAATAGGGCCAAGCGACAGCCTCGTAGTCCTAGACGCCGTGAGAATGATGGGCCACACCAAGCGAACAGAGGTCACTACCCTCCTGGTAACAGGAGGGACTCGGAGTTAGGCTCTGCGGTCCGTGGACCCCCACGGCATGATAATGCACGTGGACATCGCGACCAGCGCAGGCCACCCTCTAACGCTCGGGGCGTTTCTGCCAGAGACGGGAATAGATGGAACAGCCAATCTTACCACAGCCAATCAAGGTTCAAAGATGGCCACGGATACAACGAGGCTGACTCAGGCAAGGGCAATGCTGATGGGAGGAACGGAAATAGAGGTAAAAGCAGGAGCCAAATACCTCAAGGTGACCAACCAAATAGACAAGATGCTGGGGGGAAACCCAGGCAAAATAATGTCTTCAACCGGCTCGGAGGTAGCGAGCAACGGAGAAGGGAGGAAGACCTGAGAGACATACTCAACGATCGTCGAGAGAAGCACGGTGAGAACATCCCCCCAGCAGCAGAGACCGTAGCTATTCCTACTGCATTGCAAGCCCAGATAGACGCACTGAATCAGGCTGTGCAACAGCTGGTCGGGGGAAGGACCTCTTACATCGACCACGATAGAAGAAAAGGCACTCCTTTTGTCCAAAGGATAGCCACGCAGAGACTCCCAGCAAGTTCAAGATGCCTACGCTCCCGAACTTCGATGGATACGGGGATCCCGTCTCGCATGTGAATAAGTTTGAAATCCAGATGGACATTCAGAAAGTGTCTGAAGACGCTCGGTGCAGGATCTTTCCTGCAACACTTTCTGAAGCCGTGCAGGAATGGTTTTTTAAGTTCCCACCTGCAAGCATAATTTCCTGGGAAATGTTCGTAAGGGAGTTCTACGGACAGTTCTACGCGGGTCGTGTCCACCCGACCGAAGCAAACCAACTGGTCGAGATCCGCCAGCAGGACGGAGAGTCAGTGAAGGACTACGTCCAGCGATTTATGAGGGCGGCGACTGGAGCAAAAACAGTAGGAGACGAAGGCAAGATGATGGCCATTACCGCAGGGGTAAAGCGTTGCTCTCCCCTCTGGAAGAGTCTCCGAAAGGAAGGAGTTAAAACGATCCAAGAGTTCTTGGATTGATCCGATCGTTACATAAAACTCGAGGAAGCCATTGCTGACGATGGGAAACCCTCGAACAAGGGTAAAAAGGCCGCCGAACCTTCCAAAGCCGCCAATGGTTCCAAACCTGATGGCAATGAAAAAGGCCATAAAAACGGCAACGGTAATGGCAAAAATGGTGGGAAACGGCCATATAACGAGCCTTCCACCTCCGACAATAAACGAGCCAAGGGTAATCGTTATGAACCTAGGTTCACTAATTACACTGCCCTCATCGAGTCTCGGGGAGAAGTTTACCAGGCCACAAGCTCTAGTGTGCCTTACAAGAAACCTGGGCCCATTCGAAAAGACATTTCGAAAAGAGACACCACCAAGTTCTGTCGTTACCATAATGACTACGGACATGACACTAATGAATGCAACCAGTTAAAAGACGAAATCGAGTTCCTTATAAGACAAGGACACTTGAGAAGGTACGTACGGGCCTCGGGAACTTCCCAACGAGAAGCTCCAGGTGGCAACGAGCAGACGTCCACACGCCAGCGCTCGCCACCATTACAGCCTGCCCCCGTAGCCAGGACGCTCTTAACCATCTGTGGAGGCCCGCACCTCGCGGGAAATAGCGGAAAGGCCAGAGAACGATATGCTCGAACTCTACGCCACAACCAGGACATCGAGATGATGACTGTGGAGGACCGCGCGCCGAAAAAGGCTCGCTCAGAGGAGTATGGGATAAGCTTCTCTGAGGGCGATGCCCAGCACGTCCGGTTCCCACATTCCGATCCGCTGGTCGTGGATATCCAGATGGCCAATATGATGGTAAAAAGAGTACTGGTCGATACAGGAAGTTCAGTGAACATCCTGTATAAATCAACGCTGGAACGCATGAAGTTGTCCGTAAAGGACTTGGAGCCCTGCAATCAAACCATATACGGCTTCTCTGGAGAAGGACTCGCACCAGCCGGAATGATCAAACTCCCAGTAACAACGGGTACAACGCCTGCTTCAAGGACACTACTCGCCACTTTTGTAGTGGTCGATTGTCCTTCAGCGTATAACGCCGTTATTGGAAGACCCATACTGGTTGAGCTGAGGGCCATCATCTCCATGTGGCACCTAGCCATGAAGTTCCCAATGGACGCAGGGGTAGGATGCGTTTTGGGAAACCAAAGGGAAGCCAGGGAGTGCTATAATGCCTCGATCACAAAGGAAAAAAGTGGAGCGTCGAGGAGCGCTACCCCAGAACGATTGCAGATGACAGAAGACAGACAAACCCAATCAGGTGGTAAAGTCACCAAATAGGGTGTTGCCCAAAGTGAGGATATAGATTTGGATCCTCGCTTTGGGGATTTTGAAGAAAATGTCGGACCCATCAAGGACCTGGAAAAGGTCCAACTCGATGAAAAAGACCCAACCAGAGTCGTGAGGGTTGGGAAGAATTTAGAACCTACCACAAAGCAGGCACTGGTGAGATTCTTGCAAGAGAACCAGGAAGTTTTTGCCTGGTCGCATAAAGACATGGTTGGGATAGACCCTGCAGTAATCAGCCATGTTCTGAACATAAACAAAGCCTTTCCACCGGTGCAACAGAAAAGAAGGCTGCTCGATAAAGATAGATCAAAGGCCTTAAAAGAAGAAGTCGAAAGACTTAAAGAAAATGGGTTCATCAGGGTAGCGTTTTATCCGTCGTGGGTCTCAAATCCGGTGCTGGTCCCCAAGCCTAACGGCAAGTGGCGGACCTGTGTGGACTTTACAGACCTCAATAAAGCCTGCCCAAAAGACTGCTTCCCACTCCCGAGGATCGACCAGCTAGTCGATGCAACTTTGGGACATGAGATCCTCTCGTTCATGGACGCGTATTCGGGTTACAACCAGATCAGCATGCATCCCCCTGACGAGGATCACACCAGCTTTCGGACCGATACGGGCTTATATTGTTACAAAGTAATGCCCTTCGGACTGAAAAACGCAGGTGCAACTTACCAACGACTGGTCAACCACATGTTCAAAGAGCTAATTGGGATAAGCATGGAGGTATATGTGGATGACATGCTGGTAAAATCCAAGAGGGCTGAAGGACATGTGACGGATTTGCGAAGATGCTTTGATGTGTTAAACAAGTACCAAATGAAGTTGAATCCCCTCAAATGTTCCTTTGGAGTCGGATCGGGAAAGTTTTTGAGGTTTATAGTGAATTCAAGGGGAATCGAGGCCAACCCCGACAAGATAAAAGCCCTGATCGATATGAAGTCGCCAAAAAAGATCAAGGATGTTCAAAGCCTGACCGGAAGGATCGTTGCCCTAAGTAGATTCATCTCAAAATCAACTGACAAGTGCGTTCCATTCTTCAATCTACTCAGGGGAAATAAGAAGTTTGAATGGACGGAAGACTGCGAGCAAGCATTCCAGACCTTAAAAGCTCATATGTCGCAACCTCCCATCCTATCAAAACCAATCGAAGGAGAGACTTTGTATATTTATCTGGCGATTACCGAAGTTGCTGCTAGTGCGGTACTAATACGGGAGGAAGAAAGCGTACAGAAAGCTGTTTACTACGTCAGCAAAAGGCTTATCGGTGCAGAATTGAAATATCCACCGATCGAAAGATTAGCATGTTGCCTACTTCTAGCCTCCAGAAAGTTGCGTCCGTACTTCCAAGCCCATCCTATCACAGTTCTGACCGACCAGCCCCTTCGGCAAGTCCTCCAAAAACCTGAGGCGGCTGGACGACTGTTAAAATGGGCGGTCGAATTAGGACAGTTCGATGTAACTTATTCACCGCGAACAGCAATAAAAGGGCAAGCCTTGGCCGATTTTATTGTGGAGTTCACCGAACTCCCCAACAGTGAGCTGTGCAAACAGCCTGACGCGCCCATGCCTCAAGACGAGACTCCTTCGTGGAAGCTATTCACGGATGGATCATCCAATGAATCCCACGCTGGAGCGGGAGTGATATTGATAACGCCCGAAGGGCATCGATTTCACTGCGCAATCAGGTTTGACTTCGCAGCGTCAAACAATGAAGCAGAATACGAAGCGCTCCTCGCTCGACTGAGAATGGCCAGGGATATGAGTATAAAAGCGCTCGATATTTACAGCGACTCTCAGCTGGTCGTGAATCAGGTCCTGAGAGAATATCAAGCGCGAGGATTAAAGATGATGGCCTACCTTAACAAAACGAAAGATTTGCTAGCACAGTTTACAAAGTACACCCTCCAGCAGATTCCGCGAGACCAAAATTCGAATGCAGATGCCTTGGCCAAACTCGCAAGTGCTAAAGATGCTGACACCTTGAACATAGTCCCAGTAGAGAGATTAAGTAAACCAAGCATTGATGCGACCGAAGCCAGCATGGAAATTCGTATAGAAGATACATGGATGGCGCCTTACCTGGAGTATCTGACAAATGGGACATTGCCAGCAGATAGAAACAAGGCCAGAACTCTGCAAAGGCGGGCTGCTAGGTACATACTGCTCGACGGTGTTATGTACCGAAGAGGATATTCAATGCCACTGCTCAGGTGCATTACATCAGAAAAAGCTAAGGAACTCATGAAAGAGGTGCATGAAGGCTTCTGCGGAGATCACGCTGGGGGGCAGAGCTTGGCGAAAAAAGTTCTCAGACAGGGCTATTTCTGGCCAACAATGAACGAGGATTCAATGGAGTACGTACGAAAGTGTGATAAATGTCAAAGGTTCTCCAAAATCCCACGAGCAGCTCCAAACGAGCTAAAGCAGATGCAGAGCCCGTGGCCTTTCGCAATATGGGGAATAGACTTGATTGGGTCACTGCCAACAGGAAAAGGAGGGGTAAAGTACGCAGTTGTGGCAGTCGATTACTTCACAAAATGGGTCGAAGCTGAACCACTCGCAACTATCACGACCAAGAAAGTTCTCGACTTCGTCATCAAGAACATTGTATGCCGGTATGGATTGCCCAGGAAGATAGTTTCAGACAACGGAACCCAATTTGATAGCGACCTGTTCACCGATTTCTGCGAAAGGCATGGAGTAATTAAGAGTTTTTCTTCAGTCGCACATCCCCAAGCGAATGGGCAAGTCGAAGCTGTAAACAAAACCCTCAAGGACACCCTGAAGAAAAGGCTCGAAGAAGCTAAGGGAGCGTGGCCAGAACAGCTACCTGAAGCCCTCTGGTCGTATAGAACATCTCATCGAACAGCGACAGGGCGTACCCCATTTTCTCTAGCCTACGGATATGAGGCAATGTTACCTGTCGAGTTAGATCCCCCCTCACATCGCCGTTCGACTTACGACCAGGACGCAAACGGCCAGCTAATGCTGGAGTCCTTAGACTCAATTGACGAGATACGAGAAAAATCTCAACTCCGAGTTGCTGCTTACCAGCAAAAAGTCGCCCGGTACTTTAACTCCAAAGTTAAAGAAAGAAAATTCAACGTCGGAGATTTGGTGCTACGACTAGTTTTCTTAAATACCCGCGACCCCACTGCAGGCGTGCTCGGACCTAACTGGGAAGGACCTTACCAGATTGAAGAAGTCCTTCACCCAGGCACCTACAAACTTGCACGCTTAAACGGAGATCTCGTTCCGCGCTATTGGAATGGAGAACACCTGTGCAAGTATTATCAATAAACATCCCTTCTTAAAGGACTGGCTTGTTTAAATTTTTCTTTTAATTTTTACAAGTTTTGCAAAGAGGGTTAGCCACGATGTATGGCTAACTTCTCGTATATGTAAGATTATGTTTCAGAATCACTCGTAAAGACATGTTTAGTCCATTTTTAATACGAGATTATAAGGGACTGTGCTCAGCCAGTCATTCTTGCCAACCTTTTGTGAATTTACATTTGCAAGTATTTGTTCATTACGTGTGTTGTTTTGCTGTATCACAAGTATCATTTTTCCACACGAACAGGAATGTTCGAACAGGCCATGGTCAAGGCAAGTGACCAAGGACCTAAAGCTCCTCAATCACTTGGGGGGCATATAAGGCACATCGATAGCAAAGCATACTCTCAAGGTATGTAAACACATGAACAAAATGAGTGAAAGCATGCTACAGTACTTAGAGTATTTTTCAAAATTTATGTTTTGTTAAATCATGCCAAAGTACTATGCTAAGTTCGGTCATACGGACAAATGTTATAATAAGTAAAAATATTATAGCACCAAGAGTTAAGCTTTTACACCGCAAGCATTGCTGCTTGGATGTAACTGTTCAAATAAAAAAGATTTACTGCCCGTGCAGCAAAGTTTAAAAAGAAACTATTGTCTTTACATCACGACCCGTGGGTCGCATGTTCAAAAAGAAAGAAAAATAGTTAATAAAAGTTAAGAGGCATGGGGGGCAGGAGGGTCCTGGGCAGCATCCTGGTCAGTCACTTCCTCGATGGTTTCTTCTTCCAAACCAACGACCCTTGGGGTTGCAGGAGTCGCAGCTCTTGCCTCCTCTTTAGCCAGTTGAGCAGCGCACCGGGCCAACTCCGCAGCTCTGACTTCCTTTGAAAGGTAGCTAAAGTCAGCACCCTGATTGTGTTTCCAGAAGTTATAGAAACATCAGAGTGTGGTCCTTTTGTACCTTTCCAGATTCTTGGAGTTGTCAAGCTCCAACTGCTGCACCTTGCCCTCGAGAGTGGCAATAGTCTCGTCCTTAGTCTTGACTACCCCCTCCAGATGCTTGATTTCGCGGAGATGAGTTTTGTTGTACGACCGGTACTCTTCCCTCAGCTTAACCGCTGCATCTTTTGCAGCTTCAGCCGCGGACAGTTTGGTCACCGCTGCATCCCTCTCTCGGACCACCGTCTCCAACTCCTTAGCATGCTTAGCCTCAGCAGCCGAAAGCTCCTCGGCTGCCTTCACCTGATGTTTCTCGAGAACTTTAACCTCGACCTGCTCAAAATAAGCCTGGGCTCGGGTACGAGCAGTAGTGGCAGAAAGTAAGGCCTGTGAACGAAAGAAAAAGAAGTTAGGACTTATCAGGAGGTCTAAAAAACTAAAAGACTTAAAGAATAAAGAAACACTTACGCTGGAGATCTCGTTCAGAGCCCTGTTCAGGATCTGGTCGACCGGTAGCTCTTCAGCTTGGATCATGGCGGTCCCAAAACGCTCACCTTTGCCTATGCGTTCAAGTCGGTCCTTAGCGGATCGGATGGCACGGCTCACGAGCCTGGCCCCATGGGCCTCTTCACGAGAAAGCTGCTCCCTAGCAGGCGCAGCTGGAGGATTAGACCGAACAGGAGTGTTTTGCTGTTCAGAAGGAGCTGGAGGAGGGGTAGGAGTTCGCCCAGTTGGCGCAGGACTTTGCCCAGTTGGTGTACCCTGAGGAAGGTCTTCTGGTCGACTCTTCTTGGCTGAAGGGCCTTGACTGGTTTCACCAGTTCGCTTCTTTGACCTCCGTTGAAGTTGAGGGACTTCCTCTTCCTCTTCGGCCTGGTACATGTCAAAAATGTTGGGAGTCGACAAATCTTCAAACAGAAGAATGGGGAGGTGAGGTCAGAGGAGTCTAGAAGGCTTTTAGAATAACGCTGGTCGAGTATAAAAGCTAAGCCTTTATACAACAGCATTCTAACAAGAAACTAAGTCTTTCTGTGCAAACAGTTTAAAAAGCAGATCAGAGGGTGAAAGTGAAAAGTTTTCCTGAAAAGCTTTTTCGACTCCCCTTAGGGTGGGAAAAATTATTTTCTACTGGCTTAAAAATCGAAATGCTACTTCGATTTTACGTCCTAAAAAGCACTGATCCTGGGTTTTAAACCAACTCATAAGCCTACTCTGCCTACAAAAATATTCTATCTACAGGCGCTTAAAAAACCAGAAGCCAAGAGACTCAAACAGTACACCATTAAAAAGCATGCACCACGAGAAATTAGAAGCATGAGGTTTCAAGAAACTTACCAGGGAAAATGGTCGTGAAGGTGGAAGTGAGAGCTTCGGGAGTCAAGAAGCCCACCGTCTGAGTCTTGAAAGCACAAGAGAACGTTCGCCGGAGAAGGTAAAGCACTGGTTTTTAGGGTTTTCGGCGGAGTAGTGGCGTGCGTGAAAAGGAAAGAAATGGCTCTGGTGATCTTATATAAGTTTGTCTTTTATATTCAAAAGGCGTGATCATTAATTTTCCTTTTTCGAAGTATGGGGAAACGTGATGTCCGTCAAAAGCGTTTCTGGGGAACTGAAAAGCCATGATTAGACAGGAGTGGTTTGCTTTTTTCAAGAACACACGAAGGGTCCTGACACGTCAGGAGGGGTTACCGAAGAGTCATTCGTTCAAAGTTTATTTACTGTTCGTAGTAAATAAACTTTGGGGGGCAAATGTTATCCAGTAAATTAGCATTTGTGACGTGGCGAATAATTTCTTGACACGTGGCTGATACCTGGAAGCATCTGCTAGAGTATCGACCAGGAGACACACCAGAAGCAGGACAAGCCTATCTTTGCCACGACCAGCCTGGTCGGTGGGTCCGCTAGCAAAGCAACATTTATGGGAAGATCTTTGTGAATCCCGAATTTGCCTCATGCAATCTTTTGAATATCCCACTATTCAGGGGATAATATCTGTAACGATCTTTTGTAACCCTCCTTGAGCCTATAAATAGCAAGAGAAAGCTCAAGGGAAGAGGACTTTGGGCTGAAAAATCATAGAGAGATAGAATTTCTCCGAGAAAACTTGTATTGCTTTAGGTGAAGTGCTGAAACTCATTGAACCCAAGTTCTCTGATCACACTTCTGATTTCATATCAATATAATTCTAAGTGGACGTAGGTCATTACCAGATCCTGGGGCCGAACCACTATAAATTGCTGTGTTTTCTTTACTTTCGTCATTACATTATTCTCTTTGTATTCGTCCGTATCATTCATATTTTGACTCCATGTCAGTTGGCCAAATCGTGGGTCAACAGTGATATTTTGTACATTCCTTCTTCACATGTCCAGTCTTGCGACAAAAGAAACAACCTGTTGGCTCCTTATGTTGTTTCTTTTGCACTAGACCCTTAGCAGCTTCATTCTCATGCTTTCTTTTCTTGCCCTTATCCTTAGAGGCACTGGCCAAGTGAGCACTTTCAGTTTTATCTTGCTTCAACCTTTCTTCCTCTTGCACACAATGAGAAATGAGCTCGTTTAGAGTCCATTTCTCCCTTTGACAGTTATAACTGACTTTGAACTGATTAAAATGTGCAGGAAGAGATACCAAAACCATAAGAACAAGCAAATCCTCAGAAAGCTCGATCTTAAGTGCCTTAAGTTTTGAAGCAATTTGGTACATTTCCATAATGTACTCCCTAACATTTCCTCGACCCTTATACTTCATGGACATCAAGGAAGCTAGAAGTGAAGTCATTTCAGCCTTATCATTTCTAGCAAAACGTTTTTCAATTGCATCGAGGAAATCCTTGGCCTTAGTGATCTCTTCAGATTCAGTGCCCCTAAAGGCTTCTGGAATACATTGTTGCATGATCATTAAACTCATGCGATTAGAACGGTCCCACCTCTCAAAATCCAATTTTTCGTCAGGAGTGCTTTCTGCAGTGAGAGGTGAAGGTTGTTCTTGCCTTAATGCATAATTTAATTCCATGCAACCAATATTTACAAGTAATTTCCCTTTCCAATCCTTGAAATTTGTCCCATTAAGCATGGGAATAGAGTTAATGTTGGCAGTTATTGTGGCAGGGTTAGATAAACTAGCTGAACATAATATACAAAAGGGATAATTGCGGCATAAGTACCCAATGTTTGGGTTTTGTACGCGGCATAGAGTCAATGTTTATTTTTAGTGGCAAAAGTACCCAAAGTTAGTAAAACTGTAATTCCGTCAATCTCCTCCGTTAGGCAGACACGTGTCACGTTTTTATTGGTACAAATCATAATTATTTTTAAACATTGGGTACTTATGCCGTGTATAAAACTCAAACATTGGGTACTTATGCTGCAAATATCCCTAATATATTATTGAGTTGGACCAATCACGAAGTGACACGTGTTGGTCCAGTCATCACAAAACGGAACCTAATGGAGGAGGCTGACGGAATTACAGTTTTACTGACTTTGGGTACTTTTGCCACTAAAAATAAACATTGGGTCTATGCCGCGTACAAAACCCAAACATTGGGTACCTATGCCGCAAATATCCCTATACAAAATAACAAAACAAGCCCACATAAGAATCCATATAAAACAAACAAATTCAAATAATGGTTAATGGTTAATCCCATCTCAAGATACCAAACACAACATTAATATCAAGTCTTTAGACAGTAATATTAATTGTAAGCGGTACTCTTGTTGTAGCAATCAAATATTAACAATAAATCATATTAAACAATATGACAATCTTTGGATAAACATAATATTTACATAAAAAACCTTATAATTGTTACATATTTATCACTACAAATATGCATGAAACTCTGCCAAATATTAACTTACATTTGGGTCAACTAATAAATGCATGAATTACATACACATAACTATCTAGATATTTTAATTAAATTAATCTATACAAAAGAGATCAATTTGGTGATATTTTGTTTCAATTAATTATTTTTAAAATATTAGATATTCTTGATAAAATTCCTAAACCAAAATTTGAATTTAATTGTTACTGTATTATTATTATTATTATTATTATTATTATTATTTTAACTAAAACTACTATATATTTAATAAAAATAATAACAATAATAAAACAAAACTAAATTTAAAATGAATCAATAACTAAAGCCATAATGGTAAAGCAAAAAATAAATAAATAAAATTAAATACAATAGATATATATCCATACATAAAGTTACAAACCTGATTGTATATATATTAATATCTTAAACGGAATCATTTATATATGTATTCAACCTTATATATATGTATACAATTATATATCCTGATGAAAACCATTTATATAAGTATATATAAATATACAAATAAAAGCAATCATTTATATAAATATACAAACTGAAGAAACCGAAAACAAATCGGCTGGGTTTGATTTCCTAACCACAGGCATATATATATATATATATTAATATATATGCTACATCACTGAATCCAAGCAAAATAAAACAACAACCAGAAAATTATTGATCCACGTCCAAAATAATGAATTCGATAATACATATATATGAATAATTCTAATCAAAATATATGTATATGTAAATAAATGAATCACAGCGGAAAATTTTAATATTTTTGAAATCCCAAATTTTCTTGAACAAAATCATCAAATCTTCAATAAATTTAGCAAAGATGGCTCTGGTACCACTTGTTAGGATTATTAAAATACACTTAAGCAATACACATAAACATTAGTATTCAACATAATTTCACAGATCTTAATCATGTTAAGTGCATAAATGATAAACCCTAAAACATGTTTCTATAAAATCTTTGCTAAATTAAAGAAGAATATGAACACAAGAGCGGAAGCACTAACCTGAAGCCATTGATGGAGATTGAATCAAGGCAATTAATCTTCCAAGAAAATTAGTTTCTCTCTCTGTGTATTTCTCTGTGATGGGGAAGAAGAGAATACGAAAGAATACGTTTCTTGGGAACCACTACCTATTTAAATAATAAACTGATTATTAAATCAATTTTGGATATTTATAATTTTGCCCCTCATCAAATTATAAATACAACTTATGGTATCTACACATTATTTCCATGACATTTTAATACCTATGATACTTATAACATAATTGGTCACTTTTTTTTTTTTTTATCAAACTTTATAATAGCATCATACATTAATACATATGTGCCCATAATATGATTTTTAATCCAACAAATACTACTATTAGGTTGGCTTGTGAGAGTTTCATCTTGGAGTATGTAATTTCTTTCATTGACAAGCATGATGGAAATGTTGATGAAGATACACAGAAGGCTCTTCTCAGCATCTTCATCTCAAATATTCTCAAATATTGGTCAGACCCACCAGAGGCACGCTTCATGACCATTTCTTAATTCAATTGTTTACGGATTCTTTTTTGTTCTTTTGGCATGTATTGTTAGCAATTAATCCATTCAAAGGCAATTATTTCTATTTATTTAAAAATAATATATATATATATATATGATCATGATTTAAGTTTTGGTGTTTACTGATGTTTTTATTAAATTGAGTGGTCAACCTCGAGATATGTTTGAGATAAATAATCACATTTTCTCAATCAAATATTTCTTCTTTTCTAATTTTAAAATTCTAATCAACGGTTTTACAAGAGGTCTGCTCTAACTACAATGAACATCCTCATATAAAAAAAAACTAGAATTATAATTTCTGCTTGTTAAAGAGTCTTATATATTCAAAGTTTGTGGAAACTTAATACCATTTATAAGAGCATGAGTTACTCAACTCATCACCAATTGATTTTGAGATAGAAATTTATATTTCTTATCATGTATCCCTTATACTTTCTACATCAACGTCCACATTGAGCCAATAAAATTTTAACAAGTATCTGATTTAAATCTAAAACGATCCAAAAAGTAGAGCTAAAAAAGTCATTTGTGATTCAGGAATCAAGAGCCAAGAAAACTTTAACGAGTGATCTAAATCCAAATCAGTCAAAAAATGATTGTCAAAAAAGTCGATTGTGATTCAGGGATAGTAAGCTAAAGAACCACTTATGATTGAGCCGTCTAGAATGGGTGAGCAAAAATAGTCATTATCTTGTGAAGGATGTTAGAGAGCCCCATATCCAAAGTGTGTAGAAACTTAATACGAACATGACTTACTTCACTCGTTATTAATTAATTTGTAGATGGAAATGCTTCTTACCATATACACATCTTCTATTTTCTAAATCACATTCCATATTTATAACACTGCCATATGTAAACTAAAATGTGTGGTATGATACCGCCAAAAAAGAGTTCGGAACCGTAACAGCTCTTATATCATTTCCAAAAGAAAAATAGTAACAACGATGTATGCTAAGTTTTTTGACTTCATAAATAATGTATAATAGAGTTTAAATTAAAACACCAAGATGACATTGTATATTCTAATTTCGAAACTAAATAAATAATATTATTTTAAATATTTAATAATATGCTTTGTATATTATAAGTTCAAAAACTAAACAATTATTTTCTGATCCAATCTATAGTTATTTAATTATCTGCATATATAGAATCATATATATAAGATAGCTAATAAATTGATATCTACAGTGTAACAATATAATAATGTTGTAAGCCGGATGAGACTTTTTTTTTGGTATATACAATTTTATATGTTGAGTTTTAACTAAATACTATATATAATTTTATATTTTTGAAAATTATACAAAAAAAAAACTCTGTAATTATCAAAACAAACTAAATATAACTTTTGAACTTTGAACTAATTCTAGTTAAAAAATTTACAATTTCTTTTTATGAAAATCCAAAATCACCCAGCAATTTAGTTCTTGAGTAAATAATATTAGATATTCACATTTTAATTTTTAAATAGTTTTGATTTTCTTTTATTTTAAATTTATTTTCTTATCTTGTTTTATTTTATTTTTAATATATATAATTTTAAATAATAATAAATATAAGTTTTACGATAAATAATTAATAAGGGTTTGGAAACTTAATAAAATTCTTAACAATAAATTTACTAGAATATAGTCAAATGTTATTTATTATTATTATTTTATTTTAAAAGGAAAGAACTTTAATTCAATGGTTAAAATGGATCATAGTGCAATAGGCAGCCAAGCTCAAAGAGATGTACAAATCTCACAAATGAGATGACCAAATAATAAGAGCTAACCGAGTTGAGCACAATAATAGATCAAATCAACCAAGAACTAAAGTCATCCCCAAATATGGGTAGAAATTGACAAAACATATCAAGACCACTGTCCAGATACACAAAATAGAAATTCGTGTTTTAAAGATCTTGCAATAGAGTGACAGTGCTCTAAACTGAATCAGTGACACTACCAATTGTGACTTGAATAAGGGAAAATATCTAACAAAAGGCACAAGCCTAGGTCCTCTAAGAAGATAGTGGTAGAACACCCTCATTACATCAATAAACCAAACTAAAAACAAGACAAACGAATATCAAAACAACAAAACATGACCAGAACCAAACAGATAAATAAACTAAAACTAGCATGAACTCCCCAATAATGATCGGGGTTAAAGCAATGACAACTGTTGGAGGAGAGTGAACTTACACTGCCTATCTAGATAGATTCAGGATGAAACTTACAATATAGAAATCCAAAAAAATTTGAAAGAAAGCAAGGGAAACTGTTGATTGAAATCTAATCTATGACGAGAAGAAGAACATCACTTGTAGATTCAATGTTGGGGGAGAAACACCATACAGCTCATAAACGAGGAGTATCACTGTCCAAATTCTCTATTTCATATCCCACCATTGATAATTAAGACTTTTTCTAAGAGAAAATAGAGTTGAGATTGAACAAGCCTTTGAAATTCTCAAGAAAAGCACTTTCTTGATGAATTTCTTGGATAAAACTTATGATATTTGAGAGCTAGAGAGATATAGGTAGATAGAGAGAGAAAGAGAGAGGGTTGAAAAGTGTGATCGAGGATTTACAACTATGAAAGACGCATTTTATAGTGTAGGGACCGTCATTAAGTCTAACCAATATGATTAGAGCTTTCAAACACATCATTTTGGAGCCAAAAAAATGTGATTCAAATGCTAAGAGAGGTGACATGTTGCTTGTCCTCTGTCTTGGATTAGGTTTTATGCCTTGTGGCAACATATCACCACCTGGGTTGCGACATGTCACCTCTCATCTGCCTAGGGTGCCCAAAATCACCTTTAACAACCTCCAAATGATTTCAAACCTTTAGGGTAAGCTTAAGCACCTCATTGTACCACTTTGGACCCATAACCTTAATTATTAATTTCTACAACGAAAACTCATATTTTCACTTCAACTTAAGTGAAAACCGATAAGTGTTTTACACCACCTTGTGTAACACTACTTAACATTTATATTTAAAAAATCTCAACGTTCCCCCCACTTGGTTAAATATAATAGTCTATTCTTAATTCAAATAGTATTGGTGCATAAGGAAAAATATCTTTCAATTTGAACATTTCCTTAGTGAAGATATTTCAAAGCCTTATCGAAATTATTATTTGCTTAATAGCTTGAACCAAGTATTCCCATGATAAGACCAATGTTATCTCACACACCTTTACTTGATCATTCATTTTCCCACTTTTCTCTCTTAGCACTAACATGTCAATGTGCTCCTCCATTCATGAACTTTCGAGGGAGAAAACTCCAACTCCCATGAGAGGAGGCACCACCTTTGAGTTCATATAGGTGAAACTCTTGCAACATCTTTGCTACCCTTAAAGATTCTTGTTGTACTTAACTGAGCTTCATTAAAAGCCTTAGGCTTAACCATCACTTGGTAGCAGCCATTACTAACCATCTTGGATGAGACTCTCAATTGTTTAGTGTTAAAAACTATCCACTTATCAATGATTTGTTCTTACCCATTTACCTCTTTCCCTTGATATTTACAAGTTTGGCGTTGGTTGCCATCATTGTTGAATATCTTATTTTAGGAGTTTCACTCCCTTCCCACTAGATGTAGAACATATTAAACTTCTCAAAAGAGGTTTTATAAATGGAACGGTTAAGTTCTCACAAGTCTTAACATATAAGATAGGTATGATTCCATCTTGAATTAATTGCCTTACATACTCATGTCCTAGACTTATGTGTCTGAATTTCCCATTATACACACAATTGTATGCTCTAGCAAGAGTAGCTTGACTATCACAATATATCGAGATCATTGATACAATATCCACGATAAAAGAGATATCCAACATGTGATCCCTAAGTCACTTACCCTCTTTATCGATTGTCGCTAGAGCTATAAATCCAGCTTCCATAGTTGAGTGTGATATACAAGTTTGTTTCATAGAACCCCAAGAAATTACACCTCCACCAAAAGTTAATACCCAACCGGTGGTTGAGAGAATGTCTCCTACACATGATATCCAACTTACATAGAGTATATTTCATGAATTTTAGGAAAGTTTGAGTAATGGAGGCTAACATCTTTTGTATGCTTAAGATACCCTAGGATTCTCTCAATAGCTCTCCAATATTCAAGACTTATATTTCTAGTAAATCTACTAAGTTTACTAACCACGTATGCAATGTACATTGTAGTATAATGAGCGGCGTACATTAGACTCTCTATTGCACTTGCATATTCAAGTTGAGCCACCACTCTTCCTTCATTCTTTTCAAGTTTTATATTTGAATCGAATGGCGTATTTGCTTCTTTAATTTTAAGATGACTAAATTTGTCAAGCACTTTCTCAACATAGTAGGCTTGGTTCAAAACATATCTCCTACTATTTCTTCTAACTTTGATACCTAGAACGGTATCTACCTCTCCAAGATCTTTCATTTTGAAAGTAGAAGATAGAAACATCTTTGTTTCTATAAACCCTTTCATGTCATTACTCAAAATCAACATATCATCAACATAAAGACACACTAGTATGACATAGTCATAAATATTGTTGTGTCTAAAAAAACATGAGTTATAAATTTCAAGGATGAAATTGATGAAGATTCATTCATAGTGTTGTAGAAAATAAGAAACTAAAAGAATAGAGAATTTGATTGTAGGAGGAGAGTGAACTTACAACACCTATATAGATAGATACAGGATAAAACTTACAGTATAGATCATCCAAAAAATTCAGACAGTTTGAAAGTGCAAACTGTCGATCGAAATCTAATCTATAATGAGAAGAAGAACACCACTTTTAGATTCAATGTTGGGGGAGAAACACCATAAGGCTTATACAAGAGGAGTATAGCAATCCAAATTCTCTATGTCCTAGCCCACCATTGATGCTCAAGGCTATTTCTAAGAGGAAAGAGAATTGGGATCTAACAAGCCTTTGAAATTCTTAAGACTAGCACTTTCTTGATGAATTTCTTAAAGAAAACTTATAATCTTTGAGAGCAAGAGAAAGAGAGAGGTTAGAGAGAGAGAGAGAGAGAGAGTTGAAAAGTGTGATCAAGGCTTTACAACTCTAAAAGACCCATTTTATAGTGTAGGCACCATCATTAAGTCTAAGTGATAAAAATAGAGCTTTTAAACACATCATTTTGGAGCCAAAAAATGTAATTCAAATACCGAGACAGGCGACATGTTGCCTAGTGACAAGTGACGTGTCTTCTGTCCTTTGTCTTGGACTAGGTTTTACGCCTTGTGGCGATATGTCGCCACCTGGGTTGCGACATGTCGCCTCTCCCCTGCCTAGGGTACCCATAAAATTTAATTATTAATGCCTACAACAAAAACTCATATTTTCACTTAAACTTAAGTGAAAATCGTTAAGTATTTTACACCACCTTGTATAACACTACTTAACATTTATATTTAATCAATCTCAACAATAACCAGCCACACAACCAACATGATAGCCACCCATTATCAGAAGGCCCTAGAATTTCGATGGAGCACCACCACAACCCACAACCGGGCACCCCTGAAACCTTAGACCAGCCACCAGAACCAACACCCACTACCATGCTACACCATTAACCAGAACCCGAGTGTTGTTTTAATTGAGCGACACACACACACACACACACCATAGTTAACATCACCAAAAAATAGTGTCAGCACAAGTAGAGTTGTTTTAGGGCTTGGTTGGCTAGGCTTTAGCTTTAGGCTTTGGACTTTTCAAAAAGCAATTTTTAAGAAGCTACAATGATTAGCTTATTCTTAAAGTACTTTTTAGACAAAAAAAACCAAAGCATATGGTTAATCCAACCAAGGTTTAAAAGCCCAAAAGTGGTTGTTAAAAGCATGAACAACCAAGACCTTAATGTGTTAGTAACAGAGAAGGAGGAGAAAAGAATGAAAAAAAAGGAATATATATTTATATATAAATATATATATATAGAGAGAGAGAGATATAAAAACTACGGTGATGAATCAACACTGTAGTTCACGCTCCAACTCACACATATGGACAAATTATGATCTCAATTGTTTTACATGATTGTGTTTATTGTAGTTACCACAAACCCCCTGAACATTTTTGGGAAATTATAAATAATTTAGGGTGTCGAAAATAGGGTCTAAACAAAATTTAACGCATTTGGTGGTACTAAAAGTCTGAAACCCTATTTTCAACACCCTAAATTATTTAGAACTTCTCAAAAACGTGTAAGAGATTCGCTTTGACTATAATGAACACTGTCGCAAAAAAATTGTAGTCATAAATTATCCATGTGTGTAAAAATATATAATTTACCACACTAGTGCATAAAAAATATCCCCCACCATAACCATTCCCTATATATATATATATATATATAAACATAAAAAAAGATTTAATAACACATATAAATTTAAATAATCCAAAAAATAACTCAAAACTTTAGCATGATATATGTAACGACCCAAAATTACTAATAAGGCTTAAGAGCCTTGATTAGTGTGCCGGGAGGGCATAATTGGAGGTTAAGAGAATTAATGGTAAGAAAGCGTGAATAGAGGTATTGAATAAGTATGCGGACCCTGTTTGGCTAGTAAGGCATAATGGTAATCTTGGCCCGTTAGGGCATAAATGTGAATGTGTGTAATAATTGTTGAGACCACATTATTATGTGGATATATGGATAAATATATGTGCGTGTATAGGTGTGTGCGTTTGTAATTAGCGGCACGAGGCGATCCTAGGGAGCAGGTAGCGAAGGAAAGTCACAACGGGGCTTAATAGTTGACTTTGGATAAGTCAGGGATATTATAGGTATCGGGTAATTATTTAGACTATCGGGTTATGAAAATAAATATATGGAGATATATTTGAGGTTAGGAAGTCTAGCTGGGAATGTTGGGGAATTTTACCATTTTGCCCTCGGGGACGTTTCCAGCACCTCGAGGCTCGGGATTGACTTAACGGGATAAAGGATAGACTTAGTTAAAACAGAAGCTAGTGGAAAGAAATATTAGACCGACTCTTATTTTCTCTCCGCTCTCTCTCTCAAGAAAACTAAGGAAAACAGAGAAAATTTGGAGGATTTAGGCTAGGATTTCAGAGGATTTCAGTGGGGATTTAAAAGTTTAGCTCAAGGATTATCCAAGGAATATTTAATCAAAGCCAAGGTGAGAATATAACTGTGTTTTTTAGGTTAGAAGCTCTGAGTTTTCTGGGTAGTAAGATAATCATAATTTTTATGTTTAAGGTTGAATTGAAGCTAGAACTTGGGAACTAGCTGGGATTTTGCTTGGAGAAGAGGTTCAGCTGAAGAGGTAAACTTTAATTTATGATTTAGAAGTTTAAATCTGAGTTTTGAATGGTTGGTTATGGTGTTTGATGTTCTTGAGTTTCAAAGATTGAAACATGGATTGCAATGAGTTTTAGATTGGGTTTCCTGTTGAATTATGATGTTAAAGTTGTCTTAAAAGTGTTGGGAATGATTGATATGGAAATAGGGAGCTTTGGGATGGTTTTGGTTAAGGTTTGGAGGTTGAAAATGGTGGAAATTTTGGGTTCGACGGGAAGGGTCGCGGCTCTGTTCTAGAGCGCTACGGCCCTAGCTTGCAAGGGAGCCAAGAAGGCTCGGCCAAAGACAAGCGTCGCGGTGCCCAAGGCAAGGGCCACGGCGCGTGTCCCCTTCAGGTGTGGTGTTGGCTCTATTTTGGAGAAGGGTCGCAGCCCTTGGTTGCACACATGAGTTTTTAAGGGTTTTAAGCACGGGAAGGTAGTCGAGTGTGCTCGGGATTGGTTTCACCACCGTGCTTGGTGGAATTCGGTTGCCCGGGAGTTAGTTTTATAACCAGAAACCTATATCCGAGTATTAATGGAATTCATTATCTTGGTTGTGACTAGGTGATAAACTAGGGCTCGGGAATTTATCATGCTCGGGGGTCGTCCTCTCTAATTAAAGCATTTAGATTTAAGGTAAGAAAATTGCACCTGTGTATGTGGATAGGACGGGACTAAGTGTTCCCTATATTTGAATGTATTGTTATGTGAATGTGATACACCATGTGAATATGTTGGGACTAAGCGTTCCCTATAATGATATGAATGTCATAAGGTGGTTTTATGCCACAGGGACATGTGGTAACGGCCTAAGGGTGCCGAAATCCACACTTGCGCACAGGGCGCGGATCGGACACTGGTATCTGAGGACAGCTTATTATGCACTAAGCTCGGTTTAAGCGGGCCGGAGTCAGTGGGTTAAATAGAGGGTGCGGCCTAAGTCGTCGACCCTGGATATTATGTGGTATGAGTGTATTATGTGATTGAGTGTGTCTTAAATCTGAATGTATGTGCTGAATATCCGTTGTAGAATATTGTCTATGACTCAATGAATATCTGGAGCTGAATTATTGGCTATTGACTAGTGTGTTGTCTTGAATGGACTTAATGGCGTGAAAGAACTGAGTTATGCTTTGTGGTTATTGAATTATACTCTGTGAATTGTTTAGTTGTTAATATTGTTATGATATGATATTATGTTTTCTTGCTGGGCTTCGGCTCACGGGTGCTACATGGTGCAGGTAAGGCAAGTTGGCCATGGGTTGGAGAGCTCTGGCGGCAAGGTGTACATTGTCAGCTGCTCGGCCGTCACGGTCAAGGATTTGTACAGGAACGGGAACCTAAAACGTATATTTTTCCATTAGAGTGGCTTGGTCATTTATTTGTAATTAAGAGTTTTGTATTTACGTTATTTAAACCCTAATTTGGGATCCCATGTAACAAACATCCGTTTTAGTAAAGTTTAACCGTTTATAAATCAAAATTCTTTTTAACCTAATCTTTTGTGTCATTAGATACACAGTTCCAACTAAATGACTTGATTAGCAAGTCTTGCACTATATCAAACACACAGTGTAACGGTCTTGGTTATCCAGGGCGTTACAACTTGGTATCAGAGCATCCTAGGTTTAAGGGTTCCTGGAGATAGGCTGGACATGTACATTTGCCACCGAAGAAAAGCTCGACTCAGGGTTCTTTGATTGAATATTTGAGACTATATGCTTAAGCTTTTGATTAAAAGATGAATGTATTATGCTGTATGATTATAGGGAGCATGAGAACTGATAGGGCCTGACCCTTGACTATTGCATGATGTGATGGAGGCGTGCTGATTAGCATTGCTATTGCATGTGAATGAATATTGGGACGATGGATTGCATCTTGTTTGCTTGTAGGTGACTGCCCAAGCTGAACTTATATGTTATGCTTGTCTATTGATTTGTAGGAAGCATGAGGAAGTGTGAATGAACATGGTAGCAATAAATTGGATGGCTAAATGCATAGAAATGTGAATTAATGTTTATTATGTTCTGTGTGTGTATGAATATTGTGATTACTTGGACCTGGATATGGTTTGGTTCAGAGTGTGAATATTAGGGTTGAAGAGTTTAGTCAGCAGTGGCAGATGAACTCAGATTGTTTGCGTACAGGATGGTTTCGTGGACCTGGTATCGTAATACAGGAGGGTTGCATATGATAACTGGGGTTGGTAACCTCCATCTATCATGAAAGTTGCAGAGTCGTTTGTCAGCATATGGGTAAATGGTGTTGGTTCGTTATAAGGACACAGACAGATAAAAGATATTGAATGGAAAGCCTAAAAGGCATTATCTTCTGGTTTAAAGAGGAAAGTTTGGGTTGGCTTAAGAATTGTTTAGTGGATGGGCAAAGCTGATTCCATTTTTGGCGATATAGTGATGAGAGGTCATAATTAAGGGATTGTGCTAAGTACTTGTGGCAGAAGAATGCTAGGAAATGGTATTCGGATTGAGACATTGACATGATGAGTTGGTAAGAACTCAAGTAGGGATTCGATAAAAGAAGTTATAAGGACACCGTTTGAGCTGCGGAGATTAACGAATTTATGAGCTTGATTTGGAATGATAAGACAGCGACAACATGTGTTAATGAGTGTTAGAAGTTGGATACTTCACTTTGGGAAAAGAAATATACAAGTGGTGGTGATTGGGAATGATGACCCATGTAAAGGTTAAATTTTTGGAATGGTCCAGGGTGACAGGGCCACTCCAGTGTATTGGATCTTCGGTTGTATTTGAGTAGTAGAGAGAGCCATGTGGCTTGAGATCTATGGAATGAGGTATTGAACGTGAATGCTGCAGGGCAAGGAATGCAAAATATAGTACTTCTTTTGGTAGAATACCGCAAGGATAGATTCTCGATTATCGAGGTAGAGGGACCCCAGATAGTGCTTGGGCACCTAGTTTGTGATAGAAAAGGGGATTCTGATTGTAAAGGACTGGGATGTCTTGTTACCGAAGCTAGTTTCTTGAAATTGACTAGTGGGTTAGATAGTTCATGTTTTTGGTTACATAACGAGCTGGAAGAGTTGGGTGTTGAGTATCTTTCAAGAAAAGGTTCAGATATAGATGGTATGCCTTAGAGATACAACGTGGAAGGTTGAAGAAAGTAGTACTGATTAGGGAGGAATTGGAAACTTCTGGCAGAGGATTTGGGTTACAAGTAATCAAGGGATTTGTAGTGAGAACAATGGAAGGTGTTGTATGGAAGCTTCAATATGAGTCAGAGTGAGAGAGAGTTAATTTGCTAAGAGGTAACCATGGATTGTAGGGAATATCACTTGGAAAATATTAATTTGACTGAATGGAAACTAAGTTGATCAGTAGGCATTCAGATGGGTACAAAGAAGGAATGGGAACACTTCAGGACTGGACTGCGAACAAGTCTGATGTTAGAAACACTATGGAAGGTGGTAATAACTTGACAGGAAGAATTACTTAAGCAGTCGAAGAGGTTTGATCTTGAATCAGATAGGAGCATTGTATTGCGGGACTTGTTGGTATCGTCGGTTAAGAATGGAAAGTTTTAATGTTGGGTACAAGACGGGACAATGTCTCCAGGAATTGATCTATGATCTGGTTATTACCAGCTAGTGATCAAGGAAAGAGACATTTAAGGAATTGCTACTTGTACTGAGTAAGGTGTGAGGAAATTGGTAAAAAGGGTTCTAAACCAGTTCAAGCTTTAGCAGCACAGGTAAGTTCTTCAAGCAGAGAGTACAAGAACGGTGTGGACAAGCCTCCTTTAAGTCTACGAGTGGTATGTTGGGCTACCTCCAGACAGAAGAGGAAAGTGAACGACTGCTATGCCGAAGACGTTAACACCAAGGAAGCAGGGTCACAGGTAGGATTCTATGAAAAGATTTGGTTTGGGGTCACGAAGAAGCTAATGAAGAACGTCTGAGGAACAGAGAGCATAACAAGACTGGCAAGCACGTCATCTATCACATAAGTGTCTCTGTGGACAACAACACCAGAGATGGGAGGAACAGTAAGGAAACTTAAAGATAGACCGAATGGGTAGTGTCAAATCAGAGTTCAGAAGACAAGGTAAGAATTGGTTAGTACTTGGTGATGCTGAGGTATGTGTATTACGGTTAAGTATAGAGGGATAGCGTCAAGGACCTAGCCTATGGTAAGGATATGAAACTGTGGGGGTGTATCACAGGATTGGCACGCCCAGGCTCAGACTGACGCGAGGATGGGTTGGGCCTCACGGGGGATAAAAGAATGGAAACAGGGTTGTTATGCACGGAACGTTACGTTGACAGTTTATGCATGGTATAAGGTACTTAAGTGTTGCTTATTAGTAAGAAAAATAATCTTGGGATTGAAATTTAATGGAATGCAGTAGGTGGATGGTTGATGTTAGAAGTCCTCGACTGTACGAGGAGGGGATTTAATTAGAGACGGATCTTTTACCTGGAAGGTATGTGTCAATCAAAAAAAAAAAAAGGAGAAATGCTACAGTTTATCATGGAACGGATAAGGTAACGATTGAGATGGGTAAAGTAATAGGGTGTGGTGGTGATCATATACGTTTTCTTTGGATAATGGAATCCAGGGTGATAGTTCTGTGGAAACAGGGAGGAACCCTATGAGTATAATACAATATAAGGATCAAGGGCCGGATGAATGGTCCACAGAGAATTTGGGTGGAGATGGGAACTAAAGGTGGATGTCATTTCATCTCCTAGGGTTTGTTGTACTGGGAGGTTTAGCTTACAGTAGAATCTGGGATGCACGAATATTGAAAGGTAAAATGATGTGATGGTGGGCCATAGGAATGGACCACATTAGACTGTAAATAAGGTGATTGAACAGAGAAGAAGTTGTAACTCAGCTGAATGAGATGGCATAACTTGATTTGTTTGACTAGTAATGCAATGGGGCATTGATAACGTTAAATTGAGACTCCATAACTTTCTGAGTTCTGGAAAGGGACCAGAGAACAAAGGAAATAAAGTGGGAATCTGGAATCGCTGATCAATTGCAGATAAGATAGCAACCTAAGGGCTTAACAATTATGTTAAGGGATTAGGCATTGAATGTGCAACATTTGGGATATCAAGAAAAGTGTATTCTTTGATGAGACAGTCATGGTATTGGGTGCTGAAATACAACTAAGGTGACATGGCATAGAACCTAGTAAGATAAAAGCAAGGAACACCATGCGAAGTAAAGGATTGAGAGATTTGTATCTCTCCAAGTTAGACAGCAAGAAAGAGTGTGATAGCTGGGGAAAGAAAGGGGAGTTTTAACTCCCGATTCGACAAGAGTTTTAAGATCATAACAAGGGTTTGGCCAAGGGCTTATAAGCTGATCTCACTCTGGTAAGGGTGATGATTTATAGGTATTTCTGATATTGAGAATAGATCAATGAAGAGATCGTTGAGAATTATCAGACTCTGGAAGTATAGCGGGTCTGGTATGCGAGTAAAGGTTAAAGGAAGTATAGTTATCAGTTGAGACCATAAGGAGTGATATGGTTACTCATGTTTGAGTATTACCAAAGCTTAAGAATAGAGACGTTGGTTCTTGGGAATTTTGGTCAAAGGTATGAGGTTTACTGTCTGACATGTTCAAGTAAATTTCGAGGACGAAATTATTGTAAGGAGGGGATAGTTGTAACGACCCAAAATTACTAATAAGGCTTAAGAGCCTTGATTAGTGTGTCGGGAGGGCATAATTGGAGGTTAAGAGAATTAATGGTAAGAAAGCGTGAATAGGGGTATTGAATAAGTATGCGGGCCCTGTTTGGCTGGTAAGGCATAATGGTAATCTTGGCCCGTTAGGGCATAAATGTGAATGTGTGTAATAATTGTTGAGACCACATTATTATGTGGATATATGGATAAATATATGTGCGTGTATAGGTGTGTGCGTTTGTAATTAGCGGCACGAGGCGATCCTAGGGAGCAGGTAGCAAGGGAAAGTCATAACGGGGCTTAATAGTTGACTTTGGATAAGTTAGGGATATTATAGGTATCAGGTAATTATTTAGACTATCGGGTTATGAAAATAAATATATGGAGATATATTTGAGGTTAGGAAGTCTAGGTGGGAATGTTGGGGAATTTTACCATTTTTCCCTCGGGGACGTTTCCGGCACCCCGAGGCTCGGGATTGACTTAACGGGATAAAGGATAGACTTAGTTAAAACAGAAGCTAGTGGAAAGAAATATTAGACCGACTCTTATTTTCTCTCCGCTCTCTCTCTCTCAAGAAAACTAAGGAAAAACACAAGGAAAACAGAGAAAATTTGGAGGATTTAAGCTGGGATTTCAGAGGATTTCAGTGGGGATTTAAAAGCTTAGCTCAAGGATTATCCAAGGAACATTTAATCAAAGCCAAGGTGAGAATATAACTGTGTTTTTTAGGTTAGAAGCTCTGAGTTTTCTGGGTAGTAAGATAATCATAATTTTATGTTTAAGGTTGAATTGAAGCTAGAACTTGGGAACTAGTTGGGATTTTGCTTGGAGAAGAGGTTCAGCTGAAGAGGTAAACTTTAATTTATGATTTAGAAGTTCAAATCTGAGTTTTGAATGGTTGGTTATGGTGTTCGATGTTCTTGAGTTTCAGAGATTGAAACATGGATTGCAATGAGTTTTAGATTGGGTTTCCTGTTGAATTATGATGTTAAAGTTGTCTTAAAAGTGTTGGGAATGATTGATATGGAAATAGGGAGCTTTGGGATGGTTTTGGTTAAGGTTTGGAGGTTGAAAATGGTGGAAATTCTGGGTTCGACGAGAAGGGCCGCAGCTCTGTTCTAGAGCGCTGCGGCCCTAGCTTGCAAGGGAGCCAAGAAGGCTCAGCCAAAGGCAAGCGCTGCGGCGCCCAAGGCAAGGGCCGCGGCGCGTGTCCCCTTTAAGTGTGGTGTTGGCTCTGTTTTGGAGAAGGGCCGCGGCTAAGCTTCAAGGGCCGCAGCCCTTGGTTGCACACATGAGTTTTTTAGGGTTTTAAGCACGGGAAGGTAGTCTAGTGTGCTCAGGATTGATTTCACCACCGTGCTTGGTGGAATTCGGTTGCCCGGGAATTAGTTTTATAACCAGAAACCTATATCCGAGTATTAATGGAATTCATTATCTTGGTTGTGACTAGGTGATAAGCTAGGGCTCGGGAATGGATCATGCTCGGGGGTCGTCCTCTCTAATTAAAGCATTTGGATTTAAGGTAAGAAAACTGCACCTGTGTATGTGGATAGGACGGGACTAAGTGTTCCCTATATTTGAATGTATTGTTATGTGAATGTGATACACTATGTGAATATGTTGGGACTAAGCGTTCCCTATAATTATATGAATGTCATAAGGTAGTATTATGCCACGGGGACATGTGGTAACGGCCTAAGGGTGCCGAAATCCACACTTGCGCACAGGGCGCGGCTCGGACATTGGTATCCGAGGACAGCTTATTATGCACTGAGCTCGGTTTAAGCGTGTTGACCCAAGATTTGGCCAACTGACACGGAGTCAAAATGGGATTGATATGACCGAATGTATGGAGAAGAACGTAATGACAAAAGTAAAGAAAATACAGTAATTTATAGTGGTTCGGCCCCAGGATCTGGTAATGACCTACGTCCACTTAGACTGATATTGATATAAGAATCAGAAGGGTGATCAAAGAACCAGGGTTCAATGAGTTTCACTAACCTATGAGGAACAATACAAGTTTACTTGGAGAATTACTATAGTTTCGAATGATTCAAAAGCCCAAAAGTCCCTTCCCTTGAGCTATCTCTTGCTATTTATAGGCTCAAGGAGGGTTACAAAAAATTGTTACAGATATTATTTCCTGAATAATCGGATACCCAGAAGATTGTATGAGATAAATTTGGGATTCATAAAGATCTTCTCATAAATGTTGCCTTGTACACGGAACCATCGACCAGACTGGTCGCGGGTAAGACGGGCTTACCCTGCTTCTACGGTGTCTTCTGGTCGATGCTCTAGCAGACGCTTCCAGGTGTCAGCCACGTGTCCAGAGATTACTTGCCACGTCACCAATGCTAATTTATTGGATAACAAAGCGGGCCGGAGTCAGTGGGTTAAATAAAGGGTGCGGCCTAAGTCGTCGGCCCTGGATATTATGTGGTATGAGTGTATTATGTGATTGAGTGTGTGTTGACCCAAGAATTGGCCAACTGACACGGAGTCAAAACGTGATTGATATGGACAGATGTATGGAGAAGAACGCAATGACAAAAGTAAAGAAGACACAATAACTTATAGTGGTTCGGCCCCAGGATTTGGTAATGACCTACGTCCACTTAGAATAATATTGCTGTAAAATCAGAAGGATGATCAAGGAACCAGGGTTCAATGAGTTTCACCTTCTTCTCAAGAACAATACAAATTTACTTGGAAAATTACTATAGTTTTGAATGACTAAAAAGTGAGAGAAGTCCCTTCCTTTGAGCTATCCCTTGCTATTTATAGGCTCAAGGAGGGTTATAAGAGATTGTTACAGATATTCTTCCCTGAATAATCAGGTATCCAGAAGATTGTATGAGATAAATTCGGGATTCATAAAGATCTTCCCATAAATGTTGCCTTGTATGCGGAACTACCGACCAGACTGGTCGCGGGTAAGACAGGCTTGCCTTGCTTCTACTGTGTCTCCTGGTCGATACTCTAACAGACGCTTCCAGGTATCAGACACGTGTCAAGAGATTAATTGCCACGTCACCAATGTTAATTTATTGGATAACAGTGTGTCTTGAATCTGAATGTATGTGCTGAATATCTGTTGTAGAATATTGTCTATGACTCAATGAATATCTGGAGCTGAATTATTGGCTATTGACTAGTGTGTTGTCTTGAATGGACTTAATGGCGTGAAAGAACTGAGTTATGCTTTGTGGTTATTGAATTATACTCTGTGAACTGTTTAGCTGTTAATACTGTTATGATATGATATTATGTTTTCTTACTGGGCTTCGGCTCACGGGTGCTACATGGTGCAAGTAAGGCAAGTTGGCCATGGGTTGGAGAGCTCTGGGGGCAAGGTGTACATTGTCAGCTGCTCGGCCGTCACGGTCAAGGATTTGTACAGGAACGGGAACCTAAAACGTATATTTGCCATTAGAGTGGCTTAGTCATTTATTTGTAATTAAGAGTTTTATATTTACGTTATTTAAACCCTAATTTGGGATCCCATGTAACAAACATCCGTTTTAGTAAAGTTTAACCGTTTATAAATCAAAATTCTTTTTAACCTAATCTTTTGTGTCATTAGATACACAGTTCCAACTAAATGACTTGATTAGCAAGTCTTGCACTATCTCAAACACACAGTGTAACGGTCTTGGTTATCCAGGGCGTTACAATATATGTCATAAAATAAAATAAAAAATACAATATAGAATCTAAATTCCATATATTTAATTAAAAAAAAAATTCCATAAAATCTTCTTATATCTTAAACGTCTCGTATATATGGAAAAAAAAAAACTATAACATGTTTTAATTTTTGGGATTTTTCATAAATACCATTGTTTTTTACAATTTTATGGATGACCTTATTTTTTTCAAAAATAGGACCTTCAGTTTTCAAAAATACGATTTTAAAGTTTTATAATTGCAAAAATACGGTGTCAAAAAATGCAACTAAAATCATCTCTATTGTAATACAGTGTTGAAAAAAAAACTACAATTCAACTAGACATCAACTCATTGCATCAACCAAAACTAAACTAAAATAATAACAAAAAAAAATCTCGAAAAACTTATTACAACATTTTAAAATGTGTAAAAAATAAACTAAAAATATACATTATAACAACTTAACTCATACCCAAAATAAACTAAAAAGTAATTGAAAATTAAGTAGATATTTATCCACTGTAATACGGTGTCGAAAATGCAACTCTACAAATCACCTAGACATCAATCTCGAATAAAAAAAAAAACTAGCTTGAGAAGATAGACGATGAATTACATTTAGAGTGACATGTGGTGGTTCAAGGTATACCATGAATAAACTAAAAATACACCCAACATATATCAAAATTAAACAAAAAATATAGTCCTGTAGAAATCAATTAGGTATCAACCTAAAATATACCTCATAACAACTAGACCTATACACCTAAAATCAAGCGTAAGCAAATTAGAAAAAACACATATAATTTAATTAAACTTAAAAAAAAAAACCAAAAATCAACTCTACATATATTTAAGTTAAACTAAAGCTATACCTAAAATAAATTTAAGCTGTATTAAAAAAAAACTAAAAATCAACACAAAACATACATAATGTAAACTAAAAATATACTTTTGTCAAAAAAAGAAAGCTAAAAATTTTAAAATATATATAGGAAAATTTTATAGTTGGGTGCCAATTTAGCCCCTGCCGGTAGGGACATTTCTTTTTTCGATACATAGATCTGATGTCTTATCTTCTCTCTTGATGTTATGTTCTATTAATATAACAATAGAAAGAAGACATAGCTTCAATCACATTGGGTCTATGTGTGGGCCACTGTCCATTTGGACTATGGTTGGCGCCAACTATAGGGTTGTGGGCTCTATGGTATTTTATCTCTATAAAATACTATTTGTCGGGCATTTATCATATTATTTTGTATAGTATACAATTATACATCAAAATTAAATATGATTAAATTAATTTTCAATAAAAAATTAATTTCACAAAATTCTTAATATAGTTTTATTTGCCATTAAATATTATTTCACAAATAATATTAATTTGTGAGATTAAAAATAATACTTTATTATTTTTAATTATTTCATTTTAATATCAAAATCCTACATCTGTGTTATCGAGTTAGTATGGGGACAGTATGGACCCATAGTTCTAAACTCCACTAATTTAATTAATTTAACTAACTTTTAGTTCCATTAATTAATTTATTAACTATGAATTATTCTACTAGAAATTCATAGTTGAACTCTCAAAACTACAGTCTTATATTATTAGAAGTTATAACTATAAAAACGTCCATTGATTTAGTCATTGCATGAGTTATGACCATATGCTAGTTGTTCATAATTGAAGCTAGGTCTTAATGTCCGTTAACCTGTCTAATTATGTCATTTTCTATTAGTTACATTGATCCTCTAATGAACATTATTCTATAAATTTAATTATAGAATGAAATTTCTATTCTCTAATAGAAATTGAGCGCTCTATGTTTAAGCCCCGAATCAACACTAAAAGGAACAACTAATCTGCTTTCATTTAAGTAAACAGCAAATTCCATACATGTGAAGTATGTTCTCAACCACTTGTAGTTCTATGACTCCAAGATATCAAGAATCGGTCGTAGGAATATTGAACCTTACCCGATAAGTAAAAAGTCATAAAAACACAAATAGAAGTTCATTACTCACTTCAGGATTAAGGTCAAGTCTCAAACGACCATTGATTGATGAATGTTGAACTTCTATATTTTAACGGAGATTATCAGAAGTTCTTTCTTTCATAGTGTCACAGTCCAATACAATCTATATTGTATACGGTACATCTATCTCTTCATGTCACTACACTTAATAGTCTGGATAAACTACTACGTCTTAAACAAAAGATTGACCGTACTCATAATCTTTATTAAATAAAGCTCCCACTTTATTTAACGATTACAGAAATATTTATATTATTATCTTGAATTAAATCTTCTTGTGTATATATATATATCATTATGTACATATACTTAATTCAAGACCTCATCAATAATATTAGATCTTTATGATAAATGACATGTATAATTAAATACAAATATGAGTGTAAAATATTAATTTTATTTAATTAACAGTAATCATTCATACATAAATATGCTTTCCGGGAACAAATCCCAATAGCAGGCATCTCGCAAGTTTTTGGAAAATTCTAAATAATTTATGATGTCAAAAACAGAGTTCATCAAATAGTCAATTGCACGCGTGTTTTTTTATATATGTGTGCAATTAACCAATTTGAACTTTAGTTTTCGGTATTCTAAAATATTTAGTTGTTTTTTAAAACTGGTGGGGTGATTATTATAACTACAATATACATCATCATATAAAAAAAATAGGTTATAATTTTTATACATTCCGAAAGTATAAATACCCCTACCGATAGGTGCTAAATTGGTACCCATACTATAAAATTTCTCTATATACACACTACAAATAAACTAATAGTATACACAATATAAATACTTCACTAACCATATCTCCCTCCTTTCAATGACGCCAAATTTGTTAAAAATGTTGCATCTTATTGTAGCTCTTTATATTTCGGTTAAATTTGTCAAATAAAAATAATGTCTATGACTCTTATAACTTATAATGTCAATTCTCATTCACCGGACTCCAAATTCGTGGTTCCTATCTTTTCACTCTCTCCCTTCTTGCATATATACATATTAAGATCAAATTAGTTTGAGTTTTTCGTAAATCTATTCTAAATAAAAAAAATGTTTATTTAACAGTTTTGTTTGTTAACTTAACAAAATATTACAAATATTTAATTGAATATATATTTAAAATCAATTAAAAAATATGGTAAAATAAATATTTAGTATTTATATTAATATAACTTCAAATATTATAAAATATTATTATTATAATAATATTTAATATAAAACTTAATATTAAATAATTATATTAATAAAAATTTAAATATTATAAAATATCATTATTATAATAATATATAATACAAAACAAGATATTTTATAATTATATTAATATAAATTCAAATATTATAATAATATAGAATACATAATCTTAATTTTTATAAAATTTTGATAAAATAAATATTTAATAATTATATTATTATAAATTCAAATAGTATAAAATATTATTATAATAATAATAATTAATGCAAGACTAATGTTATAAAATATCATTTTTATATTAATATTTAATAAATAATCCTAATTTTTATAAAATGATTTATTATTTATATTTAAAAAGAAAACATGTTACTTTTTTTTATTACTTAATCTAATTTAAATAAATATATATATTAAATAAGAACAAATTTTATAAATAAACATAATAAATATTATATATTAGTTTAATTTTTCTTTAAATATGTTTATGTCATTTTTTTTATTTATAATATTGTTTATTTTTTAACAATTTATATAGGAAACATAATAAAAATATTTAATAAATTTTCTAAATAAACATGTAACCAATATATATATATATAAATATATATATATTTATATATAATAAACTAATGAAAGCGAGATCAAATATCAAGCAGTAAAAGAGAACGAGGTTTTCAAATATAGCGATGAAAGGAAGGAATATGATATAGTGGTCATGGCTCATGATGGCAATAGTTGCGTCCATGTTTGAAGGGTCAATCGAGAGCGGCGAACATATATATGCAATGAATGAGACTAGTATCAACACTTGTCTGCTAGCAGTGAACCTAGCTCCGTTGACTCAACAGTGATATGACCTCTTAAGGATGAGTGCTTCTATGATTACTCCTCCTTAATAATAAGTGCTCGAATGATCGATCTCGACCTCGCCATGCATTCTGTCAAATCCTACAACACAAGTCCTCCTCATATTATTTTGATGTCGCAGTCGTCGCTGACGCCCGAGAAGACAAAGTCATAGATGAGTTTAGCTCCTTCTCCGGCAAAGAAGATGCTAATGAAACCGAAGTCATCGACGTTAGCATTCGAAGACTGAATGAGTCAGTGGTCAGAGCAGCAGTGCATCTTTGAAGCTTGACTAATCCTATAGAAAAACAATCAATATTGTAAAGTATTGAGAAAAATTGCAATAAATACAATATTTTCTCTTTTTGTACGTAAAAAATAACAATATCAACCAAAGCAACCTAAGCAATATAAATCTTAAATAACCATAAAAGTGAGACTTTATGTAGAAACCCAACGTGGAAAAAAACCAGAGAGACCGTAGTCAGTTCAAATAATCTACTATCACCAATTTTAATAATATGATTACAAAATTCTTCTCTAGTATAATTAGAAGCTCGTAGCAACACAAAGTTTACAATCACTATTATAAAAATAGGCTTTAATTTCAGTTTTTATACATAAAATTATTGGGAAATATATAAAAAGCGAAGTTAAAGCATTTGATGGACTTTTAGCACTCACAGGAATTAATCTATTACTTTGGTTATTTACGTAAAGTGAAGTTAAAGGATAATAAGCGGAGGGGGAAAAATGACAGAATTATTTGACTTCGATTTTTTTGCTAAAAACTGAAGTTAAAGGTGCTTATATCCTTAGCCCTTTGAATTCTCCCTTATTTATGAAACGCTAAAACCCCCCAAACAGAGAGCAAAAACCTTCATTTCCACCGTGAGAAAAAAAAGAGTTTCGCCATTTAGCACAATTTTCCCTCATTTTCTTCCATCAATCTTGCTAGAAAACTCATATATATATATATATATATATATCATAGAAACTTGGTTACTTTTAGTTTTGAGTGAAAAAAGTGTCTTGACAATGGTGACATGTGGTGGTTGGAAATACCTATTGTTTTTTGTTTTTCAACGGATTTTCAGCTTCTATACAAAATTTTAAGGTTTGTAATATGTATTGATCGTTAAATAGATGTTTACATGATTTATATATTGTTGACGCGGTTCTTCGCCAACAAGTAATTAAGAAAATAAGAGGAAGGGATTAGTGCTTAACTATGAACCGAAATAGATGAATGATCTTTGTCAATGGACTGGTGACACAATCACGTTTTTTAGGTAGTTCAAAGATTAAAATCCTTCTACTCCACCAGTCAATATTATTGTTATATGCTTGGTATTCTTTTACAGGGTATTTCTTACACAATAGAATCCAACCCTTTGCAACTCCCAGGGTCTCCATATTTATAGGAGAGGGCACCTGAGAGTTGGTAAGAAGGTCATCCTGTGACCTTCTTACCTATCATGTCAACTCTGTGACATTCATGATTAATTCCTAAAACCTGACACATGAAGTGTGGTCTAATCAATAGGTAAGGGGGATAATGGGCCGCACGGCCCAACCCAGTCGTGGGTGTCTGAATGCGCACGTTCATGCTGCGTGTCTAAGAAGTCAGGGATATATCAGACACGTGACGTCTGATATATGCACGTTTACCTTGCGTGGTTGACTTTATAAAAGGTCACAGCCTCCAACTCTAGCTCGTACCACGAGCTGGATGCTTCCCTCGACCTGTGGCCTTCAGAGTCCAAACTCAGTCTAATCTTGGCGAACCCTTAGGTTACCTCGAGCTAAGGAGGTAGGATCTTTCGATGGCAGCTCCGGTCTTGTGGACGTCCACGTGGTAGACATGATTATGCCGTATCTCAGCTCGCTAATAGCCCGTGGGAAAACCAGGGCGTACATATATATATATATATTATTTCAGGTTTTCTTATATTTTTTTATAATATATTGATAATGTAAATGTGTTTATGGTTGATAATAATGTTTTAGAGTTGTATTTGATTATTTAAGAATGTATGAATCTTAAAAAATTTGTTTGTGATCAAAAAAATTTATTAATCCGAATTTAATATTAATATATTACTAAATTTATAATTTATTTGATTTATTTTTGTATTTTATAATATGTTTTTATTTAGAATAATTATTTAGAAAACTAATGAAGTTAATATTTTGTTGTTGTTAAAAAAAACTAATATGTTGTTGTGTTTAACGTCCAAAACGTGCATCCACACTAAGCGGTAGTTATAGTATAGATCGGGCAGTCGATTCCACAAGGAGGCAAAGAATTAAAATTAATCAATAAATAAAGTTTAGAGATAAATAATATGAAAAAAATAGAACAAGTGATATTTTTGTTGTTTTTAAGATTTAAATATTAGAAATAAAGATAGACTAAAGTGTGATGTAACAATAGGTAACAAGTAAGAAGGATCAAGAGTCATCAATATGCATACTTATTTATTTGGATATTTGATTCACAAAAATTACACAAATGAGTAGTTCACATCCTAACTATTCATTTGGAAGATTTAGCATTGAGGCACAAATATGTTTCACAAAAATGTATTCAAGTGATTATTATTCTTTACCATGGAAAGATGAGATAAATCTTATGAGAAATCTAAAAATGGCATTATACCATTGACAATAATGCAATAAACGATTGGACATAAAATCTAACACAAATATTACTTTTACTATTTATAAAATACATAGAAAGAGCATGATTAAGTCTATATAGATTTTAGTGAAAGTGAATATAGAATGAGATGGAGAAAATGATAAATATATTTTTTATATTATTTTCACTAATTTGATAATACATAAAAAGTGCTTGGCAAAATCTATATACTATTAGCAAACATAAATATAGATAACAAGATGAAGAAATGGAGATGAATGAAAATAAATGACTCAAATATATAAATTTTAAGCACATGGTGAATTAAAAATACCAAACAAAGTCATAGTGCATATAGGATCATCCTAACCTTCCTAAGAAGGTTAGCCTATTATGCTAGACATCCTCATGAAATTCTAGAGAGAAAATATGAGAGATGAGACTAAAATTTGGTAGAGTTTTGCTACCTAAAAATTAGATAGAAAATGTGAAGAAAGAGTCCTTATTTATAGAGGGAGAAAATGACTAAAAAGAAATTAAGCAACAAAATGAGGTTTCCAAAATAAATCTGAAATATTAATAATAAAATATGATTTTGAAAAATCAAATCTTATTATTAATATTAACTTAGCTATTTTGGTGTATGTCAATATGCCATTTTTATAAAATACCACAAAAAGATGAGTTTTAAAGCTCAAAATAGCAATTTTGCAAGGCCCAATACCCACAAAACATGGGTTGAAAGTGGCTGGTGGAAGATGAGGGTTTTGACCCATTCCCAGCCAATGGGGAGGCACCACGTAGGCTGCTGGGGTGTTTGGCGTGGGCTGCTTCAAACTGGGCCTACGTTGGGGGAGCTTGGGTCAATGGAGGCTGAAGGACAGCGGGAGGAGGCTTGGGGGCTAGCTGCTAGGCTCGTTAGGCTTCAGCTGGTTAAAGGAAAAGGAGCTGGGGGATAAGGTGACCCGAATTGGGCCTGCTGGCTTTGGGTCGCGGGTTGCTGAAGCTTCAGTGTGGGCGTGAGAGGAGCACATCAGGCGGCTGGCTGGCTGGGCCTTTGGTTTGGGCCTTCGGGCCTGGGCAACAATTCTTTTAAAAATGCAATTTTCTTCATCTTTCTTTTTCAGTTGTAATTGTTTTATTTTCTCTTCATTTCAAAGTGTCAAAATACAACTTTAATTCCTACAAGATAACAATAAATTAAATTATAATTAAATATTTTTATTTATAAAATATATCATATTAATTAAATGAAAATAATAATCAAAACTTAATTTATTTTGACATTTAAGATCAATAAATGTGCACTTTTCACCTCTAGTCATGTTGTTATAATAAAAAAAATCAAGTTAATATCTAGTAAAAAAAAATTCATTTGTAAAATATAGTTTTAATGTTTAGATATGTTGTTGTTGTAAAAAAAAATTCAAGTTAATATTTAGTTAAAATAAAGTTTTATTTGTATAATATGTTGTAATGTTTGGTACTAGTTATTATAGACTCTATAATTGTTATATTCAATTTTGTTTATATTATTTTTAGGACGGTTATTGTTTTCGAGATAATTTAGTTTTTCATTGGTGGTTACTAGCTTGAAGATTAATTTTAAGGTGAGTGAGAATTTTATTTTTATTTATTACTATTGTACATATTTATAGAATTATAGTTAAACCATATTGAATTTAGTGGAAATTATGTTTGAAAATTAGTGAAGTAGGTTCTGAGAAATTTGTGTACTGTGGTGGTATAAGGATGAAATTATGCATGTTGATTATTATGTTTGTTTGTGTTGAATTAATAGGTACTTATGAAATTGAGATATGTTACAGAAACAGAGGAAACTCTGCCCAATTTTTTAGGATTTATTAATTGAACATGTTTTTAAATATGTAGTATTTATTCATAGATTTATAATTTTAAACTTTTTAGGTTTGGCGGTAGGTTTTGAATAGGATATCAAGAATTTGTGTGTTGTGGTGATAATCATAAGTCCCTAGTTTGAAGTAACCTTATCATGCCTCTTGACTAGATAAGGTTACTTTGAACTAGGCGGCTTATGGATACCGTCAAAATTCAAGGCAAGTATTCAAGATGAAAATGGATTAACATGAGTTCTATTGTAATTGGAGACTAAGCTTTGCTTTTCGGTATGAGATATTCCTCCAATTTTTGATAAACTTGACATGCTTATGCTTATCTGCTCTGTGAACTGTTGCAAATTTTAATTGTAAATTGAATGTCAATAAGTTTGGGTAGTACTATTTATAGGGGAAATGCTGCTAAATTTTTTGAAAAATATTTAATACTTAAGAAATTTCAATATTTCAAATAATTACTTAGGTGAAATTCACATGTTTAGTTGTATGAACACTTTATATTTTTATGTAGTACTTAGCTTTTATTTCTGTTTGAACGTATATGTACATTAAGTCTATATAGTTTGTGAATTTTATTTTATTTTAAGTTTGTTGGAATGTTGAAATATATTTATTAATATTGAAATAATTGCAAATTAGAATTAAAAAATAATTATTAAAATATTTTATAAAAAACCAAATTAACAATACAAATAAAATAAATATATTTGTTTTAGGGAAAAATACCTTTAATTTCGGTTATTATGTAAAAACCGAATTTAAAGCCCTTTCGCCGAGTCGATCGAAGGGTACAAATCCAGATGTTGCCTTCTCCTCTTTCGCCGAGTCGATCGAACTCATTCTTATGGAAAGAATGAGAAGAGGGGCAGAGGTACGTTGGCGTGAGGGGTGGGGGCAAATGTGCGTCATCGTCAGGGGCGGAGGTAGCATTGCCGACGAAGGGCTGAGATGAGGGAACCAAATGGGGGTGGAGAGAGGAAGAAGTGAGAAAAGAGAGAGGAAGATATCGTGATAGAAAAATGAGAGAGTGAGAGAGAATTTTGTATATTTATGATTATGATAATCTATTTTTTATATTTTATGAAATTACCATATTTAATTTTTTTTTTAAAAACTTACCATATTTTGTATAATTATTTTTTTTCATAAATATATAAAATTATATTTGATTTTCCCATATTTATGTAAACTTCTCTTTTTTTGGATTAATTACATGTACCACCGTAATTTTTTTAAAAATCATTTTATATGGTATATTAAACTAATTACAAAAATACAATCTCCAATCGTATATATGCTGAAACTTCTTTTCTCTGTGTGGTTAATGTATAATTTCAATCTAAATTATAATTATATATTTATATTCATACTCTTTTGACTATGGGAGATAATATATATAAAGTATTATGTCTCACTTATCTCTTTTAGATTTGTAAGTGTTAATTTTTTTTTGTCTTTTTGTGTCCAATTTTAATAAAAATTCAGACACATCAAATAATATAATAATAAAGGTAATAATAACTATAGATAATATCTTCAATAAAGTAGATTAATTTATTTTTATTTAAAATGAATGCATTTATTAATATTAAAATAATTATTTATACAATTACTCAAAAAAAAAAAATTATACAAGTTACATTATGCAGTTAATTGAAATTAATATTAATAACTATATGTTACAATATACAATTAAAGATAATCACAATATTATTATTCTTTATAAAAATATTATATATAAAGAATATTTTGATGGTATCCATAAGCCGCCTAGTTCAAAACTATATCCTAGTCCAAGTTTCAAGCTTTGTTACAAAAATACATTTTAAAGTTAAAAAATTAGTTTTGTAAATTTTTGTAATAATCCTGTTAAATAAATTTATAAATATTTATGTAAATGTGAGTTCCAAAAATAATTTTTTTAGTTGTGAAATTAGTTTTGTAAATTGTTGTTACAAAAATGTAAAATTTATTTAAACAAATATTGTATTTCATCCCTTTATAGCTGCATTTTTCATATATTTTATACTCAATAAAATATTTTATAAATAATAAATATCTTAAATTTATATTTTTAAGTTCTATAACATAAATATGATGGTTTCTGTAATTTTTTGGTACAGTATTGTAACAATATGGAAAAGTATAATTCTTTTATGCATATTTTGTTTATGATTTCTTAATTATAAAATATTTTCGTAAATGTTAATTACAAAAATATCTTTCTTAGTTGTAAAACTAGATTGATAAACTATTGTTACAAAAATAAAAAATTTAGTTAGGAATTTGTTTGTAAGTTTTATCTACAAAAAAAATTTATAATTCTATAAATTTTTGTAAAAATTATTTACAAACATGTAACAGATATTTACAATTTTGTAACAAATATTTACAAGTTTGTAAACATTAATAAAAAAAAATTATATTTTACCATTTTTATTTATGATTTTGTCACTTCGTATTTACATTTTTGTCACTCCGTATTTTAATCCAAAAATTCTGTATTTTTGTAATGCACCATATTTTTCATATATTTTTTTTAACTTTTAGTGCATTTTTTTTAGATTTCCCGTTTTTTTTTTTCCTTCTTTTGTTTCTTTTTTGGGTTTATGCTCTTATTTCTGTCCAAGGCCGAACATAAAGAAGATATAATTTCCGTAATACAGTGAAAATGTTTAATTCATTTGCAATCGTAAAAATGTAAATTTATCATAATTTTTTTTCATTCATTTGTTTAAGAATAAGGCTTGAGGAGTCCCATGCGACTCAAGAGCAATAAAAAAAATAGGAATTTTTACATCCTATAACGTTTTTATTAAAATATTTACAAGAATATGTCAACAATTATAATTACAATTGTACCAATTTTTTTAATACCCTATTTGCCTATATAACATGGACAATCTTTAATTGCTGTATACCCTTTATCTGTCTTCATATACTGTGCCCATCTTTTTGTAAGTTTATTTATTTCTCTCTAATTTTAAAAATATTTTCCAGCCACACTGTTAGTTGGTTGGGCTCAAGAGTAGTACCATCGTGACCTACTCTTCAAGGTGATCATTTTGATATGTGATAAGCATATATATTTTTCTCCATCACCGAAAAAGATGTCCAAAATAAAAATCAACATTTTAGTTTTTTTTTTTTTCATATTCACTTAACCAAAAAATAACTTAACTATAACCTTAAACAAATTATAAAAAAAAACATAAATGTTTATTAATAATTGTAATAAGTAATTTATGTGTTGTATTTAAAAAGTAAATATGCCGTTACTTTTTAATTTGATCAAATAAAAATTAATAATAAAAGACTGAAATGTGTATTTATTATTATAATTCGAAAGTAATTTTTAAGTTTCTTTTTTGTTTGATTAATAGAAAAAATACTATTACTCCTATGTAAATTACATTAGTGACTAAAAAGTGAATTAAAACTTTTCATTAAAAAAGAAGTTGTATGGTATACTAAAAGTTACTTTTAATAATAAGTTATATAGTAATTTGTTATATTTTATTATAACTCATTAGATTTTAAAAAAGATCTAATTGGCAACGTAAAAATATCTTAATAATAATAAGACACCATAATATAACCTAAAAATGACTAATCAGTATCTTAAGATAAAAAAGTTTCAACAAATAAGTTTTTGGAGATAACCAAAATGTATATAAAATAATATACTCTAAAAATAAACTTTTTATGAAAAATTAATAAATTTGTAACTTATTAACATTTTAAGTAACCAAAATATTACTTTTTAAAACTTAGGAAAAATGAGATTTTGGAAATGTTTCAAATTCAAGTATATTACTTTTAGAATCTGATATTTTTTTATGATGTGACAATATATTTTTGTAAATAAAATTTGGTAGGTGACTTTTGTAATTATTTTATGGGGGCTTCTTTAGTCCCTCAGTTAGATTTGAAGGATTTAGTCCTTCATGCATTTTTGAGCCATTGGATATAGGGTGGACGGTTGGATTGTGACTTTTGGGTCAAATTATGCTAAAATACATATATACCCTTTAATACTCTTTTAGTTGAGAAATGAACCAACTACCGTTTTCCAAAAAAATATATATTGTTTATTTTTTACTAATTCCAAACACCCAAATATAGGCTCCAAAAATATATATCCCGATTTTAAAGTGATCTTATTAGAATATCTAGTTCAAGAAAAATTCATGGAGTTTTCAACTGAAACACCATGGTGGGACTAAGACTGGGATTGGGAACCCCAAAAACAAAAGGGTATTTTGTTCTCATTCTACTCAAAGCTACTTCTTTCAACAATAGCAACAATGTCAGCAAAGTGATACTGAATCATTGCACTACTCTCAAACAACTCCATCAACTTCACGCTCACTCCATCGTCATCGGCCTCCTCTCTTCCTCTCATGCCCACTTATTGTTCACCACTTTCCTCTTCTCTGCAACTTCACTTTCTCACAACAATAACAATGGCGGATTGAGCTATGCCCTCTCTCTCTTCAACCTCATTCAAAACCCATCTACATATTCCTTCAACAACATCATGAGAGCCCACTCTCTTTTCTCCTCACTGCTAAAGTTTCTCCTCCTCTTCTCCCGCATGCGCCGCCTCTCCCTCCCTCCCGACTTTCACACCTTCCCCTTCGTCCTCAACGTCTGCGCTCAGCTAGGCCCTGGAAATACCGACGCCATTTCCATCGCCTGAGCTCTTCACTCCCAATTCCTCAAGTTTGGTTTCAGCGTAGATTATTTTGTCTCCAACACCCTCATCCGTGTCTACCCCGTCAGCTGCTGCCTCTCTGATGCGTATCAGGTATTCGATGAAGACCCTTAACACAGGGATGTTGTCTCTTACAACACTCTAATCGGTGTGTTAATCAAAGCAGGTGAAATTTTGAGTGCCCGTAAATTGTTCGACAAAATGCACCTGAGAAACTCTGTCTCATGGGGTACCATATTAGCCGGTTATGCACAGAGTAATCAGTGTGAGGAGAAAATTTGACTCTTTTATCAAATTCTTGAATTGCAAATTCATCCAGATGACATTGCCTTGGTCTTGGTTCTCTCTGTGTGTGCCCAGCTGGGGGATTTAGAACAAGGCTATACTATACACAATTACATTAGCAAAAATGAGATTCGTCTAGACTCCTTCTTTACTACATGATTGGTCGAGTTGTATGCCTAATGTGGCTGCATTGAGATTGCTAAAAAGATATTTGACTCAATTTTGGACAAGAACTTGTGTACATGGAATGCAATGCTCGTTGGGTTTTCCATGCACGGTCTTGGCAAGCAATCACTAAACTATTTCTTTAGAATGATAGAAGCCAGAGTTAAGCCAAATGGGGTTAGCTTTCTAAGAGTGTTGGTGGGTTGCAACCATGCAAGTCTAGTAGATGAAGTGAGAAAGCTCTTCAATAAGATGGAATCTATGTACATTGTTTGTCAATAGCAAAAACATTATGGGTGCATGGCTAATTTGCTGGGGAGGGCTGGTCTGATAGAATAAGCAATGGAGATGATCAGGTAGATGCCAATGGGGGTGATGTGTTCGTGTGGGGTGGGCTACTATCAGGTTGCCAGCTTCATGGGAATGTTGGTGTTGCTAAAAAAGCAACAGAGCGTGTGATGCAGCTGAAACCAGACGATGGCGGTGTGTATTCGATTATGGCAAGTTTGTATGTGAACGCAGAGTAGTGGGAGGATGTGGTGAAGATGAGAAGGTGGAGGGAGTCGAAGAAGGTGAAGAAGAGTGCTGGTTGTAGTTTGATTCGATTAGAAGGAGTGACTCATGAGTTTGTTGCTGGGGACACACTGCATCCCCAAACTGATGAGATATGTTGAATTTTGAATATTGCATGTAAATATACCATGTTCAAACATTCTACCTAAATATGTCTTATCATTATTTTTTCATATGTTGGTTTACCTCAGACAAAGACATAAGAAGCAAATAATTTGTCACTTTGCGATTGATAATAACTTGGTCTCCCATTTGAATGATCTTCAACTTGTCGAGCTTTTAAGTAACAAATAAAAAATCTCACTTTCACCTACTCTAGTTCTCAAAGAAAAATTAAAATAGAGAAATGAAAAATATAAAAAATTAATTAGAAAGGTATTTTTAATATTTTTTTCTCTATTAGAATGTGCTTATTTATATAATGAAACTTAATAAAAAAAAAAGCATATAAAAACAAGTCAAATGGTATCAGGTTTTGTTACGTTCCACTATAATAATGTTTCGTATATTCTATAATTAATCACTTAGTAGCAGCAAAGCTATTACGTACCCAATTTCGTAAATAGCTCAATATTTCAACAAAATTTACTATATTACCCTCTTATGTACACTACTATGCACATTCATTTACAGTATTACCTTTACATTTCACTGCCACCTAAACAAACTTTTCTCACTTGGTTCACATTACCGGTTACAAAAGGTCAAAATGATACATATATAAATTGTTTGCAATTATCATATTTTGGTACTTGGAATAATAATGGGACCTACATGGTGGGACTCAGTCCTGTGAGGGACGCCATAATTCTTCTTATTTTATATTATATGTATATTATTGTAAAGATCCTAAAAAAATATTGATTCAGCCTATGATTAGTTAAAAAGTGGCATATTGATAATAAGATCTATGGGAAGTTTACAAAATACCAAAGAGTTTTAAAAAATACTAAAAATACGGAATTTGAAAAAAATTACAAAAATGCAGAGGGACATAATCGTAAGTACGATTTTTTTTTTTATAAATTTGTAACCATATGTTACAATTTTATAAATAATATTTATAGACTAAATAAAAATGTGTAACAAGCAATAATATATCTGTTAGTTTTTGTAATTTTTATAAAATTCCATATTTTTCATTTTTTTTTAAATTTACAGTGTTACGTTTACTAGGAGTTATTATCTTATAGTATAGCTCCTTTTTTATCGTTTCAAATTCTAATAGCACGTTAACATGATACATGAGGTTCTAACGATGAACATCAATCGAAGTGTCGTCAATGTACCATGCTTTATACGAAAGTACCTTTGTCATTTGAATAGCCTTTAAGTGTGCCCCTATGTTGAGAATTTGAGAGTGGAAGGAAACCTCATAGGAACAAAACATAGCAAAAATCCATGATGGGCTTATCGGCCGGCAAGTCTGACTAATACATATATCAGAAATAGTTATTTCTTCTAATACTTAAAATTGGCTTCATTATGACATGCTTAAGAAAAAAACATACTTTGTTGCTATGACTTGGCAACAAACTGATAAGACCCTATTCTGTCCTAAAAGCCGAGGACAGATCCAACTTAATTAAATTGTATACCCCATATTAAGATTTTCATTTTTTATTATGAAAACCCAACATAGCCCACTACATACATAGCAATGAAAACATCAACTAAACACACTGGTCACATGGTTATGCATGGCGAATCACCATACAAGAAAGTTGCAAAATTTGGAATTGTCCCAAAGCTTCACTATTATATAAGCAAACTCATTCACTATTGTTTTCCCTCCACTTCCACACCAACACTATAGTACTAATCACCTGAGAGAATAACTATACATGATGATAAGCCTGAAGAAACTCATGAACGTGTTGAGGAGATGGAACAAGGTGGCCGATGAAGGCTGTTTCGTCTTCTACACGACGGATCAGAAACGTTTCGAGCTGCCCTTAGAGTATCTTTGCAAAAACATCTTCTTGGAGCTTTTTAGAATGGCTGCAGAAGAGTTTGGTCTATCAAGTAATGGCCCTATCAGATTGCCATGTGACTCAGTTCTTATGAACTACATATTATTGCTCATTCACAACGGAATGGCTAGAGATTTGGAGAAAGCTCTGCTCAATACCATTGCTAGTACTACAAGCTGCTGCTGCTCATCATTTATGTCTTTTGATCATCCATATTCTGATCAATGTCTACTTATTATATATTAGCTTTGTAGTTTATAGCTTGTATATATTTTATATATGTGTGTAGTTTTATTTGTGAAGAACTGATACCATTTCCTCTGCTGCAGCAATAGCACTCTGCAGCATATACGGATGTACTAGGCAAATATCAGAATGTTCCAATTGTTATGGCTATCATGATAAAATGAATGCAGATAATTAGGTTGTTATTTTGCCGTTTTATTTTTCTATTAGCTTGTGCCACTTGGCAGTCTTGCAATGGTCCTCTCCTTGTAATCAGGGGTTGGTTGCCCTATGTATAAATACATCATATAACCTTATCCTCAAGTTGAGCTGAGTTTTGCAAAATCAATACCCTGCGTAAATCTTCACTTATTTAGGGTGTAGTATCATAATGTGCCTACACTTTTTGAAAAAAATGTGTGGTCCCGTTATACTACCTCATCAATTAATTCAAGACATCTCATCTAATTTAATTAACTATTAATAAAATTATTTGACAACGTTAAAATAAATTAAGAGAGTTTTCAATTCTCCCTCCTCAATTAATGTTAAATTATCTCTTCAAGAAAAATAATAATTATATCAATTTATTTTTAAAAGAAAATTAATATCAAATTTAACAATAATATGACTTGGTTTAATATAAAATTAGTTGAAAATCCTTTTTAAAATTTAATCTCAATTAATTAAAAGTCCTAATTTTTTGTGACATTTGTTACAAATCCTTATTAAAATTTAATCTCAATTAATTAAAAATCTTTTTTTTTGGCAATCAGCCACGTTAAAGGACAATTTTGTTTAAATATTTTTTAAAATAAAAATAAAATAGAAAACCACGTGGAAATAAAAAAGAATTAGAAAAAGTAGAATAAAAGAAAACTAAAAAAATATTTTTAATTGATATATATGATGATTCCAAATTTAAATTAAAAAACAATATATATCGTGGTCTATTATATAATTAATTTTATTATTATAAATATTTTTAGTTGATATTTTTTATATAATTATTATTAATTAATTTAGAGCCCATAGATTTGCAAAATAAGGTTTTCGTTTAAATGATTTTTTTTAATATTATAAATATTATTATGGGTTTCAATCATTTTTAAACTAATTTATTAATATTTTTCTGTTACATTTCGTCGAAAAATTGTAATAGTTGGATGACATGGCAAATAAACATAGTTTTTATTCTCCCGAAGTATGAATATTGTTTTCTTAATTGTTGCATGCATCAAATCACAATATGAAAAAAATACACGCCCGAGTAAGTATAAAACAATTGAAAAAGAAAGAAGAGATAATTAAGGATAATAATGATAGAAGGAAATTTTCATACAACAATTATACAACATTCTCATCAATAATTAAGGATTATTAATATAGATATTATTATACGATTTCAATATGTTGACGCTGTTTTACGTCAACTTAATTATATAGAGAAATAAGTAATGATTTAGAAAAAATAGAAGAAATCATAAATTTTTAATGTGGTTCATCAATTAAAATCTGCCTACGTCCATGAGTTACTGTTATTATGAACACTATCAAAGCTTTAGATGAAAGCAATTTAGCAGAGTCTCTTCTCAGTACTAATTTGTGTGTGAATACAAATGACCTACTCTAGGCTATTTATAGACCTAGTTGTAGGAATATCTTGCCACCAATTCAGGGAAGTTACAATCAAATGTTTAAATTCAAATAAATATTCGAATTAATAATACAAATCAAATTCATTAATTAAATAACGATCCCATAAAAATAGGGATTCGTTACACGGTGTTGACCAATCCCAAAGAAATATGGATTTCCTAACAACTTTCCCATGTGATAAACGTGTCATCGAGCTCGAACGTCGCCTTAACGTGCTTTCGAGACCAACCGAACTTCAAGCTCACCAATCCAGCTGTTGCCTCCTCCTCTTTCGCTGATTCGATCAAGCTATCCAAAGGAGAGAAGGTTGTTCGAGTACATTCCTAACCATCCTCCAAACTTTAAAACTATCTTCTTCTGGACAGACGATCTTGCTCCTTCCCAATTCTATTCGTTTCAACATATTCGTAAGTATCTTGTCATAGTTCTCTTTGATTTTTCCGTTTCGAGCTTGAAATGCTCATTCAAACTTTCCATGCAGTCAACTATCACTGCCCACAGCCCTCAAAGGTCACGAAGGACCACAAGGAAGTGATTTTCAAGCTCCCATATAGTCGACGGTCCCTCAACTATCTCCTTCATGAGGATAAGCTCTGACTCTACAGTCTCCTTGGTGAGGGTGAATCCACAGACGACGCGGGAATCCGCAAGTTCGTGAGATGGGAAGACTTCCCTATCCCAATCGCCAAGCTTCCCTCCAAAAGGAAACCCTCGAGCTTGCACTCCTGGACCATTATTACTCGCTGACCCGAGCCTCCATGCTCGGGAACTGATGCTCAAGATGAGGCCTCACTGAGCTCGTTCAATGGAGGTAAAGTTGTATTAGATCTATCCAAGCGGTCCCCCACTCTTCTTAGACGGGAGCTCAACGCTGTAGTTCTATTTAACGATCCCCACAATAATTGTATGGTCTGGTCAGGGGTAGATCTTAAGGTGCATAGGTTCGATAGCTAGTTAGGGAAATACCAAACTATGTAAAGTTTAAATGAATTTTGGGATGAGATAGTTGTCCATTATAGGACCAATGATTATAAGGACCTATCGAGGATCTCCCTCACTTATAGAGAGGGAACCCCTTTAGAATCATCAGCCGGGGTGGGGACCTTCCACTCGTGCCTCAAAAATAGATACTTTAACCCCGCCAAAAGTCGATACGAGTTTGGGGGGAGCTGGAACGGAGCTAGTTCGACGTAGTTGCCTAATAGGAGGAAAGCACCTGCCTTCAGGTGCTCATCACTCCAAGCCCCAAAGTCATCTTGAAGAGGGGCACAACCCTGCTCTCCTTCCAACGGAGGTCGGGCGAGGAGGCAATCAATTCCCATCTTGATCCCATGGCTCAGCAGTATCTTGTTCACTTTCCCCTGCGACGTTATTCAGGATACAATGTGCTCAGCCTCGAAAAAGGTGTTAGGGTCAACAACAATCTCCCTCTCCACCATTGGGCCGAAGTGAGGAATTAGAGATTCAGACGCGATTTGCTTGCCCTTATTCTTGTTCTGAGTAGAGGAGCTCGCGACATTTTTCTTTGGTGGGGCCATGATCTAGCTCGCCTGACGACAAAGTGGCCTATTAGTGGCGGCCTAAAATAATGGCTAGCTACAACAATAAAGGTACAATGACCCAAGGGTTTGAGTGGTTTACTTTTGGTGATTCAAAATTTGCACGAGCTAAGATATGTCTTAGCACCAATGCGCGTTTCCATGCACAGTCCTAGGCCACGCGCTATAGACTCGGGAAATTCCTTGATACTTCAGGATTTGTGTGTCAGATCTGTCAGACCCACTACTTTTCTTTTGAAAGCGGTATAATGCAAAACCGCTTAAGGAATCGTGACCCTTAAGCTACCCAGAAACCTCTCAACTTCTATATCCAAACAGGTATCCTAATCGATTCATCATCAACATTTTCCTTGCAAAACCCAAAAGATTTACCCAGTTTTCAAATAACTTATTTCTAAACAAGTCTAGTATCGTTCTTTTAGCCTAAACCGATCCTTATTTAAACTCAAACATGGCTAGAACACGACACGGTACTGAACAAAAAATATTTTTCGAAGTAAAAAGAACTCATTGGAAAATAAAGAAGTGAAAGGTTCAAACAAGATGAGGAAATAGTTAAAGTTTTTATGTTTGTTCGATGAGAATATTGATGCTTCTACAGGTAGGAGCTTGAGAGCGTCTGAGAAACTGAAGGGCGATGAAGGATTTTGGAAAAAATTTGAGCGAAAAAGGAGATTTTTGTTTCTGAAAGGAAAGTTTTTGAATGCGAAGGTGATAAGACTCAGGTCTGATCTCCCTATTTATACGTAAGCTTTGGGAATTAATTTGGGCCATCTGCACGGGTCAGCTCGAGATCCAAAGGCCAATATTAAATGACCCGTGCGGCGGCAAAAAGTTTACAGGAAAGTTGTCACAGTCCTCAAAACCTGAACAGACGCCAATTACAAACGACCACATGCTCAACACTTGAGTAGTAGGCATGCATGATTTTACATGCAAAAGCCTAAAAGCCTCTACTGTGCATGTCAAAAAACGATGATGTCAAGCACGAGCAAAAGATTGGGGGGCAAATGTTGCACCCTAAAAATTAGCACGTGTTTAATCACTTAGTTAGGGGTACAGTTGGTAGATGAACATATGGAAAAAGCAGGCGAGTAGAACATCTAGCTAATGATGATGTGAGCAGTTCGAGTTAGGACTTGGAAATACAACATTAAGAAAATTTTCAGGTCGCCTCTTAGAATGAAGTTCCAGTTTGAGACATGTAGTGGCCAGATTCTCTTTAGAGCGCTCTGAACTTAATCTGAACTAAGGTTCAGATACTCATCGGTCTCCAACTCGATGAAGATGTTCAGCTCGTGGAAACTTGGCCATGACGGATAGTGAAGGATTCCAAGAGACTTGGAGGCTCTTTATACGCTCATTAATGTCTAGGCTATATTGGACATTTATTGTTCGAGTTAACAAGAGTGATTTATGTTAGGCAATCGTATCCCTATGTAAATTAGAATTATCTTTATTAAATGTTTACCATATTTATGCACACGGTTACCCAAACCTGTCCAAGAAATTCCACTATAAATATCAGGGATAATGGACAGGAAAAGGGATGACTTTTTGTAATACAGAAACTCTGAGAACTTGTGAGAGAGTAATAATATTGTCTCGTGGACTAGGTGGATTTTAATTACTAAACCACATAAAATTGTGTGTGTGAGAAATTGTTCATATAAGTTCATTCTGGTTTACAAATAAGCACTAATATCCTTCTTATTAGATTTATAAATCTACTGTTGGCAAAAACCCGCGTCAATAGCATGTAACCTCGTTAGTTTAGTTATTTTTTGCTTAACTACAAAAACTTGTCCTCATCCTCAAGTATGGTCTCGAGGTTGCGAGATCAAAACTTATTTGCCAAAAATTTCCAGCTCAGTCTCGACTCATGAATTTCGTTGGTTTATCTAGAATTCCAACTGTTAATCGTGTCGATTAGAGTTTGCTAGTTTGTTCCAAACTTGTTTAATTCGTGTTTGGTTAATAATCCATACACTATTATTAACTTTATTTTTATTGATGCTATATTTTTGAGCCTATGGTATGATTGTATACCACTTATGCCCCCTTAATATCCTATGATTGCAATCTTAGGCTATTGAATCTTGAGGGCTTGCAAAAAATGTAACTATAAAAATATAAAATTGGAATAAAATTCAGTGCTTTAGTAATGAAAAAAAAGAATTAAGTACATGCTTGGTTACAACTAAATAAACATCATTCCTACATTACTGGTAATAAGGTCATAGATGTTCACCATTCCAAGCTCGTGGAACCAATTCTCCATTTAACCTCACTAGTTTATAGACACCAGGTCGGATAATGGATTCAATTTTGTAAGGTCCCTCCCAATTAGGCCCGAGCACGCCTACAGAGGGGTCTCGCATGGCCAAAAATACGCACCTGAGCACCAGATCTCCCAATCCAAAGTGTCTACCTCAAACCCTCTTATTGAAATACCTTGTAGCCCTTTACTGGTGTGCGACATTTTTAAGTTGGGCTTCGTCCCATTTTTCTTCAATTAGGTCTAGAGTTTCTTTTAGCTGATATTGGGTTGAGGTCTGGTCGTATGCCTCGCATATGGTTTTTGGGATTTCAACCTCAATGGGCAGCATAGCTTCGCAACCGTAAGCCAGGGAGAAGGGTGTTTGTCCTGTTGATATTCAAGTTGTTGTTCTGTAAGCCCATAGGACTTGTGGTAATTATTCTGGCCATTTTCCTTTAGCCTCTTTGAGCCTTTTCTTAATGGAGCTCTTCAGAGTCTTGTTCACAACTTCGACCTAGCCATTTTCTTGTGGATGGGCTGCGGCGGCGGCGGCGGCAGCAGCGGCGGCGGCGGCAGCGGCGGCGGCAGCAGCAGTAGTAGTAGTAGCAGTAGCAGTAGTAGTAGTAGTAGCAGTAGTAGCAGTAGTAGCAGCAGTAGTAGTAGTCGCAGTATAGCAGTAGTCGCATTAGTAGTCGCAGTATAGCAGTAGTCGCAGTAGTAGCAGCAGTAGTAGTAGTAGCAGTACAGCGGTAGCAGTAGCAGTAGCAGTAGCAGTCGCAATAGCAGTCGTAGTAGTAGTAGTTTGTAGTATGTTAGATTCCGTGGATTTTGGTTCAAGTCGGGACTTAGTTGGAAACTCATAGCAACAATTATGGATTTTATAAGTTTAACCTATAGTTTAAGAATATTAATTATAACATAAGGTTTAATTAATATAGCTAATTATAAAGATGTTATTTATTATACTATAATGTTTAGATAGAATTAATAAGATCATGACACTTGTCGTGTGCATGTTTATTTAAGGATTTAATTATAGTTTAAATAAAAAAAGTTCAAGAAAGCTCTAGAATCTTCCAAGACCATCAGGAGCATGACATTTGTTACAATCTTGTTTATTTGTGGATTAGATTGTTATTTAGATAATTAAATAGATTTTTCGTAACTTTAAGGTACTGTAACTTCCGACCTATTTTTGACCCAGTTATATTATGAATGTCAAAAAATAGTATTTCTATAAAGTTGTAGATAATTGAATTGTCTTTCTAATGGTATAAAGATGGTTTAAATCGGAGTTCTACAGCTCCAGTTATGTTGATTTTACTACATGTGAGTTTAGAGTTACGAGATTCAGAAAGTTAGAAGTTAGGATTCTATTTTATTTAAATTTAAATTTGGATTATAGTTAGAATGACATTAAGTATTTTTTTAAAATAGAAGAAAGATCTAGAAACTCTAGAACATGACACTTGTCATAATCATGTTTATTTGAGGATTTAAGTATTTTTTTTAATAGGATAATTTCACTCCTCAAACTCTATAAGTAGGACCTAGTACCTTGCCCTTTCACTTACTCTTCAGCTGTGATCATACTCCAAGGTGCTAGTGAGAACATAAGAATGATACACTTGAGTTGGGAAAGAAAAAAAGCTTTATCATTCTTAAGCTTTATCAAACACTTGGGAAGTAAGGTTTAGGGTATTTCGGTATTGGAGTTAGACCAATCCTTAAGATCAACAAAGGTACCCTTATTCTTAAGTTTAATTCTTTTGATTCCTTAGTTTCTTTAGTTCCTTTTATTTAGATCCTAACTTTCGTTATTGGTTCCTGAGTAGCTTCTTGAAACTTAAGTTCTTTCTTGGTAAGTTTCTTCTTGATGGTTTAGTTTCCACATTCATTTTTTATTCTTTAGAAATACTCACCATTCTTATTGTTGGTTTTAGGAGTGTTCCAGGTCCCGCATTTGTTCTCATATCCCGGTTTTGGTAAGGAAAATATGATAGATCTTGTATGTTTGTATGATATGTTATGATATGTTTGTGCTATAATATGTATACGTATGATATGTTTTGTAGTCCTTGGGCATATGACTTGTTTAGATAACAAGCCCCAAGATTATGTTTTTAGTCGCTTGGGCATATGACTTGCTTAGATAGCAAGCCCCAAGATTATTTTATCATTTTCATGGTTTAGAGTTATGGTTTACCCTACCTAAGATATTAGACAGGGGACCTAGATGGGTTATCATATACTACCATGCAATCTAACCTACCTCAGATTTTAGACAGGGGACCTAGATGGTTTATCACATGCCATGTTAATGAGTTAATGACCATTAATAGTGTAGTCCTATATGGTATACATCTTTATAGTCATATGTTCATATGTTTATGTTTATGATATATGTTTTTATAGTCAAGTGTTTTATAGTTTATGTTTATGATGTAGTTTTATGCTTATGATATATGATGTATGTTTTTAGTAGGTTTTCCTTGCTGGGCATTAGGATCTCATTCTAATACTATTGTTATGAGAAATCTAGATGCGACACTATACCATCTCGACAATAATGCAGTAAAAGACTACAAACAAAATAATAAAATTAATACAAATTATTTTAGTAAAATTACATAGAAAAAGTTTGACTCAATATATATAAAATTAATAATAAATATTAATTGCATAAGTATTGGTAGAAATAATAAAACTCAAATATTTGAATAATAAAACACTTTTATAAATTCAAAATAAAAAGATTACAAAATACAAAGTTTCACCCCTATCCTCACCAAAAGAAAACTCTAACCTAAGTTAAAAGTCATTCTCACATTTTCCATTGAAAAACTAGGCTTAAAGATAAAATGGAGAGAAAATATGGTAGGGAGAGAAGTGTGTAGAAAAGATGTGGTTTACAATTGAAAACTTCATCCCATTTATAGGTGTAGAATACAAATAAACTATGGTGGAAATGGCATGTGGCAACCTAACACTGGTTGAGAGGGAAGCTCGTGGATTGCAAATTTTTGTTGAAAAGAAGACACTTCTATTGATTGAAAATAAAGCACATGGATTACTAGTGTTTGTTGGAATGAGTTGTAATTGACATCTCTTATTGGTGGAGAAGAAATTGCATGGATTAGTGACATGACATCTTCATGAATTGGATTGGGCTTTTTCAATTTGGGCTTGACTTTTTCAAAATGTCAACATTCTTCATTTTCTTCCACATTTACTTCCTTATCTTTTTACTTTATTTTATTCAACCAAAAATATATCATTTTTCCTACAAAATGAAAACAAATTAAATATTTTCATTTATAAAATATAGCCCATTAATTTCATGAAAACATTAATTAAAAGATAATTTATTTTTTACTATTAAAATCAATAAATGTGCATTTGTTACCCTTAATCACAACCCCAAACTAGCTTATTGTTAGTCCCTAGCAATTCAAGCGGATAAAAATTATTACCAAGTTTAAACAATGAAATAAATCATGCCAAATTACTTAACAAAATGTTTAGTGAGAACTTAGAAAATGTTATTTAAAACTATCAAAGTTGTAATCAAGAGTTTTGTGTGTGTGCGTGTGTGTGCTATTGGGTTTTATGCCCTTCTAAAACCATGTCAGACATGTAACACGATTGTATATTGTCGATAAAAGTAGTTGAAATCATTTAGTTTGACAACCGTATTTCTTGCTTGTTTTATTACATGATTATTGAAATAATACAAGCATTTATAAAATCCCGAACATATGGATAGTTATAATTATAGTGACTAGGTCACAGTAGATTATAGTTATAATTATATGTTCAAAAGAACAAGTCCTAAGATTAGATCAGTGCAATGGATTTTCACTGATTATAGGCAATCTACGATATGATCTACTTATACATTCAGGGTGTGATGTCTTGTCCAAGGCATTGACCAAGTAGATAAGATCTGATGTATTTCGTTACATCGGACTAGGGTCGATACTGATTATTGATTGATAAGTAAGTATCGTTATTATCGAATCTAATCAATGTCACAACATTGACCATATGTTAAGTCGATCTTATTTATAAGTGATAATATTATGCTAATTATATTATTTAAATCTTTGACTTGTTCGTTACCAGCTTACCCTACGGTCTAGCCCATACTTTCATCTTGGAGATTTAGTAGTGTAATTGAGTGGGAGTATTATTCATAGATATGAAATCTATAACTTTTGTATGAGAAGTGAAAAGATGATTTCTTTAATTGCTTTGTTCAAAATTTTTAATGATTGAAATCTCATTTTTGTGATTAAGTTCACTGAAATATCATTTATAAGGAACTTAGTGGGATTTAAGGATAAAATGCTGATGAGGGGTAAAACGGTAATTTGTACCCAGCTCGTTAGTAAGTCATCGATAGAGGATTGGCTGACACTAATGGTTATAACAATGGATAACATATTTATGGTTTGGAAAATACATTATATGAATTCAAGAGTTAAATTCCAAGTTTATATTGGAGTCACAAGGAATTAATAAGGTAGTAAAATTATTTGTAAATAAATTCATGGCAACTTATTGGAGCTTGATTTCATGGATCCATAGTCTCCGCATCACCTTTGAGTAAATCATCTAGAATGTCTCAATTAATTGATTTAATTATCAATTAGGAATTTTAAAGTTCACTATGTCAATTTTGGAAAATTTACAGAGATATGTATTTAGAGAATAAAAGAAAATCTTTGGGTAAATTTATTAATATTGATAAATTAGTGTCAATATAAATAAATAATATTAAATCAAGTTTCAAATGATAATTAGTTAATTCGAATAAGGATTTAATTAATTAATTAAAAAAATAAAATGTTTTGAATTTAGGCCCAATTGGTATTTAAATTCAAAACAAAGAAATTGAGCCCAAGTTCATTTGTGGGAGCCCAAGGCTTTTTATCTTTTTGTTTATTATTTTAATTAATTTAAATTTAAATTTAAATAAAACCCATTAAGTTGCCTATATAAGGAATATGATATCTTGAATTTTCATAAGGAAGTCAATCTCAATTGATTCATTGGGTAAGTGAAAACCTAGACAGTCTAACCCTTTCTTGCCCACTCTCTCTTCTTCTTCTCTTCTATATCTTTATCTCATGTGTTGAGAACCAGCTCACACTAGTTCTAGGTTGATCAAAGGCTTGGTGAGGAAGATTGTGTTGCTGATCTAGTTCAATCTCTTAATAATACTCTGCTACACAAATGAATCAAGGATTAGAGAGATTGAAGGAAGGAATTGTTCCAGTTCTGCCGCGTATATGTAAGTTTATGTACTTAACTCTGTTTTATATCAATTTCATAGGAGCATGTTCTAGGAATTTACATGTTTGATTGATAATATGTAAATTACATGAAAATAAATAAAGATCTTGCAATATGTATTTCCTACATGTGCACCAAACAATATCAATCTTTTCATAATTCATAACACAAATAGTTTTGAAAAATCACCAAGGAATAAAGTCTCAACTCCAAATCCTCACAAAGGTATTGAAAATATTTTTAGGAAAATGTTGACACTCTTGGAGTCAGAAATATATCAATTAACGCTCAAATTAGATATTATCATTTTAGGACATCAATTTAAACAAACATTGATCAATATATCGGTTAATCAATTAATTGGAACTCAAATGACATAGAAACTTTTGGGATTTACAAAATAACACTAAGAGCCAAAATAAAAAATAATACAACATTTAATACATGATTTTGTTTTTATAACACAAATTGAAAACAAATTTAGTAATGTTGATTTTTTTTTATTTCAACAAAACTACAAAAGATGGAAAATGAGAAATGTTGCTCTTGTTCTTCTTTTTTTTTTCCATTTTTTTCTAGTATATTTCTTTTATATATATAATTTTTTTTTGACAAGAGACAACATAAAAAAAAAAAGAAAAAAAAAATAGATTAAGAGAAAATTACAACAAATGCTCTTTTAAACAAAAATTATCACTCTAGTAAATGTCATATTTTAAATTCCAAAAATTAATTTTTACTAACTCAATTGATCAATAAAAGTCCAAAAAGTTGTTCTCTCATTCTCACAACTCACAAAAAATAAATATCTTTAAAACTTAGGATTTTTCTCCAACTGAATGTATTAACAATTTTTTTTTCAATGTTTGGTTGTGCATAGAATAGCTCTCAAAATTACTTCCTAATACTAAAAATAGCAAAAACTATCTCACAAAATTTTTGTTGTCATGAATTTTGGAAAATTTTAACTCAAATTTTCAAAATGGTAATCAAATTAGTTTCAAGGCATGGATATGCTCACTACCCCCAACTTAAATGAGACATTGTCCTTAATGTATAACGTTATGGACATGTCAAGGGTAAAATTGTAAAATGACATCCACCAAAGCAAAAACAAAACAACTAACACAAAAAAGTAAAAACAAAACACACAAAATAGAAAGGAAAGATAAAATCTAATTAGTCTTTGGTAGACAGAAGCATTGCTCTCAGGAAAGTATACCAACTACATATTGGCATACCATCCAGTATCAAAAATGAATTTTCTTTTATCCTGCATCTCGAAAATAGGAACGTTAACCAAATTTTTAGGAAAAATAAAAAATTCTGTTCCAAAATCATGGAGGAATTTATGTGATTTGAGAAAAAATTTATGATTTCCTCCACACTTTGTCTATCACATCAGTATGATAGCATTTGATTTCATTTGGAATGGTTGAAATAATTTCAGCATAGGAAAGGTTTTCACTCTAAATGGTAACGAAATCATCCTCAATGAATTGATCAAAAATGAGATTGGAGGATGGTGCTATGGTCTCGAGTGGTGACTGGAATTGATTTTCATACGCGAGTTAACAACGTCGGTCCACTTCAAGAGTTGAGCCTTAAGTTCACTAAGTTCCTCCATAAATCGTGCATTAAACTCTCTTTGTGCCTCCATAAATGTGTAACATGAGTACTCAAAAAGGATCCCTATCAGACCAGACATTATATTGAGGTTCATGGCAAAAGTTAGAAAAACTATGCTCAAAAGGCGGTGCATCCTAGTTGTGCTTAGACTTCCAACTAAAATCAATGGGGTTGTTCCAGGTAGGATTATGATTTCTATGGTCGACATAATCACTATATGGTTTATCATAATCTACCCTTGTAACCTCGTGATTTTCACTATCAAACTTAGCTTCTAAAACATCAAATTCTCAGTATTGTCTAAAACTAAGTTTGTGGGCACCCCTAAAATAGCTAGTACCCTCAGTAGCACTAGAATATTGATTTCTGAATGAAGATAAGTATATTGGACAATAAAGCTCAAAACGACGTTTCTCTTCTTCATTTATTTATTTTTTTAAAAATTTCAAACATTAAATAAAAATAATTATTGGAAGTAAATAAACTAAACAAAATAATAATCCAAGAAATATTTTCTGATGAGGAAGATAAAATAAAATCACAGCCTCATAGCATACTTCGAGTATCAAGAGATTATATATTTATTATATATATATTAATTTTTTTGTAGTAAAAAGTTCAAAAATGTAATAATACAAAGGTGTACACAAGAATTATTACCAGGCCAATTGGGAAGGTTGCCAAGGTACCGCTTCGTCCTACACTTCTTTAGAACTCCCCGAGGTTCATAAGAGAGTGTAGAGGGTACTCTACCGCAAACCTTAAAGTCAATTTTTCTAGACAGAATAATCTTCGTTTTTTACCACTGGCAGTATTACATCATTGTTCCCAATACTAAAAATTTAGTGTTTTTTTTTTTGAAAAAAAAATAAATCTAAGAAATCCTAAAATAAATGAAAAAAATAAAAATAGAATTTCTTACCTATTTTAACCAAATTAAATGAGAATCTTTACTTACTATTACCTCCCCAACAACGGTGCCAAAATTTGATTAACGCCCAAACGTGACTTCCACTAAGCGGTAGTCGTAGTATAGATGGACGGTCGATTCCACAAGGAGGTAAAGAAACAAAGAGACAAATAAAATAATTAGAAGGTAAGTAATATAAGAATAGTAAAATGAAACAATATTTTTGTGGATTTTGTTTGTTTGAAGGATTAAAATAAAAGACAATAAACAATAAAAAGGCTTGGTGAGGCATCAGGGTTCCACAATATATTTTGGTCACCTATTTGCTTTGATAATTTGCAAATGTATTTGAGTAATAAAATTCCATATTTGAAGTACATGCACATATTATTGTTATGAGAAACCTATAATCGACATAATACCGTTGGCAATATGCAGTAAAATACTACTCACAAAATAACAAATTACGATTTTATGTTAATACTATTGTTATGAGAAATCTAGAATCGACAATATACTATCTTGGCGATAATGCAGTAAAAGACTACCCATAAAATAATAAAATTAATATAAATTATTTTAGTAAAATTACATGGAAAACTTGACTCAATCTATATAAAATTAATAATAAATATTGATAGAAATATTAAAACTCAAATATTTGAACATTAAAACACTTTTATAAATTCAAAATAAAAAGATTACAAAATACAAAGCTTCACCCCTATCCTCACCAAAAGAAAACTCTAGTCTAAGTTAAAAGTCATTCTCACATTTTCCATCGAAAATGTGAGAAGACTAGGCTTAGAGATAAAATTGAGAAGAGCAAATAGAGAGAAAAGATGGCATGGAGAGAAGTGTGTAGAAAATGTGTGGTTTATAATTGAAAACGTCATTCTATTTATAGTTGTAGAATACAAATAAACTGTGGCAGAACTGACATGTGGCAAACTACCATTAGTTGAGAGGGAACCCGTGGATTGCTAATTTTTGTTGAAAAGAAGGCACTTCTATTGGTTGAAAGCGAAGTACATTGATTACCAATGTTTGTTGGAATGAGTTGTAATTGACATCTCTTATTGGTGGAGAAAAAATTGCATTGATTGGTGACATGACATCTTCATGAATTGGATTAGGCTTTTTCAATTTGGGCTTGACTTCTTCAAAATGCAAACTTTCTTCATTTTCTTCCACTTTTACTTCTTTTTCTTTTTGCTTTATTTTATTCAACCAAAAATGTATCATTTTCATACAAAATGAAAACAAATTAAATATTTTCATTTATAAAATATATCACATTAATTCCATGAAAACATTAATTAAAACTTAATTTATTTTGACAATTAATCTGTAGCTGATTACAATTATTCCTCTCATAATGATGTTAGTTATTACATAAATGCCGATTTTCTATCTTTTTTAATAGGCTATTGGGCCCCATCAGATCTTAGGCGGGCCTAATACGAGGATGTTCAACCCATTGCTTTATTGGAAAAATGCTTCTGACATTGTCAAGGTGGTAGCTGAATGTTTCCCCATGTCAAGCAACGTCGTGAAACATCCAATTTGCCGCTTGTACGAAATTGACATGACGATCTCTGTGGCCACTGGGTGTCAAACATTTGTCTATGGTCCAGAGCGCCTCTCTAGCTGACACCTGGAAATTATCCTTTTCCTCTAGAAGAAGTTTTTTAACACTTTGACAAGTTAGTCACAGCTAGCAGGACTTTTAGATTATCACTTTCTGACTAGGTCCTCGGGAGGTGATGACCATTGTTGACATACTCCTCCTGTAGTGGAAATGATGACAAGAGCTAGACTCGAGCTCCCGTGGAGCACTAAACAGTGCCGTAATTTATGCCATGTGTCAAATGCTGAAAACATAGACAACATTTGCCCCCCAACGAATAGACCTTTTTCCATACGGGAGTTTCCCTAACTCCTCTCAACTTTGTTGCATCATGGGAGATGCATCATCTCGGTCATAGACAACTATAAGACAAAGGAAATGGAAGAATGTATTAGAAGAGAAACCATTTCTAAAGGAGTAGAATTCGCGAAAAATGGCTCAGTGTGAAACTTACGAATGCGTTGGAAAGAATACAATTTTGATTTCTGGAGGCCACTGGTCCAGAAAAATTGGGTCTTGAAGTTCGGAGGGTGGTTTGGGATGTCTTCGAGCAACTTCCCATCTTTAAGGTAGCTCAAAAGGTAATAGAACCCATCACCTCCCTTCTTCCGAGGTGGATTGCACTTGACACATTATAGATAAAGAATCTCCAGCAGAGATAGTTTTTCCCACTTCAGCTTGTCGTAGAGTGATTTAATGGCCGCAAGGATTCGGTAGGAGTTGGTCTGGAGCTGGAAGGGGGATATCTTGATCCAGTCAGTGAAACTCTTAAAGTATTGATTGACAGAGAGAATAGCTCCCGCCTTCATATGCTTGTCCCTCGTAGTGCTCAACCTCGAAGTATATGGCTTTGAGGACTACAACATTTTGTTAACTGAGGGGTCGAACTCAGGGATGGGTGACTCTACTTAGGGTTCCTTGGATCTTCCTACAGAGGTCAAAGATTCAACTACCATTGATAACTCTACAAAATAAAGTTATTTTACCACTTTTTATGTGCTAACGGTTGTGTTATCCCAAAAATTTGAAAAGAATGATGTGGCAATAAAATTAACACATGGCATGAGTTAGTTGGGTGATCTGGCTTAGCAGTAGCCCAATACATCAGTTAAGAAGTTGGACTGCTTGAGAGATGCATAGTCAAGTCAAATACACCCGAGGAGAATATTTGGTCTAAGGAGTGCTTGGCTCAGACCCCAGTTTGAAGACCCAATTGATTGGTTTAAATCCAAGTCCAAGAAGCTTAAAGGAGGGGTTTGGATTTTGGCTCGAGGGATAAAGGCAGGAGGTCCGATCGGACCTTAGCTTGGGAGCCTCTCAAGCATTTGGCTCGGATGTGTCCGAGGTAAGAAGGCTAAGGAAAAGAAGTCCCATGCAAGCCAAGGATTGGGACTTAGATTTCAGTCAAGGGAAGGCCACATAATGTCCGATCGGACATGGTTGAAGATGCCAAAGGGAGAGATGCCTCGGACTTGTCCGACGTGAAGTGCCAGGTAGGGTGGCTCAGACCATCTTGGTCCGAGGAGAAGGCCACAAGGTCCGAAAGGACCTTGATTGGAGGAGGTATGCTCGGACTTGTCCGAGGTGAGAAGCAAGAGAGCACGTTGGCTCGGACCACCTTGGTCCGAGGAGAAGGCCATCACGTCCGATCGGACATGTCATGGAGGAGGTTGCCTCAAAGTTGTCCAAGGAAAGAAGCCAAGAGAATTGCCTCGGACCTACCCGAGGTGAGGTGCCAAGGGAGTTGGCTCGGACCACCTTGGTCCGAGGAGAGCCAAGCTTGCATGACCTTTGGTCCGAGGAGAGCCATGCATATACCACCTTTGGTCCAAGGAAAGCTTGAAGGAGTAATCAACATGCATGTGAGACTACGTCAAAATCCCCGGAACGACTTCGGCAAGAATTGGTCTAAGCACCCGGGAATCTCTCACTCCTTACTTAAATTTTGAGGAATCAGTTGTATTTTAAATATTTCTTGTAATATAAATATAAGAGGAATAATAAAATATCCCTATCAAAAAGGGATATCAGTTGAGGATCCCAGGCCTATAAATAGAGGGTTGGGAGGATCGTAACTGGACTTTTTGGCAAATTGAGAGTGAATCTGTGTTCTAGAGAGAGAAAGTGTGTGTTTCTTGAGAGAACCCCTTTTTTGTATTCTGGAATATTTACACTGAAGAAACTCAGTTAACACGGGTTCATCTGATCTTGAGTGTGAATACAATAATAAAATCTCTAAGTGGATTAGGCTATTACCGACTATCGGGGCTGAACCACTATACAAATCTCGTGTTATTTACTTTCATTGATTAAACTGTCTGTTATCGTTTACATTCTCTTGAAGGCTTGTCGTATTTGACGTTCTTACGTCGTTGGCTAAAATCACAGTCAACAGGTTGCTTAATTCTTGAGTTTTTAATTAATTTATTAAGTTTTTAAGTAATTTTGAATTTTTTGGGTTTATTTGGATATTATAGATTTTTATATGTTTTTATAGATATTTTATTATAATATGTTGTAGTTTAATTATTTAAAATTAATATTGTTAAATTAGGAATAAAAAGATGCAATTTTGAGCTTAAATATTAAAGTAAATTAAGTTTTAATTAATATTTTCATGGAACTTTTGTTGTATATTTTATTATTGAAAATATTTAGTTTTAATTTAATTTATGTTTATTTTATAGGGAATTTGTTGTATTTTATGCTCTTAAAAAGCAAGGAAAATGATGAAAAAAGTAGCATTTTTTTTGTGAAAAAACAAGGAAAAATGGCATTTTTAAAATGCCATAAGCAAGCAAAAGCTCACCAAGGCCCAACCCGCTTGCCATTGCTGCATCTCTGCCCCACCTGGGCCCGTCTCCACCAGAGAATCCAGCCCAGCCATTCGGCCCAGCTACCAGCCGAAGCCCAACAACGCCTCACACCTCCAGGCCCGAACCCAGCTGCACTCCACGTTCCTCCAGCAGCTTCCCTCCTTCAGCCAATGCCTCCCAACGAACCACACGGGCATGCTCCAACTCCTTCACCCAGCTGCTGCCACAATCCGCCTGCCAGCCAAACTCAACCAAAGCCCACACCAGCCAGCTGCCAAGTCCCTTGAGCCCATCACTTGTACCTTTTGTCCCCTATGTCCAAAATGCCAACTTTTTACCCACTTTTCTACACATTTTCACCACAACATCATCATTACACCCTATAATTTACCTCTACATACCATATTTATTTTATTTAATTAATTTAATCAATTTAATTAATTTAAGTTGATTATTTTAATAATCTCATTTTGGCTATAAATATGGAATTTCAAGACCATTTTAGGGTGTTTAAATTTTGGTTACCATCTTCTTTTCTCTCCACCATTCTCTCTTCCATTTTGGGTATTTTAAGAGCATTTTCAAGTATGTATTTCATTTATTTTGTAATTTCTACTCTAATTATATGCTTCTAATCTTTTTCATAAGATTATTAAGATCATGATGAAGCAACTTGTAACTAGGTAATATTTATGTTGTATGTTGATTTCCCTTGTAATGCAACAAAGTTTATGGATTTTTCTTCTTCATATATGTCTTTCATCTTTAATATCTCATATTTTGGATTGTTAGAGAATATGCACTTTATTCTTCATTTTGCAAAAACATAATATTCTTTGTGTAAGATGTGTCATTAAATTGTACACATCCATGCTTAGAAAAAAAATATTATGTTTTGCCTTACAAATAATATTATTTGATTTTTTGTTGTTTCATTAGGTTGATTCACATTAAATACTTTGAAATTATAGTTTTTGAAAAGTGAAGAAAAATCCTATCTTTTTAGAAGTAATTTGTGCTTAAAATTATAAATCTATTTGGAAAATGATAGTTTGAATTATTTTAACTATCACTAAAACTTGGTAATCAATATACTAATAAATATTATTAAACTTACATTTTGTGGATTCTAGTATCTTAATAATCTTTTATTTTAACACTTATTTTCAAATCATTATTGGTTTATTTTCATTATCTTAAATAGGTTTATTTTTAAATATTTTATTTTATGTTCATAATATTTAAACTCATCAATCTTTGGAGCTAGGTTAGAATTTATTACTTTTGATTTAAAATAGTTTTCTTTTTGATTTTAGACAACTCCTTTGGGTTCGATCTCGTGCTTATACGAAAACTATATTCCATATACTATTCGTGCGCTTGCGAGTATAAATTTTTAAAATATACCCATTTTTGGTCCATCAACCATTATATCTCAAATTCGAGCTCACCTTGGAGAAAGGCGATAGATTCTGTTAGTGTTAGGTCAAGAGGGCGAGCTAAATGAATTTTGCTAGCAGATGCAATCTCGGGATGGGCAGCGAGGCAAAGTCTTTTTCTTTTGCCTTCTTGGATTTCCCTAATTTGACGCCTAAATAAGCTACTAATCCCTCTCAACCTTCTCGTTGTAATCACATATTAACATTTGATTTCGTGAAAAGGGAGATTTTGGTTGGGGAATAGGTTTATGATACTGAATTGCCCAAGTTGAGAACCCCCACTCTTCCTTCTCGAAATTGGGACATGACATCTACAAAGAGAAAGAGTAAAGGTTAGGGTCCTCTCAGGTAGGAACATAGCTCGAAAGCGGAGGTGGTATGAGAATAATAAACAACTCGATTTATGAGCTTAAACTATCATAATGCTCGGAGGATGACTAGAGTGTAATGACAGTTAAGCTACGAATCCCTATAAATGTGGGCACGATTACCTAAATTGTAGACTATTGAACTTCTCAAAAATCCTAGCATAAAAATTCCCACATAAGCTACTAAACAATGCCTATTCCAATAAATTTTACCCGAAAATAGCTTTTTATGCATTCTTATACCCCAAAACAGATCAAATTCCTATATTATTCTAAAAATTCTCAAGAACATCAAGAACAGAGGGCCAATAATAATAAAATATATGCATGCATGAATATTGTGTATATTTATAGAAGTTGATAAACTTACTTAGAAATTTGAGCTGGATGCGTGAACGAAGGCAATCGAAGTGTAAAAACTCAAAGATCTTGAGGAGCAAAGGGATCTTGAAGAAGATGGAAGCTTCGATTTCGCTGGTTCTTCAGAGGAAATTTTGGCTTTTTTAAGAAGATGATGATAAAGTGAGAGGAAATAAGAAAGGAATGGGGTATATATAGAAAGAAAAGTCAGAGTAATCTCGACGCTAGGATTGAAATCCAACAGATGGGGTTTAAGGGTAATGGCAGCAAAAAAGGTGCATAAGAATACTAAATAGAAGTACATCCAGTAAAATTGGGTAACCAATCCGAGCATGACGTGTATACACACTCAAGTGTGGTAGGTGGGCACGTTTTGTGATGAGAGAAATTCAAAAGTCTCTCCTACTGGGATCTGAGCAATCACTTTTGAGGGGGCAAATGTTATACCCTGATTCCGAGAACATAATCATTATGCTTGAAGAAAAAGCTTGGACTTATTTCAATAAGATAAGGATTATATATTATTACCATCAATAATATTTAATCAATTATGAGGTAATAGATTATTTCAGCTCGAAGCAAGGAAGCTAGCTTGAAAGAACAACTGATATATGCCAACTCGAAGAATATCGACGTCAGCTCAGTATCATGTTTAAAAGCGTCAGAAAGTAGTATTTAAGTAAATTATTCCTATTTTTTAGGGATTAGTTTAAATATTATGTTGGTGACTGGGGTATTTGTAATTCAAATTCAAATAGAGATATTTGTACAACTCATTCCTTAAATTGTGGAGGAGAGTATCTGTAACCGGGTCTATAAATACCAGGACCTTAGTCATTTGTTTTTCACACACAAATTATTGTGCTGAAAAATCTGTGAAATTGTTTTCAGTTTTAACACAGAAATATTATAAAAGTGACTCGTGAAATAGATAAAGTTAACTACTGAAACACATAAAAGATCCTTGTTATTTTTTTCTTTCAAACGTTTTTATGCTTGAGTGCTCTTATTTTAGTTAACGAAAAACAACATCAATAATATATATGTATATATATACATTTGGAGCCCATAGATTTACAAAATATGGTTCTTGCCTCCCTGAATTGTTTTTGCTTGGACGAAATACCCTTGAACTATGGAATATATTGAAAATACTTATTTATGTTACATTTTGTCGAAAAATTATAATAGATGGTTGATGTGACAAATAAACATAGTTTTTATTCCCCTAAACTATGAATAAAATTTTCTTAATCGTTGCATGCATTAACTATAAAACAATTGAAAAAGATATAATTGCGGATAATAATGATTGAAGAAATTTTTATACAATCTTCTCATCAATAATTAAGGACTATTATTATAGATATTATTATATAGTTTCAATCATTTTTTATTGATTTGTTAAAGATTACTCAAAAAATGAATAAATAAATTTTCTTTTTAAAAAATAAATATTATACGGTTTCAATTATTTTTTTAACTAATTAATTTATATTATTATAGATATTATTATTATTTGATTCAAATCATATTTTGGGTTCATTTTTTTTTTTTGAATGGATGCTACAAAAAATTAATAAAAAAGACCTAGGATTATATATATATATATTATACAATTTCAATCTTTTATTTTTGAAAGATTGCTAAAATAATGAATGAAATAAATATAAAAAAGAAATTAATTGATATATATATATATGATGATTCCAAATTTAAATTGAAAATCAATATATATCTTGGTCAATTATATAATTTATTATTATTATTATTATTATTGTGGCATTAAATCATTTTTTAAAACTAATTAATTAATTTAATATAATGAATTACTAACCATAAATATTTTTTATTATTATAAAAAAATAGAACATACCCTAAAAATTAGCACGAGTTTAATCACTCAACTAGAGGTACAGTTGACAAATGAATATATGGAAAAGCAGACAAGTAAAACATCTAGCCAATAATGATGTGAGCAGCTCGAGTTGGGACTTGGCAATATGATATTCAGGTGATTATTAGTCCGCCTCTTAGGATAACGGTCCAGTTTGAGACATATAATGGTTAGATCCCCCTTTGGGCGCTCTAAAGTTAATCCGACCTAAGGTTCGGATAATCTTTGATCACCGACTCAATGAAGATATTCAGCTTGTGGAAACCTGGTGAGAATGCATACTGAAGGATCACGAGAGACTTGGAGGCTCTTTATACCCTCATTAATGCCCAACCTGTATTGAACATTTATCATTTATTATCCGAGATAGCAGGGGTATATTCTGCTATGCAATCATATCCCAGTGTAAATGAGAATTATCTGTATTAAATGTATACCATATTTATGCACACTGTTACCCAAACCTGTCCAAAAAATTCCACTATAAATATCAGGGATAATTGACAGGGAAGGGACGGCCTTTTTGTATTACTGAAACTCTGCAGAAATTGTGAGAGAAGAGCAATAATATTGTCTCGTGGACTAAGTAGATTTTAATCACTGAAACACGTAAAATTGTGTGTGTACTAAATGGTTCTTATAAGTTCATTACGGTTTGCAAATAAGCATGAAGACTCTTATTAGATTTCTAAATCTATTGTTGGCGAAAAACCACGTCAACAAAAATAGATAAAGTAGTTTTGAGAGATTTTAGAGTGTTGCATCATCTTCTTGGTGCTCTTCTTTATATATATATATATAGATAGATTTTATAGAATGACTTTTTAATTTTTTTTATTGTTTTTGAAAGTATTTTTAAACAGTGATAAAAAAATTTTAAAAAAAAGCAAGATTCTTGAATCAATCCATTACCAGCAAGATACGGCTCAGCCAAAAAACGTGAGTTTTTTCAATACAAAAATAGTAATTTTATGTCCCCAAAATTTATAAATAAAGATAATATCTCACGATGATCCCAACATTTGGGATCGGACCACAAAAACAACGAAAATGTAGCTTTTAAAAGTAATTATGTAATATAATAAACAATATCATTTTCTAATAAACTATTCATGGTAACTCGATATTATAGGAGCAACTTTTTATATTATATGATAACTAATTAGTTTCTAATAGGCTTGAAGGTAACATAAAATTATTTTAAATAATAAGCCATGTAAATTACATGAGTGACTAAAAAAGTATATCAAAAGTTTTCATTTAAAAGTTACTGTGTAATATACTAAATTAATTGTTATTAATAAACTATATATTAACTTATTATACTATATGACAACTCATTAATTTTTTATATAAGCTTGAATGTTACACTACTACAAAATATGTTTTTTAGGACTAACATTGCAAGTCCTAAAACAATTTTTAGGACTCGCGGGACGCGAGTCCTCTATTTGAGAGCCTTAAAACTGAGGTTTGCGAGTCCTAAAAGAATGTTTTTAGGACTTGCAACGCGAGTACTAAAAAATCTGGTCGCGAGTCCTAAAAAGTCTGGTTGAGTGCCTTTAAGTAATTTTTTAGGACTCGCTTTGCATGCCCTTAATAGTAATTTTTTTTTTTTTTAAAATGCAGCTACAATTTTCATTTTGATTTAGAAAAAATATATCCATTTGAGTGTCCAAAATGTATTATATATGTTAGATTTCTAAAATTTCAAAAGAAAATACAACAAAATATTTTTTTATTAATTACTCAAAAATATAATTTTAATATTTAGTCTACTCGGCTTAGAAAATCATATTACATGATAGTTTATACTACAATCAAATTATATCATCACCAAATATTAAACAAGAAATGTATACAATGTTAGTGAAATATATATTTTATTTTAAAAACTTCAACTGTCAATGTTGTCTAGTATTGCGCCAAAGAAATGCATCTTAATATAGACCTGCACATTATAAAAAAAGTTATTTAATTAATAAAAAGTTTCTCCACTAGGAATAAAAAATTCTTAAAATGTTGACCACTAGAAATAAAAAAACAAGAGAGGTCCGCACATAATTGATTAGTGTACATCTCTAGATCTACGGATAATGTATATCCAATTAATTTGGAGATCTATATAATAATTCAAACTTATAAATAAGTAGACAGACACAACAATTATATATATATATATGTAATAGATGCGAGAATTAAACTATCAGTATAGGTATTCATATAGTCAAGCAGCAAACAATTTCTTGTTAGACAATACTATTTCATAAAATGTTATTCATCCAGTACATAGAGGTATTTCAAAATAGTAGCAAACTACACGAAAATCAACAACAAAATAGATCATAAATCTACCATATTAATCCATTCAACTTAGTTAACAAAATAGACCATAAATCAATCATATGAATCCATTCAAACCGGTTGCAAAATGCACCAAAATCCAGTCAAGAATTATACCAAAAACTAGTAGCAAAATACAAGTAGTAGCCATTAAAGAAGCAGCATTACCAAAATATATATTAAATAATAAGACACCATAATATAACATTAAAACAACTAATTGGTAATGTTTATCCCAAAATTGGACATGATGATGTGACACATAAAAATAACACGTGGTGGGGCTAGGATTGAACTGGTCCATGCTGGTCGGTTTTCAGGTGCTGGTTGTTTCCGTTCAAGGGCATCATAAAGAGCTACTTTAGTCAAGTAACAAGATGGAGAGTATCACTTGCAGATCATTGCTCGAAGGGTGTCTAATCGGCAACAAGGATCTTCTCGATAGTGTATTGGTGATACAACTTGCTCGAAGGGTGATCTTGCTCGAAGAATGCTCTATTCAACCTGAATGACCCGAATCTTAGGGGATATTTATGTAACCTATATTTAAATGTATCTTTTATATTCTTTTATTGTGTATTTAGTTGTAACAATCTCACATTATGTGTGTATGGCCTATTTTATGTTTGTAAGGCCTATGGCCAACTAGAGACTCTATAAATAGAGATCTCTCATAGTCATTCACTCTCATCCACACTTTACATACAAAATCCCTATCGAATTGTATTATCTCTCAGGTTTAGGAAACTTAGTTGGATATAGTTCTTCTGATCTTGAGTCTAAGGCCTTTTTTATTAATAAAAGTGCAAGTGGACGTAAGTTATTACTAATTCTTGGGGTCGAACCACTATAAGTTCTTTGTGTCGTTTTACTTGAATTAAGCTCATTTATTATTTGTTGTCGTTCAATTTAACTCAGTTTCGTTGACCAAAGCGGGTCAACATGTATATTATGATATCTACAAATAAATTTTTGGAGGTAACCAAAAGGAATGTGAAATAATATGATTTTAAAAAAAATTTGTATACCAACGTGCGGTATATGTGTAAATAAGTTGTTTTAAAGTATTTTTGGAATTAATTTATATTTTTAAGGTATTTGTGTAAAAATTATAAAATATTATTTAAATAATCACTACAAGAAAAAACAGTATTCATAACACTTAAAAATTGCTAACCGGAATTATTGATAACGCTTCTAAAAATGCTAACATAGCCCCTGTTATTAAAAGTCCTGTGTTTTCTATAACAGTATTTGAATGTTATATTCGATGTTATCTTAAACTATTCAATAACACATTTTTAGTTGCTATAATATTCAAATAATAACATTTAATTAGAGTATTGGGTTATAAATTTGACGTTTAATCTTAAACTTTTTGCATAACACTTTTCAAGTGTTACATTTAATTATTTTGATAGCATTTTTAATTAGTTATATTATATAATTCATAACAATTTGTTACACTTATAATATGTTTCTAAATCATAACATATTAAAAATCTAGTAATAAAATTTTGTTACTTTAGCGTGGATAATATATTTTAAATTTTAATTTGATAAATATACTTATAAGGTTTTTTTTATTAAAATATTTTCATTATTGTATTTTGATAAAAAAAAAATCAAAATTAATCATAAAATGTAATTCTCAATAGATTGATAAATTATAAGTATTACATTAAATAATAACTAATTCAAACCATGAATGTGTCTAATTCATGAGATCTTAGTTCTAACTTAAGTTTGAAAGCCTAACATAATAAAGTTTTATAATCTTGAACATTTTTTACTTCAAAAATGAAAAACAAAAACATTACAAGATACACAAAAGTAAACCATGCATGAAACTTGCTTCATCCTTCAATTCATCATCCTTTGTGCACTTGTCTTTGTTGTGAGTCCATTTGCTTAGCTACAATAAAATTTAAACAATTAATACTAACTAATCAACCTGCAAAACATTTACACTTAAACTTATCGCAAGAAAATTTTAAAATATATACATATTTAAGGCAAGGAATACACAATTCATTTCAATAAATGATAACACACAATATGATGTCTCTAAGTATCGGATAGTAATGGGTTGGTCACAAAATTACTGTCATCACGCTAATGGGATTTAGGGAAAGAAGAAGAAATAAAATAACTATTGTATTTATCTTTAATGACCAGGCAAACAAAGAAATTCTGTATATTCTGCCCAATGTGAAACTCTTAAAACGAAATGGTATCATGATAAAACACAAACCAAATGATAATAACAATTAACCACAACAATAATAAAATTTAGAAAGATTATGATAATAACAATTAATCACAACAATAATAAAATTTAGAAAGATTGTACCTTGGAGACAATCTTGAAAATAAAACAAAGTTCATGTCCAAGAAGCAGTCTCTTCAGTAAAGCATTGGAAACTTCATGAACTGAATCAGATATCAATTTGGAGCCCAAAAGTACAAACTGTCACACAATAACTCACAAAAACAAAGAGAGAAAGAAAGCAAGAGGTTATTACATAAATATCAAACAGATTCACAGATGCAACTAGATTTTTAAATATATATATATATAAAAATAGAGAAAAAATCTCTGGTTTTGTGTAAACTTTTGGTGATAATCTACATAAAATGAACAAAAAGACAGCAGAAAGTAATTGAGCCTAATAATCTTGCAGTAAAACCAATTCAGGGAGAAAATCATTCCAACACTCTAATTTGGTGAAAAAATCATAGCATTTCAATTCCTATACTGATTCGATTTTGACGTGGTGAATAACTAGAACACTTGGAGAGCAAAAATAGCACAAAAAACAGAGCATCATAGATCAGATTTAATACATACTCAAAAACTAAAAAAAAAAAATATTAAGAATTTAAGCTTGTGCAAATTCACATACATGTGCTTGCCTTTGCCTTTTGAGTGTCTATATGTTAAAAATTTATGCAAGGGAGCTAGAAGATCGAGAGAGAGTATATAAGCATTATGTATGTACCTTACATAGACAGAAAGCAGAAAGCAAAAGTGAGGTAAACATGACAGTCTCAAACAAGAGAGCTAATAATACAAGAGAGCTAATCATATATAAGAAGATTGAGAAAATCTCCTTAACTAATATGGTTATATCACTAACACACTCTAGCTCTTGCAAAAATTGTTTGTTATACTTAAAAGCTGCTAGGTGATATAATACAACTAACTAAGGTGTAGTCATTAGAAAGGAAGAAAAGGAAGTTGAGCTATTTATATAAGACCAAAGCGCATTCCCCTGTATACCATAATTGACTCAACATTACAAACTATAAATGCATTGTTTCATATAAATTTCGAATAGCACAAACAATCATCATATACTTTTTATATAAAATTACCACTAAAAGAAAGACAAAAGAAGCAACACCAACCACTTGTAATGAGAAGCTTTTCCTCACTGTATGAGATCATATAACTAGGATAATACTTATTGCTGCTGAGCTTAGTTGATTCCCTTGTACCTTCTATGCTAAGTTCTGGATAATAGAAGTAGTCATTTGAAGCATGACTTGCAAAAAATTGCAAAAATTGCTAATTAGTTTATCTTCATTTGTATCAAATAGCACGCATTACAATATCACTAAACAGTTGAATGTCAATAATAATCAGTGATAGAAACTTTTATGATACAATCAGAATTAGAAAGTTTAGAGCAATTCTATTGTAGCAGCAAATTGTGGCATGATTAAATTACCAAATTTTAAAAAATAGATCAACAGTAGCAGCAAAATAGACAAACAGTAGCAGTAAAAAAATAACACAAACCAGTAACAAAATACACCAAAGCCAATAGCAAAATACATATTCTATGCCATTAAACCAGCAACTTGTATGCCATTACACAAGTTCATTTTATAAGAATAAATAAAAGTGAGATCAAGAAAAAGCTCAATATGGAATATAATAATATTTTCTAGTTATAAATTAAAACGGATAAGCTGGTACAGACAAAGAACTAAATCTAAACATATCACAAAGTGTACATTATACATGTTTTTAATAATTTCAAAAAGTAGAAGCAACAACACACACATGGTTCTTTGAGGTATTTTCACAAGCACATGGTTTCCATTGTATCAGTTGAATGGAATAATTACATATGATCAGCACTTAAATGTCATCAATAATGAATACATTAATATATATACCCAATAATAGAAAAGAAAAGAACAAGAATTGCTCAACCCATATAGAAAATTAGATACTTCAACAAAAATCATGAAAAAGATGGCCTACAGTTGTGTTGAACAAGTCTAATGGTCAACCAATTAAGCAAATAAAATTTCTATAAGATTAATCATTCAAATCTATTTGAACAAACAGAGCAACTTTGTTGTTTATATTATAATCATGCTATGAAATTAGAATCATGCATTACAATTTTTCACAACTCCCATAATCATCTTAGACAACTCTATTGTTCATAACTTAAGAAAACAATCAGTTTGGCTCAGCAATGGAATACACTAATAGGCCAGAAAGAGCTTAGGCTAAAAACCTTTCAAAATGGCACATAAATTATGGTCACTTATATTTAACTTCTTATGTTTTGGGCAAAAGAACTACTTTCTGTTACCTGGAGGTCAGCTCATCTAAAGCTGAATAAGCTTCAGCTTCCAATTCTCTTGTGCGAGCATCAAGACAACTACAAATAGCTTCTAGTGCAACTTCTAAGGCCCAGAATTCGAATGGAAACTCTGCATTGCATGACACAAGGTATCCAAAACCATCAGAAATATTAAGCTCAAGCGATAATCTAAAATGATAACAAGAAAGCATACAAATAGCTTAATATAAAAAGAAAGCACTATATAAGTATTCTAACACTTGTTCTAGCAATGCCACATTCAAGGTTCAATGTAAGCACAAGAACTAGACAAGGAAACTAAGCATAAAACTATATTTTCGTTATGCATTGGCATACCATTTTCTTTGCTGGTTTCATCTCGTACCCCTGAGGCTTTCTCTTCTTCTTCACCATGGCCTTTAGGACTGGCTCTTGTTAAAGGTAAACGTCTTTGAAGTTCCTCTACAATGGGGATTACATTGTCATCGAATGGATCTCTAAGCAGCACCTATACCAAATGTTTTGTCTCTAAGTTCAGTACAGCTCATTTTACTAGAAAAGCACTCTAAATATGCAACACATAACTCAAAACTTTTTTTTTCAACAATCACATACCTCAAACAAAATTAAACATATGAAGATTGAACTGTTCAATTGGAAAACATACACTAAGAAGACCCCACCTCAATAATTTTCTATATTAGTGTTCACAATGCCTACAACAATGCATACCCCTGTTAAAAGGAAAACTACACCAGCAAACCAGAAAAAAACACTAGACAGCAGTGAGAATAAGAATAACTCACGACCCCAATCCCAATCCCAAAATCAAAATGTTAAGTTTCTCTGACACATAGGGATCGATTACAAGATTCAAACAATAAAGAGGTAGACAAAGACAAGTGTTAAAAATAGTGAACTATCGAGCTAAACCATTGAAAGTCCTAACCATTGTTGGCCTAAGAGGAATAACGACACTCAGTATATATATATTTATAAATATATGATATGCAAAAAAATGAATTAAGAACAAGAAATTTTCAAACAGGTTCTTTTCAAAAGTTTCTCTCTTAACACATAAAAGCTCTTTGCTCTTTCTTGTATTCAAAGAGTACAGTTCGTCATGCTTCCTAAACCAGAATTGCACTCACTCACTCACTCACAGCCTAGTGTCAGAACCTTAAACCAATAAACTGAAGATTTGTTAGTAAAAGAAAATAATAAAAGAGTTAAAAGAGAACCAAACATGCCTGCCACCAGTTAAGAAAAGAAAATGGAAAAAGAATATATAAAAAGCCAAGAGAAGTGAGCCACATTAATAAATACACAAAAAAATTTAGGAAATTTAAAAAGATTATTGTAAAAGAAATTCCATCAATCATGCATTGGTTTAGAAAAAGATAAAAATAAAAAAGGCACATCTATTAGGGAATTTTTCTTTTTTCATTTCGTGATTATAAAATTTTAAAGCTTTAGTGAAGCATTACGTGGTAAGCATTGTGATAAATATTTTGACTACTTATTATGAAAAAAAAAATTTGTCACTAATTTTTTTAACGAATAAATTAACAATGTTAACATGGGTATGCCTACAAAAATAAACATAATCAGATGACAATATATCTTCTTATACAAATTTTCTAGCCACTTTACATTGAAAACGAATTCAAGGGAGTGTAAATTAGAGATTTAAATAAGCATAATGAAAAACCCATGAGCAACCTTAATGTTCAAATCCCAAACCCCAAATCATATCTGACTTTCACAAAGACACGGAAACAATTTCAATCTACAAACCCCAAATTGTATCTGATTTTAGGTTGTAGAATTTGGATTAGAAAGATAGAGCGAGAGAGAGTTACTGAGTGTGAGAGAGAAACAGAGGAGGTGTGAAGGGTTATTAGGGATTCAACCTTAGAGATTAGGGATAGTAATTTTTTTTCTTTTGCTTTTGTCTTTCATTTGGCGCCTAAGTGTATTTCATTTACCGCCTAATATTTTACTTTAGCCGTGTCTTTTTCTATTAGCATGCAACAATAGCACTTTTTAAAATTTAAGTAACAGTTTTTTTTAGCTGATATTTTTGCTTAAACCAGTAAGATAACTGTAGAAAAATCTTATTTAAGGGCTTTTGGTTATTCTAATGTTAAAAGAATTATCTTGTACAAAACTAGAAAAGACTACAAGCACTATAACATCAAATCAGGCTCTATGTCTAACATTAGAGGCACTTAAAATTTTCATCAATAAAATACATTGATTTACCATTTTCACAAGTCTATAATATCCATATAAATATAAACGCATAAATTATATATAAATAAAACTATCAAATAGAAATATAAATAAAAAAACTTAATAAAATATAAAAACCAAAAAACTAACTAGAGACACAACAATGATTGAATCAAAAACTTGAAATTGGTTTTATAAGTTTTCATCTCATATATGTTTACAAATCCAGTGTGTATCTAATAGTCAATTCCTACAAATTGCTACCTTGTAAACTATTACTTGTTTATGTATTGTTAACAACAAAAATAATAAAAAATGACTTGGAGCAAGTTCTCTTATAACATTTAAAAACAAAAACAATGTAAAATATTAATATTAAAATACAAAAGAGAAAAAAACACAGATAACTCTATGGAGATTTAAAGAGTATCTCTATGCAATACAATTCCTCATAATTGCCATTAATAGTGAGAAAAAAAACAAAGTAATGTAGGATTCAATCACATTGTAATGACATACCATATATATGTATTCATATCAACCTAATATTCTATGAAATAGCGATTAAAATTTCCTCTCTATTACTGAGCAATAGTGAGGATAATTGAAAACCATTAATGAAGTTTTACCACAAATATAGTATAGATTCTTACTTTTCAAATTCTAACAACTGTTTCCATGCCATCCATTGCATTTCTTCCTACAATAACAAGAGAAGTAAAAAACAAATTAAAATTTACAAGTTTAGTTACACATTCAAGTAAAAGCTTCTTTAAAAAAATGGCACTTCCATTTTTCTTGTTTAAATACAAAAAGGAGTTAGGTTAAAAGATACAATGTCACAAGTAGAGTAAAACACACTACAAGTTGTACTAAACAACCCACCTATGCACTCAAGTTTCCATACAATTACAACTTAGTTTCAAATATCAAATACTAGTGCTAGATCACAAGTTTTTACCCAAGTGAACCATGCATGTATGGAAAATGAGAAAAGGATAAACAACAAAAGACAAGTGCTAAAAAAAAGCACACTACAATAGAAAAGCAGAAAATTACCTTGTGCGAGCCAGTTGGTGGTACAACAAGCATATTGCAATCAATTTCGTCAATATATTTCTTGCGCTCCCTATAGACAGCCCTAGCACTGTTAAATTTGGGTTGATATTCAGATATCATTCCTTTTGCCTGGTCCATACGAAAATATCAAATTTGTCATCTAAAATATAATAAGATAGAATTTAGAAAACACAAATACAAACTCAAGTGTTTGGTCTAAGAGGAGTTGCACTAATCTAACAAATACAAACTCAAGTGTTTGGGTGTGTGTTGTGTCTAAGAGGAGTTCCACTAATCTAACAAATGGGTAACTACTAATTGATTCTTCAGGAAAAAAAATCATGAATACATATATAAACAAGCAGATCTATCCAACAACACTGATATAGAACAGAACATATATGCAGTAGAAACAAACAAACTACCAGTTGTTAAAGATATATTACAGAGAGATGGTGTAGCTAGTGATAGTATTCATGGTTAAAAAAACAGTTTATATCTATCATTAATGCAGCTCAGTTGATAAGAACATCATTTAAAATTTACTTATACAACATGAAAGCAACCATAGTTCACTAATCAATACGATTCAAAAAACATACCAAAGTGGAACTTGAAGACAATTCAATAAACAACGGCTAAATATCTAGCATCATCCTTATTTACAGCCATGTGTGACTCCACATACTGTTTCCAAAACTTTGCCTGTTTTCGTAACCACTAGAGAACTGTAACAGATATAGAGAGAGAGAGACGAGAGGTATCAGTGAGATGGGGAGAGAGAGATACATGAGAGGGTGTAGAGTCCAAGAACTTTACTTAGCTAATTGTTTAGTAGTATTATAGTATGTTTAGTATTATCTTTGTAACTGTGGATTTTTGGTTCAGACCGGGAATTATTTGGACACTCATAGTAGTACTTATAGAATTTCTAAGTTTAACCTATAGTTTAAGAATATTAAGTATAACCTAAGGTTTGATTATATGACTGATATTAAGGATAATATTTGGTATATTATAAGGTTTAGATATCAACCAATAGGATTTTAAGCACATGTTATGAATGGGTAATTAAGGATTAAGTATTTTTGAGGATTAAATTAAATAAGGGTAAAATTTGAATGCTTTAAGGTCAGTCAGCAGCTTTGAATACGTTGAGGGCTTAGTCAAGGCTGTTTACCCCATTCAAACTTAGCTAAAAATGTGTAATTTCATGTTTAAATATTCAGCGTGTGCCGATATATCGCAGCTATAGGGGGCGATATATCGCAGCACGTAGATACGGAAAACACGAGACGATGCACGGTCGCCTCGGGCATACTGGCCCAGGCGATATATCGCCTACAGGGGGCAATATATCGCCTCCTCCAGCATGTTTTCAAACATTTTTTAATTCTTTTCCTTTCAGCCATTCAAACTCCTTCATAAGTCCAGCATCTTTTGAACGAGTCTTCAGCCTCTGCTGAACGATTATTCAAATTATTTTCACCTAAAAAGCCATTATTTTTATTCAAGTAAAATCAAGATACTTTCATTCCCAAACTCTATAAATAGGACCTAGTACCCAGCCATTATTCACCTTTTGCTTTAAGTTCAGAAGCTGCTAGTGTTAAGTGAGTGTGAGAGTGTAAACACCTGGTTTGGGAAAATCATAAGCTTAAACATCATAAGCTTATCAAACACTTTGGGAAGTGAGGTTCTATAGTATTTCGGTTGTGGTGTAGATTGGTCTTTCAAGTCTTTAAGGTAAACCAAAACTCTAGCTCATTGTTTTATGTTATTTTCTTTCTCATAGCCTTCTATTCAGTTCCCTAACCTCATTCTTATGTTGGTTAGGAAAACTAAGTTCTTGAGCACATAAGTTTCGGTAAACATGCTTTTCAAATGGTTTAGTCTTTCCATCCCTTTCATTTCATCTCTTTTCTTCTTTAGACTCACTCTTTCTAATGGTTATTAGGAGTGTTCCAAAAAGTCCCAACTCAGTCCACATATCCCGGTAACTTTGGTAAGGAAAATAGGCTAGAATCTATATGTTTTATGCTTATGTGTTATGTTATAAATATGTTATGATATGTATGTATGTATGTTTGTAGGCTTGGGCATATGACCCATATGGCTAACAAGACCCCAAATGGGTTATGGGCATATGACCTACTTAGCTAGTAGGACCCCACTAATCCCATGGGCATATGCTTGTTTAGTCTATGGGACCCCAAGTAATAATGGCCATTATAATAAGCGTATGTTATAAGTATTATGTTAAGTCTTTATGTTACTTATGAAATTATGTTTATGACTATGTGTTAGATTTTCCTTGCTGGGCATTAGGCTCATTCCTTTTTGTTTTATGTGCAGGAAAATAGCTTTAAGATGCGGTAAGATTCGTGGACGCTTAGAGGATGTGTATCGATGGTGAATGGAGTCAAGGGGCCGAGCGTTATTCGATTCGAGGATGTAGTTACTGTTTTATGTCTTTTTATGGTTTTACATGTATTTTCCGCATTTCTTATGTAATGTCTTTTTATTAAATCATGTTTTGTTTTTAAAGACAATGGGATCCCATATCCTTCTTAGTATTTTATTTTGTAAGTAACTCTTATTTTTACAAGTTACTTAATAAAATTATGGTATTTTCGCAAATGTAAGTTCTATTTAGGATTTTATGTATAGTTTCGTTAATGGTCCAACAGTCTAGATTAGTGGGTCATTACAGAGGGAGAGATAGAGATAGAGATTAGAAGGAGTGAGTGAGTGAGGAATTTTAAGGTTATTCATGGCAAAACACAAGAGAAAATATATAAAATCAAACACTTAGTAGAATAAAGAGAGAAATCGAGACACCTTATCTCCCGCTGCCTCGCAAGAACCCAACACCATCAAAGAACCGACGGTGACTTCGACAATCTAAGGGTTCGATCCTTGAGAGGGTTTTGAACCTAAAGAAGAGCTGAATCCAACCGTGTAACTGGCTCCATAAATGGAGGACAGAGGTGGCCAGAAAACTCCTCGAATCTCACAGAGGCGCACGACTTCGACAAGCAATCAGCGGAGGGTGGTGCGTTCATAGGCGATGATATGGAGAAATGGTTTTGGTGGCCGTGCTTCCTTGTGGTGTGGCTCGTGCGGCTCCCTAACAGACAGAAAAGTGGTCAACTGGCTTGGGCAGAGACGTGAGAGAGGGAGAGAAAGGGAAAGTGTGTTATGAAAATGAGAAGCAGCTTAGAGCTTCTTTTGTTTTAGAAGGAGAAAAGGCGGGGATCACTTTCATTTGCCGCCTCATTAATTTTTATTTTTGTAAACGTGTCGGATTTTTATTTTTATTAGGATTTATTAATAACACTTGTAAAATAACGTAATATTTTAATGTAATATATAAGAAGAATTGTTGTAGTGAATATTAAATTAAAATAAATATTTAGAATAATATAAATCAATTTACTAAACATATATAATAAGTCCCACTATAATGCAAGAATTAGCCTCATTTTTTAAGAAATCATCAACTTTTATAAGGGGAAAACTTCCATCGAGAAAGAACTCTGAAATTTTGGTAACTATTAATTGTGTTTATATGTTTAAGCGCCCCTACTGCATAGAATTGCTGGCTAAGTCAATGGCCCTATCGACCGGCAAGTCTGACAAATATATATCAAAAATAGTTATTTCTTCTAATTATACTTAAAATTGGCTTCATTATGGCATGCTTAAATTAAAAAACACAGACTTTGTTGCTGTGACTTGGCAACAAACTGATAAGACCCTATTCTGTCCTTAAACCAGAGGACAGAGCCGACTTAATTAAATAGTATACCCCATATTAAGCTTTTCATTATGCATTAACTACCCAACATACTTAACTATTTGCATAGCATGTAAACATCAACTAACCACTGATCACATGGTTATGCATGGCGAATCACCATACAAGAAAGTTGCAAAATTTGGAATTGTCCCAAAGCTTCACTATTATATAAGCAAACTCATTCGCTATTGTTTTCCCTCCACTTCCACATGAACACTATAGTACTAATATATCACCTGAGAGAAAATATTCAATTTTTAGATAGTTCTTTTCAGCAAGAGAACACTAGACACATGATGATGATGATGATGATGCGCCTGAAGAAACTCATGATGAGCGTGTTGAGGAGATGGAACAAGGTGGCTGATGAAGGCCGTTTTGTGTTCTATACGACGGATCAGAAACGTTTCGAGCTGCCTTTAGAGTATCTTTGCAAAAACATCTTCTTGGAGCTTTTTAGGATGGCTGCAGAAGAGTTTGGACTATCAAGTCATGGTCCTATCAGATTGCCATGTGACTCAGTTCTTATGAACTATATACTATTGCTCATTCACAACGGAGTGACTAGAGATTTGGAGAAAGCTCTGCTCAATGCCATTGCTAGTACAAGCAGCTGCTATTCATCATTTATCTCTTTTGATCAATGTCTTCTTATTTTATATTAGCATATATATATATATTTGTAGTATATCTTGTGTGATTTATTAGGGTTCGTAGTATATCATAATATACATTTCATGAAAAATGTTATTTTTCTTGAAATGGATCCAAGATTTGACCCATGGATGTAAAGCTGAAGTAAATAAATAAATAAAAAGATAAAAAATAGTATAATATTGTATGACATTTCTTCTTCTTCGTCAATACGCAATCTCCTTTATTATTATTATTATTATTATTATTATTATTATTATTATTATTATTATTATTATTATTATTATTATTATTATAAATGATTTTATCTTTGTAAATTTTATTTTTATCGTTTTTTCTCTTTTACTGTTTTTGAAGTATTTTGAAACGGTATTATATTTAAAATAAAATAACTGGGAGTAATGTTATATAAGGCCACCCAAGGTATCCACTTATTTTTATTTAAAATAAAATATGTGTGTTAAGATACTAAATAATTACACCAATCAACCTAAAATGATATTGGGCATCATAATACCAAAATACAATATTTTTATTTGATACTAGACAAATAACATATATGTATATATATTAAAAAAAATCAAATATCTATTACACATATACTTTATATAGCAAAACTGTAAAAATTAAAAATAAAAACCTATAATCTTTTACAAAAGCCATAATAAATTATTTTTGTTTACCTTTTCTTAGAAAAATAATAGTGGAAATATTTATATATAAATATATTTTGGGAATTTGCATGGCAGCGGGTGTATCACGCTGCTTATTTAAGATATCTTTACTGAAGCAGCGATTGAAATAGAGGTTGCAAGAAAATGGATTTCTAGAATAATCTGCCTTCAAATTATTCATGAGTTTGATTGGCTGCTTTTGGATATTATTATATAATCTGATTCTGATGACGTGGCTTATTTATTTGATGTGTGTATTACTATCTTGGGTTGGGATTCCTTCTTGCCAAACCATTTTAGATAGGTCCCACTTGCATAAAGTAATTAATCATTGTGGCAATAAGGAAATGTGATACAAACATAATGACAGTAAATAACACCTTTTAAATACCAAGGTGGGATATAATCAATTTTAAATACCAAGCAAGTAGTTGTGTAAGGAAAATGACAAATGTTCTAAACTGAATGCTATGTATATAACAATAATGATGATATAATTTATTTTTAAAATAAAAGTTGACATAAAAATTGGTTATTAGTTTTTTCAGTTTTAAAGTGGTAGTGGTTATTAATCCTAAAACATAATAAACACAATTAAGAAATTGATTGTATAGAGTGGTAACCAGTTTCTGTTATTTTAAAATATTAAAACCCCAATCAATTACCAGTTTTTTCAGTTTCAAAGTGGCAACCACTTACTGGTATACTAAAATATGATAAACATAATATATTGGTTACTAACCAGTTTTTAAAATTTTAGAGTGATAATCTGTTAATATTTTGCTAAAGTCTCTAAACAAGGAGTAGTAATTGGTTACCAATTTTTTCAATTTCAAAGTAATAACTTGTTACTACTAAAAGTTTATAAACACTACGATAACTAGTTACTAAATTTCTTAATTTTAGAGTAGCAATAAGTTACTAATATGTAAATTTTAGAGAATAGCACACCAATTAATTACTAGTTCTTTTCAATTTCAAAGTAGTAACTTGTTACTATTAAAAGCTTATAGACATAATACAATAACTAATTACTATTTTTTTTTTAATTTAAAGCAGTAATTAGTTACTAATATGTAAATTTTAGAGAATAGCACACTAATTAATTACTAGTTTTTTTCAATTTCACAGTAGTAACCAGTTACTCAGTCTTCTAAAATCTAATAAACAAAATACAATAATTACTTACCAAACCCTTTGCAAAATAAAATAAATCAAAGCAATACAGCGTTTTCTTTTTATATCGAGAACAGCAGTAGGAGAGTAACACTAACAGCCAATTGAAAAGAAACATTCCTACATATATATATATATATATATATATATGCAAAACTATAATGATAGGAAGGAAATGACATATCAAAGTTTTAATTAATTACAAAATGCATGCAACAATGCTAACGGCAACAATGAAAGCAGTGATCCCTAGCAAGAATATGAGATCACTACAAGAAATCAGTGCGCCGGCAAAAATTACTTTCACCGGCGCAATTCGTGAATTGCGCCGACAAAAATTAAACCCTTTGCCGGCGCAATTCGGGGTTGCGCCGGCAAAAGTATCGTGTTACAAAATGCCATCACTTTTGCCGGCGCAACCCCGAATTGCGCCGGCAAAAGTACTGCCAGATTTTCAAAATAAAACATACAAAACTTTTGCCGGCGCATTTCACCTAACGCGCCGGCAAAAATCAACGTGTTTTTAAATTTTCACACGTTTGAAATAAGGTAGGTGGCATACTTTTGCCGGCGCGTTTAGTTGCGCCGGCAAAAGTCGAGATAATTAAAACGACGTCGTTTTATTTTAGGGTTTACTTAAATACTTTTGCCGGCGCAACGAAACGCGCCGGCAAAAGTTATAACGATATACCCAGCCGCCCGAGCCTCCTTCTTCCCCATTTCAGTTTTACAGTTTCGAAACAAAGCTTCTCTCTCTCTCTCTCTCCTCTGTGATAATCTCTCCGACCACCGTGAGCCATAATCCCACCGTGGCTTCTCTCTCAAGGTTAGTGAAGCTTATCTCTCATGGTTAGTATTCGGTATTTTTAACATTTTTGGATTTTTTTCTCTATATTTTGTTTTGTAATTGTATTTTTTTTTGTTATTCTCTCCCTAATATAAACAGGTGTGTAGCTCCTCTCAGTAAAATAAGACTAAAAATGTTAGTTTATATATATATATATATGTTTCGGTTTATATATATATATTTATTTAGTTATATATATATTTATATATATATCTGATTATATATATATTAATTTATATTTATCAGTTTATATATATATATATTTATATATATCAATATATGTATATATTTTTATATCCGAGTATATGTATATATTTATATATTTGAATATATATATATTTATATATATGCATATCAGTATATGTATGGATATATGTTTATGTATATGTGTAAATGTGTTTATATATATGTTTATGTATATGTGTAAATGTGTGTGTATATATGTTTATTTAATGTTAAATTTTTTTAGAAAATTGATTAATATAAATGTATGTGTGTGATATTTGGTATTATAGTTATATTTTTCTTTTAAAAAAATAAATAAATATGTGTAGTTTTATAAAAATGAGATTAATAATGAAAAATAAAATACGATTTTAGTATTTATTAAAAAAATTTGATTTGAGTATGTATATTTTTTAATTTTAATGCTTAATATGTATATTAAAAAATAGATTAGATTTGTATGTTAAAAAAATATATATTATATTTTTTATATTAAATATTATTTGTTTATAAATATTTATTAAATAAATTGTTTTGATGTTACTGATATAAAATGATATAAAAAGATTTGATATATGTTATTAATCTTGGTTTATGTTGTGCATGTTATGAGAATGTTCTGTATATTGCTCTGGGAATATTCTGGTTATATATGTGTTTAATTTGTAGGTTTTTCAATTTTTGGGATAGTTTGAAATATAGTCGTTATGCTGCCCAAATTTTGTTGGAGTTAGTAAAATTAATAAAAGTTTAATAATTAATTAAATAAAAATTTAAGTATAATTAAAAATTCATCAGAAAAATAATTTTTAACTATAATTTAAATAAAATAAAATTACCAATCATAATAATTAATAATTAATTTTAACATTAATATTAGATGTTTTGTAATTGAAAAAGTTAAAAATATAAATGATTTAATAAAATATAAATATAATAAATTATTATTGATTAAGTAAATAATCCAATACAAATTGAAGAATTTAATAAAAAATTACAAAATGGAGATTAATGTATAATTAAATTAATTTTAAATTAAAAGTAATAAATAAGTAAATGTTAAAGTAGACTAGTCAACGGACACGTGGCAGTACATGATTGATCTACATTGTTATTATTCTTAAAATAATTTTTAATTTATTTTTTAATTTAACAAAAAAATAAAATTTACATTTTTTAAAAAAAAATACAAAATTTTTTTCAACTTAAGATTAAGTATGAAAAATACATGTTTTTTTAAATTTAATTTTATATTGTTAATATCATCAAATTTTTTAATTTATTATTATTATTATTATTATTATTATTAAAATCTTCCTATTTATCATTTTGTCTACTTGTTTGCAATTAAAGATTAAGTAATTTTGTTTAAAATCTAAGCAATAATTTAAGATTAAATATTTTTTTTACTTAATCCTAAATAATTGATTAAAAGCAGAAAATTTGATTTTTTTTTTTTTTTGTAAAAAATGAAAAAAAAAATATTTTTTGTTACCTTTAAATTGGAAAACAATAAATTGGATTTTTTTAAAAAAATAAAAATATAAAATGATTTTTTTTATGAAAAATTATTTAAAATAATAATAATAATGTGTACCAATCATGTGGTGTCACGTGTCATGTAAGTGTTAGTAAGTTGTAAGTTTGAGTAATTTAGCCGCAAATATCTCTATAAATAATTATTTTTGCCAGGGATAGGATATTATTATCAGTTAGTGATAATTAGGGAGACAAACAGTCATGAAATACTTTGACTATCATTTCCCTCATTTTAAGACAATTATTAATATTTTCTTAATTATTTCGCTTAAAGATGGTGAGCGACAGGAGCTGGATGAGTGCGAGGAATCGTTGGTCTCTGGAGTATAGAAATGGTGTTAAGGAGTTCTTCGATATCGCCAAAAATCAGTTGAACGATCGGGGTTTGGTTCGCTGTTTGTGCAAGAAATGTGGGAATGTTAAGTTCCAGCCTATAAATGCAATTTCGATGCATTTATTCAACAATGGCATCGTACAGTCCTACAAAGTGTGGCATTACCATGGAGAGGCGCTGCCGTCGCCACCAGCTGTGGTACGAGATCATGATAGAGATGAGATAGCGGATATCCTGGAGGATGTTTACGCTGAAGATGACGTTCCCGCTGGAAACTATAATGATCCTCCCCAAGATGATCCTCAACATCGCGACAAGTATGACAATTTATTTAAGGAGATGTCAAGTGAACTGTACCCGGGTTGCCGAAAGTATTTCGCGTTGAACTTCTTGGTGAAGCTAATGCATCTCAAAGTAATTAACAAATGCAGCAATCATTACTTTGATGGCTTGCTGGAATTGTTAGTCGACGCTATGCCTGACGGAACAATTTTACCTAAGTCTAACTATGAGGCGAAGGCAAAGTTGCGGAGTATTGGATTGGGATATGATTCCATCGATGCTTGCAAGCATGACTGTGCACTGTTTTGGAAGGAGAATGCGAATTTGGAATTCTATCCGGTTTGTGGTGAGTGTCGCTGGCAAGATAATCGTGGGAACGGGAAGAAAGTGGCCCATAAGGTCATTCGGTACTTTCCGTTGACGCCGAGATTGAAAAGGCTGTACAGTTCCAGATATACTGCAGAGGATATGAGATGGCACTATTCTAAAAGGCCAAGGGAAGATGGTGTGATGAGGCACCCCGCTGACAGTAAGGCGTGGAAGCACCTTGATGAGTTGTACCCATCTTTCGCAGCCGACCCTCGAAATGTTAGGCTTGGGTTGGCTACAGATGGTTTCAATCCTTTTGGGAACATGAGAAACTCTTACAGCATGTGGCCTGTGATACTTGTCCCATACAACTTGCCGCCGTGGAAGTGCATGAAACCACAGTCATTAATGTTGTCTATTCTTATTCCAGGTCCTTCTTCACCTGGAAAAGATATCGATGTCTATATGAGACTTTTGGTTGACGAGTTGAAGGAGTTATGGATGAATGGTGTCGAGATAAGAGATGCATACAATAGTACCTTGTTCAATATGCGTGCAGCAATCTTGTGGACCATTAACGATTACCCAGCTTATGCTATGATGTCTGGGTGGAGCACAAAAGGGTACAAGGCGTGTCCCACATGCAATGAAGAAACTCCCTCTGTAGGGATTAGAAGTAAAATTGCATACATTGGCCATAGGAGATTTCTTGATATGGATCATGAATGGAGGAGCAAACGAGCACTATTCGACGGTAACAAGGAACTCAGGCCACCACCGAAACATTACTCCGGTGATGATGTGTTGAAGCAATTAGAGAATTTGCTGATTAGACATCCTGGGAAACACAAAGAATTTGGTGGTGTGAAACGCAAAAGGGCTCCGATTGAACTTAATTGGTCGAAGAAGAGCATATTTTTCGAGCTTGATTATTGGAAGGAGTTATTGTTGAGGCATAATTTGGACGTAATGCACATTGAGAAGAATGTTTGCGACAGTGTTTTGGGAACTTTGTTGAACTTAGAGGGAAAATCTAAAGAAACTGACAAGGCAAGACTTGATCTAGCAGACATGAAAATTAGGGAAAAACTCCACCTCCGCAAAGAGGGAAACAAGTGGAAGAAACCGCACGCTAGTTACACCCTCAGTGTCCCGGAGCGTCGAGTTTTCTGTGAATTTGTGAAGTCAGTTGAATTCCCGGACGGTTTTGCTGCAAACCTTTCGAAGAATGTCAATGTCAATGATGGCAAAATAACTGGGTTGAAATCACACGATTGCCACGTGTTGTTTCAGTAGTTATTGCCCGCCGCAATTAGGTCGTTTTTGGTTCCGGAAGTTTGGAAGCCAATTATTGAGTTGTGCGGTTTTTTCAAAAAACTTTGTGCACGGACTTTGAATGTGAAAGACCTTGAGAAGATGGAGACAGACATTATCACCATTTTATGCAAGTTGGAAATGATATTTCCTCCAGCATTTTTCGACATTATGGTGCATTTGGTTTTGCACCTTCCGAAAGAGGCAATTCTTGGCGGTCCCGTGCACTTTAGGTGGATGTATCCCATTGAACGTTCGATGGGAGTTTATAAACAGTATGTAAGAAATCGTGCACATCTGGAAGGTTCAATCGCAGAAGCTTACGTGGTGAACGAGGCTTTAACCTTTTGCTCAATGTACCTGCGGGGGGTTGAGACTCGATTCAATCGACCTGAGAGGAATGACAATCGCATTGAATCCCAACTAAATCGGGAATATTCTATTTATAAGGCTGTTGGTCGTCCATTTGGTAAGAAATCAAGTATGCTCCTCAATCCGCAGTTAAAGCAAAAGGCTGAGTGGTATATCTTGAACAATTGTGCCGAAATTAAGGAGTGCCTTAGGTGTGTTTTCTAGTATTTTTTCAATAATAATGTTTGGTTTATATACCGAGTAAATGCCAAAATCATAGTTTTTTTTGTTCATTTGTAGTGAGCATATGGATGAATTAAGAAGACGGGGGTGGGTTGGGGGGGGGGGGGGGGGGGGGGGGGGGCTCGAATCTTGAAGTTCAACAAGAAACTGATTTTCCTCAGTGGTTCAAAGAAAGAGTATGTATATTAGTCAATTCTTTTCTGAAATCCCACTTAATCAATCCAAAACTAACTTTCAATGTTAATGTTGATAGGTGAACGGTTTGCATGAGTCAACACCTACTGAAGTGAATAGTGAATTGTATGCTCTCGCAAACAAATCAAGCGGCACCGTGTATTCATATCCAGGGATGATAGTGAATAGAGTGAAATTTGTGACTCGTGGTCGTGATATGAAGCTTAAAACACAAAATTGCGGTGTAATGGTGCCAAGTGAGGAAGGAGTGAACTACTATGGAGTTTTGGAAGAAGTAATTGAATTGTCCTACTTGATGGGTTACAGTGTTGTCCTATTCAAGTGTAGATGGTTCAATACAAGTAGAATTAAAGTGGAATCCAATTTTACGAGCGTATGTGTGAAAGAAGAATGTTATAAAGATGATCCTTTCGTTCTCGCATCTCAAGCGAAGTTGGTGTATTATCTTCGAGATGTGAAAAATGGGGATGATTGGAGGCTCGTTAATGAATACATTCCAAGGAATGTATGGGATTTCTCAAATTCCGATGTTGATGATACTGAGACCACAAATGATATACCAATATTGCAAGAAGTTAATTCTTCTTCATTTCAGTTGTGGGTAGAACTTCCAATTTTTGATAATCTTCAGTATGATCGGGTTGATATCAATGCCACTGAAGTGCACAACGTTGATGATTTGGTTGGCGAAGGTTTAGATGAATTTGTTGTCGATGATGAAGTTGAATTTGAAGACGACACGTTGGCTGAGTATGAAGACGATGAGGATGACGATAATGTTCTAGTTGATAGTGATAGTGATAGTGATGTTCGTAATGATGTTGTAGTTAGTGATGATGAGGACAGTGATATGTAATTTAAACAAGTGTATGTAACTTTTTATTTAATTCAATGAAAACTTTATTTTTTATTATTAATTAATGATAGTATCAGATATAGGTACACACGCACCTATTGGATGCTTTGGGGATAGTCAATGTATTCATGTACTGGTACTCATTTTTTTAATATATTTGATGAAATATGTTGAAAAAATGGGTAGTCGCACATGTCTGCTTACTATCTCCAAGGGATCTATTAGGTCGGAATAGGGTAGGTTGGGAAAGACAATGAGTAATAAAATGTTAATTCAATAACAGAAAATAATAGTGATGCACCTAGTGGATGCCTTGGGGATAGTCAATGTATTCATGTACTGGTACTCATTTTTTCAATATATTTGATGAAATATATTGAAAAAATGGGTAGTCGCACATGTCTGCTTACTATCTCCAAGGGATCTATTAGGTCGGAATAGGGTAGGTTGGGAAAGACAATAAATAATAAAATGTTAATTCAATAACAAAAAATAATAGTGATGCACCTAGTGGATGCCTTGGGGATAGTCAATGTATTCATGTACTGATACTCATTTTTTCAATATATTTGATGAAATATATTGAAAAAATGGGTAGTCGCACATGTCTGCTTACTATCTCCAAGGGATCTATTAGGTCGGAATAGGGTAGGTTGGGAAAGAGAATAAGTACTAAAATGTTAATTCAATAACAAAAAACAATAGTGATGCACCTAGTGGATGCCTTGGGGATAGATAATGTATTCATGTACTGCTCCTCATTTTTTTAAAATGTTTGAGAAACATTTTAAAAAACTGAGGAGAAGTACATGACTCCTTACTATCTCCAAGGGATCCACTAGGTCGGAATAGGGTAGGTTTGGAAATACCATAATGAATAAATGTTAATTTTATAACAAAAAACAACAAACATACATAATTTGAATTAGTTAATTAATGAATATTTTAATGTAGAATGGCCGAAACAAGTAATGACACAGGTGGTGGCTCCAAGAGAGGCAGGGGAGCTTATTACGGTGCCAATATCGAGAAGGAGCTGGCCATAAAAAAAGTTAGTCATTTGAAAGTAGAGTTTGATAAAGAAACTGGAAAAGCTATTCAAAAGTACGGCAAGTGGTTCAACAATTCCATGGCTCATTATTTGTGTAGCACCGTACCCCCAACTACACTAGCTTGGGAACAAGTAAAACCAGCTGATATCGAAGTTATTCGAAAGAGACTATCTGTAAGAATTCTTTAAATCTTTAATAACTCATTATTAAATATTTTGTCTATCTTCATAATATTTTAACAAATTCCAATTTTAATTGTGATTTTAGGAAAAATTCATTTATCCAGAAGACAATCCAGTAATCAACGATGCCATGGTAAGACAAATGCAAAAACATCTGACTGATTGGCGCCACACGATGAAGAAACACTGGGTAGATGTTGGAGGAGAGGTGGACAATGAGAGAGCGAAGTCAAAACCTTTTGTGTCGATTACTTCTTCTGATTGGGCAATTTTGTGTGATTTTTGGGCTTCTGATTCTCACCAGGTATGCCGTAGATTTTACATTAATTTTTAATTATAAAATTACAATTTAGATTAATGAGTACTGTTTTTTTTTTAAGCGTATATTGAAGAAAAATAAAGAAGCTTGAGCTAAAATGACCATACCAGGAGGACACGGTTCCAAATCCATCGTTGCCCATGTTTATGATCACGTAAATTATAATAACTTATATCATTACATTTACGAAAATATTATAAATGTCACAATGTTTAAATAATTTGCTTTTTTAGATGGACCCATCTACTGGCCAGTTCCCGAGCATGATCGACACATTCGAGCACCTGCACAAGAAGAAGGATAAGTGGATTAGTGATGCAGCGGCGACAAAACATGTAAGTTGCATAACCTTAACTAATTTATGATCATTTAACTTTAAAAAAGTTTAGTAAATAATTAATAAATATTAATTATTAATTGGTTGTTGTCAATTAGTAATTATTTATTAATTATTAATTAAATTTTTAACAATGAAATCTTTATAATCTATGTGCCAATATTTTTATGATTAATGATTGTGGACTAAGATAAAAAAAGAATGTAACTAATGTTGTCCCCGTATCAGGGAGCTTGCGGGCTAAAGTAAATTTGGTCATGAAAATCCATTTCTGACTGAAAACACATGCAAATGTAGTTGATGTATATGTTTGGAGACGTAAATTCCCCATTAATGGAATTAACTGCACCTACCGTATATATCAATAATATCTTCATGATTTTCAATCAGAAATGGATTTTCATGACCAAATTTACTTTAGCCCACTTGCTCCCTGATACGGGAACAAAATTAATTACATTCTTTTTCAATCACTGGGCTGCAGTCATTAATGATAGGATGTTGGCAGATAGATAATAAAGTTATATTTTATATGTTATATTAAAAATTTATAAGTTAGGTTTTCAAATAATGTTATATTGGAATTCGAAATACGTGCTTTTTATTGTGCAGAATGAGATGACCGAACGTTGAGCATCGCAGAGTACGGCCCCTGCATCATCTGCTGCTTCTTGTGTCGGCGATAATGTCGACGGTCATTTCCCGCCTGATATGGATATTTTCACGGATGTCCTTGGACCTCGCTCGCGTTATAAGAAAGGGTTTGAGGGGTTGCCTAGGTTGAAGGAAATTGGCGCAAAGAGGGCAGCATCTTCGTCAACTTCTCAAATGTCCGGGCAATTGCCACCTGAAGTGGACACCATTTTGCAGCAAAATCAGGACATTATACTAGAAAATCAGAACCTAAAGAAGCATACGACTAAACTTGAGAGTCGTCAACGGCGTCAAGATCTCCTGCTCAGTGCTTTGTTGAAGCAGGTTGGTCAATTGGCTCCTGGTTTTACTGTTGACTTACCATACCAGGATTCGGACGAGGACGATGATGCTGACGGGGGCGGGAATGATGAGGCGGCCAGTACTCATTTGTAGAACTTTTTTTCTATTTATTTAAAATTTAATTTATGAGACATTTATTTTACTAAATTACTTTTATATTTTCATGTTTGGTGGAGACAATAAATATTAATAGTTGTAATTTTTTATTTATTAATTTATAAAATTTTAATTTTAATTTTATTTCCAATTAAATAATATTACTAAAAAATTAAATAATTATTAATATATTAAAATTGAAAATTATTAATTAATATTAATATATTGAAAATAATATTAGTAATTTAATCAAAATTATTATTTTAAAAATACTTTTACTGGCGCAAAATTACGTCGGCAAAAAGTTTCAATCTTAACTTCACATATACACCTTTACCGGCGCAAAAATGCGCCACTAAAAAATTAAACTATTGCCGGCGCATTATTGCGCCGCTAAAAGTGTTTTCCACAATATCGTGATAGATTTTTTTACCGGCGCATTCATATTTTTACCGGCGTATTTTTTCGTCGCCAAAAAAGGCCATTGCCGGCGCATTATATTTGCGTCAGAAAAAGTGAAATTAGCAACGAAGATACGACGCGATTCTTTGCCGGCGCAAAATTGCGTCGACAAAAACTTCATGGTTATTGCCGGCGCAAAACCATACTTTTGCCGGCGCAAATTTGCGCCGGCAAAAGTCTCCTTTTTTGTAGTGGATAGTACCAGAGCTACTTGACCAGTGAACGTATTACGAAGCCAAACCCCATTAATTATCATGTAGTATCTGTTGTAATTTGAACTCAATCAAGACCTTACGAACCTTCAAATATTCAACGTGTAAAGCAGAATTGAAAAATAGAAATGAAATATTCCTTGTTTTATGATTACCAACATTATATTTAATTAAATCAATTAATAAAATGCATAATAAAAGTTGGTACTGGAACAGATATTTTGTAGCTCCAAACAGAGATTCTGTAATTACAAAAATACATAATAGAAGGATAAAACAGAAAATTAAAAAAACATAATTTTTTTACACGGTGTCAATATCCTATAGTAATTACTAGTCCACGAGGTCATGCCCAGAGATAAGATTCATTAATAAAGTTTCTAAAAAATACAAAGTATTTGACTTAAGCAAATATTAGACTCCCTCTAATATAATGCCGCAAGCTTGATGTATTTTTCACTTGATGAGTGAACCTTGCTGGAACTTCAAGAACTCGAACTCCCTTCGATTTGCTTGAAGAGTGCTTGCTTCCTCCCGAGGCAAGACTAGGATGAACCTTCTCTTGAAGGTTTGCTCTTTGTTCTGCTATTTGTTGAATTGTTTTAATACACAAAACACACATACAAAGACACAAAATAATAGAGATATAACAGAACTACTAACCTCTACATAATAAACACTCTTTTTCTATAGATGTAAAAATAAGTTAAAGAATAGACAAAAGAGTTCACCTAGACAATGCTACCATGATAAGTATTTATACACAAACATACTCACATAAGACAACATTTACTAGGTCTGAACACACACGACTCACTAGAAAATATTTTCTTAAATAACCAATCAATTACATTGAATCATCTGTGATCTGAGGAACTAGACAGATTGTTTGTAGCTACAGATCAGTCCGTATCTGAGCTGCAAGATCTTATCTTCGGTTTTAATGAGGATCAATCTGATCCTATCTGTTGAAATCTGGTCATAAGAATTAGGTTGTCAAATAAAATCAACCAGATATAAAATAAATCAACATTTATTATTTGATTCATATGTTAAAAGCTAAGTATATTGTCAAATTTTCTATAAATAGTATAGATTGATATAATGAGAACATAAATGTGAACATAATAAAAATGAAATAATTTTTAATTGAATGCTGATATTACAAAAAAAACAAATCAAAAAATATATTTTATCGAATATAGTTTGCCAAAAATGAAATTTACAAGAAATAACAGCCAGATTTTATACTGCTTCAGCTTAAGCATAGGTCTACATTCAGTTGAGCCCTTCTGGAATTGTTCCACTATCAATCAGCATCAATATTAAATTCACTAATACAGTTGAAGATCAACACAAATTCTCACCAAACTCACAAAACAATACCCTTAAACCAAGCCCGAGTGCCCCTGTTACACCCCTCTCAAAAGTTTCCAAAAACTGTCGTTGATCTTCTTTCTTTGAATGTGACCCACATTCAAAAAAAGTGTTTTGACTAAATGACCCGCATGGTCTTACAAAAGATACAAAATTCACTTGTGGGCTCCTCACTTGTGGGCTTTCTATAAAAAGAAAGTCTTCTCACTTATGGGCTTTCTATAAAAAGATTGTCTTCAATAATAAAAGCATTTTTAATACTTTAATATGCTGAGTCAGAATAAGTGGTGATCTACATTAGTATTTTTTTTTTTTTTTTTGTAAGCAATATCTTATATTTTTTTTAAAGTATCATTTGTATCATATATTTATAATAATACTTATTTGGTATTTTATTTTTTTAAATCATACATATTTGATACTCTAAACTTAAATTTAATTAATAAAATTTTACCAATTTTATCAAATTGTTCTCAATTATATAAGTTTCAAATTCAAATTTAATTACTTAATTCATATACCTAATGATAATTTAGTCATAATGACAAAATTTTATGAGTTCAGGTTACCAAATATGTATGATTTTAAAATAAAGAGTATCATATAAGCATTATTGAAAAAAAAAAAATTATTAAAACGATAAATTACAAAAATACAAAATACCAAATGAGTAAGTTTTTTTTCTTTCAATAACCATGAGAATTGTTAGATTTTGGATACTCTTTGCAACGTATGTCTCTGGGTGTACCTTATAGGAACAAAATTCAGCAAAAACCCAAGGATATGGCCTTATCGGCCGGCAAGTCTGACTAATATATATATCACAGATGGTTATTTCTTCTAATACTTAAAATTGACTTACGACATGCTTAAAAAACAGAGACTTTGCTGCTATGACTTGGCAACAAACCGATAAGACCTTATTCTGTCCTTAAACCATAGGACAGAGATGAAAATTAATTAAATAGTATACCCCATATGCCATATTAAGCTTTTCATTATGCATTAACTACCCAACATAGCAATGTAAACATCAACAAGCCACTGATCACATGGTTATGCATGATAAATCACCATACAAGAAAGTTGCAAAATTTGGAATTGTCCCAAAGTTTTACTATTATAACTTGAGAATGTAATCAATTTTTAGATAGTTCAAATACCATAATTAAATAGAGTATTTACCCTAAATACAATAATTTGTAAAAAAAATTCAAATACACTGGGAACAAGAGTGTTTAACTCCTTACTAAAAAATTGTTTTTTGAAAATAAATAGGGGTGTGGTTGTTTTCAAAAAAATAATTTTTAAAAATAAAATTGCAAAAAATATTAAACTGTTGTTAGTTGAGATGGTATTTTATAAAATTACAAATCATCCAGAGACCAAGATGGGAATGGGACTCACACTTCTGCCATCGTTGTTTGCCCAAACAACTTGTTTATATTATAGACATAAAGTCAATGCTTAGGTGCATAAAATAACTCCTAAAAGCAGCTAAATGGTTATCAAACTGTCATTTGCGTTTTTTGCAACAAAAAAGTAGAAGACCAAAATAGAACATGTGGTAGGTGTTAGCAATAGTGGACTTCAAATTCAAACATGTGTTTCAAATCAATCTTAACTACACGTATATAATCTGAAAAAAAAAATTATCACAAACAACTTCTATTACGTAATAAAAGTTGTTTGAGAGACAAAAACAGACTAGGTTTGAGAGACAAAAACAGACTAGGTTATTTGGTTCATATACATTCCTGATTTGATTGAGACATAGTTGAGATAGTATTTTATAAGTGGTTAATGTTAGAATATTTTATTAAATTAATTAGAGTTACCAAAAATCATAATTTTAATTAATTATGATAAAAGTCAATATTGTGATTAATTGACAGATATTCTCTATATGATCAGGTAGTTGCTCAATATTGAATTACCTAATATTTTATATCTTATTGATTGTCATATATTCTGACTTCAATTGTGGCAGAGACCTTGATGAAAGATTTCACCTATGTTTTGGTCCCCAAGCTCAACGTTCATTTTCATACTCCATCTAAAGAGCTAGTGAGAGTTTGAAGGTCTTTTATCCTCAGTAATACTCTTTTGTTTTCTTTTGCAGATCTAAAGTTTTTAGATCGATGCTATTAAATCAACGGTTGGAGGTATAATTTATTGATCTGTTTTATTTTGTAACAATTTTATACAGTTTATTCCCCATATTAGGATTGTTAATGCTTCTAGATTAAATTAATCTAACATTTAGTATCAAGAGTCATGCTTACCTCTACCTTGTTATTGTTGCATGCATATATATATATGATTTATATTTGTTTTGTATTCACATATACACATTTTCAATCGTGTATATGATTTTTATATTTGTGTATGTTTTTTTTAATTGTATTTTGTTGTTAGGAGTGCTTCATATGTTTCATTATATATGTACAATTTTTTTGTTAATTCAAATTTGTTTTTCCATAAAGAATAGCATTAGAAATTCTTTAGTTCATGTTTCTAATGATTTTGTGAGAGAAAAATGAGTCTGAAACTGAAGAAAATTTAGGTTTTCAAAAAATTTGCATGTATATGTTCATGGTCGAAACCTAAGGAAAATCAAAGCTTGATTTATTGTTGTTTATTGTTTAACGCTCAAAATGTGATTACCACTAAGCAGTAGTTGTAGTAAGATTGGGCGGTCGATTCTCAAGGAGGTAACCTAAAATCAAAATATTAGTAGAAAATAACACAAAAAGTTAGTAACAAGAAATAAATAAAATTGTAAATGAAAAAAAGTTTGAGATTTTGGTATTTTCTTTTTGATAAAGTGATAAAATGAGATAAGTGAAATAAATGTAAGATATAATCAAGAGTTTGAGAAACGGAAAGGTTTCAAGAATCATCCATATGCTTGTTTAGTTACTTGGTTACTTGATTTACAAAAATACACAAGTAAATAGTTCACACCCCAACATTTACTTGAAAAATCTAACATTAAAGTCCATATTCTTTTCTAACAAAAGTCAATTTGAGTTATAAAGTTCTTTACTTTGAAAGCACAATGTTAATCTTATGAAAAATCTAAAAATGACAAAATACCCAATGACAATAATGCAATAGAAGATTAGACATAAAATTATGTATCAATATTACTTTTACTAATTAGAAGCACATAGAAAGAGAATGAATAATCCTATATACTATTAGCATAAGTAAATAAAGATAACAAAATAGAGATGGAGATGAAAGAATATAAATAACTCAAATATATTACATCATAGTAAATCAAAGTAGCAAAATAACATCACTAGCATATCGAATCATCCCTAACATTCCTCTTGGAAGATTAGGCCATTGTGCTCATGATTCTCACAAAATTCTAAGAAGAAAATATGAGAAGAAAGTGAGTAGAAATTTTGCTATAGTTTCTTTACTCTAAAAATTACATACTAATTGTGAAGAAAGAGTCCCTATTTATAGAAGGAGAAAATGATTAAAAAGAAATTAAACAACAAAATGGGATTTACAAAATAAATCTGAAATATTAATAATAAAATATGATTTTGAAAAAATCAAATCTTGTTATTAATATTAACCTAGCTATTTTGGTGTATAGTCATTTTTCCCTTTTCTAAAATACCACAAAAACATGAGCTTTAAAGCTCAAAATAGTAATGTGCAAGGCCCAACACCCACAAAACATGGCTTGAAGGTGGCTGGTGGTACACGAGGCTTTTGACCCATTCCCAGCCAATAGGGAGGCGCCACGTGGGCGGCTGGGCTGAAGGAAGATGCTTGGGCGTGAGTTGGTCTTGGGCCGCTACTGGGTTTGGGCGTGAGTTGCTGGTTGGGCCGTTGGAGGCTGAAGGGAGTTGGGTGTGAGAGGCTGCTGGTTCGGCCATTGGAGGCTGAAGGGAGTTGGGCGTGAGTTGGATTGAGCTGCTGGGAAGGGTTACGTTGGGACTGTTGGGCTTGCTGAAAGGAGGAGCTGGGCTGCATGGACGTGAAGGGCTTGGACGCTGAAGGAGGAGACGAGGCTTAATGGTCGAATATATTTTTGAATTTAAAGTATGATTTACAATTGTTTTTTAAGCAAACAAACACTAGAAATATTTTAAGATAGGTGTTTTGGACCAATCTGGTCTGAAAAATCTCGTTTTCCCCATGACAGTTTTATACAAATAATTTATGAAAAATAAAAAAAAAAGTTTTAAAATTATTTTTTGAATTTATATTTTTTTATTGATTTCTACATTAATTTATGCAATAAAATTAATGTTTAATTTTTCTTATTTTAATTATGCATATAATTTTGGTAATTTATATGTTATTTGGAAATCAATTAAAATGTGCAAAAAAAATTATTTGGTATATTTATTGCATGTTTTATTTTTTTATTGAGCATGCAATAATGATAATTGTACTGATTTGGGTATGTAATTACATTTAATATTTTACAATTAAGCTTTAGTATAATTATTTATTAATTTACCAAATTGATTTATTGTGTTACTAAGTATTATTTTTAAATTAATTTTCCCATTTTATTATATACGGAATCATAGTATTTATTTTTTATCATACATATAAATGTAGTGGATTGTACTAATTTTGTGTGTTTATTAATGTGTTAATTCAGACAATATTTATTATTGGTACAATTAATTTTGAGATATTGTATATATGATTTTAGGGTTTAAATGCATGATGATATATATTCCATATTTGTACTTTTATGCTTAAATACAATTGACATAATGTTATTCATGTTATGTAATTTATTACATTTTATGAGTATAATTAAGTGCATAAAAAAATTAATATACATTTCATTATAATTAATTTTTGCTATATAAAATATACTCATAAAATTTCAGAAATTTTTAAGCATAAATAAAATGTGTCTAAATGATTCATATATTTTTATTTAATTATAGAGTAGCCACAATATCTTTAGTTAAATAAAAATATATATTAGGAAATTTTACCCAGAGTGCCAAAACTATCACAATTTAAACATTTTTATTGCCACACGACTTTTTTACTTTTTAACTGTTCATTGCTTTAATTTATATGGTATGTGAAGATTAGATATTACAATAATACTACTTAGTCTAATCCTTGTATTTTTGTAATGATTATATGTATTTTTTTTAATTTTTAAAAATTCATTATGACAGTTTCCCACTCTTCACACTCTTCTTCTACATTCTTCTCTCCGTTGCTTCTTTTTCTAATACATGATCATATTTAGACTTCATTTTTTTTTGTTTTTCCCTAAAAACTTGTGTTCTTAACCGTTCAAATAGCATTTAAGCCCACGTTCTTGTTGTTATATATAGCATGAACTACCAGCTATGACAATTTTACGATCGACATCTTCTACTCCTTCTCCTTCTTTAAAAAAATTCTAAAGTCCCAAAAAATCTCTAAACAAGCTTTTTTAATGGGGAAGAAAGTTACTGTGAAGTAGATTGAAGAGAAACCAAGCTCTCATAACTCACCGAAAGTCAAGTCATCGAAATCCCAATCATAGAAATGAAAAATTGTTTCTAATGTTGTTGAAAGGAGGAAGGCGAAAAAGGTGAAAATTAAGCAAAGGGGAATTGAAAGATGTGGGAGATGATAAGAAGGAATTTGTTGTAAGGTTTGCATGTTGTTTGGATTGTATTGTTTTTGTTAGAAAAACTTATACATGATCTTTATTTATTTTCATGTAGATCTAATATTAAACAAATTAATATGAGATAACTTAGAACATATTTCTAAAATTGAATTCAAAGAGAAACAATAATAAGAATACTTACAGTATAAGCAGCGGAATGAATGATTCATTCCTTCAGTTTCACTAACCCTTGTATCCTTTCTGTCGCAGAGTATTATCGAGTAACTGAACCGATCTTCAATTATCTTCACAGCCTTCCAAAGTATCATTGGAATCACCTAGACTAGAGTGAGCAATTCTCAACACATGAGATAGATACAGAGAGAAGAAGAGAAAATAACAAAGAGAATTAGAAAATGACTTGTGTTGTGAGAGAATCTAAAAACTATTAGAAAATCTGACTTGTGACTTGTGTTTTCTTCTCTCACTTAGCACTCCTTTTATAGACTCAATTAGACCATTTAATTTAATTAAAAAATTAATAAAATAATAACCAATTAACAGCCCTAGGTCGAAATTATCATGGGTTTTAGGCCTGTAAAATTTTCCATTTGATTATAAGCCTATTGGACATAAAATCAAGGTCTGTATTATTTTATATTGATTTAATTAATTAAATAATTATTTAAATCCTTTATCAAATTAATTATTTTAATTTGAACCTTGATTTAAACTTATTTATTAATTTAGATACCAATTTATCTTAATTAATAAATCTGCCATAATTTCTCTATTCTTCTCAAAATTACATAACTCTGTGAAACTATCCAAAATTGACCTGGTCAACGTTGATAATTCTAATTGATAATTAAATCAATTAATTGAGACAATCTAGATGATTTTATCCAAGGTACAATGGGGATCATGGGCCTATGGAATCAAGCTCCAATAAGTTATCATAAATCTAACAAATAAATTTACTAACTTATTAATTCCTCGTGACTCCACTAAAGACTCGGAATTGCACTCTTGAATTCATAGAACGCCCAATAACAAATATAGATACACTATTAATTATCCATTGTTACAACCATAATTGTCACTCAATCATCTATAGAAGATCTACAATGAGATGAGACTAAAATACTATTTTACCCCTCATTGTATTTTTTCCTTAAAACACTTAGTTTCTTATAAATGATATTTCAGTAAACTAATTTAATTACTGAAATGAGATCTCTGTCATTTAACACCTTGAACCAAACTAAAAGGAAACTATCGTTTCACTTCTTCATCAGAAGCAATAGATGTTCATATCTATGATTAACACTCCCACTCAATTATACTGTCGAGTTCCCAAGATGTAAGTATAGGCTAGTCCGTAGGGTAAGCTGGTAACGAACAAGTCAAAGAACTCAAATAATACAATCAGTTAGAATACTAACCACTCAGAATTGAGATTGAATTGACCTATGGTTAACTATATGATATGACTAGAATAGATAATAACGGTATGTTTACTTATCTTATCAACTGTCAATATCGGTCCTGTCTGATGTAACAAATACATATGATCTTAGCTACTTTGCTAATGTTTTGGAAAGAACATAACACCACAATGTGTAGTAGATCATATCGTAGATTGGCAAGTCAGTGTAAATCTTGTGCACTGACTAATCTTAGGACTAACTTATTTTGAACATATAATCATATTTATATTCCACTGTGATTACATCACTATAAAGACGATTAGCTATATGTTTGGGATTTAATAGAAGTTTATATTAAACAAATAATCATGAAAATAAAACATGTGAGCAAAGTGATTGACCAAGTCAAAAAATAATTTCTATTCTTTTATTGATAATAAATGAGATTACAAAAAAATTGGGTTTTAATTAGGGCATAAAATCCCAACAATTTTTTAGGGGTTTGTATGTATTTTTTGGATCAGTTTTACAGTTGAATGAACCAAATGTGTTTGTTTTAATGTTTGCTTGAAAATGCATTATAAGTTATTAGGCTAATTTATAGTTTTAGAAATTTGCCCATTTTAAAGCTTCTATTATCATCATGTTGTGTGCTTGTTTATTAGTGTTGTTTTGTTGAAGATTTTTTGAAGTTTATATTGTTTGGATCGGTTTTACAGTTGAATGAAACGAATATGTTTGTTTGAGAATGAATTATAAGTTATTAGGCCAATTTATAGTTTTAGTAATTTGCCCACATTTCAAAGTTTCTATTATCAACATGTTATTTGCATGTGTTTATTAGAGTTGTTCTGTTGAATATTTTTTAAGTTTATTTATTTTTTATGTTTGTATCTGTTTTACTGTTGTTGTTTGAAAAAATATTTGTGTTTTTCTCATGTGTGTTTTTGTTGTTGTGTGGTTGTGTTGGTGTTATTTTATTATTGTTGTTTGGTTTGGTTCTGATGTCCGCCATTGTTTATGTTTTGTTTTTTTGTTGTTATGGTGTTGTTTCATTATTATTGTTGTTAATTTAATGTAAAATTTATTGTTGTAGGATTGACATTACTTACTCAATCTGAATCAGTCTTTTTAACTTCCAAGTTGTTTCTTGTTGTACTTATGAGGTTATTAAGGACCTTAATAACTATTTGTTTGATAAACAAAAGGAAATATTTTCTCAAACTTGTTTTCGTAGTTTCCTGAATCTTCATGCAATTAACCCTCAGCCTCAATTAATGCATGGGCTGTTATTGAGAGAAATTAAGCAACCAAATGAGTATGAGCTATGGGTTATGGTTATTGGTTATAGGCTGAGGTTTAGTATTGAAGAGTTTGCTTTGATTACTGGTTTAGACTGTGAAGGGGATTGCAATAGTTTGAATTTCAAACAAGAGTCAAATAGCTTCTTGGATAAATATTGGCCAGGTTCTGATAAGATTTCTAAGTAATCTATTCGTGAAGTTTTTAGGGCTAAGAGGTGGGGTGATGATGATGAAGTTCCTGTAAAGTTGGCTGTTCTGCATTTTGTTTAGTTGTTTTTACTTAGGTCTAAGGAAGGATAAACAAGTTATGCGAGAAGATTTAGATGTTGTTGATAATGGTTGTTATAGTGAGTATGCATGGAGTAAGAAATCTTTTGATGAAACCATTATGTATTTGAAGGGTAAATTAGTTAGTTGGTACAATTCCATATATAATTCAAATGAGGAGAAGAAAGTTAAACCTTATCATACATTGGTTGGTTGCCCACATGTTTTTCAAGTGTGGTTTTATGAGTGTTGCTGCTATATGGTTGGGAAGTACTGCAAAATGGTTTTTGAAAATATTCCGAGGATTGCTAGGTGGATGTGGCGTCTCCGAATTTTACTTACCTAGATAGTAGTAGTAGTAGTAGCTTGTAGTATTCTAGTTTTTGTGGTTATTGGTTCAAGCTGGGATTTAGTTGGAAACTTGTAGAAATAGTTATGGATTTTATAAGTTTAACCTATAGTTTAGAAATATTAATTTTAACATAAGGTTTGATTAATATAGCTAGTCCTAGAAATGATATTTATTATAACTTCAGGTTTAGAAAGAATAATTAAGAACGTGGCACTTGTCACATGCATGTTTATTAAGGATTTAATGATTTTAGATGAATAAATTAATAAAGGATAGATCTAGAAGGTCTAGAACCTTCCAGCAGCTGTTAGGATCACATTTTATTCAGTCAAAGTTATTTTAACAAACTTTAAGTGTGCTGAAAGTATGCAAAAACGTGTTTAAAATATCAACGTATGTCGATATATTGCAGCTATAGGGGCCGATATATAGCCTGTGGGTGATACGGAAAACATGTTGACTTCGCACGAATGAAACCACAGAGGCTCGGGATATAGGGGCAGGTGATGTATCACCTTATAGGGGCGATATATCGGCTCCCTTTGCCATATTTGAAATTTCGTGGAATTCGAGCTAAAAAACAGCCCTCAACAACTTGGACTTGTTCTTGAACATTTTTGACCGAGTTCTGGGCATCTATTGAATAGAAAATTCAAATTTATTCAATTGTTATTCATTTATTTACTTATTTTAAAAGGGGTTAGTTTCACTCATTGAAGTCTATAAATATGACCTTTCACTCAGCCTTTTTCATCATCATTCAAGCATTGTTCAGAGCCTTCAAGCTGCTAAGGTCATTCTAGAGAGAAACACTAGGGTTTTGGGATTAAAAGCTTTCCAATCTAAGCTTTTCTAAACACTTGAGAAGTAAGATAGAGTGATATTTCAGTATTGAGGTGTAGATCAAAGTTCTAATGTATCCAAGGTATCCTTTATCCTCAGGTTTAGTTCATTATTAGTTCCTCTTATTCTTTTCATTTTCTTCAAAATCCTAACTTGTTATAATGGCTTTTGGTTAGGTGTTTGAGTTTCTTGAAACTTGAGGTTTTTGGTAAGTTTCTATCTTGATGGTTTAGATCTTCATTTCATCTCCATTTCTTTAGAAAACTTATGGATCTTATTGTTTGGTTTTAGGATTTTTCAATCCCGCTCTTGTCTCCAATATCCCAGTTTTTGGTAAGGAAAATAGGTTAGATTTTATGTGTTATGATTATGTTTATATGTGTTGACGCGGTTCTTCGCCAACAGGTAATTAAGAAAAGAAGAGAAAGGGATTAGTGCTAATGTTGAACCGAAACAGATATTTGATCTTAGAAATGAAAGGGTGACTCAAGACACGTTTTTTAAGTGGTTCAAAGGTTAAAATCCTTCTACTCCACTAGTCAGTATTATTGCTATATACTGGATATTTGATCACAGGGTATTTCTTACAAGAGAGAATCCAACCCTTATTTACTCCTAGGGTCTCCATATTTATAGGAGAAGGTACCTGGGAGTTGGTAAGAAGGTCATCCCGTGACCTTCTTACCTATCATGTCAACTCTGTGACATTCATGATTAATTCCTAAACCTGACACATAAGTGTGGTCAAATCAATAGGTAAGGAGATAATAGGCCGCACGGCCCAACCCAGTCGTGGGTGTCTGAATACGCACGTTCCTGCTGCGTGTCCGAGAAGTCAGGGGCCTATCAGACACATGATGTCTGATATATGCACGTTTACCTTGCGTGTATTGACTTTACAAAGGGTCATAGCCTCCAACTCTAGCTCGTACCACGAGCTGGATACTTAACTCGACCTTCGGCCTTCAGAGTCCGGACTCAATCCTTAGGCAATCTTAGCGAACCCTTGGGTTACCTCGAGCTAAGGAGGTATGATCTTATGATGGTAGCTCTGGTTTTGGGGATGTCCATGAGATAATCATGATTAGGTCGCATCTCAGCTCACTAATCAGCCCGTGGGAAAATCAGGGCGTACATCTGCCTCCCAAGCCCCTGCTCGTGGCATACGACGTCGTAGAAGGCCACAGTAGGGGCTTTTAGGCTTCCCCATGAACTCTTCACCTTCCATATTTTATGCAGACGCCTGATACGTGGAACATTGTGGTTGGTGACGGTACGTCTTCCGAGAATCGCATTTAATGGCCTAGCCTATGCCCAGCTGTCGTTTCGTACTTCGCGTGGAGGGCCTTGGATCCCACATCAGGGCCATCCAACAGCCCTTTTCACGTGACCCCTCGCGTATAAAAAAGGGGTGGCCACCCTATGCATGGGCCACCCTTTCATTTGAAATTTCTCAGAAACTCTCTCCTTCTTCTCTCTTCATCTCAGAAGAAAAAACCCTCTTCTTGCCGACTGCCATCCTCAGTGTTCAAGAAGCTCAGGCATAAGGACTCCATCAAAGCTTTGGAAACAAATACTCCGACGAAGCTCCCACCTAGGCGACACCTTCATCCACCTCCCAGCTAAACACTCTGTAAGTCTCCTGACCATGCGTGTTTTGAAAATATTTTTCACTGTAGCTTAGGTAAATATTTACTGTAGCCACATGCAAGGGTTTGCTGGTTTTTGTGGGTATGAAGGGTGAAAGCCTTTTAGGCTAGTGTATCTTTGTAGTAGAAAATCGTTTAGGAGTATGGTTCACAGGATGCATTTTCTGGGGAAAATATCTAGGTAGGATTTTTGGAATTTTGGGTGCAAAACCGGGTAGCTTAGGGGACACGCTTCACAGGCGGTTTTGGCCCTCTTTGCCTACTGAAAATTTCCCCCCAAGGCAAATTCTATCCTGACCCTCCTGACACACGAATTCCGAGTAATTGGGGATCTGTTGGGAGCACAGGCGCGTGTTCATTGAACCGCGTGGTCCCACTCTCCACGGGCTGGGCTTATCTCAGCTCATGCAAAGAACACTCCTTTTGACTCTTCCTTATACTTAGGTCACCTTTTCAGCTCGGCCTCCCAGCAAGACAAAGGAAAGGCGGTGATGCCGGACTCCCCGATCCCCAACTTTGGGCCGACAGTGGAGCAGGAGCTCGAGGTGGCTCCGGATGCATTCTTCGAGGCGGAGAGGATCGTCTCAAAGATTACCGACCAGACGAAGATCAACAAGCTATTCCTCTCCCACAACATTGGGCTGGGGAGAGTGTCAGTGATTGCCCGACCTCCCGTGGAAGGCGAGCGGAGCTGCGCGCCGCTCGACGAGGAATTCGCGGCCTGGAGCGGCGAACATTTCAAGGCGGGGACCTTCCTCCCGCTGGACCAGTATTTTGTTGACTTCCTAAATTATGTGAAGTTGGCCCCATTCCAGCTCCCCCCCCCCCCCCCCCCCAACTCTTCTCGGTTGTTGGCGGGGTTGAGATATTTATTTTTGAAGCACGAGTGGGAGGTCCCCACTCCAGCGGATATTTTGTACTGCTTCTGCCTCAAGGCTAGCCCGGATCAGCGGGGGCGAGGCGACGAGTTTTACTACTTAACCCGATTTCCCAATACGGCTGCGGTCATCGAGCTGCCTAGCCACCCCAACGACTTTAAAGATCAATTCTTCATGTCGACGGGGTTTAGAAACTGCGAGCTCCACTACTTCAATCGTCCTCGTAAGTGTTTTTTATCCTTAGCTCGTAAGTTAAGTGTCGTTTAGCTCCTCCCGTATCCCTTTTTGACTTAGATTAATCCTGCAGCCATCTTCGCGAGGACAGAGAAATCTGTGACCCTCGGGGCCCAATACGAGACACTGGCAGGCTTGCCCCCCAGTGAGAAGGATTACCGCGTGCTCGTAACAGACGAGATGATGGTGGCCTGCAAGCTGATTTTCCCAAATCAGACTTTGAACCTAAGGAGGCCCCGGGGGCTTCCCCCAGCTCGCGACACCAGACCCATCATCGTGGAGGAGGTCGCGGGAAATGAAGATGAGGATGACGAGGATGACGAAGTTCCCCTCGTGAGGAACAGGAAGCGGGATTTGGAGGTCGCCCAGAGGACGGGCGAGGAGAGGATTCAATCCGGAGTAGCCGCGAGTCCTTCTGGCCAAGGTAACCCTTACATGTTTAGGAGTTTAGATAGGGCCACAACAGACCCCTGGCTAGCTAGGTTCAATCCTAGGCAGCTCGTCCATCGTCACTGGAGTGATCCGGACCTGAACACAACCCTGATCCACTGTGTCGACCGACTTGTGTTGGACTACCAAGATAGCCGGCCTAGGGGTACCGTAGTAGTAGATAACACCCTAGCCTTTAGGTCGATCCTATTCGAGGAGTATGGGACCAACCTTCGGTCATGGCCATCACTCCGGAGGGGTGCCGTAGCTCCGGGGCTTAGGCAATATGTAGAAGAATCTAGCCCGGAACTGGAGTCTAATCCAGAACTTGCACCAGCTCAGGAGATAATCGACTTAGATTCTCCCGCGGGAGCTCCGGAGCCGATGGTCGTAACCATAGGTTCTTCTAGTCCGCGGGGTAGGATCCCTTTTAGTATACATATACTTTAATTTCTCTTTTTCCCCCTTTGTTTTTGTTTCTGTATGATTGCTAACTCTTGTACTAACCATGTCTTTGTTTTGACAGAAGAGATGTCTCAGCCCGAGGAGAGCCTGCGAGGTGCGTTCGCCGGGGGGAACCCCGCAGCTGGGGCCGCTGGGCCAAGAATGAAGAGGCTCCGAACGTCAAAGCACGCCGCCGGGACCCCCACCAAGTCTCCTGCAAAGGAGAAGGAGCAAGCCCCAGCTGCCCAGGTCGTGGGAGCGGTTCCTTCTGTTGCAGGGGGAAGCAACATGCCCCCACCCCCTCCGCGAGCTCCGGCCGCTGCCCGGGATGCAGGAACGGAGCTCGAGGCTTTGGCGATTGTACCCTCTGAGGTACGCATCCCAGTCAACTCCTAGGACCTGGAGAAGATCCCAGAGGCCTTCTGGGGAACGGTGTATGAGTCGGCGAACTACGCCGTCAGCAAAATATACAAGTTCAACGAGAAGGAGCTCCGGGCCATCGAGACAATGAGCCCGGTGGGCGTGCTGGAGTCTTCATTGGGCATGGCCATGACGGTAAGCTAACCTTAACCTTTTTGTGGTTTTTTATTGTTATACTTTGCCCTATTTTTTCTTTCTTCTCTTTTTTCTAAGGCAATTGTCTTTCTGCCTTCGCAGAGCGCCGTTGCCCTTCATCGGAGCATCGCCAGGACCAAAACTCAGCTCGAGGATATGAGGAGCGAGCACCAGACTACTCTGCAAGTGACTAAGGATGCCTTGGCGGCCTCGTAGGCCGAGCTGGAAAAGACCCGCTCGAAGGTCCAAGAGCTCGAGACCGCCCTCGCCACCTCGCGGACAGACCTAGATGCCGCGAAGGCTGAGGCCAAGGCCGCCCTGGAGGCCGAGTGGACAACTTCGGAAAAGGCCTTGGAAGACCTATTCTACCATTGCTGAGCCTACAATCCAAACGCTGACTTCTCCATCCTGTTAGCGAGCCTCTGGGAGCGCTTGCTGGTGAAGTTCAAAGCTCGCCTCGATAAAGAAGCGCCCTCCGAGGCCGGGGAAGGCTCCGGCGCAGCTGAGCAAGGCGAGACGGCGACCTCCAAGGGGCCACCTGGCGGAGCTTAGGGCTTTCTTCTCTTGTGCCCTTTCCTTCACTATTTTTTAATATTTTTGTGTAACCTTTGCATGAGGTGCTTCTACCTCGAGACAATTTGACTCAATTTTATCTTTAATTGATCCTCTTTCTTGCCCCTACGCATTTTGGTTACAATTTTTGAAAAACTTAGTTCGCGTTAATCTTTATCCATATCTCGAGCTCTTTAGGAAGAACAACGATCAATAGATTTAAATCAACTTCTAAGTTTTATGACCCGGTTATATCCAGGAACTTAATTTGAAAACTTAGTTCGCGTTAACTTTTATCCATATCTCGAGCTCTTTAGGAAGAACAACGATCAATAGATTTAAATCAACTTCTAAGTTTTATGACCCGGTTATATCCAGGAACTTAATTTGAAAACTTAGTTCGCGTTAACTTTTATCCATATCTCGAGCTCTTTAGGAAGAACAACGATCAATAGATTTAAATCAACTTCTAAGTTTTATGACCCGGTTATATCCAGGAACTTAATTTGAAAACTTAGTTCGCGTTAACTTTTATCCATATCTCGAGCTCTTTAGGAAGAACAACGATCAATAGATTTAAATCAACTTCTAAGTTTTTTGACCCGGTTATATCCAGGATAGGACTTAGTTAGCGTTGATCCTTATCAATATCTCGCGTTTTTTAAGAAAAACAACGGTCAATCGATTTGAATCAACTTCTAAGTCATTAAGGAGACCTGGTTATATCCAGGTACCATATGCCCCCCAAGTAACTGGGAAAGGGTCTTTCGTGGTTACTTTAGATTACACTTGAAAACATGTACAAATATAAACAAAAAGCTGATTCTCACTGCTTAATACATAAAAAATGGCCTTCTAGGCCTTACAAGTGAATCATTGATAATATTTCTTTAAATGGATGGTGTTCCAAGTCCGCGGGACTGCCCCTCCATCAAGCCGAGCTAACTTATAAGTTCCCTCCTTAATGACCTCGATGACTTGATATGGTCCTTCCCAGTTCGGTCCCAAGACTCCATCTTTGGGGTCTTTACCGGCTAAGAAGACTCTCCTTAGGACCAGGTCGCCAACGGTGAAGGCGCGCTTTTTGACTTTGGAGTTGAAATAGCGAGTGATCTTTTGTTGATAGTGGGCGAGCTGGAGTTGCGAATCTTCTCGCCTTTCATCAACTAGGTCAAGGGAATTGCACAGTAGCTCGTGGTTGTGGTCCTGGTCGTAAGACTGGACCCTATGCGAAAGCACCTTAATTTCCACGGGGAGGACTGCCTCGCTTCCAAAGGTCAAGGAAAAAGGAGTATGACCCGTAGGAGTCTGATGCGAGGTCCGGTATGCCCATAGGACCTGGGGGAGCTGTTCTGGCCAGACCCCCTTCGCTTCATCTAATCTCTTCTTGAGGCTCGCCTTTAGAGTTTTGTTGACAGCTTCGACCTGGCCATTCGCCTGAGGATAGGCCACGGAGGAGAAACTTTTCATAATTCCGTACCTTTCACAAAACTCGGTGAACAGTTCGCTGTCGAACTGAGTGCCATTATCAGAAACGATCTTCTTGGGCAGGCCGAATCGACAGATAATGCTTTTAACCATGAAGTCAAGCACTTTTTTGGACGTTATCGTCGCCAAAGGTTCTGCCTCAGCCCACTTCGTAAAGTATTCGATGGCTACCACGGCGTAACGGACCCCGCCCTTTCCAGTAGGGAGGGTGCCTACCAAGTCGATCCCCCAAACTGCGAACGGCCACGGGGACGAGATCATCTTCAGCTTGACTGGAGGAGCTCGGGCAACTGCGGCGAATCGCTGGCACTTGTCGCACTTCTTCACGTATGAAATCGAGTCTTTGGACAGAGTTGGTAAGTAATATCCTTGCCTCAGGACCTTTAAGGCCAAGCTTTTCCCCCCAGTGTGGTCTCCGCAAAAACCCTCATGCACCTCCTGTAGGATGTCCTTTGCTTCACCTGGAAGAACACATCGTAGGAGAGGCAGGGAGTGCCCACGTCGGTATAACATCCCATCTACCATCTTATACCTCGGTGCTTAATACAGGACTCGCCGTGCATCATTACGCCCTTCAGGCAGCTTTCCCTCGACGAGATACTCAAGGATGGGGGTCATCCAGGTCGGTCTGGCATCGATCATCTCGACCTCCGTCCTGACATCTTCTATGCTTGGTTTTTCCAAGAATTCTATTAGTACTAACCCCAAGGTCTCCGTTTCCCCAGAGGTGGCGAGCTTGGCAAGAGCGTCTGCGTTAGCGTTCTACTCCTGAGGTATCTGTTCGATCGAGCCTCGCCTAAATGCGGATAGCTCACCTTTTACATTTGCCAGATAGGCGGCCATCTTGGGTCCCCGTGCCTGATATTCACCCAGAACCTGGTTTACCACGAGCTGGGAGTCACTGAAGCATTGGACGGAACTCGCCTTCAACTCCTGGGCTATCCTCAGCCCGGCCAGCAAAGCTTCGTATGCAGCCTCGTTGTTGGAGGCTTTGAATCCAAATCTCAGCGCCGAGTGGAACCTATGTCCGTCGGGGGATATCAAAATGATTCTAGCTCTGGAGCCGCTCTCGTTGGACGAACCATCCACAAAGATCCTCCACGACGCTTGGGGCGAGGTGACTTGAGGTGAGTCTTCTGCGGGATCCTCCTGGAATCCCATGCATTCTGCCATAAAATCGGCTAGGGCCTGACTTTTTATAGCAGTTCGCGGAGTGTACAAAATCTCAAACTGACTGAGTTCGATTTCCCACTTTAACAAACGTCCCTATGCTTCAGGTTTTTGCAAAACCTGCCTTAAAGGCTGATCGGTCATGACGTGTATCGAGTGGGACTGGAAGTACGGCCTGAGCTTTCGCGAGGCCGTGATAAGGCAGAACGCCAATTTCTCCATCAACGGGTACCGAGATTCAGCCCCGAGAAGTCTCTTGCTGATGTAGTAGACTGGTCTCTGAACTCGGTCTTCTTCTCGGACCAATACGACACTGGCTGCATCCTCAATGACAGCCAGGTAGAGAAAAAGAGGCTCTCCTACTTTGGGTTTGGATAGTACGGGCGGCTCGGCCAGATGTGCCTTCAGGTCGAGGAATGCGCTTTCGCACTCTTCTGTCCATTCGAACTTCTTGTTTCCTCGGAGCAGGTTGTAGAATGGCAAACACTTATTGGTTGACTTCGAAATAAACCGGTTGAGGGCTGCCACCCTTCCTGTCAGGCCTTGGACGTCTTTTTGCGACCTGGGCAAGGGAAGCTCGAGCAGTGATCTGATCTTGTCGGGGTTTGCCTCAATTCCTCGGGTATTGACAATGAACCCCAGGAATTTCCCTGACGCGAATCCAAAAGTGCACTTCTGTGGATTAAGCCTCATGCCATACTCCCGTAGTATCTTAAAACATTCTTCTAGGTCGGAAACATGGTTATCGGCAATCGTTGACTTGACTAGCATGTCATCAACGTGCACTTCCATGTTCTTTCCAATCTGGTCCGCGAACATTCCATTTACTAATCTTTGGTAGGTAGCTCCAGCGTTCTTCAGCCTGAACGGCATGACCTTGTAACAATAAACGTTGGTCGGGGTCATGAAGCTGGTGTGTTCCTGGTCCGCCAGGTTCATGGCGATCTGATTGTAGCCTGAGTACACGTCCATAAAGGACATGAGCTCGTGCCCTGCCGTGGCATCCACCAACTGATCAATCCTTGGCAATGGAAAGCAATCCTTGGGGCAGGCTTTATTCAGGTCGGAGAAGTCGATGCAGGTCCGCCACTTCCCGGCTTTGGAACTAGCACGGGGTTGGCAACCCAGATCGGAAACTTGGCTTCATGGATAAATCCGCATTTCTTGAGCCGGGCCACTTCTTCTTCTAGGGCTTCAGCCCGGGTTGTTCCTAAACGTCTTTGCTTCTGGGACTTGGCGGGAACGCTTTTATCCAGATGAAGTGTGTGCATGATGACACTCGGGCTGATTCCCACCATATCTTCGTGTGACCATGCAAACACGTCCAGGTTATTCCGCAGAAACTTGGTCAGCTCTGCCTTCCTCTCGCTACAGAGATTTTTCCCGAGCTTGACCATCCGTGATGGATTCTGCGGATCAATGTTCACTTCCTCGAGCTCCTCAATTGCCTGGAGCTCGGATCTGTCCTCGCCTATTCGGGGGTCAATATCCTCACTTAAGACGACATTTTCCCCTTCGACGCTTTGAGGTTTTTCAATCTCAGGATCAGCTAAGAGTTCTTGAGATTCCTCTTCGCCATCTTGAATGGCCATGGCTAGTTGCTCGGGTTTAGATTTTCCCTTCATAGAAATGCTGTAGCATTCCCTGGTAGCGAGCTGATCGCCATGGACAGTGCAGATTCCCGTGGAAGTAGGGAATTTCATCGTGAGGTGGCGAATGGAAGTGACGGCCTCAAAAGCTATGAGCGTAGGTTGTCCCAAAATGGCGTTGTAGGCAGTGGAGCAGTCAATGACCATGAACTCGAGGAGTTTGGAGACTGTCTGAGATCCTTCTCCTAGGGTGATCACCAGCTCGATCGTCCCTATTGCTGCTAATCCTTCTCCCGAAAAACCATACAACATCATGGAGGTCGCCTTCAGCTCGGCGACGGTCAAACCCATCTTCTCTAACGTGGATCGGAATAGGAGGTTCACCGAGCTCCCGTTGTCGATCAGCACCCTCCTCACTCTCCGATTGGCGAGCTGAACTGCCATGACCAAAGGGTCATTGTGAGGGAACTGGACATGGCCTGCATCTTCCTCCGTAAAAATGATTGGTTGCTTCTCCAATCGCTGCTTCTTTGGCAGGCGCTGCTCCGGGACGAACTCTACTATGTTATGAGCCTTTAGTTCGTTCACGTACCTCTTCTGGGTGCCCCTGCTCGTGCCGGCCATATGCGGACCTCCAGAGATGTTGGATATCTCTCCTCCTACCACAGGAGGAGGGACGTCCTGATCGATCCGAGACCCAGGCTGACTGGCCGGGACTTCTGGAGCAGGTCGACCTACTGGGACTCTATTACGCACGTATTGAGCCAAGGGGCTGGCTCGGATGAGGGTCTCGATCTAATCTTTTAAATGCCTACAATCGTCGGTATTGTGGCCAACATCGTTATGAAAACGGCAAAACTTGGAGGTATCTCTCTTCCCTTTGTGGTGCTTTAATGGCTCCGGCCTCTTCCAGGGGACTCGAGCAGAGTTGGCTAGGAAGATATTCTCCCTAGACTGGGTGAGCTCTGCATAAGTCACGAAGACGGGCTTAAATTTATCTGCGGACTTATTCTTCTTTTGGCCGTGCTGACTGCCCTCGCCGTTTCCCTTTCTTTTGCCTCCAGCGAGCAGGTTGTTCTGTGTGACGTTTTGGGTCGCTGCCACGACCTCCGTCCCCACTCCAGTGGACTATTCAGGGACCTGGCTGGTTCCTGCAGCTGAGGCTTCGGCCTCCTCCAAGTTGATCCATTCTTGGGCCCTATTAAGGAATTCGTTAACCGAGCTGACTCCCTTCCTTTGTATATCCTTCCAGAGATCTCCTCCGACGAGGATTCCAGTTCGCATGGCCATGAGTTTGGAGCTGTCATCCGCATCTCTAGCCCGAGCAGCGACATTCGCAAATCTGCTCAGGTAGGCCTTCAGAGTCTCACCGGGCTGCTGCCTCACGTTAGCCAAAGAGTCGGCCTGGGAGGCTCGGAATGCCCTTTTGAAATCTGCCGAGAAAGTCTTCCAGGAGCTGATTGATTGTCTTTTACCTTGCTTGAACCACTGCCTGGCAGGTCCAGTCAGTGTGGAAGGGAAGATTAAACATCTCAGCTCGGGGCCAATGTTGTGGGCCATCATGAGGATGTTGAACATCCCCAGATGATCCGACGGATCTCCGTCTCCATTGAACTTGGACAGGTGCGGCATACGGAAACCAGGTGGGTACGCCGTTGCTGCTATGCTGGGGGCGAAGAGCTCCATCTCGTCCCCAGAATCATATCCATCTTTTTCTTTTTCTGACAAGAGCTTCCTCATCAGCTCCTCCATCTGGGCCAGGCGCTCGAGGGTTTGGTCCTGATGTCCTTGGTTATTCCGGGGCTGTTCAACAGCTCCAGATCCATTGTACATATTTGGTGGGTTATTGCCCCTCCTATCTTGAGATAGGTTATTTGGGGCATTCCCTCCGTTACGTACTTCGGACAGGGCCCCCCCTGAGCGAGCGTGGCTATCTCCTCCTGCTGGCTCCCCTCTATGAGAGTTAAGGCGATCTCGTAGGTCGCCTCCCTGGGTGGTCTGATGACTTTGTGCCGAACTCAAGCGCTGGCCCAGGTCTCCCCTAGAGAGATCACTTCGGTGACTGCCGGTCTAGTGGCTCCTGCTAGATAGGCTTGGAGTCCGCCTTTGGTGGTGAGGATATGGGCTTTCCCTTGGCGCCCTGCTACGCTGGGACGGTCCAGCTGATGGCGGGTTTCTCATGCTATTCCCGTAGGCTGGGATATCTCGGACGGGCCGAGGAGGAGATGGATACCTGATTGGAGACGGAGGATGCCTGACTGGAGAGGCGATCCTAGTTCCGTCAGTACGGATCAAGTTCGGTGTTGGCCTTTCGACCCTGCCAACCTGCTGGATCCGCGCCTGGCGGTCTGGACGGGGCGCAGGACGGTTGTTGGGGACGGGCTGATGCTGCGAGCCCTCCCCGGATCTCCTTCAGGAATTTCCTCGAGCTCCCCTGGGCGCTCTCGAGGATGGTTGGGAGCTAGGAGTCGACGTCCTGACCGAACGGTTGTACTGCTGTTGTCCGGCTCTAGGCACTTCTTCGAAGTTTGCCTCTCGATGGTGTGATGAAGGAGTGGAGTTGGCTGTCAGAAGTCTGTCCGAGCGGCTATGCCTGGACCGGTTACCCCGGCGAGACTTAGGAGCCTCGCCTTGCCTCTCTCCGACGTTAGCATCGGTTGTGAGAGGGGGTAGTCGGTCCAGCACATCCTTGATCTGTTGGTTAGCTATTGCTAGCTGGCTCCTCAGCTGAGCGTTCTCCATCTCCACTGCCGTGTAATAACATGGGTTCGGATTAGGTGGCCGGGGTGCCGAACTTCCGGTGTCATCTTGGCCCGCCGGCTGCTTTCCTGGCCGCTGCTGGGCTTCAGGAACTTGTTCACCAGGGGTGGCAGTATGATGAGCCTCCTGCGCATCATGCTGTTCTGTCTCGTTACCGTGCCTGGATCGAGTAGTCACCATAGTTGGATGTTTGCGACAGCACTAATCGAACTTGCTCTCAATGAAAGCACCAAACTGTTGACGCAGTTCTTCGCCAACAGGTAATTAAGAAAAGAAGAGAAAAGGATTAGTGCTAATGTTGAACCGAAACAGATATATGATCTTAGAAATGAAAGGGTGACTCAAGACACGTTTTTTAAGTGGTTCAAAGGTTAAAATCCTTCTACTCCACTAGTCAGTATTATTGCTATATACTGGATATTTGATTACAGGGTATTTCTTACAAGAGAGAATCCATCCCTTATTTACTCCCAGGGTCTCCATATTTATAGGAGAAGGTACCTGGGAGTTGGTAAGAAGGTCATCCCGTGACCTTCTTACCTATCATGTCAACTTTGTGACATTCATGATTAATTCCTAAACCTGACACATAAGTGTGGTCAAATCAATAGGTAAGGAGATAATGGGCCGCACGGCCCAACCCAGTCGTGGGTGTCTGAATATGCACGTTCCTGCTGCGTGTCCGAGAAGTCAGGGGCCTATCAGACACGTGATGTCTGACATATGCACGTTTACCTTGCGTGTGTTGACTTTACAAAGGGTCATAGCCTCCAACTCTAGCTCATACCACGAGCTGGATACTTAACTCGACCTTCGGCCTTCAGAGTCCGGACTCAGTCCTTAGGCAATCTTAGCGAACCCTTGGGTTACCTCGAGCTAAGGAGGTATGATCTTATGATGGTAGCTCCGGTTTTGGGGATGTCCACGAGATAATCATGATTAGGCCGCAGCTCAGCTCGCTAATCAGCCCGTGGGAAAATCAGGGCGTACAATATGCTATGTGTATGTATGTATATATGTATATGTTTATGTTGTAGTCCTTTGGGAAATATAGTTGCTTAGATAGCAAATAAGCAAATCCCAAGATTTTTATCATTATCATAGATTATAGTTATGTTTAAACCTACCTCGAATAGTAGTAAGAGGACCTAGATGGTTTATCATAAACTATATTGTATTTAAATCTACCTCGAATAGTAGCAAGAGGACCTAGATGGTTTCTATCACATACTACGGTAATGAGTTAATTGCCATTAATATTGTAGTCCTATGTTTTATGATTTATGTTTTTATGTCATATGTTTTATGTTTTTAGTCTTATGATTTATGATAAGTTTTAGTAGATTTTCCTTACTGGGCATTAGGCTCACTCCTTTTTATTTTAGATGGTGCAGGAAAATAAAATTGGAAGGTGGGACAGATTCGTGGTAGCTTTGGCATGTGTATTGGGCAATAACTGAATGAATGGACTTATGCGAAAGATCGAGGATGACGTTTTGTTTCAAGTCTTTTCAATTATGTATTTATGTTTTTTCCGTTTAGTATTTGAACAAATAATTAAAGGTTTTTGTTTTCTTTATGATATATTTTCAGTATATGGCTCGAGACGATCCTAGTGAGAGGATTAGCGAAATAGTCACAGTGGGGTTTAATACTCGGCTCGATGGGAACCTAGGGGTATTTTTGGGAAATTGGAGAATATTTTGGGATTTATTAGATATTGAATAAGTATTAGGTAATTAATGGGATACGATGGGGTTAATTATTTAATAGTAGGAACACTTGAGGAATTAGTGGGAATCGGGAGCGAAATGACCATTTTACCCCTAGGAACATTTTGAGGACTAATAAGTGTTAAGGGAAAAATAGTCTTTTTAGGGGTGAATTGATATACTTTCTTTGATTCTAGACTTAGCTAGAAAATCACTTAGAACCCTCAGCTCACTTTTATCTCTCTCTCGTACTCACACTCTCTCTCACTCTCTCTCATTGTGCCTTGAAGCTAAGGAGAAAAAGGGCAGAAAACTTAGGCCTTAAGCTAGGATTCTTGAAGGAAATTGAAGGAAAATGAGAGGTTTGAGCCGCTGAAGGACTTAAGCTTGGTTATACCAATAGAGTGCTGGAGAATTAAGCTGTAATTGAGGTAAGTTTCTTATCAATGATCAATTTAAGAAATTCTGGTGTTTGAATGAAATTAGACTGGGATTTTGGGTAATAAATAGTTGATGATTTGGGATAGAAACTTTAGTATGCATTGTCATGATTTTGTGTTTAATTGGATGATTAAAAATCTTAGATTCGTAGCTAAACTTGGTTTGGTTGGGAGGTTCTTCTGAGTTGAATTATGGGAAAATTGGCTGGAAAGGGTTGGTGAAAACCTATAATTTCTGGGTTCGAAGGGGGCACACTGCGACCCAGCTCTGGGGCACTGCGGCGCGTGTGCCCTATAGGCCCTAGGTGTGCTCTCGGGTTGGGGGTGCACTGCGACCCTAGGGGCCAAGTCGCGACCCACCTCCTCTGTGGCTTAGGTTCTTGGTCTCTGACTTAGGGGCAAGTCACGACCCTAAGGGCTAGGTTGCGGCCCGCCTAGAGGTTTTTCCCTAGATTGGTTTTTAAGGTTGGTAAGGCTTGGGGGTTTGAACCTAAGTGCCCGAGACAATTTCTACCACCCGGTTTAGTAGAAGTTGAGGTCCCGGAGAGTAGTTTTTATCTCCTAAGTATTTATTTGGATTAGAAGTTGATAAATACCTATTGGCCACTGTGACTAGGTTTATCGCCAAGGATCAGGATTGAGGATCGTGCTCGGGAGCGTTCTATTTTCTCTGCTCGGAATTCAAGGTAAGAAAACTGCACCCTTGAGTGGCTGTAATGGGATTGAGATTCCCAATATTTGAACATGTATAATGTATGGCTAAATGATTGACTTGGCATATGAGAATGAACGACCAAAGAAAGTCGGGGCTGATAATTTGTGCACAGGACTCACGGGTGCTACGTGGTGCAGGTAAAGGCAAGGGTGAGATCGACCAACCATGAGTTGGAGAGCTCTAGGGGTGAGATGTACATTGCCAACTGCTCATCCACCACGACCGAGAAAAAGTACGGGGACAGAAGCCTAAAACTTGTAAGTTTGCAATTAGAGTGGCTACTGATTGTATATAACTTTTGAGAATTTTGTAGCTTTGTTTCTTAAACCCTGCTTTTGGGATCCCATGTACCAAACATCTATTTTAATGAAAAACTAACCGTTTATGATCAAAATCTTTTAACCCTAACCCGATTGTTGACCTTAGGATCACATTTTCAATCAAATGACTTGATTAGCAACCCCTGCACTATTTTAACTACACGGTGTAACAGTCTTGGTTATCCAGGGTGTTACATTGTAGTAATCTTGAGATGAGATTGTTGAAGGTTACTGTTTTTGACATTCCTGCCAGAAATGTATAGTTTTATGTTTCTGTGTTAGTTTACTGTTGTTTTACCATTGTATGTCTATTATATTTTAATGTTGTTTATGTTTTTTGGTTGTTGTTATGTAGTTGAGGTTGATGAATTTGAAGCCAAATGATGATGAGGTTTTTGTTTGCAAGTTTGGTGAAATTATTTTCAACGCAGATATTGATGAAGTTGGGGAAGCAAAAGTTGATTTTGTGTCTAATGTGAGTTCTGTTGGTGGTGAAATCCCAACAACCCTGGGCACCCTAGCCCCTCCTATCAGGACCAGAAATGGCCGAGCTGTCAGGGGTCTTCCTCTTCTGATCATTGAGGCCTCTTCCCCTACCAGACCCTGTGAATGAAGGCACTGCCCTGCAAACATCCCATCTCGCAGCGTTCTCCCTTCAGATCTTGTTCACTGCCTCCTCAGCAATGAGGGCCTTCTCAACCGCCTGGGCATAAGTCGTCTCACCAGGTACTGATGTGATCCTCACATCTCAGATTATCATAGAAATAAGCCCTCAAACAAACATGTCCTGCCTATCTACATATGTAGGCACTAGATCTGGTGCAAACTTTGCTAGCTTGTCGAATTTCAAGGCATACTCAGTAACTGTCATACTGCCCTGCACTAACCCAATGAACTCGGTCACATTTTTCGCCCTGACGACAACATTGTAATATTTCTGGTTGAACAAATCTCTGAACTCATCCCAACTTAGAGTGGAAACGTCTCAAGTCTGGGATGCCAGCTTCCACTGAATGCGGACATCCTCTTTAAGCATATAGGCGTCACAGGCCACCCTGTCATTACCTTCCACCCTCATAAAATCCAGGATGGAGGTGATCATACTCATCCACTGTTCAGCCTTAAGTGGATCTGGTCCTCCCTCAAAGATTGGAGGATGTTGTCTCCTAAATACTTCATAAAGTGGCTCCCACCTGTTCCCAATCTCAGGTGGTTGTGCAACTAGTGCCATAACAGGTGGAAAGTGAGGTGCAGCACTCCCTGGCGGAGCCTGCTGCCTCAGAAGGCGAATCTCTTCCTTCTGACTCTGAAGTCTAGCTTGCATATCAGCAAGCAACTGCTGCCAGATCTCAGGGACTGGCAGAGGGTTCTGGCCCTGCTCATCATCTCTGGCCCTGACCCCGATACTGGCTAGTCGAATTGATCACCTTGGATGCATAATTATCCAAGTTTATCTGTAACCAGCGACTCGGCTGGTCAGGCAATGATAGCAGGTTTATATTCATCCCATGGTCCAACGCCGAAACTCAACCAACAATATGCAATCATAATACAAACATGCATTTAAATAATTATTCACATACAATAGCAATGCTAATAAGCACGCCTCATCATATTCACATAGCAGTCAAGGGCCAGGCCCTATCAGTATATCTCATGCTCCCTAATAAACGTGCAAATAAAGCATTTATATTTCATTTTAACATTCAAACCTATAATCACACATATGGTTACCAAACCCTAAGTCGAGCTTGTCTTTAGCGGCGAGTGTACATGCCCAGCCAGTCTTCTGGAACCCTTAAACCTAGACGGATCTGATACCAAGTTGTAACTCCCTCGGTAAGCAAGACACTGTGTGTTTAAAATAGTGCAAGACTTTCTAATCAAGTCGTTTGAACATAAATGTGTTTCTAAAGTTAACTGACAGGTTAGGGCTAAAAGATTTTAATCGTAAAATGGTTGTTTTTCATTAAAACAAGAGTTTGATACATGGGATCCCAAAAATAGTGTTTACATGGAAGATACAACCCTCAAAACTTAATACAACAGTAGCCAGTCCAAATGGCAAAATACATGTTTGAGCTCTAGTCCCTGTGATTTCCTCGGTCATGGCTGTCGAACAACTCCCGATGTACACTCCGCCCCCAAAGCTCTTTAACTCATGGATGGTCTAGCTTTCCCTTGCCTTTACCTGCACCACGTAGCACCCGTGAGCCAAGGCTCAGCAAGAAAACCATAATCAACAAGAATAGACGACAACATAGTATACATAGTAAATTCTAGATCAATCAGTTCAATTAACAGTAGAATACAAGTGCTAAACCAGGCAACAATATTAGTTTAATCCAAGCATATAAATCAATCTTAGTACATTTAAGTAGGTGTCGGCGCCCTTAGGCCGAGCCCTTTGGTTTTTAGCTGATCCCGGCTTGCTTAGGCCAAGCTGTGTTCAGTAGGCTCAACATCAGCCCCGACTCCCTTAGGTCGTACTTTCAAATCCCACTTAACAGATATATAGGTTACAGAACACATAAGTTCATATACAGGGAATCTCAGTGCCATTCACAATTTGGGTGCAGTGTTCTTACCTCGAGTCCCGAGCGAAGGATGCAGAGCGGTCCCCAGCACGATCCTCAGTCCGAAGCCTAACGGTAACCCTAGTCACAAGCGACAATGGATAACTATAAAAAATCTAATCCAATTAAATTCTTTGGAATCAAATACTAACCTCCGTGTCCTCGAATTCTACTGAACTAGGTAGTAGAATTCATCCCGAGCACCTAGGTTTAAGTCCCCGAGCCTCCTTGAGCCTAAAAAATAACCTTGGCTATGGCTGCCTAGGCAGGCTACGTCCTGGCCCTAAGGGTCGCGGCGCGCCCCATGTCAGAGGTGCTATGTAATGCCCCAAAATCCCTAATGCGGTTTAATGGATGGATTAGTAGACCAGGAGGGCCATAACTATTTAATTATGCCATTAATTGATAATATGCATGTTTATGAGAATTGTATTATAATATGATGTTAAATGTAGGCATGTGGGTCCACATTTCATTACAGGGGTGTTTTGGTGATTTGACCCGTTGAGGGCATAGTTGTATATTTGTATGCATGTCGGTGATATATTGTTGAGACCACATTATAATGTGGGTTTGTTTGAGCTATTCGACATGAGACGATCTTGGAATATTAATTAGCGGTCTAGTCATAACAAGTTTGAGTTCGGGGCTCGGGATGAGTCTCGGGGTGATTTTAATGATTAGAGCATTGCTGGGAATTAAAGGGTAACGGGATATGAATTATTGGTGTTTGAGAATATCGATAATAGCGGGAATTGGAGAGCGTTAATTATGATTAATGAGATAGGTGGGAAATGCCAATTTTTCCCTTAGGAGCCTTTAGAAACCCTTATTAGACCTAGGGGTATTATGGTCTTTTCACCCCTAGGATAGATATAAGCCATTGAAGGCTATAGAAAGAAGAGGAAAACAGAGTATAGACTGAAGCTTATCCCATACCTTTTCTCCTTCTATTTTCTTTGTGATTTTTGAGCCATTCTTGAGGATTAAAGCTTGGGAAACAAGTCTTGGGAGTTTGGGAGTGTGTTCCACCATTGAAGAGCATCATAATCTGAGCTTGAGGTAAGTTTCTAGCCATTAAATTCCCTAGTTTTCCCCGTTTTAGTTCTGGTTTTCAGTTGGGATTTCTAGGTTGGATGATTGGTTTTGTTGGGAGTTTTGGCTAGGGTTCTTATGGTTGTGATGCTTGGGGTATGTGAGGATGGTTTTTGGGTTCATTTGGCACCAAAAATGAGGTTTGGAAGCATGGGAATCGAGTTAGAATTGAAGGAGTCGAAGAAGGAGGTTTCAGGGGAGATCTGTTCTGGGGGTAGCGCTACAGCGCCCATCAGAGGGCGCTATAGCGCTACACAGGGCTTTTGTTGGGCGGTTGGGGGTTCTGAGTATAGCGCTGGGGCGCTAGGGAGTAGCGCTGTAGCACTACTCTGTTCCTCCAGAATCCTGTTTTGAGTGTTTTTAAGGGTTTTTGGCTTGGGGTTTCAATCCTTAAGGCCCAGGATCGAATCTACTCACCGTGTGGGCATGTTTCGAGGTCCCAAGAGTGGGGTTTAGGTTAAGACCCTTTCATTGTTGAATTTCATTAATGGAGGTTATAATTGGTTATGATTAGGTAACCACTAAGGAGTCAAAAGGTCGATCGTTCTCAAGAGTCGTTCTTGTTATATTTCTTGCTCGAACCAAAGGTAAGAAAACTGCACCCTGTGTATGTGACATGCATGATTATTGTTGAGGCATGTTGGTTGATAAATGTGGACATTGATTGCATATTAAATGCTAGCGGATGTTGTTTACTTGTGTATGACACTGATTAGTCAGGGACGGCACTGGTCGCGTATTACTGACCTAAGAGTCAGAAACGGCATAAGCGTCTTGACCGCAGGGCCGAAGATTAGATCTAATCGATATCAACGTTGAATGACTCTAAGGCATTAATGCTGGGCCGACCCTAAGGTCGATGAAACTTATAAGCGCTTGGCTAGTCTAGGACTAGTTACTCAGAGCCAGGGCCTAAGGCCTAGGTGACTGCTTGTCACATGGCTAGGGAACAGTGTTCTCTATGGTCATGAGGTAGGTTATGTTGATGACTAGTAATCATGCACCTAACCTGTTTAAGCTAGTGAAAGGATCACTTATCTTTAAAGCCCCGGTGACCCTATCGTCACATGGCTATTGGGAACTGAACCCACCTTAGTGACTTTTCCAATCGTCACTTCTCTATTTTGGACTGATAGTCCTGAATGATTATTATGATCATTGTTGATATTATATTCATGCTATATTGTGTTTTCTTCCTGGGCCTTGGCTCATGGGTGCTATGTTGTGTAGGTAAAGGGAAAGAAAAGCTCACCCAACCTTGAGTGGAGAGCTTAGGTGGTGATGTGTACATATGCAGCCGCTTGACCACCATGGCCAAGGAGTTCTCAGAGGAACTAGGGGGTTTACCCTATTTTTGCCGCTTAGGTCGGCGGGTTGTAAATTTGAAACAGTAAAGACCATTTGAGTTGTAAATAACTTGGAAATGTTTTTTATGGGCCCATAAACAGTTTTACGCTTTAAATAAAATATATCCTTTCTTTTGATTGGTTTTCCACCTTAGCCTGTTAATAACACTTAGATGCACATTTTTTTAACCAAGGGACTCGGGTATCGAGTCAAATTTTCGGTTCACCATTCACCGTAACTGTTCTGGGGTAACCAGGGCGTTACATGCTAGCCTCTTGTCCTAGGGGGAGGCAGGCTGCAACTCGCCCCTTAGGGATGCGGTGCGCCCACAAATCAGCAAGCCTCCCAGGGCTTTTTGGGGCAGGCGGGCCGCGACGCCCATGAACTGGGTCGCCGCGCGCCCCCGTGAACCCAGAAATCCTTGGGTTTTCTTCATTTTTTCCCCAACTCACGCCCTAGAATTTGAATCCAAATATGTACCCAAGCCAAACTAGGTCCAGAACTCCCAATATTACCTCATAAACAACACACAAATAGCCTATACCATTAGTTAAATTCTCCCTAAATGCCAAATTCTGAACCCCCCTCAAGTAACCCTCAACATGTCCCAACTTAACACCAAGATTTTCCCTTCAAAAATTCCTTCAGATTCAAAACACAAGAGAGGGAGAGAGAGTGAACGTGCAAGAGAGTGTTGGGGAGTGTTCTGATATGTTCTAACCTAAGTCTGATACTTTCTAACTACATCTCTTAATTAAAATGACCAAAATGCCCCTTATACTAACCGAGCCTCCTAATTTCCCTTAAGGGTAAAACAGTCATTAACCCCAATTCCCGCTAATTCCTCGAGTCATCCTACAAATTCTCAATTAATCTTGTCATTCCCAGCTAACTACCAAATACTTACCCATTACTCGATAAATCCCAAATATACATTAAACTTCCCAAAATACCCCTAAGCTCATCCCGAGCCGAGTATTAAGCCCCGCTGTGACTATTATGCTAATCCGCTCAATAGGATCGCCTCGAGCCGTATACAGCGAATATATCTACATAATAATGTAGTCTCAATCATTTAACGCATATATTCACATTTATGCCCTTACCGGGCTAAAGTTACAGATATGCCCTTATAAACAAGAACGGGTCCACATGCATATTTGATACTCATAACCATGCATTTAAATATATTCATATTTTCAAATAAATCATGCATGTCACATAGTCACGCATTTAATCAATTAATCACACATATATCCAATTATGCCCTCCAGGCACGGTAATCAAGGTTCTAAACCTTATTAACATTTTTGGGACGTTACAATAGCTCTGTTGAATTATCAAGCCTTCTGGTGTATTTTCTAGCCAAGTGCTTTGTGGATATAAAATAATGTGTCTTACAAGTGAGCATTAGGTTCCTATTTATAGAGTTTTGAGACACCTTGTGAATTTCAAATTCCACCAACCCTCTTGGTTGTTACCAATATTTAATTGAATGTTTATGGAATTAAAATGAAGATTTGGGAGTTACTTCGATTGTTGAAAACATTCAAATTGAAGAAAGGGCAAAGTGGAATTTGCCTGCTAGCACCCCAGGCTGCGGCCTGGGACATTCTAGGTCGCGGCCGTGAGCCTCCGACTCCTAGGCTGCGACCTGGAGGTTGTTGTAATCTCTCAATTTTGCACATTTTCTCAAAACATCCCATACCTTTACCACATGATTTTGTAACCTCCATACACTTAATGAGAGTTAAAAACATATCTTCAATAGCCATATCACATTATGACATATGAAATTCAATCTCAAAATGTGTAACCCTCAATCTACACATTGTTGTGTGATATTTGGAAATTACAAATTATTAGCTGATTTTGTAACTCCAAAATATGTTACACTTGGACACACACATATGTCTAATTTTGTAACTCTCAATATTATGTTACAAAGTGTAACACATTACATATGTGTGACAAATCACATTTGTCACATTATTTAATATAATATTATGTCATCTAAAATACTATAATATTCCCCCACTTAGATTAAATAATCACTATTTGTAATATTTATTATTTAATCAATCAAACATTATATTAAAATATAATACATATTGAATAACAATAAATATTATAAATATATTATATATAGGTGTCCAGTGTATATAAATAGTATGAATGTGTAACTACATAAGAAATTAGAGTAATATTTATCTTCTTTCAACAATAAACAAGTTTATTCTTCAATCATTAAGATGTAATTTGAAAAATATCATGAATATTTTGTACCTTAAATAAAGTAGTTTGAGATCTAATTAAAATGTCATCATATTATATATATTTTAAAAACTATAAATAATGTTTTGGTTTAATTTTTCTTTTAACATATTTATATAATTATTTTATATGTAATATTATTTATTTATTTAAAACTTATATAGCAGTCATAAAAATATAATAAAATTAATTAATAAAATTTATAAATAAAACTAAGTAAATATACTCTAATACTAATAAATATAAATATGTGATCTAATATTAGAATGCAAATTTTTTATTTTAAAATACTTAATCTTAAAGTCAATTAAGGCTGCTTGTTCCTTAATTCGTAAGAAACTTAGATACTAACAATAATATAATATTTTGTAATATCACGAAACTAGATCCATATCTATATATAACTAATTCAAGTACTAAAAAAATATTATTTTAAGTGGAAATATGTGTTGCCATATCTTATCTGTCAGCCAATTTGATTTATTTATATGACTTCAGGGGGACTGAAAGTAGTTTGATTTTATCATCTATTCATAAAATTAATTAGTAGGACCTTTTATGTGCCCCTTAAACTAAGTATAAAACGAAGAAAAACTCAAAAAGGTTTGAAAATATCTCTCTATATCTTCCCCAGGGTGCGTTTATTTTTTTATTTTTTAAAAATCCAACCCCTCTTGTTCTACACGATCCAAAATGATCGATGATCACTGATTTACTAGTACATGAATCTTTAATTCTCCTAATGAAGCCCAATATTTTAAAAATTATGCGACTTCGGATCCAGTATTTTATATTTACAAATTTTAACATGTAAATATATAGAATTTACTGATCTATAATGGTCTTTTTATTCAATATATATAATAAATAAGCAATAATTGAATAAAATCAATCCAATTATTGAGTTTTGATTGGAATCATAAAACAACAAAATACATACAAAATACAAAAAAAAAAAAAAAATCACACAAATCCACACAAAAAAATATTTTGCACTTTCTACAAAATACACACATGATTTGCCAAAACATTTGAAATTTATGATGACTTAAAATTTCTAAAATTACGATATCGGTTTTTTTTTTCTCAACATATAGATAAAGACTGTAATTTTTATCTATAAAATTATTTTTGTTAATTCCATTTTTGGCATATTTAATTTAACAAAAATATTTGTATTTTCTTATTATATTTGGCTGTATATAAATATATATTGTTGATACATGTTTTAAATAATAAAGGTATAATTGATGACAAACTTTTCTATATTATGAAAGTTTATTAAAAATAGTGTGGCATTATTATTATTATAAAAACAAATCTTTTTGAGCTGTCTTTTTCCAGTCGATTACCTCATTGTATCTAACTATATAATTGAGTTTTATTCCATGATCATGTTATAAAAGAGAAGCCTTGATTCCTACACCAAATGATGGATTGTTACCATATATAGCTCATGATTCTGTAGCTACAGAATCAAGAAATTCTATCAAATTGAATAATTCTTTTAGGAAAGTTTCCTTGTGGGCTTAGGTCGGTTTAGGCCTTGTATTAGCTGCCCAATACGAGTATAATGACTATAAATACTCATATTGGCTGCTAGGTTTTAGTTACATTTTTTGGTATTTCATTCTTATTGCAAAAGAGAGTCTTTCTTTTGTAGAGGTGAGTGAGTTCGACTCTACTTCTGTTTTTCAGTGTACTTGTAATTGTTTGGAGTCTTCAAACAGTTCTACAAAGGAGGAGAACAAAGTGCAAACCTTCGGGAGAAGGTGGTTCAAGTATTGCTTTGGAAGGAAGCAAGCACACTTCAAGCAGATCGAAGGGAGTTCGTATTCTTTAAGGTTCATTTGTCAAGGTGGAATACATCAAGCTTGCGGCATATAATAAGAGGGATTCTATTTATGCATAAGTCAAAAACTTTGTATTTTTGAGATCTTACTAATGAATCTTATCTCTGGGCATGGCCCCGTAGACTAGTAGCAATCTGCAAGGATTGCTGATACCACGTATAAAAACCTTGTGTGTTTTTATTTTCTACACTTTAGTTCTTTTCTGGTTTTCTGGTATGTAGTTACAGAACCCTGGTCTGTAGCTACAGAATATCTGTTTCAGTACTAACTAAATTATTCTTCATTTAATTAATTGATCAATTAAAGAATAAGTTGGTAATTATAAAATACAAAATTTCAATTGGTATCAGAGCAAGTCACTAAACTCTTAGTGAGATCTTGAGGTTATATTATTCCATATAGTTTGTTTTGTGTGAGATTTCGTTCTTTGCAGAAGGAAACTCCATCACTCGTCTACCTCTATTGAATGATACTAATTATGCATACTGGAAGGTCAGGATGAGGGCATTCATCAAGTCACAAGATGAGAGGGCTTGGAGATCTATACTCTCGGGTTGAACTCCACCAATTGAAAAAGATGATAAAGGTAATTCAAAGGTAAAATCTGAACTTGAATGGTCCATTGAAGATGAAAAATTATTTGGTTATAATAATAAAGCTTTGCATGCAATTTTTAATGGTGTTGGTGAAGGCTTTATAAAATTGATATCATCTTGTCAATCTGCAAAGGAGGCGTGGAAAATCCTTCAAACTCAGTTTGAAGGTACCGCTGATGTAAAGAGATCACATTTTACCATGTTGCAAACTAGATTTGATGAATTAAGAATGTTGGAAACTGAAACTTTATCTGAGTTTTATGAAAAGTTGTCTGATATTGCTAATGATTGTTTTGCCTTGGGAGAAAAACTAGATGAATTTATGTTGGTTCGAAAAATAGTTTGTGTGCTTCCAGACAGGTTTGACACGAAATTGCTAGCAATGGAGGAGGCTAAGGATTTTGGAAAAATGAAGGTTGAGGAGCTTATGGGTTCGTTAAGAACATTTGAGCTAAATCAATAAATAAAGAAAAATGGTAAGCCGAATCCTTCAATTGAAAAAAGCAAAGGTATTGCATTTAAAGTTTCTAAAAAAAGATGTTTCTGATGATGAAATGACCTTGTTAACAAGAAATTTTCAAAAGTTCATGAAAAAGGTTGGAAATAAAAAGAATTTTTCAAAAACTCCAAAAGGTAACACCTCTTCTAAACATTTTGTTTCTAACAATAAAAATGGTATTCAATGCCGGGAATGTGAAGGTTATGGTCATATTCAATCTGAATGTGCCAACACATTGAAAAAGAATAAAAAAGGTTTTAATGTTACCTAGAGTGATGATGATTCTGAAAGTAGTGAAGAGGATAATGAGAAAGTTGTTTTAACTAGTGTTTTGTCAACTGCTTTTCAGGAAAGAGGAAAATTTTTGTGTTTAAACAATACCTTGACTGATGTCAATAAAAAAGAAATTGACTCGGAGTCAGACGAGTCAGAACTCAATGAGGAATCATGGGTTGAATCATACAAGGTAATGTATGGTAAGTAGTTACAAGTTTATACTGAAAATTGTTCCTTGGTTAAAATGAATAAAGAATTGTCTCACAACATCAAAGATCTTGAAGAAAAAAAATAAATGTTGTGAATTTGAGTTGTGTTCAAAAAATTCTGAAATTGTATTTTTGACAAAAGAACTTGACAAATTGAAAAGAAATATTAAAATGCTAAATCCAGGTTCTAACATTTTTGAGGAGGTTCAGAATTCAGGTCAACTAAGTCATGCTGGATTGGGTTTTGTTGAAACTCAATAAAAAATGAATACTAAATTTGTTAAATCTGAAAATATGTCTTCTGGATATTCTGATTTAACTTTGCAGGGTTCTGTTTTTACAGCTGAACATTCTATTTCTACAGAAATGAAGCAGTCAGGTAAGCTTGAAAATTCTCATGGGAAAAAGAAACGTTTCATTCCCTCTTGTCACATTCGACCTAGATGTCTTACTTTGCAGAACATGTTTAGTTCTATTTTTTTTTGGAAATTTTAAAGTGTTTCAAAATAAACATGTTTTTCAAAAACAAAAAATGGGTTGTCAAAAATAAATGTCTTGTTGGCATCTCTTGTTTTAAAACTGCTACTTCTCAAATGTGGTATTTTGACAGTGGTTGTTCCAGGCACATGACAAGTGATAAAGACTTTCTTGTCAACATTAGACCAATGCAATGTGGAGAAGTTACTTTTGGTAATGGTCTAGCTAGAATGACCAAGAATGTAATGTTACTTTTGGTTGTAACTCTTAATTTTGAAGGTCTACCTAGGCTTAAGAATGTAATGTTTGTTGAAGGACTAAGAGCTAATCTTCTTAGCGTTAGTCAAATTTGTGATCAGGGTTACACTGTTAATTTTGATAGTAATTGTTGTTATGTTGTTAATGACCAAGATGAAATTATTTTGCAAGGGTTTAGATCTAATGATAATTGTTACACTCTCACTACATACGCGACTTGTCACTCTGCCATAGATAACTCAACTTATTTATGGCATGAAAAGCTTGGACACATTCATTTCAAAAATTTGAAAAAACTATCAAATGCAGGAATTGTTCGAGGATTACCCAAACTGGGTAAAGAATCTGTGGGAAAATGCAAACCATGTCAACTTGGTAAGCAACTGAAAATTTCTCAAAAAAGTATTCCCGATGTGAATACTTCAAATGTTCTTGAACTTCTTCATATGGATCCAATGTGTCCAATTCAGGTTGAAAGTTTGAATGGTAAGAGATACATTTTTGTGTGTGTTGATGAATTCTCTCGGTTTTCATGGGTAGATTTTTTGAGAGAAAAATCTGATACTTTTGATGCTTTTAAATCTCTTTGTTTGAAATTGTGTGTGGAAAAAGATTGTAATATTGGAAAGATTGTTCGGATTAGGAGTGATAATGGAAAAGAATTTGAAAATACTGTTTATGATGAGATTTGTAAATCTAAAGGTATTTCTCATGAATTTTCTACTCCTAAAACTCCTTAACAAAATGGAGTCGTTGAAAGAAAGAACTGAACTCTGACAGAGATGGCTAGGGTAATGTTAAACACCAAGAAAATTACCAAGCATCTATGGGCTGAAGCAATTAACACTGATTGCTACACCATCCACATGGTTTTTTGCGACCAGGTACTCATAAGACTCCTTATGAGATCTGGAAAGGTAAGAAACCAAATGTGAGTCATTTTTATGTTTTTGGCAGTGCTTGTTATATTTTTAGGGATCGTGATCATACTGGTAAATTTGATGCAAAAGTGATGTTGGTATGTTTATAGGATATTCTATTAACAATATGGTTTATTGTGTTTATAATATGAGAACCCAAACTGTGATGGAATCTGCTAATGTTGTTGTTGATGATCTAAAAGATTTCTCTAAGTTTTCCACAGAAGAACAGATTGAGGGTTTGCTGGAAAAATCTCCTGAACTGGCAAACGATTTGGCTGCAATCACATAATCTTCGTCTGAGGCTACACCTCAATATTCTGTAGCAACAATTGATGATTTTCCAGAAACTTCAATGGAGAAAGAAACTGAGCAACCACCAAACATAATCACTGATCCAATTCAAAGAGAACCATCCTCCAGAGTCAAGAAGAATCATCTTACCGATCTCATACTTGGGAATATGAATGAGAGCATGGTTACTAGAAGAAGGTCTACTAATTTGATTCAATTTGTGTGTTTTGTATCTTCTTTAGAGCCTAAAAATGTGAAGGAAACATTGATGGATGAAGCATGGACTCGGGCAATGCAAGAAGAGCTGGATCAATTCATTCGTAATAAAGTATGGATACTTGTTCCTAGACCGACTTGTGCTAATGTCATAGGAACAAAGTGGATTTTCAAAAACAAAAGTGATGAGTTTGGTACCATCATTCGAAACAAGGCAAGATTGGTTGTCCAAGGTTATACTCAAGTTGAGGGTATTGATTTTGATGAAACTTTTGCTCCAGTAGCAAGACTTGAGTCCATCAGGTTACTTCTTTCCATTGCTTGTATTATTGGTTTTAAATTATACCAAATTGATATTAAATCTGCCTTTTTGAATGGTTTTTTTTTAAAGAATAATCTTTTGTTGAGCAACCCAAAGGATTTGAGGATCCACATTTTCCTGATCATGTTTATAGGTTAGACAAGGCGTTATATGGTTTGAAACAAGCCCCTCGTGCTTGGTATGAACGTCTAACTGAGTTTTTAATCTCTCATGGTTATAGAAGAGGAAATGTAGATAAAACACTGTTTATCAAAAACATTAAATCTGATGTTATTGTTGCTCAAATATATGTAGATGATATTGCGTTTGGATCTACTTCTAACTCTGAAGTCCAGGTATTTTTCTAACAAATGCAACAAGAATTTGAAATGAGCATGGTAGGTGAACTCACCTATTTTTTGGGTCTTCAGGTGAAACAATCTGATGATGGCACATTTGTTTCACAAAGTAAGTATGCAAAAAACTTGGTGAAGAAGTTTGGGCTTGAAAACGCCAAACATACTAATACTCCTATGAACACAACTTTGAAATTATCCAAAGATGAACAAGGAGTGAAGGTAGATCCTACTTTGTACCGAAGCATGACTGATAGTTTACTTTATCTTACTGCTAGTCATCCTAATATTTGTTATAGTGTTGGTGTTTGTGCTCGTTACCTGGGAAATCCCATGGAATCTCATATGTCTGCTATGAAAAGAATCATTCGCTATGTCAATAGTACTGTTGACTTTGGGATTTGGTTTTCAAAAGACACTAACTCTAATTTGGTGTACTTTAGTGATGTTGATTGGGCAGGAAATGCAAATGATAGAAAAAGTGCTAGTGGTGGATGTTTCTATCTTGGAAACAATCTCGTTTCATGGCACAGTAAGAAGCAAAACTGTGTCTCTCTGTCAACTGCACAGGCTGAGTTTGCGGGTAGCTGTTGTACCCAATGTTATGGATGAAACAAATGATGGAAGATTATAGGTTTGATTTGAAAACTTTAACCATTTTCTATCAATATTTAAAAAAGTCATGTTCAACACTCTTGCACTAAGAACATAGACATTCGTCATCACTTTATTAGAGAGCTTGTAGAAAATAAAATTCTTGTCTTGGAATATGTTGAAACAAGCAAACAAATAGCAGATATTTTTACTAAAGCTCTTGATTCGGTTCGCTTTATTTCTCTAAGGAAATCCTTAGGGGTTTGTACCATTTAATTTTGTGTTCTTTATGGTTCTTGATATTTTTCTTTGAATTGATGTACATAATGTTGTTGTTTTTTCTTTTGTTCCAGAAGAAAGTTTCAAACTCAAGAGAATTGTTGATTATTATTTTTATTGCTAATTTTCTGGTGCAATGTTTTCATACAGGTTTAGTTCAGGAAAAGATTTTCACTCCTCCTAGAAATATTTGGGTCATTCAATCAGTGTTATGTGTGTGCTACCATTTTAAAAAAAAAAGTGTGTTCAAGCTCCATTGGAAGAATAGAGCTACCTATCTCAATGTCTGAAAGTTGTCACTGAGTAAGTTAGTACTATGTAATTGGCAGTTATGTAGAGGATACGCTACCATAGAAAAGGGCTACCATTGAGGTAGTGTGACAGCTTCTCCTTTGGTTACAAATACTCAGAAAAAGTCTATTTGAAAAATTGGGCAATGTTCCATGCTTACACTATCACACACAAATGCTTGACACATTTTTTTCGAAAAAAAAAACAATTGAATTAAAATAAAAAAAATGGTTTTAAAAAAAAGCTGTTACATACTGATTGAATTTCTTAAAATATTTTTGGTGACTGAGTAAATTCCTTTCCTGCGTAACTTGTATGGTCTTATTGCAATAAGAAATTAGCTTGGTAAAATAATATATGTGCATTGTTTCGAGTTTGATTTTCATCAGGAACAAAGGCAAAGCAGACATGGTGTTTCATATTGTTGGCAAAAATATCATGGTTTGATTTACTTTGTTTTAAAAAAAAAAAAAATTGTGACCGATTTTCATGTTGAGCTTCACTAAAAATATTTGTTTCTTTGTCTTGTTTTAATTCTATTATTAGACAAAAATTTTTGCTCTAAAGTGTTGGTTGTTTGTCTTGTATTTATTGGTGTTTTGTCTTTATTTTTTTCTTTTTCATTATTTTTCTAATAAAAAAAATACATAAATTGAAAAAATCATTAAAAATGGGGGGGAATTATTTCTCGGCTGGTCATTTATTATTTTTTTTCATTTTATTTGATTTGGGGTGTCCTATTTTCATGGGATTGGTCTCTTTTTGGAAACTATTGATTTAATTGCAAAATTATAATGTTTGTTTCCCTTTTTATTCCTTTTCGGGTAAGTCAAAGGGAAGGAATTTTTTTTTATTTTCTGATATTGTCAGAGTTATTGCATTAATTGAAAAATTGGTTTAGGTAACTTCTCACTTTCCCTTTCTATTTATATTTACCTTATCCCACGATCTAATCCTCTCACTCACACTCTCTTCAGTTTTTTCCCTCTTAATTCCCTCTCTGCGTGTGTGAGTTCCTCTATAGGGTTTTCATAGTTTCAAGCTTTTCAATGGCAAAAACCAAGAATGTCCGAGGGGTTCGAAGAGGCCTGTTCATGGTTCCCTGTCTGTCCCAGCTTCTCCTCTGATTGCTCCTCCTGCTCCAGCGACCGCAGCTCCAGCGCAGGTTCCTGCTCCTACAAAATATTCTGGGAAATAAAAAACCCAGACGAGAAAGAAGACATTCACTCCGAATTCCCCACCTATGATAGCATCTCCAATCGCCTCGACCACCCCTGGTCTCAGTGGTCATGATGAAATTCTTTCATCTGAAAAATCTTTGTGCAAGTCTTCTTCTTCTCAAAAGGGTGGTTCCTCAAGAACAAACTCTGAAAGGGCCATTGTTCCTGTGCCAATGGTGAGTTCTCGAACACGTTCTCGGACCTCCACTCAGAAGCAAACTGAGGTGCTTCGTCCCCATGGTGTTCCCAAACTCAAGGAAGTTGGTTCTTCTCCTCAGGTGAAAATTTTCAAAAATCACCCCCGTCTACATTTTCTTTAGAATCTGATTCTGAAGAAGAAACTGAGAATTTGGAATAAGAATCAGAGGCTGAGTCTGATCCTAGTGCAGAATTTCAAGAAAAAGAACAATCTTTGGGAGATTCTGGTTTTGAAAGTGCTGCATCAAAAGAGGAACCTACTGTTAGAGAACATGTTGCTACTGTTTCGAAACTTGCTACTCAAGACAAAAGCAAAGAAAAACATCCCTTGGCTCCTCCAAAGTCTGCTCCTCCTCTGAAAAGGAAAAGACCATCTAGTTTCTCTCTTGAAAACTTATAACCTCATTCACATTATTATTGCTATAATGATCATGAGAGAGATATGAAATTTTATGAGGCACGAAACTTTATTGTTGAAAAGAATTATAATGTGCTTGCTCATAAGCCGTTTGGAGTTGTTAGTTTGTTAAAAGAAAGGCAGTGGATGGACACTTTGATTGGTTTTACTGGCTATGTGGATCGAGTTGTGAAGGAATTCTATGCCAACATCACCGATGAGTGCCTAGATGAAAACTCCTTCATGTTTGGAAAAATGTATGTGCGTGGTTACTGGTATTCCTTTACAGCGAATGATGTGGCTGAAGGTCTTCAATTACCAATCGGGGTGGAGCCACCTGATATCATGTTTGATCGTCATGAGGTATTTTCTGAACTCATTGGAGACAAGGATGTTGAGCTCACCGATACTATGCACATATCTCAACTCTCTTATCAGTATGCAATGCTTATGAGGTTTGCCTTGTCCAATTTGTTTCCTTGCTCCAATTTGGTAAATGTTTCTAATGACCTTGCCTTTCTATTATACAAAATCATTACTGGTGCTCAAGTTTATTTGGCTAATGTTATTTGGGAACAAATTATGTCATTTAGAAAGGGTAAAAAGCCCAAACTTAACCTTGTGTTTCCCAATTTGATTTATAAAATCTTATATGATCAAAGGGAATTGATTCTTGACAATGAATCAATTGAGCCTCCCACTGTTGGTTAGACATTCAAAATCTCATAAAAACCCTCTCAAGGAAAGTCTTCCAAGAAATTGGGTCGTTCTGCTTCTCCTGGAGTACCAGATGCTTCACCGGCTGCCACAACTTCAACTTCTGCACCTGCAGAACTGGCAGAAATCAATGCTCATTTGGAAAGGATGGAGAATGGTCAAGGACAACTTCCAAGGAGGATGGACAACATCATGAAGTACTTTCAAAGTGACTAGGATGGCTGGTTGAATGAATATTTATGTTGAACTTTAATGTCATTTTTTATTGTCTTTTGTGGTTTTTGGCTCCTTCGATAGACAAAAAGGGGAAGTAGTATTTATTTTTTGGTTACAACTCTGGACCCTACTTTTAGGGGGAGTTGTTTGTTTGTGGTTTTGTTGAACTTTTTTTTTCCATTTAAAAAGTTATCATGTTTTTTGTTATATGTGTTAGTAAGCTTTCATGCAGAGGGAGTATTTTTAGACTCTCATTTTTTGTTCTAACACTTTATTTTGTAGATTAATCCTTGTTTTTTTTCTTCAAAATATTTTGTTAATCAAAGTGTCAAAGGGGGAGATTGTTAATTCCATTTTGGCATATTTAATTTGACAAAAATATTTGTATTTTCTTATTATATTCGGCTGTATATAAATATATATTGTTGATATATGTTTTAAATAATAAAGGTATAATTGATGACAAACTTTTCTATATTAGGAAAGTTTGCCAAAAATAGTGTGGCTTTATTATTATAAAAACAAATCTTTTTGAGCGTCTTTTTCCAGCCGATCACCTCATTGTATCTGACCATATAATTGAGTTTTATTAGATGATCAGGTTATAAAAATGGAAGCCTTGATTCCTACATCAAAGGAAGGATTATTACCATATGTAGCTCACGATTCTGTAGCTACAAAATCAAGAAATCCTGTCAAATTGAAGAATTCTTTTAGGAAAGTTTCCTTGTGGGCTTAGGTCGGTTTAGACCGTGTATTAGCTGCCCAATACGAGTATAATGACTATAAATACTCATATTGGCTGCTAGGTTTTAGTTACCTCTTTTTGTATTTCATTCTTATTGTAAAAGAGAGTCTTTGTTTTGTAGAGGTGAGTGAGTTCGACTTTACCTCTATTTTTCAGTGTCCTTGTAATTTTTTTGAGTCTTCAAACAGTTCTACAAAGGAGGAGAACAAAGTGCAAACCTTCGAGAGAAGGTTCTTTAAGCCTTCAGGAGAAGGTGGTTCAAGTCTTGCTTCGGGAGGAAGGAAGCACACTTCTAGTAGATCGAAGGGAGTTCGTATTCTTTAAGGTTCAACAAAGTTCATTTGTCAAGGTGGAATACATCAAGCTTGCGGCATATAGTAAGAGGGATTCTATTTATGCATAAGTCAAAACTTTGTATTTTTGAGATCTTACTAATGAATCTTATCTCTGAGAGTGACCTCGTGGACTAGTAGCAATCTATAAGGATTGCTGATACCACGTATAAAAACCTTGTGTGTTTTTATTTTTTGCACTTTAGTTCTTTTCTGGTTTTCTGGTATGTAGTTACAGAACCCTGGTCTGTAGCTACATAATATCTATTTCAATACCAACTTAATTATTCTACATTTAATTAATTGATTAATTAAATAATAAGTTGGTAATTATAAAATATGGAATTTCAATTTTCATGGGAATCTATATATATAAATATATATAATTTACGGTAAATAACATTTAGGGTCCACAAGTTTTACCGGTTGTATCACTTAGTTTCCAATTTTTTTTATGTAGCAATTAGATCTCAACATTTATCATTTTGCTCACATAAGTCCCCAAATATTATATTTTATTAAATAAACCTATTTCATAAGGGTAAAATATAATTTAAAAAAAATATATAATAATATAGCACCTTTTATACCTTTTTAATTAAGTAATTATAAAAAAATATATTATTTTGGTACATTGACCATACTCATCAAATATTAAAAAATAGTAAAAACTTATTATCTATTTTACCTCAAAAATATTTAAGGGGATTTTTTGTTTATACAATAAGTAGTAATTTACTTACCAAAAATACAATATATATAAAATTGATTCAAATATACCGATTTTAAGTTTTTTTATTCCAAAAGTACATTCTCCTCCAGTTCTTAACGAAAATTTTGAAGCTCTCTCCTCCTCCAGTTCAGGCGACATGCCCTCTTCTCCTCCAATTCTGGCGACATCCATTCCGGAGCAGCTGACATTCGTGAAGCAAACAAAATCCAACAAATAATGCTACCAAACGAAACATGAAATTGCACAAATCCAACTTTTATTGCTAAATATGCAATATGTGAAACAATGGGTAATCTTCAATTTAATATTATTAAAAAATTTCTTCTTCTTTTTCAATTTTTCTTAACGTTTTAGAATCTCTGCAACGATTCAATTATTCATTTCAAATTCTCTAAAAAAAGCTGCAGTAATGATCTTCTATACAAATTTAGGAGTTGCTACAGTCTATTTATTGGTACTATATTGCAAATTTCAGCTTGGTGGTCACTTTGAAGAAAGAGGATGAGACAACAACAAATACTAAGTTCTTGGAGTGCTTGAAATGAGGTAAATCTGATTTAATTTTTTGTTTTTATCAATTGCAAGCTTAAATGTATAAAAATCTCTTACATTTTCCATCTAGATGAATTAATGAAAAAATCAGGTTGTATGTATCAGCAATAGAATTAATATAATAGGATTATATTTTTATTCAATAAAAAATGAGCAAACCAAATCAATTGCTCCTTTTTAATTTCAAAATCTCACTTGATTTCAGAAGTAATTTTCATTTAAAAATTTGTAGGTTTTAGTTGTGGGTTGCATTATGTTAGATAGCTATATTTTCTTCTTTGTTTCGATTAATTGAAAGTTTATAATGCTCTGTTCTTCTTGATTTGTCAATTTTTTTTTTTACATTTCAAGTTCATTTAGTTGATAATGGATGTTTAGAATATAGTGTTGAATTGTAACCAATTCAAATATAGTTTCAGCAAAATGTAAGTTGCATGTGAGAATATTGTATGTTGGATTAAGTTTCAAAGCACTTTATTTATTATTTATATATTCTTAGTGTTTCTTTTTTCAATTATACAGTTCTATTTCATCTAAGGCAACAACACAATGTGAGCTCTGTTTTCAACTTGAAATTGCTCCAGTCATATCTAAATCACCAAAGCTAATCACACTTATCCATTCCTATCAAATTCAACTGAAAATGGAAAAAAAATCATCAAATTTAAGTGGCATTAAGTCTCATCCCGCAAAGGTTTTATATAAGTTAATTTTACTATCTTGGAGGACATTCTTGAAACCAATCATTAAAATATACTTTCAGTAAAAGGTTAGTTTAATATAATGTTGTTACAAGTTACTTAATGGGACAATGAAATCACTTAACATGCTTTAATTTGCCTAAAAATATTATTGTAAGTAGCTTTAGGCTTCATATAATGTTACTTAACATGTTAAAAACAAAAAATTCCCAAAATGAAATTTATTTTGAAAGTTTCTTTAAGTACATGGTAGGTTGCTTAACATGATTAATTTTGCATAATGAGTTTTTTTAAGTTGTTATATGTTGTATTTGGTTGCATGGGGTTGTTTTATAATTTGCAAATAATGAGGTTGATGTAGTTATAATGGATTGTTGTGTTACATTTGAGATTTCACTCAATTCCTACGTGTTGCAGGAAGTTGCATTGGCTTGCATTTGAAAATTTTCTTGGGTTGCATTTGAAGTTGTATTGGGTTGCCATATGTCTTTCTGTTGCATGACGTTGTATTAGTTTACATTTAAGGTTAAAGCGGGATGTACCCTTTGTTGCAATGTTGCAACATCTTCAACTTTTTATGCAACATCTTCAACCTTTGTTGCAACCTCTTCAACATCTTTGACAACATAAAGTTCAACTTTTGTTGTTGTAACACCCTCACTTATTTTAGTTAAGACCATATCTGAGGGGTTACGTTTTAGAACTATATCACGGAAATCTAGATTTTTTTTAAAGAAAACTTATTTCACATTATTTACATTAAACATAAAGTGTATCTCAAATATATTATACATAAGTATTAAATTACATAAATTTTTTTCAAAACACAACTTTACACTTTATTACAAAAATATACACTGATAAACTGAAATAACCCACAAAAGGTCGATATGTTCATATGTACAAATTAGGGTCAGGACCATACTTCAGTCCTCCTTTGTCATTCACTCATTTCTTTCTCAACCTGCAATACAAGACAATTGTGAGCCTAAAGCTCAGTAAGAAAAGTAATTGTTGATCCCAAAAGGTGGTGTTTTAATAATTATACTCGCAAGTGCACGAATCGTTTCGGAATATAATGTTCATGTAAGTACGAGGTCGAACCCATGGGAGTTGACTAACATCAAAAGAAACTATTTCAAACAAAGCAAGAATATTCTAACCTAGTTCCAAATATTTGATGAGACTTTGTTTTAGAAAAATAAAAGACAAGTAATAAAAAGATTTAAGATTAAATAGAAAAATGGTTTTCAAATGAGATATGTAAAATAAGATTATTAAGATATTAGAATCCACAAAATGCAAGTTCAATAGTATTTATAAGTATATTGATTCCCAAGTTTATATATAGTTGAAATAAATCACACTATATATTTTTCCAAAATATATTTTCTATTCAAGCACAAGTTACTTTAAAAAAGGTAGGATTTTTCTTCACTTATATAAGGTATAATTTCTAAGCATTAGTTGTGTTACAACCTAATGAAACTACAAAAAATCAAAGAGATTATGTTTAGGCAAAATATGATACTTATGCTCTAAGAATTATATGTGAACAATTTAATGAAAAACATTTAATCAAAGAATATCATATTTTTGCATAATGAAGAACTAAGTGTAATATGCTTTAACAATCAACACTAGATGAAAAATGCATATCTTTGATAGAAAAATCCATAAACAATGTTGTACAAATGGGAAATCAACATACAACAAAAAATACTAACTAGTTACATTTTGCTTCATCATCATCTTAATAACCTTTGAAAAAGATTACAAACTCATAACTAGATTAAAATAAAAATTACAAAATAACATACTTGACATGCTCTTCAAAAGATGAAAATGGTAGAGAGAAAATAGTGAAAAGAAGAGAGAAAAATATGTGTAGAAGATGTTGAAAAGATGAAGAAGAGCTCTCCAAATGGTCTTACAAGACTCTATTTATAGGCAAAATATGGAGATTAAATTAATCAAATTAAAATGAATAAATTGATTAATTTAATTGTGTTGGGAAGTGGTAGGATAAATAGAGTAAGTGTAAGAGTATTGGAAAGATGAAATGTTTGGTTGGGTAAAATATTAGTGAAAAGCTAGGTTAAAAAAATGAATTAGGAATGTTTATTTAGGTAAGAAAAATAGGGAAGAGTGAATTGATATTTGAGTGAAAAATATTGGGAATAAAAATGTGAGTTTTGGCCTTTTTGGTGGCTGTGTTCGGTTGCTTGGTCTAGGCAGATGGTGTGGTGGGCCTGATTGGGATGATGGTGCAGGCGGCTTGGAAGCTGCATGGCTGTGTTACTTCAGATTGGGCCAGGGAGCAGAATTGGGCCATGGCTGTGTTGAATTGGAGCTGGGCCGAAGCTGGCAAAATACTTGCTGAAGGCAAGTTGGGATTGGTGGAGCTGGGGAAGCACTTGGCGTTGGAGACAGGTGGCGGCATTGGGTGTCTTCGGTGGCTACTTGCTGAAGTGAGGCGTGATGTGCTGGGTTAGGCATTGATTGGAGCTTCATCCATGTGATGAAGACTTAGGCAGCAGGCTGGTAGGAAAACGGGCTGGGCCGAACTAAAGGGGCAGGCCCACAGTGGAGGTGACGGGCCCAGGCTTCAAGAGGCAGCTGGGGAGAAATACCAATTTTCATGCTATTTCCTTCATAAATACACATTTCTCTTATTTGCTCTTATTAATTTTTAAGCACCAACAATAGACCAATTTCCTACAAAATAAATATAAAATAAATCATAATAAAATATTTTCAACTATAAAATAAATCAAGTTAATACTTTGAAAATATTAATTATAACTTAATTTATATTTTACATTTAAATTCACTAATACAACATTCTTTTTACCTCAAACTAAACAATAATAATTCAAATAATTAAACTACAATAAAATAACTATAAAAACACACAAAAACATATAAAATCAAAATAAACCTAATAAATTCAAAATTACATAAAAACTTACTAAATCAATTAAAAACTCAAGAATTAAGCAACAATTAGTACATAAAAAATGGTAAAATAACTCTATTTTGTAGAGTTATCAGTAATGCATGAAATGCAAATGATTACTCAATGTCAATGGGTATACACAACTTCTTTTTAAATTTAGGGCCCTTAATATTATGCACACTGTTTGATTAGGTCAATGCATGCAAGGCTTGTTACACATATAATATAATATCTCATGGTTTCTCCTCTGGCTAGCCATCACCATAGTAGGGTGCATTAAAAATCTTATTCCATTGTTGCCCCGTCGGGCTCAAGAGTTAAGGCGGCCACACACTATGGTGTCAATACATATAAAAATAACTCATATGGAGGAGAAATAAAAACATGAACATGACAAACAATATAATTGGTTTACTAAAACCTAGCCCAAATTATTGGGCTGCCACTATGAGCCTAACTATAGGCCTCCATTTACACTTACTTACACTCTCATTTGCCTTTTCAAAACAGTGCCACTGAACTTAGACTTCTTATTACAACTTACTTTTATGTTGCATAAAACTTGCTAAGGCATCACATAATTAATCATCATAATATCATGCATGGTCTTATATCATACAATAATTCACCATATCACTATTATGTCATGCATACAAATTTATGATGAAGGGTCAATGTATATTAATACCACTTACTCACAAAATATTAATATAATGCATACTTTCACATAACATGTAGTTCTTGTGTTGCAGCTGAGTACTTTACTTACCTTATGTCCAAAATATATTTCACCGTGTAACAAATGGTGTCTTAGGTGTTGATGAGCTTATCCTGAAAATGGCATGTATTTCACATCATTTCAAACATATGACTTTCTTAGGATCGCTAATGACATAAATAAAAACTTAGCTCATTGTTTTAATCCTTTAGAAAATCCCAAAATCCTCATAATATCATAATCATGACCATGATAAATTTTAACACTTAATTAGGTTACTATCATCCAATTTATAGAAATCCAATTTCACACCATAATGATGGCAGCAAGACATTGAAATATCGTTTACAAATATCCATAGAACATCATATCCAATTTCATATCCAAATCATTCCTAAAATGTCTTAAACCACTTAGATCGAGTGTTAGATTTATTTTAGACACTTGGAGAAATTTTGACAGAGCTTCCCCTTAATTTTACCTATCCCCAAATATCAAAGTCAATCAGTAATCAACATCAACTAACCTGCCATAACCACATATCCCAAATACCAACATAATTCACCACAAAGTTATCATATACCGATTTTGATAAAATTCTAATTTCCAAGATCATCACCCAAATTAAATGATTCTCCACATCTATTCAAACATTTATAAATATATCTACCCTCTTATAAACTCAATCAAATAACCAAAAATCAGTTTGTTATCCAAGAACCACAAAAACCTCATAAAACACAAAATTTAACTTAACGGGAAACTTTTCGGAGAAAACAATCTCTTCTAGATTTTCTAAACCTCAAACCACTTGGAAACCACCAAGAAATATCTTAAAAAAGATAAAACATCCATATATAAGCTCTCAGCAAAATTAAAAAACGTGGTTTAACTTCCAAGTACAAGAACTTACCATAAAAATGCCAGAACTAAGCTTAATTCACTTCTTTGGCTTTGATTTCACTTGGATCTCCTTAATCTCTTCAAGCCAGCCAAGAAATGTTTTTTGGTTTTCTTTTCTCTCTGTTTTTCAAAGTCTTGGTCGTGGAAAGTGACGAGGTTGATGATAATCCTTTATTTTCAATGATTTGGCCTTATTGTATCACTTCAATAATTTCAACTTAATCATCTGCTAGTTCTATTCTCCTTATGTGTGAAACACTCACACCAAACCTTAGGTCCATATGAGTTCATACCCAATAGTTATGCTTACCCGATTGAGCGTAGCGCACTTATGCTAAGCTCGTTTTGACTTTGCGTTAACACCACTGATTATGTATACCTCCCATCAAGACTTGATCTAATGGTTCTAAAACTATTTTTACTTCATCAATGAGACCTTAATCATACCTTTATTATATTTGGTAAATCCACTAATACTCAATTTTACACCAAAATACTAGTAATTGACATTGTACGATTTTTCACCGCTTAACATCTTTTGCCTTCTATATCTCACTTTTCTCACTTGATTTCATGCCTTGTCCATATTTTTCATCATTTCTTATATCTTGAGCACATCAAACACTCATAAAAGATAACTCAAACGCCACAAGGTTAATGAATATACACAGACATCATATACACTACTTTTATATACATGAAAACACTTATAAGAATATGCATATGCTCAAATTATACATATTGTATGATATGTAATGCAATACAATCGTGTGATTATTGGCTATATTATATCAAAATAATGTGGGGGCTACACATTTAGGTTGCATTTGAAATTTCATTGGAGTTGCATAGGATTGCATATGTTGGGATGTGTTGTTATAGGTTGTATAGCATTGCATTGTATTGCATTTTAGGTGCAGTGAGATACATTACAGTAGATTGTATGAGTTGCATAAGAATGAAATTAGATCTTAGTTTTTATGCTGCAATGGGGTAGTAGTGATCTTCTATTTAAGGTTGTGGTGGAGTTTTTTTAAGTTTCCATATTTTACATTTGGTTTCATGGGGTTGTTTTATAATATGCATATAATGAGGTCGATGTAGTTGCAGTGGGTTGTTGTGTTGCATTTGAGGTTGCACTCCATGGTTGCATGGAATTGTGGTAGGTTGCATGGGCTTGAAGTTGAGATTGTAGTGGCTTTCTTTGAGAAGCTTTAAGTTGCATTGGGCTTCATAAAATGCTAAGCTTGATATAGGTTACATTGGGTGTGTATTAAAGGTTGCATTTGGGTTGTTTTAGAATGCATTAAGTTACATTTTTGATTGCATGGTGTTGCATTGGAGTATCTTGGGCCTTCCATGTGTTGCTTTATGTTGCTTACAGTTGTAGTGGGTTGCATTTGAGGTTGCAGCTGATAGCATGAGTTGAACAAGAATGAAATCAGAATAAGAGATTTTATGTTTTCATGTGTTGAACTTGCACATGCAACAACATCTCTAGATACATAATTATATTGGTTACTTAAAGATTTTAATATGGTTGCGTAATGAAATTCATTTAGTTTCTTTAAGGAGGTTTCTTATGTTGCTAAAGACATTAATTTAGTTTGTTGTTTTACCATGTTGCTAAAATAATACATAATTGATTCAATATGTTTCAGATGGATCAACTTCCTTGTGCCCATGCAATTGCTATTCTTAAAGAAATGAATCAAGACCCTTATCAATATTGTTCTCCATATTATAGAAAGGAAGTCATAGTTGCAACCTATGAAGAAATTGTATACCCAATTGGCAATGAAGACACTTGGGAAATACCAGAACATATCAAAGCTATGAAAGTACACCCTCCAGAAGGAAGAATAAGGGTAGGTAAACCAAAGAAAATAAAATGCAAAGCTGCATGGGATAAAAACAAAAAACCAAAAAAGTAAAACAAATGTGGAAGTTGTAGTCAATATGGACATAATAGAAAGACTAGCAGAAACCGTCCAAGAAGGAATTAGATACTAATTTCATGCTAGAATAAAAGATGAAAGACTGATGGAAATTCATTCATTATTGCTTTATTTTTTTTTCAAAACAATATGCATAATAGATTTTGTTGATCTAGACAGTTGTTTTGGTTCACTTTCTTTATGTTTTACTTGAAAAACTAAGATGATTTGGTTGATTTATATGGTTACTTTACAATTTAAAAAATTTCTTTATAAAGAGTTGTTTTGTTGGCTTACAAATTTTACATGGTTTACTTTATAACATTATCATTTAATTAAGTTGAATTTGATCAATTTGATTGACTAAGTTGCGTAAGATGTTTGTTTACTGGGTTGCTCAAGATATTTATCAATTTGCAAATGAGAATTTTAAAGTTGCTTTATTGGGTTGCATCTAAGGTTGTAGTTGGTTACATTGGGTATGCATTTGATATTGAAGTGAGTTGCATTGGGGTTGTAATTGAGGTTGCAATAGGTTGCTTTAGGTAGCAGTGGGTTTGCATTTAAAGTAGCAAAATTGGCTACTTTAGGTTGAAATAGGCTTGCATTAGAGGATGCATATAAGATGCAACCTTTTGGCAATGTATGCAATCTCATCAACCTTTGTTGTAACAAGTTTTGAAACATGTGCAACTTTTGTTGCAACATCTACAAAATTGCACGGGGTTGCATTGGAATGCATTTGAAATTGTATGGCGATTGCATTGGGTTGCATTTGCAAAAGAATTGTTTAAAGTTATTTTAGGTTGTATTAGACTGCATTTGAGATTGTAGCGGGTTGTGTTAAGTTGCATTGGACTTGCATTTGAAGTTGCAGTGGGTTGAATTTGAAATAGCATTTAAGTTGCTTTATTTTTCATTGGGTTGCATTGGGGTAGTTTGGGCTTGCATTGGTTGCATTGGGTTGTATGTAAGGCTGCAGACGGTTACATTGGGTGTGTATGTAAGGTTGCATTTGAAATTTCATGTGGATTGCTTTAGGAATCGTATTGGGGTGCATTCAGTTGGATAGAGGTAACTCAGGGTTGCCATGTGTTGCTTTAGGTTGTATGGGGTTGCATTCAGTTACATATGGATAACTCGCATTAGGAGTTGCAGTGGGCTTCTATTTGAAGTTGCAGTAGGGTTGCATAAGGATAAAAATTCCAAATTAGTTTAAAAGTAGCTCGAGCCTGCATGGATTTTAACTAAGCTTTCATTTGAGTTTGCATTAAATTGCTTAAGTTATATAAGAATAGAAATAGTATTTGAGTTTTTTTTAAACGACCATGTTTGGAATTTAGTTGCAGTGCACATGTATGTAAGGTTGTAGAGGGTTGCATTTGAAATTGCATGTAGGTTGCTTTAGGCTACACAATCTCGCATTAGGAATTGCAATGAGTTGCATTGGGGTAACTTGGTCTTGGCATGTGTTGGTTTAGGTTCCATGAGGTTGCAATAAGCTTATATTTGAGGTTGCAGTGAGGTTGCATTAGTTGCATAAGGATGAATTTTCCAAATCAATTTTTTAAAGTTGACTGAGGTTGCATGGAGCTTCATTAAGCTTTCAGTTGATTTTGCATTAAGTTGCTTCAGTTATATAATATACAAATAACATTTAAGTCTCTTATGCAACTTGTTGCTCAGGGTTGCATAAGAGGTTTCAGATTCGAAACATTAATTTAAAAAATCAACATTAAAAACTAAAGTATTAATATGCACCTATATATATATATATATACAAGTGGAGCTTCTAATAATAGCATAAACAACTAGATATTTGCTAATGCTACTTTTGACAATCATTTCATTTCAAAATATACTGAATAATGGAAGTTGAATTTTGCACTCTCTGCCATGAACTGTGACTATATTTAAGGCTTTTAATACAAATAGTGCAAACAAATACAAAAAATTGTTCCTTCTTGAGACACAAGAAACATGTTCCTTCTAAAAAAAACTGATAAATGTTCTACACCATAAAAAAAAACTAAGAAATATATTTGCCATTATCCTTTCTCGTTTCATTTCTCTTCATTGCTTGAGTCGTGCGAGGTGCAACATATCGACCTGGATACTCAGACTCACTCTCATATCCATAAACTTCCTCCGCCTTTGCATATGAATATAACAAATAGGCAAGCCTAGATCTATGAGTATCAACATCAAAAGTAGATTTTGGAATATCCTTACCGTGAACAAAGTACTCAACAAACGAGAACATGTATATGCCATTATCACTGCATAAAGACACATAGGATAGACCAAATAAATTAAAATATGAAAACAAAACAGGAAAAAAAGATCCATAACAAAAATGAAAAAAAAACATAGAAAATATATAACACACCAAGACAACCCATGCAAAACAGTAAGTTGATTGTGCTTGATGATGGCATGACAGTTTGTTCGATGATGATTTTCAGGAGGAACAGTGATTTGCATACCCTACAAAATAAGCACAAGAAAATAATAAAAAAATAAAATTATAGAATAATGAGCCCCAATCAATCAAATTAACCTAATGCAACCACAATCAACTAGATACAATTACATGTTGCCACAAATTAAAGCACATAGTCATATTAAAGCAACTTGATGCAACCTTCAACACATAAAAACTAAAAACAAAAAAAGAAACATAAGCAACAAATATCAACCTGCTGTAACCTAAATAACACCACATTTAAACAAAATAATTTAAAAAGATTAAAAAATGAATGAATAATGAAATTGAAAATGTACATGTGAGGTGGAATTATATGATCGACGATTGTTAATTTTGGCTTTTTTCGTCTAATAGCCTTGTTACCTTTAGGCTCACCACTCAATGGTATCATCTTATTAACTCTTTTAATAATTTGATGGCTATTTTTTTTTGTTGGAGAAATAGGATAAGTAGAGGAAAATCAGGACCATGATTTATAAGCCCTTATAGAATAGGTACAGCCTGCCAAACACCAATTGTGAATAAGATTTTAAATCCATTTTATGAATGAAAATAAATAAGCTAAACACATGCACATGACCCACAAATACAAATGACAATACAAACAAAAAAAGAACCACTCACTGACCTCTCACCATAAGGCTCAAATGAGAAGTCCATATCCTTTTAGTCATAGAATCTAGTGATAGAAAAATAATGAGGAAGCAAAATACAAAATAGTTCTATTGTTTTTAAAGCAATGTGATTGCCATCACACATCAATGTACTATATATATATATATATATATATATATATATATAGATCGATCTATATAAGAGCCAATGCTTTTCCTTCATACACAAGATGGGAAAAAAGACATGATCACCAAAACCATCCTTATCTTGACTAGACTATTCCTCATCAAATGCAACCCAAATCAACTATATCGAATGTAATTGTAGAAAACCAGATGCAACCTTAATAACATAACAAATAAATACAAAAAATACGTAAGCAACCCCAATTGACATAAGCATTGAAAAGTTTGAAATATCAAATTCTTTAAGAATTTGTAGCATATTACCCATAATCAACAACTTTATGTGAGTGAAATACTAGACAACATATTCCCTTTAACATTTATAGTATAACCTAATAAAAACAATGTATATTGCATTAGTTAATAAAAATCATTCATCAATTCAATAATGGTTTCAGCATTGACATACACGAACTGATTCTGAAGACCAAAAATGCAGCTTTTGGAATAAGACACGTAATAGCTAAAATGCATGAAAGTGAAAGTAATTATAATAACAAAAGCAAAGAGAATGTAAATAGGTACATGTCAGTTTCGTAATGAAAGAATACCAGAGAAAATACTAAGCATCAACAGAATAATTAAAAATTGAACACACTAAATAATTATATATATGTATGCCTTTCCTTTATTATTGACTAATAATTATATTAATTCTTCCTGGTGGAATACACTAAATAACTTAGAAAAATATATATGTATATTAAGTGATGTTTATATATATATATATATATATATAGAAGATTTCTCAATAGTTATGTTATCCAAAAAACAGGTACGGGTGACGTGGCGAGCGTTTTTAAACACGTGGCTGACGCCTGGCAGAGTTCTGTTCGACCATCGACCAGTAAGATCCTCCTGGCGTAGCGTTTGAGGTTTCCTTACGACCAGCATGGTCGTACACTCCGTATATTTCAAAATGATCTTGGTGAAATCATAATCAATTATGAGATTATCTCCGATGATTCTTGATTATCCGATTAATTAGAAGAGAATATCTGTAACAAATTTATGTAATCCTCCTTGAGCCTATAAATAGAGAAAGATAGCTCAAGGAAGGGACTTTTTGGCTTTTGTTTAATTGAAGTTATACACTTACGAGAGAATTAGAGCTATTGTATTATGTTTGTATTGTTTATCTCTCTCAGGTTTGTGAAACTCAGGGAACTCTAGTTCTTTGATCACTCCTTTGAGATCTCATATCAATAATAGCTTAAGTGGACGTAGGTCATTACCAGTTCTTGGGGCCGAACTACTATAATTTATTGTGTTCCTTATCGTTTTTGTCATTATATCCATTCCAACACATCTATCCACATCAAGCGTTTTGACTCCGTGTCAGTTGACCAAAACAAGGGTCAACATTCTGGTGCTTTCATTGAGAGCTTGATACAAAATTGTTGAAGCAGTAATGGCGAAAACAACAAAGAAGACTGGGCAAGCAGCTGGCACTGCACCATCTCAACTGCCTCCTCCCCCAAACATGGCTAAAAATGAGCCACATTTGGAATTTGATGAGGAGGAATTGGATTCTGAGACGCTAAGAAATACCCTGGGGGTATTGCAAGATAAACTGGCCAATCTGAGGGCCAGCCAAGAAAGTGCTGCGGAGATTATGGCGCAGCAGCAACAAGAGATAGAGCGTTAGTGGCAGGAGCTAAGTGAGAGACAGGCGGAGATGGACCGTCTTCAGAGGGAGGCCATGGCAGCCCTCGAAGCAGCCCTGCAGTTGGCTAGGAATCAGGCTGCACCTGCCTCACAGCCTGATCAACCCGCAAATGGGCCACCCCAAAGGGGTCCCAATCCTAGCCCTCCAATCCTGCCGTTGAGCCCCCAAAGGCCCAAGCAGCCGCCAATGCCTCAGGATGATGTCCCACCAAGGGATCCTGAAGCGTAGCATCCATCCTAGGCTGGTCGAGGTAATCCCTCATAGCCAAGGTAGAATAGGGTCGGGCAGCAGCCCCGCAGTCCTAGACGCCATAGGGGTGAAGAGCCGAACCCACCGAGCAGGGGGCAGCGTCCTTCTGGCAACAGAAGGAACTCAGAGATAAGCTCTGTGGTCCAGGCCCCCCCATGGCATGATAATGCACGGGGACCTACCGACCAACACAGGCCACCCTCTAACGCTCGGGAAGTTCTAGCCCGAGGAGGCAACCGAGGGGACAGTCGGTCCCACCATAGCTAATCAAGGTTAAGAGATGGCCATGGCTACAATGAGGCCGACTCAGGCAGAGGCAATGCCGGTCGGAGAAATGAAGAAAGAGGTGGGGGGAGAAGCCCACCACCTAGGGAAGACCAACCAAAGAGACGTAACGCTGGGGGGCAGCCCAGAAAAAATAACGTCTTTAACCGGCTCGGAGAAAGCGAACAACAGCGAAGAGACGAAGACTTAAGGGATGTACTCAACGACCGTTGAGAACGGCATGATGAGTACATTCCCCCAGCAGCAGAGGCCCCGGCGATTCCTGATGCCGTGCAAGCCCAAATAGATGCCCTGAACCAGGCAGTACAACAGTTGGTCGGGGGAAGGATGTCTCATATCGAGTACGACAGGAGAAGGGGCACTCCTTTCGTTCAAAGAATAGCTGTGGCAGAAACTCCCAGCAAGTTTAAGATGCCCACGCTTCTGAACTTTGACGGGTATGGTGACCCGGTATCTCATGTCAACAAGTTTGAGATACAGATGGACATTCAGAAAGTGTTCGAAGACGCTCGGTGCAGGATATTTCCTGCAACACTTTCTGATGCTGCACAGGAGAGGTTTTTCAAATTCCCTCCTGCAAGTATTATTTCTTGGGGGATGTTCGTAAAGGAATTTTACGGACAATTCTATGCGGGTCGTGTGCACCCAACTGAGGCGAATCAGCTAGTAGAGATACGCCAGCAAGAAGGAGGGCCACTGAAGGATTACGTCTAATGCTTTATGCGAGCAGCAGCTGGAGCCAAAACAGTGGGAGATGAGGGCAAGATGATGGCCCTAACTGCAGAAGTTAGGTGTCGTACACCCTTGTGGTGTAGCCTCAGAAAGCATGGAGTTAAGACTACTCAAGAATTCTTGGATCGAGCTGATCGGTACATCAAGCTCGAGGATGCCATCGCCAGCGAGGGAAAGCCCCCACGCAAAGATAAGGGGACTGCCGAACCCGCCAAAGCCGCCAATGGGTCAAAACCCAACGGCAACGGCAAAGGCAATGGGAACAGCAATGGCAATGGCAAGAATGGGGGGAAGAGGTCCCATTGTGAACCTTCCACCTCCGAGAATAAGTGCGCTAAGGGCAACCGTTACGAACCACGGTTCACTAACTACACTGCCCTTATCGAGTCTCGAAGAGAGGTGTACCAGGCCACGAGTTCCAGTGTGCCTTACAAAATACCCACTCCCATTCGAAAGGACATTTCGAAGAGAGATACTACCAAGTTCTGTCGTTATCATAACGACTACGGACATGATACAAATGAGTGCAACCAGCTAAAAGATGAAATCGAGTTCCTTATCAGACAAGGACACTTGAGGAGATACGTACGGGCCTCGGGAACTTCCCAACGAGAGGCTCCAGGTGGCAACGAGCAGGGGCCTGCACGCCAACGCTCACCACCTTTGCTGCCTGATCACGTAGCTGACACTTTACTCGCCATCTGTGGAGGCCCCCACCTTGCGGGAAGCAGCGGAAAGGCAAGGGAACGATATGCTCGGACCCTACGCCACGACCAGGACATCGAGATGATGACTGGGGAGGACCAGGCATCAAAGAAGGCTCGGTCAGAGCACGGTGAAATAACCTTCTCTGATAGCGATGCCCAGCATGTCTGGTTCTCACATTCCGATCTACTGGTTGTGGATGTTCAAATTGCCAACATAATGGTGAAGAGAGTGCTAGTCGATACAGGAAGTTCAGTAAACATCCTGTACAAGTCTTTGCTGGAACGCATGAAGTTGTCCGTCAAGGACTTGGAGCCCTGCAACCAAACAATTTACGGCTTCTCTGGTGAGGGACTCACCCCAACAGGGCCAATCAGACTTCCGGTAACAGCAGGAACAGCGCCTGCTACCAGGACATTACTCCCTACTTTCATAGTAGTCGATTGTCCTTCGGCGTGCAATGCTGTAATCGGAAGGCCCATAGTGGTTGACTTTAGGGCTGTCACCTCAATATGGCACCTGGCCATGAAATTCCCGATAGACGCAGGGGTAGGACACGTGTTGGGAAATCAGAGGGAAGCAAGGGAGTGCTACAATGCCTCGATCATGAAGGCAAAGAATGGAACATCGAAGAGCATTCCCCCAGAGAGGTTGCAGATGGCCATTGATACACAAGCCCAATCCGGTGATGGAGTTACCAAATAGGGTGTTGCCCAAAGTGAGGATAGAGATTTAGATCCTCGCTTTGGGGATTTTGAGGAAGATGTTGGACCCATCGAGGACCTTGAAGAGGTCCAACTTGACGAAAAAATTCTGACCAGAGTTGTAAAGGTCGGTAAAAATTTAGAAGCAACGACTAAGCACACATTGGTGGAATTTTTGAGAAAGAACCAGGAAGTTTTTTCCTGGTCACATAAAGACATGGCTGGGATAGATCCTGCGGTCATTAGGCATGTCCTGAACGTTGACAAAAGTTTTCCACCCGTGCAACAGAAAAGAAGGCTGCTCGATAAGGACAGATCGAAAGCCTTAAAAGAGGAAGTTGAAAGACTGAAGGAGAATGGGTTCATCAAGGTGGAATTTTATCCATTGTGGGTCTCTAATCCAGTACTGGTTCCCAAGCCTAACGGCAAATGGCGAACCTATGTGGATTTCACAGACCTTAATAAAGCCTGCCCAAAAGATTGTTTCCCACTCCCAAGGATTGACCAGCTGGTCAATGCAACTGCAGGACATGAGATCCTCTCTTTCATGGATGCATACTCAGGATACAATCAGATCAGTATGCATCCCCCTGACGAAGATCACACTAGCTTTCAGGCCGATACAAGGTTATAGTGTTATAAAGTAATGCCCTTCGAACTGAAAAATGCTGGTGCGACTTACCAGCGATTGATTAACCACATGTTTAAGGAGTTGATTGGAGTAAACATGGAGGTGTACATGGACGACATGCTGGTAAAGTCAAAGAAGGCAGAAGGACATGTGAAGGATTTACAGGAGTGTTTCAATGTGTTGAACAAATATCAGATGAAGCTAAATCCTCTCAAATGTTCCTTCGGAGTAGGATCAGGGAAATTTTTGGGGTTCATTGTCAATTCAAGAGGAATCGAAGCCAACCTCGAAAAGATCAAAGCCCTGATCGACATGAAATCATCGGTGAAGGTCAAGGATGTGCAAAGTTTAACTGGAAGGATTGACGAACACAGTAGATTTATTTCAAAGTCGACGGATAAATGCGTCCCTTTCTTTAATCTACTTAGAGGCAACAAGAAGCTCGAGTGGACTGGAGACTGCGAACAGGCTTTCCAAGACTTAAAAGCCCACATGGCACAACCTCCTGTTTTATCAAAGCCTATAGATGGAGAAACTTTGTTCATTTACCTGGCGATCACCGAATATGCTGCTAGTGCGGTGCTAGTACGAGAAGAAGAAGGCGTACAAAAGGCAGTTTATTATGTTAGCAAGAGGTTAATCGGGGCCAAGTTGAGGTATCCTCCCATCGAAAGATTAGCCTATTGCTTAATTTTGGCCTCAAGGAAGTTACGCCCTTACTTCCAAGCCCATTCCATCACAGTCTTAACTGACCAGCCCCTTCGGCAAGCTCTACAACAACTGGAGGCAGCTGGACGTTTGTTAAAATGAGCAGTCGAACTCGGGCAATTCGATATCGCATATTCACCGCGAGCAGCAGTAAAAGGACAAGTCTTGGCTAATCTTATTGCCGAATTCATTGAGCTCCCAGACAGCGAGCAGTGCGAAAAACCTAGTGCGCCTGAGCCCCAAGTTGAAGCTCCTTCGTGGAAGTTATTCACAGACGGATCGTCCAACGAATCTCATGCAGGAGCAGGAGTGATATTGATAACGCCAGAAGGGCATCGATTTCACTGCACTATTAGGTTCGATTTCACCGCTTCAAACAATGAAGCCGAGTTTGAAGCACTCCTCGCTTGGCTAAGGTTGGCCAAAGACATGAGTATAAAAGTGCTTGATATTTACAGTGATTCACAGCTGGTAATGAATCAGGTCTTAGGGGAGTATCAAGCCCGAGGCCTGAAAATGATGGCCTATCTGAACAAAACCAAAGATCTGTTGGTTTTTTGAGAAGTATACCCTCCAGAAAATACCCCGAGATCATAACTCAAACGCAGATGCCTTAGCCAAACTCGCAAGCACTAAGGATGCTGACACTTTAAATATAGTGCCAGTTGAACGGCTACGCGAGCCGAGCATACGAGCAGATGAAACTAGCATGGAGATCCGGATAGAAGATACATGGATGGCACCGTACTTGGAGTATCTCACGAATGGTGTACTACCAGCAGATAGAAACAAAGCAAGGACTCTGCAGAGACAGGCTGCTAGGTACATACTAGTCGATGGTGTTCTGTACCGAAGAGGGTACTCCATGCCATTGCTCAGATGCATTACACTAGAAAAGGCCAAAGAGCTGATGAATGAGGTACATGAAGGCTTCTGTGGGGATCACACTGGGGGGCAGAGCTTTTCGAAGAAGATTCTGAGGCAGGGTTATTTCTGGCTAACTATGAACGAAGACTCAATAGAGTTTGTGCGAAAATGTGATAACTGTCAAAGGTTTTCCAAGATCCCACGCGCAGCTCCCAACGAGTTAAAGCAGATGCAAAGTCTATGGCCCTTCGCAATATGGGGTATCGATTTAATTGGATCCTTGTCAACGGGAAAAGGTGGAGTAAAATACGCGGTTGTAGCAGTCGACTACTTCACCAAATGGGCCGAAGCTAAGCCACTCGCTACCATAACGACAAAGAAAGTTCTTGACTTTGTCATCAAGAACATTTTTTGTCGGTATGGGTTGCCTTGGAAGATTGTCTCAGACAACGGCACCCAGTTTGACAGCGACCTATTCACAGACTTCTGCGAAAGGCATGGAATCGTCAAGAGCTTTTCTTCAGTCGCGCATCCACAAGCAAATGGGCAAGTCGAAGCAGTGAATAAAAAACTTAAGGATACCCTGAAGAAAAGGCTCGAAGAAGCTAAAGGAGCATGGCCAGAACAGTTGCCTGAAGTACTCTGGTCGTATAGAACTTCTCATCGAACGGCAACAGGCCATACCTCGTTTTCCTTAGCATACGGGTATGAGGCTATTAGATCCACCCTCACATCGAAGAATCACATACGACCAAGGCCAGAATAGCCAACTGTTGTTGGAGTCCCTAGACTCGCTTGAGGAGAAACAAGAAAAAGCCCAACTCTGAGTAACTGCGTACCAGCAAAAAGTCGCCCGGTATTTTAACTCGAAAGTAAAAGAAAGAAAGTTCAACATCGGAGACCTAGTACTTCGATGAGTTTTCTTAAACACCCGTGACCCAGCTGATGGAGTACTTGGACCAAACTGGGAAGGACCTTACCAGATTGAAGAAGTCCTTCATCTAGGCACATACAAACTTGCACGCTTAAATGGAGATCTCGTTCCGCGCTATTGGAACAGAGAACACATGCACAAGTATTATCAATAAACAGTCCTTCTTAAAGGACTGACTTGTATTAATTTTTACTTTTTACAAGTTTTGAAAAAGGGTTAGTCATGTTATATGGCTAATCGCTTATAAGTGTAAGATCTTTTTAAAAGATCACTCATAAAGACATGTTTAGTCCACTTTAATACGAGAATTATAAGGGACTATGCGCAACCAGTCATTCTTGCCAAACCTTTGTAAATTTTTTACAAGTATTTGTTCATTACGTGTGTTGTTTTGCTGTATTACAAGTGTTGCATTTTATACCGAGCAGTATTGTTCGTACAGGTCGTGGTCAAGGAAAATGACCAAGGACCTAAAGTTCCTCAGTCACTTGGGGGGCATATAAGGTACATCGATAGCAAAGCATACCAAGATGTATGTAAACACATGAACAAAATAAGTGAAAGCATGCTACGGTACTTAGAGTATTTTTCAAAATTTATATTTTGAAGAATCAAGCCAAAGTACTATGCTAAGTTCGGTCATGCGAACAGATGTTATAATAAGTAGAAATATTATAATATCAAAGGGAATTCTTTTACACCGCAAGCAGTACTGCTTGGATGTAATTGTTCAAAAGTAAAAGTAAAATATGCTGCCCATGCAGCAAAATTAAAAAGAAAAATCAGTCTTTACATCACGACCCGTAGGTCGTGTAATTAAAGAATAACAAAAGAAAAAACTTTATGGAGCTTGAGGAGCAGGAGGATCCTGTGGAGCATTCTGGTCGACCACGTCCCCAGCAACTTCTCCTCCCTCCACTCCAGTGGCCGGTGGAATGTTTGGGGAAGCAGGGACCCTAGCTCTCTCTTCGGCAGCCAACCGAGCAGTACAGCGAGCTAGCTCGGCCTTCCTAGCGTCCTCTGGAAGGTAACTGAAATCGACACTTTGGTTGTGTTTCCAAAAATCATAGAAACACTGAAGTGTCACGTTCTTATACCTCTCTAGGTCCTTGGCATTGGTAAGCTTAAGCTGCTCCACCTGTCTCTGAAGGACAACAATGGTCGTGTCCTTAGCAAGATGCTCCTCCCTTAGTTTTTTGACTTCACGCCATTGGATTCGGCTGGACTCCTGGTAGTCATCCCTCTACTTCCTGGTAGTTTCCAAAGAAGCTTGCTTCTCTGACAGCTCTGCCACCAAGGCATCCTTTTGTTGGGTGACCACCTCCAGCTCCCCAGCATGCCTAGCCTCTGTGGCTTGAAGCTCCTCGATGACCTTCGCCAGAGACTGCTCGATGCTGGCACCAACGCGAGTACGAGCAGCGGTCATTGTCAGCATGGCCTGCAATCAAAGAATAAGAGTTAGGCTATCTTACAAGACGGAAAAATAAAAAAGATTGCAAAAAGAGAAGGAGTGCTTACACTGGCCACTTCATTAAGAGCCCTGTTGAGGATCTGATTGACCCCCATGTTTTCAGCCTCAGCCATTGCCTCCCTGCAACGGTCATGCTTCAGGATATGGGCAAGGCAATCCTTGGCTGTTCGCAGGGAGAGCCTCGAGAGTTTGGCCCCTGGAAGTTCGGCTTGCTGGGCCTGTTCTTTTGGAGCCACGGACGAAGGATTTGTGGCAGCAGGCGGGGTCTCCTTCTCAGCAGGAGTGGAGGGTTGAGCAAAAGGTTAGCCGGAGGGGCCATCCTTTGGAGGATCAGCTGCTCGACTCTTCTTGGCTGAGGGTGCTTGGCTAGACTCGCCATCTTGTCTCCTGGCCGATTTCCTTCTTCGGGCCAGGGGAACCTCCTCCTCCTCCTGAGTGTTATACAGGTCGAAAACGTTTGCGGAGGCCATGTCTGCAGAAAGAAATAAACATGCAGATAGTAAGCTAAAAATAGATGACAAGTTATGGTGCATCAGAAAAGAAGTAAAGAAATTTACAAAGTCCAATACTCGAGCTACTACTACTTGTCGCTACACTACTGGCTCTACTAGTCATACACTCACTCTCTGGCACGAAGAAGTCTGGCCCTAGATTTGGAGTATACGTAAAATTGTCGTCCCCGTCAAATAAGTGATAGGGAATTGGCAAGCTATTTAAAAGCGAAATAACAGTACCGTTTTCGTCTGAAGACTCATCCAAGTCTACAACAGTCTCTGCTGCCTTTTGTTTCCCCTTCCCTTGGGGGGCAGAAGGCCTTTCGGCTGAGGGGGCGCCACTCGGTTCCCTGATCATAACCCCAGTTGGTCTCCTTCGAGGAGGGGATGCAGGGGGTTGCTGCTCGGGATGCCCCTCGGAAGTGGGGTCTGCCACCGCGGGTTCCCTCATTTCCTGATGAGGGGTCAGGAGGCCAGACAGCCTCAAGTTTTCATCAGTGACCAGAGATTTAACGCTTTTTTCAGCGTCAGTCATCCTGGCCAGTGCGTTGGACCTCAACACCATGTCTGGTGTTGGGTTTGGGCGTATCCATGGTCCTAAAAGGCACAAGATACTTTAGAGAAGTACAAAGAAATTTTCCAAGTAAAAGTAGCGACCAGTGGAAAAGGACATTTACCTCCTCGAGCAAAGGCCAAGTTGTTTGTAGTCATGTCGGGCGTGAGGAAATACTCCTGGCTGTATTTCCCCACGTTGGAGATGTGGGTGGTGTCACTCAGGAATGTTCGGTTCGTTTCCTGGTGACGAAAATGAAAAAAGACCGTCCCGGACTATTGAGGGTTGGACTTAAGGTCAAAAAGGAAGTTGACCTCGTGAGGAGTAGGCTCTGGCCATTTTTAAGTTTGTAAAGGATATAGAGTGCAGCAAGCATTCTATATCCATTTGGAGTAATTTGAAAGGGGGCAACACCGAAGTAGTTTGCCACCCCCTGATAGAACGGATGTAGAGGAAAAGTAGCCCCCACCTCTATGTGGTACCTCGACCAGGCGCTGTAGACGCCCCCAGGCAAGTTAGCCCTCTAGTCAGCAGCGGGGATCTTGAGATTGACCCCAGTGAGAGGATACTTCCTAAGATAATTAGCAAGCATCCTGGGGGTCACCTGGCTGAAGGGAGAAAGATACCACTTGACATCAGGGAGGTTTGAATACCGAGGGCGAGCCCTGACCTGAATGCGAGGGTCCGGGGCAATGTTTTCTCGACTGTTGGTCGAGGGAACCCTAGTCTGCGAATCAGGCTGGGCAGGAGGATTTGGATTGTTTTCAGGGTTTGGTTTCTTTTTGCCAGGAGATTTAGAACGAGCCATTTTAGGTGGTGATGGTAGAGGTCTGGAAGAAGAGAGTCTTGAGAATGGAATCTCGTGAACGCGCTGGGCCGGCTGTTCTTCACCTTCAAGCAGTTGCGCGAGAAGATCATCTTCGATTGGCCGCTCACCTCCCCACAAATCTGGCATTAAAATCTGCGAACAGAAAAATGGGGAGGTGAGGATGGAGAGTCTAGAAAGTTGGTTAGAATAACGCTGGTCGTGTATAAAAGTCAAACTTTTATACAACAGCATTCTAACAAAAAACTAATTTTTTCACACGAACAGTTTGAAAAACAAATCAAAAAGTGAAAGCAAAAAGTTTTTTTAAAAAGCTTTTTCAACTCCTTTAAGGGCAGGAAAAACTCAGTTTTTCAACTAGCATAAAAATCAAATTTTTACTTCGGTTTTACGTCCAAAATTTATGATCTCGACTATCAAACTAACTCATAACTCCTGGATGGCAAAGAAACATCATCCTATCTAGCATCACCCGATAAATCCCCTACTTTCATGCATCTCAAACCAAGAACACAGACAACACCAGAACTTAACAGTTAACTCACAGCAGCATGCATAGCGAAAATAAAGAGCGGAAAGGTTCTAAAACTTACCAAAGCAAAGATTGTGGAGGTTTGAAGGAATTTTGAGCGTAGATGAACGGACGACTGGCTCTTGAAACGCTGAAAGATGATCTTCAGAGAGAATGAAGGTTCTGATTTAGGGTTTCCTAAAAGAGAAATAACTTGCGTAAAAAGAAAAAGAAGGCTCTGAGAAGGATATATATATTTTGTCTGTGGCATTAAAGAAGAAGTAATCATCAGTTTCCACTTTTTGAAGCATGGGGAAGGGTGATAGCCGTCAATAGGTTACTTGGGAACCGAAAAGCCATGATTAGACAGGGGTAGGTTACTTTTTCCAAGAATGCACGAACTACTCTGACAGATCTGGTGGGGTAATCGAAGAGTCGTTTTCCTTAAAGTTTATTTATTGTTGGTCATAATAAATAAACTTGGGGGGCAAATGTTATCCAAAAAACAGGCACGGGTGATGTGGCGGGTGTTTTTAAACACGTGGCTGACACCTGGCAGAGTTCTGTTCGACCATCGACCAGTAAGATCCTTCTGGCGTAGCGTTTGAGGTTTCCTTACGACCAGCATGGTCGTACACTCCGTACATTTCAAAATGATCTTGGTGAAATCATAGTCAATTCCGAGATTATCTCCGATGATTCCTGATTATCCGATTAATTAGGAGAGAATATCTGTAACAAATTTATGTAATCCTCCTTGAGCCTATAAATAGAGAAAGATAGCTCAAGGAAGGGACTTTTTGGCTTTTGTTTAATTGAAGTTATACACTTACGAGAGAATTAGGGCTATTGTATTACGTTTGTATTGTTTATCTCTCTCAGGTTTGTAAAACTCAGGGAACCCTAGTTCTTTGATCACTCCTTTGAGATCTCATATCAATAATAGCTTAAGTGGACGTAGGTCATTGCCAGTTCTTGGGGCCGAACCACTATAATTTATTGTCTTCTTTACCGTTTTTGTCATTATATCCATTCCAACACAACTATCCACATCAAGCGTTTTGACTCCGTGTCAATTGACCAAAACAAGGGTCAACAAGTTATTACCCATGGATGGTTACCATAAATCACTAAACAAGTTTTTTATGAGGAATGATTATAATGATGATGAAAATAATTAAATAAAATATATAAAATGAATAATTTCGAATTTTTTAGATTAATTAGGCAATAAACATTAGTTTGAAAGATAATGGCCATATTAATTACTCCTATTAATTCCAAAATGAATTATTTTTTTCTGATGGAATGGATAAATGAATGAAGAAGGAATGGAGAATGAATATTAAATAAAATTTTGTTTTCTTCTTGAATTTATAAATATGTAACTGTCATGTCATCAGGTAGCTCTTCCAAAAGTTTGAAAAAGTCAAAATTTATTTTTAGAAATATTAATTAACAATTATAAATATAAATCATTGATCTTAATCCAATGGTTAATATTAAAGTAATCAACCATGGGTAGTAACCATTAAAAGTGCATATATATATATGTGCACAAACAAGATTGCACCTAGTGAGAACAAAGAAGCAGCTTTGAGCTAGATGCAACTTAAATAATGCAACTGCAACCTTAATCAACCTCATAATGCAACCCAAGAAACAACATTAACTAGATGCAACCTCAATCATCGATGTGCAACAATATACAAACAGATGAAACCCCAACTTATAGGGTAAAAACTCCTAAGATCCCTAAGAAACCATAATCCATATGGCTAATACAAACCATAAAGTAGCAGTAAATTCAAAAAACATCTAAAGAGGTATAACTTGCATAAAAATACAGAATATATGCTTCATAACTAAACCTTTCTATAACCAATGACTCACATAAATATTTTAGGGAAATTATCGTATAAACAAAAAAATCCTCTATATTTTATCAAACATTATATATAAGCTAAAAATTATCACACAAATATCAAAACACAACTATAAAATGTAATGAAATTCAGCTCCCACAAAAAGAAAAGAGAGAAGAAATATTGTGGTAGCTTAGATTAGAGGAATGGTGAGTTGGGGACTGAGGCACACTGTTGTCGACAATATGCCTAGGGGACAGAGGTACACTACTGCTAGAGAGACATGATGAAAAATGATGGAGAAGCAGTAAGTCTGAGTCGAGCAACGTGGGTTATGGGGTTCTCGAGAGTCGGGGTGAAGGACTAGATTAAGAAAATAGAGATCGTGAGAAAAAAGAAAGAATACCTGGGAATATGAATGGGTTAGATGAGAACCGTAAAAATGAATTAAACAAAGTTATTTTAAGACAAAAAATAGAAAAAAAATATATAAAATATAAAAATGAGAAGCAAAAAAATTAACTAGTAAAAATTAAAAAAAAATGTTTAAAATACTGTATATATGGTTATTTCCCAATATTTAATACATCACGTATATATTAATTATTTTATCATTTTTAATAAAAAAAAATACTTTAAAGTTTAGAAGGGTGAAATTTATTAAGGGTAATTCTATCTATGTCCTAATTAGATTGAAGAACTCTAAATAAATTTATCATTCTAAAATTTAAAGTATATATATATATAAACTTTGAATAAAAATAATAAACTAATTAATATATATAAGTGATATTAAATATTTTAGAGGTATAGAAGAAAATAATTTTTATTATTTCTCATAATATTTAAAGAAAATATTTAGGTCAATTTAGTAAAATAATATATTTGGTAATAATTAATTAATTAATTAAAATGGTTCAAAGAGAAGAAAAGAAAGGTGTTAGGTTATTATTATTTTTTTGGTTAAAATCTCATTTTACTCTTATAAATTAGGGTTTATCTAATTAAATATAGCATTAGGGACCTATATGAGCTAAAAAGTAAAGGTTAATGATCTAATTGCTAAAAAAAATGGAGACTTAAGTGATACAATTGGTGAAGCTTGTGGACCCCAAGTGCTATATACTCTAAGGAAATTTTTATAAATATAATTTTTTAATAACCCATTTTAATAAATATTGCTTTCCAACATTAATCACTTTTTCTAACATAAATTTTAAAAAAGTTATGTTTTTATTTTTTATTTTTTACCAATTAACTTTCATATTTTCCATAGTACAACCTAATTAAGCCAAAAGTTCAATCACACAAAACAATAGATCTAACTAAATTGAATCCAAAAAACCAAAATTGAAACATAAATAGAAATATTGAAATAGAAAAGCTTAGTTGTAATGTAAACGAAGAACAACACAACATTATGTGGTTCAACATTCAATGTGAGTGTCTACATCCACGGGGAAACAAGCACCATGCTTGCTTCTTTGTTGCTCAATCTTCAATATTAAAACGAGTAAGAACTTTACCAAACTGAGTTCTTGAAACTCAAAGTCTGAACAATACAAGCACTTGTCTGAACTCTTAGAGAGAAATCTGAGTACTAAAAATCTAAAACTACTCCAAATGTCTAAGCCTGAGCAATTTATGTTGTCCACCTAAACAACCCCCTTAACCAACTTAATTAGCATTTAAACCAATAAGAACTTGCCAACTATGCAAGTAGTCTCAATCACTCACAACAATTTCCACCTTGATTGAACTACTTGAATTTTTGATAAATATGGAAGGCATAATGCTTGTAACAATTCCAATGAAAAATGCCTCAAAGCTTGAGGCTGCTCAATAAGCTTCAATGTGCATCAAACATAGGCAGTGCCTAAATTTTGCTTGTGACCACAACTCTTTTTCTCTACAAGTAACAGCTTCATGGGCTCAAAATTTATTTGTTCAGTAGTTGTAAAGGCATATGCAATCATGTCTACATAGCCATATCTCACTGGTGCTTTAGTTTCCCTTTTTTCTTTGGTTTGAGCTAATTGATAGCCTGTTAAGTCACTTGAGTTGTTGTCATCATTTGTTGTCCTTGTTCCACCTCAATCTGTATGCTTGTTGGATTCATCTGAAATTTAGTTTGTCGAGTATGAACTTTCATGGTCATTTCCTCTTCTTTGAATACCACATATTTACTAATGAAACACTTTTTGTAACCTTCTTCGAGACATCATAACTTGTACCCTTTAACACCTTTAGGATACCCCAAGAACATACATTTAACGGCTCTTGGCTGAAGCTTGTCTTGTTTGACATGTGCATAGGCCGTGCACCCAAAATCATAACTTGGGACTTCTCCTGTCCATACCTCTTGGGGGTGTCTTAAAGTTCAATGATGTGGAAGAACATATATTTCCCCAAAACTTTCTCTCAAGACTAGCTCCATTAAGCATACATCTCATGCTCTCAAGAAGAGCCCTATTCATTCTCTCAACCAAACCATTTTGCTAAGGTGTTTTCCTAACTGTAAAATTCCTTTTAATCCCTTCATTATTGCTGAACTTTTCAAACTCATTTGAGCAATACTCCAAGCCGTTGTCCGTGTGCAACACCTTAATTTTTCTTCCAAGTTGATTTTCAATCAACCTTTTCAATGTTTTGAAACTTTCAAGGGTCTGATCATTTGACTTCAATAACAACACCCAAACATTTCTGGAGTAATAATCTACAATACTCATGAAGTAGCTGGCTCCACCTATAGTTGAAACTTTGGCTGGTCCCCATAAATCCTAATGCGCATAGTCAATAATACATGTTGTAGTGTGCTTTCCTGTATTAAACTTAACTCTGCAACTTTTCCCAAAAATACACTCTTCACAAAAGCTGAGTTTGCGTGACAATTTCCCTTTCAAGCCACCATTTTTCTCTAACTCAGTATGACCTATTTCACTGATGTACCCAAGTCTTAAATGCCACAACCTAGTTAGATCTACATTTTTCTAAGAAGCAACAGAAACTACACCAGTAACAGATTTACCATTAAGGAAATACAACCTATTCTTGAATTCACCACGCATAACCACCAACGAACTTCTTGACACTTTCAGTGGTGTACCTTCTATTGTCTGTATTTTCACCCAAGGACACGTGATCATCCGAGTAGGACATGTGGCAATCCAAGTAGGACATGTGGCAACCCGAGTAGAACATGAACTTCTTTCGACGAGGCCACGCTCTGAGGATAAGTCCTCGAGAGTTTGATTCTACAGTCGGCAATCATTCTCCTCGGATAGAGGGAGGACGTTGAGATCTCCCCAGGGCCATATCTCGAGAGCTATGACCGTCTTTCCATGGTTATGTCCCAAGGGTGCTTGGAAGTCCACGGGTTTTCTTTCCATCAGACCTATTCCAGGCCGAGGACCTAGTCCTCGGGATCTAAAGGATAAGCCAGGTGTCAGCCAATACGGGTTAGCAGCATCAGAGGAAGACGTGACAACCCTTTGTGGGAGATCCGCCTACAGTGTTGTCAGCTGTACGACTCGACCACTCCGCCTGACACAGAAATACGTACAACATGCCCCTGACAGTACCAGGGACATGTTCCCCATGAAGAAGATATCTTTCTGCAGTGGGCCCTACAAATCTCGCTTGGGCTGTGGTCTCTATTTAATGAAGCCCAATGCATTGGAGTGTATTAATCCCCCAATAATGGGAGGAATGTATATTAATTACTTATGATTAATATTAATGACCCAGCCTGTATAAATAGGGTTGGGGGTCTCATTGTAAGGGGTTCGATTTTTTAGAGAGAAAACGACCTTGTACTCAGAGCAACCTTAACACTGCCTGAGAATACTCCATTGAAGCTTGCCCTCACAAGCTTCCAAACCTTTTAATACCAGAGACTCGTGGACTAGGGTTCTTTTATAACCTGAACCACATAAAAATCTTTGTGTTCTATTTGCTTATTTCTTTAATCTCTATTCTTAGGGTTGATTGCGAAAAAGGCAGTCAACATTTTGCTGCTTTCATTGAGAGCTTGAAGAAAGCATTTGAAACACTCATAGTCATGGTAACTACACGAAGAAATGTTATAGATGACGTTCTCCCTCCTACCAGAGTCAAAGGAGGAGAACTCAGTATGACGGCGAAGATAATGGTGTCAACCATGGGTATTATGGGGAAGAATACCCTCAACCCATGGATGTGGAAGAGAGACCGGAGGTGGTGTTGTTCCATGAGCAGGAGGCCACCCAGCAACAAAAGATCGATGCTCAAGAGGGTAATATCGCTGCCCTTCAAGAGATAGTACTTGCCATGAAGGCCACTCTTGCAGCCCAGGGGTTGCGAGTGGACCCCAATGGCAACGTACCAGCTAGGCATCCAACTAGCGTGCCACCTACGCACCTTGTTGGAGTGCTCAATGCAGCTGGAGTGCCTCCTAAGCACCCGGCTACAAAGGTGCGAGATCCGCCAGCTGAGGTGCTTGCTGGGCACCCAGCAGGAGTTGGAGCCCCGATGCTACCGCAGGACCGTGGTAAGGGAAAGGCTGACGATAATCCTGCTTGCAAAATAGGGCTCATCAAGAACCCGAAGGCCACCAGGTTCCTCAGCAGGTTGGCAAAGGTAATGACTCAAGGGTCTGAGGACACCTCCAGGCAGTCAGCGCCCGTGAAGCTCAAGGCGTTCCGCCCTAACGTGCCCATACAGACCGCGCGAGGCCTGGATTCGATGTCCCCTCGAGACCTAACCAACCCCGTAGGAATAATGCCCCACAAAACCGAGAACGTGGCATTAGTATCTCGGTAAACAAAAACGCCGAGTCCGATGGAGAGACCAAAGTGGATCATCTAGAGGATAACGGTGCATTTCGAGGATAGATTGACTTGTGGGACAACCTCAATGTCGGGAAGTGCAATAAGGCAGGAGGACACGAGCCTGTTGGGAGAGGCTCGTCAGATCTCCGAGATAATCTCAACGCTCGAAGAAGAGATAACCCGGCTTAGAGTGTCAACCAGGATTGTGACCCGCTCCATGCAAAGTTAGAAAGTCTAAAGCGGATAATGCTCAGAATGGCCAGTCGGCAAGGCCATGAAGAGGTGGATCCATGTGCCCCTCACCTTGTTGAGGTCCCGCTACCTCTAGGATTCAAAATGTCATCCATACCATCCTATGATGGTGGTTGGGAACTCACAAACCACCTGTCTAAGTTCAATAGGTTAATGTCGGTACATCATGTCTCCGACGACGCTAAGTGTCATGTGTTCCCGCTCACCCTGGCGAGGCCAGCAGATGAATGGTTTAAAAAGTTCTGACCAGGGTCCATTCAGTCATGGCACCAGTTATCATCCGCATTCAAAGACAGTTCATAGGAGTTTGGAAGGTAAGCTTTGAGGTCAACGCCATGGCCAACATAAAGCAAGGGCCCTTCAAGACCCTCAAGGCCTACATCAAGCGCTTCAAAGAAGAAGCAGCGAGAACCAAGAGGGTTGATGATGCCCAGCAGTTGTCGGCGTTATAGGCTGGCATCCGCACAGGGTCCCCACTTTGGGATGATCTCCAATAAAGGGGATGCCGACGTCTCAGCGACTTCAATCGTCGAGCACAAGAATACATCAGCTGGGGGGAGGCCCAGATTGGAGCATTCAGAGTGTCCGCCTTCTTCCCTACATCGACCACACCTGGCCCCGTGGCCTTGGGGATTCAATATTGCCCCTATGTTCCCATCCAACGTAGCTCGAGGGAAGTCCAACCCAGCCAGAGTGCCCCACCTTCCGGTTACAGTGTCATGTCTACTCCAGGATTTGGTATGGCTCCGGCAGGTTTCGAGGTAGCGCCCACTGGATAGCATTCAGTGCTGGAGTTATTTCCCCCTCCCAGCCTGCTAAATCCAGTAGAGCCCCCAACGACAATAGGCGGGGAGGGAAGGGTAAGAGCTGCAAACCCAAAGGAAGCAAAACCACATAGCCCGGGCAGGGAGTCACATCAGGCAAGAAGTATGCCTCACAGTATTCCGAGTACACTGACTTGGTAGACTCCTGAGAGAACATCTCCGTGGCCATAACACAACACGTTCATTACAGGAAGTCGCAGCCCATCCGAAGAGACAAGGTTAGGTGGGACCCTGGAAAATTTTGTCGTTTCCACAATGACATAGGGCACCACACCAATGAGTGTCGTCAACTCAAGGATGAGATTGAGAATCTCATGAAGCTGGGACATCTCCATGAATACACTAAGGGTGGAGCATGTCCAACATAGCCTCTCGTGGTAGGAGCGGTGGTACCACCTGTTACACCACAGGTCTCAGCAGCAGCTCCAATAGCCCCCTAAAATCCAGTGGCTCAAGGATCTCCTCTAGTAAACGGGTGAGTAGGAACCATCTCAGGAGGGCCTCATTTGCGGGGGAATTCACGAAGCTCATAGAAAAGGTATGCACGAGCTTTGAACCATGATGATGATGTCATGGCTTTGGCCCAACTACCTGCCTAAATTCCACGATTTACTGACCAAGTCATAACATTCTCCGAAGACAACGCTCGGAGAGTACATTTCCCACATCACGACCCGTTGGTGATTGAGAGCCAAATCTCAAACAAAATGGTGGCACAGATTCTAGTAGACAGTGGGAGTTCAGTGAACATCTTGTTTAAGTCAACCTTCAAGAAGATAGGGCTGACCACGACAAACTTGTCCTCGTGCACCTCGACACTCTACGAATCCTCGGGAGAAGCCCTCATCCTAATGGGGCAGATAAAGCTCCCTGTGACGCTTGGAGAGGTACCTCGCCAAGCCTTCAAATATTGCACCTTCGCGGCGGTGGATTGTTCCTCGGTGTACAATGCCATCTTGAAATGACCTGCACTGGTCGAGTTTGGGGCCGTCACCTCCATCTGTCATCTATGCATGAAGTTCCCCACGGATGCAAGTATCGGTATAGTCTGTGGTGACCAGAAAGAGGCAAGATAGTGTTACGATGTCTCCTTCAAGGCTCCAGTGATGATGGTAAGGGAGGAAGGTCCCGAGAAGTTTGAGACCTCGGAGGTACAAGCTATCCATGAGCCGGGGACCGATGAGTGAGATCTAAGGGTTCAAGAGGAGAGGTCCATTGAACCGGTAGAGGAGGTGGAGGAGGTAGTTCTTGATACCTCCACCCCTTATGGAAGAGTAAAAGTTGGGGGAAGCTTAAAAATGGAAGTCCGAGAGGCATTGGTAGGCTTTCTCCGAGGAAACCAAGACGTGTTCGCATGGTCACATTCTGACATGACTGGTATTGATCCAAATATCATATGCCATGCTTTGAATGTCGATCCTAGCTTTGCTCCTGTCCAGCAGAAGCAACAGGCGTTTAATCAAACTCGGAAAGAGGCTCTCAAGGCCAAAGTTGACAAGATCATCTTCAATGGGTTTACCCGAGAATCTCAATACCCCAGGTGTCTATCCAATCCTATCCTCATGCTTAAGCCGAATAACACTTGGAGGACATGCATCGATTTCTCGTACCTTAACAAGGCCTATCTGAAGGATTGCTTCCGCTCCCCAAGACAGACCAGATGGTCGATGCCACCTCTGGTTAAGAGTTATTGTAGTTCATGGATGCATACTCGGAATATAACTAGAGATACATGCACGTCACCGATCAAGATCACACTAGCTTTCAAACCAGTCTATTGTTACATTGTGATGCCTTTCGGATTGAAAAATTCTAGCGCCACCTACCAGAAGCTAATTAGCAAGATATTCAAAACCCAATTGGGTCAGAACATGGAGTTCTATGTGGATGATATGCTGGTGAAGTCCATGACCTCTCTAGACCACGTGGGCGACCTGATTGAGGTCTTCGTGGTGCTCCGTCGATTCAGGATGAAGCTCAACCCCCAAAAGTGTACATTTGGGGTTGCCTCCGGCAAGTTCCTAGCCTTCATCGTCAGTGCTCAGGGGATTGAGGCAAACCCTGAGAAGATCAAGGCCGTAATCAAAATTCAATCTCCCCAAAAACATAAAGGCGTTCAAAGCCTATCAGGGAGGAACACATATTTAAGTCATTTTGTCTCCAAGGCAACGGACAAGTCCATCCCTTTCTTCAATATTCTCTGAGGAAGTCAAAGGTTTGAATGGACAAAAGAGTGCAAATAGATGTTCCAATAGCTCAAGGCGCACATGGAAAACCCTCTGATCCTGTCCAAGCCAGTAGATGGAGAACCTCTCTTGCTTCACAAGGCTATTTTGGAAGACGCCATAGTGCAGCGTTGGTAAGGGAAGAAATTCGTGTTCAATACCCTGTCTATTATGTCAGCAAAAGACTCCTCGGTGCAGAGTCTAGGTACCCACTGATGGAGAAGTTAACCTTTTGCTTAATGGTTGCCTCTCGGAAGCTAAGACCTTACTTCCAGGCGCTTCTGATTAAGGTCCTCACAAACCATCGCCTCAAACAAGTCCTTCAGAATCCTGAGTCGTCGGGAAGGCTCTTGTAGTGGTCGGTGGAGCTGAGCTAGTTTAACATCACCTATCATCTGAGGATTGAAATAAAAGGTCAAGCACTTGCCGATTTCATTACCGAGTACACCGAGAATCAGGAGAGGACTGAGTGCACCCCAGTGGTCGGACCAGCCTAGAAGTTGTTTGTAGATGGGTCTTCAAATGAAAATGGCATCGGGGCGGGACTTATTTTGGTTTCCCCCGAGGGGCATAGGGTGCATAGTGCCCTCCACTTTGGGTTTAGCACCTCTTACAATGAAGCGAAGTACGAAGCCTTAATCGCTAGGCTCCTCATGGCAATGGAGCTCAAGGCTGAAGGACTCAAGATATATAGCGATTCCCAACTCATGGTGAGTACCAGGCCTGGGTAACAAAGATGGCAGCATACTTGGCAAAGGTTCAAGAAATGCTGCATAACTTTCAAAGATTCACTATTCGGCAAGCACCGCGGGAGCAAAATTCTAATGCAAACGCCCTTGCTAAACTAGCCACGACCAAAGATGCTGAATTAATCAATGTGGTCCCCATTGACTACTTGGAGTCTCCGAGTATCTCGGCTCCAAACTAGGTGGAGTCAGTACACCCCCAAGATGGGCGGATGGAGCCAATAGTTAAATACCTCGTCTCCAGGGAGTTACCCCAAGATAAGAAGGCAGCTCGGAAGTTGATGTACCAAGTACTGAGGTACATAATCATGGATAGTAGGCTTTACAGGCGAGTTTATTCTTTGCCCTTGCTTTGGTGTGTGCCCAAGCAAGAAGTTAGTTTAATACTACAAGAGGTACACGAAGGTTTCTACAGAGATCACACTGGGGACAGAGCCTCTCCAAGAAGATCATAAGGCAAGGGTATTTTTGGCCCACCATGAACGGAGATGCGATGGATTACATCAAGAAATGCGACAAGTGCCAGTGCTTCACCAATATCCCCCGAGCACCTCCAAATGAGCTTACACAGATGACCAGCCCATGGCCTTTTGCTATCTGGGGCATCGACCTTATCGAGTCCCTGCCTACAGGGAAGGGAGGGGTAAAATATGCCATATTTGCCATCGATTACTCATGGAGTGGGTTGAGGCTGAGCCGCTCACTACAATCACCTCCAAAAAAGCTTTGGATTTTGTCATTAAAAACATTGTTTGCCGGTATAGGCTTATGAGGAAGATAATCTCTGACAATGGATTGTAGTTCGACAGTGAAGTGTTCACAGACTTCTATCAGTGGCATGGTGTAATCAAGAGCTTCACTTCCATGGCCCATCCGCAAGCCAATGTCCAAGTGGAAGTAGTTAACAAGACACTCAAGTCCACTTTGAAGAAAAGGTTGGAGCAGGCAAAAGGAGCTTGGCCCGAGGAGCTGCCTAGAGCTCCGCACCACTGCCCAGTCCTCCATCGGCCATTCTCCCTTCTCGATGGCCTACGAGTATAAGGCTAAGCTCCCAGTTGAGGCAGCAATCTCCACACACTGACGGGATACATATGATCCAACCACGAACCATGATTTACTTCGGGAGTCCCTAGACCTTGTGGAGGAACTACGTGAAGCTTCTCAGCTGCGAGTAGCGTCCTACCAACAGAAGGTGGCCAAATATTTTAGCTCCAAAAGTGAAAGATGGAAAATTTGGGGTCGGAGATCTGGTGTTGTAAAGAGTCTTCTTAGCCACCCGAGACCCTGGTGTAGGAGTGCTGGGACCTAACTGGAAGGGCACATACCAAGTCGAGAGCGTTGTATGTCCGATAACATACAAATTAGCCCAACTTAGTGGGGGGTTTATTCCTCACGCCTGTAAAGTCGAGCATCTTTGTTGGTATTACCAGTAACATGAGCAACAAACATTGTCTATTTCTGTAATACCCCATGTAGCCTTCTGGCACATGTAATGGAATCATTGTATATAAAAATGGTAAGAAAATTATTGTGTGCTTATGCTTTTTGGTTTCCTTTATATTCTACTAATGTTGTGTAAGAGCACCCGCTTGCCTAGACAAGTGACCGCAGACTAGTCTCTGATCACTTGGGGGGCATGGAGTTAGGGCAGCACTACGCCTCACAAGGAATGACCTAGGAAACTAAACCTATCAATTGTCAAGAGGAGTAAGCCTAGCGTCGCCATCCCGAGAATAGAAAATCTTAGGAAACTAGTTAAGTCTAGCCTAGAAGGCAGCTTGTTCCAGGAAGAACTAAGCTTAGCACCTAGGAGCTAGATAACCCAAGTAGCGTGAGAATAGACTATTGTCACCTCCCATGGACACCAAGCCCGAGGAGCTCTGACCAGGTCTCTTGGTCTCGAGATGCGAACGAAAGGCTGAGTACCCCATACTTGGCCTCGGGAAATTTGTGACATGGGAACCTTGGCTAGTCGACGAGCAAAGCACCATAAATGTCACTATATCCCATATCTAGAAAATCCAGTATAACGTAGACTTAAGAATTTAGGTTACCTCCCGAGGACAGCGTGCACCCGGAGAGTAATAACCAAATTCTAATATGCGCAATACTGACGGATACCCAAGCAGCCTATGCCTGGGTGCCTCGTTAACATCACCTCCCGAGTAGTGCATACTCGGGGGGCAGGTGATTTCACATGCTAGGACCCCTGAAAGCCCAAATCTTTGGATTGCAGGGGCATAGGACGCCGAGTGACGACCAATAGTAAATTTCCCGTCAAAGTTACTTCTAGGACTATGGGCCTACAAGGGACTAAACGCGGAAACCACCTGTAAAACGGTTTGAGTTCTTGTTCTCACGACATTCGTGTTATGTTGAATTTACAAAACCAATTGGTTGAAACGGTTTGAGTTATTGTTCTCATGACATTTGTGTTGCATTGGAGTTACAGAACAAACTGTTGAAAATGTTGAGTTCTTTTTCTCATGACATTCGTGTTACGTTGAATTTATAGAACCGGTTGGTTAAAATGTTTGGAGTTCTTGTTCTCGTGACATTCATGTTACGTTGAATTTATTGTACCAAAAGTATTTAAGATGGTTTAATTTATTGTTCTCATTACATTTGAGTTATGTTGAATTTATAGAACTAAGCGTCTAACATGGTTTGAGTGCTTATTCTCGCGGGCATTAAGTTATGTTGAATTCAAAGAACCAAATCAAGTGAAAGTAAGGAAAGATGCATAGTTAAATTAGAAAATAATTACAAGTATGCTCAAGGGTTCGAGCATCGAGTGTTTATACCCCTAAAAATTATGGTACACAGGCTTGTTCTATTTAAAAATTACTCGGGGCCTTCGCCTGGTGACACCTCTGTCACCAACTCGACCACTGGGTTACCCTTGGGAGTCCGACCAGCCGCCGAGGCCTCTCTCTCTTAAGTCGTGCGGGCAGTGTCCGCCTCGAGACATGCCTCGAGTTTGGTCCTCTTGCCAGGATCCTCTGTGAAAGAGAGGTCCATGTCCTTGTTGCTCTGCCACATAACAAAGAGCATGTCCTCAGCCATCACATCGAGGTCTTTGGCCAATTCCCTGTTGGTTTTTTCCAGCTCATTGACACGGATTTCAAGTTCCACTTGGCTCAACCGAAACTCCTTTCGGACTCGGGCCAATTCCTCCTCCACGGTCTGTGTCTGAACTGCAGCATCTTCCAACAACTTAGCAGATGATTCCTCCAAGGCAGACAAATTTGACCTCTCCGTGACCAGTTGGTCCTCCACCTCTCGGACGCGGCCCTTGGTGTCCTCCACCTCTTTCTGAAGCCACGAATGTTCCTCCAGAGGGACTGAAGTCTCTTGGGTTTGAGCAAGCTCCATCTGGATGCGGGCTAGCACCTCCCGAGTCTTCTTCAGCTCAAGGGACCGCGTCAGCACCAGGTCCCCAAGTCGTTGATTTAAGGCCACAACTTGTAAATTCAAAATGACGAATGGGCCAAAAGATAATATATTCATCGAACTTAAATAGAAATCAAGACTTACTTTAGTGGCAGTGTGACAGCTGGTAGCCACCAACGCCACCTCGTTGTCACCGCTGCAACGGGCGAAGCTGCCTGCGGTCATCTCGCACAAGGATGTCGTTATTCCCTGCAGGAGTTCTGTGCCGAGTGGTATGGCCCTCTCTCCTATTCTCCCCATGAGGAGAGGTTCAAGTTCTTCATGGCGAGGAGCAAAGATAGGTTCCTTTGGCTAGTCCTCGCGTAGAAACTTGGTCAACAGTCGGATACCATCGTTGCCTTTGTCGATGCGAGCATTGTAGTACTTGAGTACCTCCGTGTGTAGACCCAATCCATCGCCATCGTAATACTCTGGAAAGATGAACAACCGGGGATCCTTAGCTTGGGGGGATTGGGAGGAATTTCTTTTCCGAGAATCCCTCACCTCGGGGAAAGGAGGCCTCAAGGTCTATGACCTCGCCGGTGATTGCTGCACTCGAGGTGAAGGCCATTGGAGCAGTGGCAGAGGGTGCGGGAACAGGCGAAGGGGGCGTGGGCACTGTTTTTGGGGCTGTCAAGAGGTCGATCTCAGAAGGGCCCAACACCTTTTGGCATTTTGAGAGCACCAAATCTGAAAGGCCCATGCTGCCTTCACAAAGGAAACACCCTGGTTAGTCTCGATAAATGAAAATAAAACCATAACAGGATAATACATGCATAAAAGAAAGATAAAACTCCTCGGGAGCCCCACCATGATCAGGCTCCTCAGAATGGAGTATGGTACTAGCAAATTCACGTACGAGACGACCCATCAGCTGTGTTAAATTGGTTTCGTACTGACAAAACCAAGAGGCATGCATGGCCGTTGACTCATCAAGAGGCGCAAAGCTGGGAGGGTGCTTTTTTCTCTTTGGGTTGTGGAGGAATGCGTCGATGAGATCTTGGTACTCTTCCGCAGACCAGCGACGCTCCGAAACTTGGCCACATTCGAGAAGGGAGGGAGAAAATAAGATATGTTCGGGACTAGTTCCCTCCCGAAGACGCTGCTGGTATTGCTAAAGCGCCTTTGCCACCATGAAATCCATGTGTAGCTTCGCTTCCATCCGAGATCTCTTTGAATCCCAAAACTGGGTAAAGACCACCGGATTTACACTTTTCCCCGCCTACAGTAGCCCACACTGTCGAAGACGGGCATCGGTGATGAGAAGGGGGAGCTCTAGCTCCTCATTGCGGAGAGAGCCTATCGATCGAAGCCTCTCGTCAAAGGAATCAACGAATGGGGTACGACGGTACAGACTTGATTAGGACAATATGTACAGAGATCAGTAATGAGTTAAGTGCCATCAGGCTAACTTACGCAAGTTTGATACTTACCGACGGTGGTGAAGTCCAGGAGTAAGGTGGGATTAGTCCTTGTTGGGAAACCGTCCGCCCAAAAGAATTGAACTTTATAAGCCCAAGCATGGTTCTCGTTGCTGCACGGAGCTCTATAACCTTTCCCCAGACTTTTGTATTTCATAAGGGTATAATATCCCCCATTTTACCCCTTCTTCGAGCATTGACAAAAACTGTAGATATATAGTATTTCAGCAGGGGACAAAGTAGGCCAGTTTTGGGTCTTGTATAAGAAGTAGAGTCTGGCCAGTACCCGATAGTCATTCGGAGACAGTTGAAATGGGGCTATGCCGACGAATTTGAGGAATTTTACATAATATTGATGCAGCGGTAGGGCTACACCTTATTGAAGATGTGAGGCACTCCAAGGCCCGAGCACGTGAATGCTTTCGTGCGCCCTCTCATCCTCCTGAGCCAGGCGCACTAATATCTCATTGTTGTCTACCCTATAGTTGGTGAGTATTTTATTCAAGGCACCCTAATGTCGTAGCTTGCTTGGAAGGTCTTCTACTTCAAAGACTATGGCGGGATACAGGGAATCTGATAGCATCGGACTAGCGTTGGCCTCTTCCTCCGAGAGGTAAGCTCTGCAAGGCCTCACCGCAGTCAGTTTCGAACTCTCCCGTACGGTAAGAGCTTGGTTGCTGCCAGACACCTGTTTCCCCTTCTCGGGGCATTGTTCTACCTCTCAGGCCATTTGCAAGAATTTGCTGTTGAAGGCGTAGAACCCTTGTTGTTGGAGCTGATGAAGCTCCTCGAACATCTGAAAACAAATACCAAGCAGCTAGTGCCTTGACCCGAAGGAAGTTGGGCCAAAACGAGAGCCCATAAGACAACTGCTCGAGGAAGGAGAAAGAAATAGACTAATTGCTCTGGGGTGTCCTCGGAGCCAAGTACTTGACACCGAAGACACCACCAGAAAAGATGAACACCATCGGAGATGATGAACATCGCCGAAATCTGGAAGACGACACAGATTAAGGTAGAACGCCCCAGAACACTACAGAACGGTTAAATGAGTCATTTAGGCCATTTATGACAGCAAATAAGGCAAAAAAAAACCTCTAAAAGGCTCGAAAAAAAACTCCTAAGCATGCATCTTAAACTCTCAAATACGCATGAAAATGGGAAATAACAGTTTAGGGATACTTACTCGAAATGTAGCGTCGGATTGTGCTTAACCGAGTGCGAACTCTGAAGAATAGTTTTCTGTTCACCCAGAAGTACGAAGCTTCACACCAGTCATCCAAAGTGACAAAAGGAACATGGGTACTCGAGAACGATCCAAGGGCCTAAGATCAGAGCGGTGCGGATCGTGATCATTGGCATTGGAAAAGGGAAATCTCTAGTGTAAACTGAAAGGACGACTAGGGTACGAAAAAGACGTGTCGGGTTGCGGAATTGACCTCTCATTAATTGCACGGATTGATGGGCCCAACAATGGGGTTCCAGCAGTGGCAAGAAATCTCGTAGTGACATCAGTAGAAGTCCAAACATTTCCCATCCGAGGACTTTTCGAAGTCTTCCTCAGTTTTAAGTCTCCATTGTCTGAGGACGAGTAGAGACTTGGGGGGCAAATGTTGTCTGCATTTTCACCCAAGGATACATGATCATCCAAGTAGGACATGTGGCAACCCAAGTAGGACATGTGCTTCTTTCGACGAGGCCACGCCTCAAGGATAAGTCCTCAAGAGGTCAGTTCTATAGTCAGAAATCACTCTCCTCAAATAAAGGGAGGACGTCGACATCTCCCCAGGGCCATGTCCCGAGATCTACAAACGTCTTTCCATGGTTATGTCCTGAGGGTGCTTAGTAGTCCACGGGTTTTCTTGCAATCAGTCATATTCCAGGTCGAGGACTTAGTCCTCGGGATCTAAAGGATAACCTAGGTGTCAGCCAATGCGGGTTAGCAGCATCAGAGGAAGACCTGACAACCCTTTTTGGGTGATCCACCTACAGTGTTATCAATTGTACGACTCGACCACTCGCACTCCCACTATGTCGCTCGACATGAAAATACATACAACATGCACTTGATAGTACCAGGGGCATGTTCCCCATGAAGCAAGTATCTTTCTATAGTGGGCCCCGCAAATCTCACTTGGGTCGTGGTCTCTATTCAATGCAGCCCAATGCATTGAAGTGTATTAATCCCTCAATAATGGGAATAATGTGTATAAATTACTTATGATAAATATTAATGACCCCAGCCTCTATAAATAGGGTTAGGGGTCTCATTGTAAGGGGTTCAGTTTTTAGAGAGTAAAAGACCTTGTACTCAGAGCAACCTAAACACTGCCTGAGAATACTCCATTGAATCTTGCCCTCACAAGCTTCCAATCCTTTTAATACCAGAGACTCGTGGACTAGGGTTCTTTTATAACGTGAACTACGTAAAAATCCTTGTGTTCTATTTTCTTATTTCTTTAATCTCTCTTCTTAGGGTTGATTGCGAAAAAGGCAGTCAACACCTTAAATCTTAACAGTGCATCCAATTGAAGCAAGAACCCCAATAGACAGTATCTTCCTTCTAAGTTCAAGAACATGTGTCACATTTTGAATTGTCTTCCCTACACCATCATGCATCTTGATCACAACTGAACTTATTCCAATGAATTTACATGCCTTATTGTTTCCTAGTAGCACAATACCACAATCAATTTCTTCAAAGGAACATAATAGATGTTTATTTGGCATCATATGAAATGAGCATCCTAAATCCAAAATGCAATCCTCACATGTATTCTTGCTTGATACGACTAATACATCAGCAGATTCACCACCATTACACACACCATTAGCCTCTCCTTTCTCCATGTTCTTGTCTCAATTCAACTTGGCTTTAACAACATAACAATCATCTATGTAATGACCTTTCTTTTTAAAATAATAACAACGTTTCCCTGGTCTAGACTTGGATTTTAACCGATTACCATGGTTGTTGTGACCCTTGGGCCTATTTTCGTTATAATTGTTGCAACTTCTTTTTCAGATACAACTTCTTTGCAACAGACATTTTGAGATCCGAGCTTATTCCATAACTTAATGGCAGTCTCCTCTGTCGAAACTTCTCTTAAAAATTCATCACCAAGGCTAATCAAGATGGCACTATGCGCTTTGGTTTTAATATCTCACTATTTCTTCTTGTTATCACCAAGTTCAAAAAGAGCTTTACTATCAATGGCTTCTGAAATTCCTTGCTGCTCTAATAGAGACTTTATTTTAATCCTCCAAAGAGTAAAATCATTTTCCCAGTAAACTTGTCCACCTCAAAAATGGCAGCATCCATTCTTGATCAAATCTTGAAACTTTGGGACAAAATCACGATTCCATGTAACCTAACTCTGATACCACTTGTTGTGATTAGTTCCATCACAAAAAATAATAGATCTAATTGGACTGAATCAATAAAATCAAAATTAAAACATAAATAGAAATATTGAAATAGAAAACTTAGTTGTAATGTAAATGAAGAACAACAAAAGATTATGTGGTTCAACACTCAATGTGATTGTCTACATCCTTGGGGAAACAAGCACCAATCCTTTTTCTTTATTGCTTAATCTTCAATATTAGAACCAGCAAGAACTTTACAAAACAAATTTCTTAAAAATCAAAGTCTGAACAGTACAAACACTTGTCTAAACTCTTAAAGAGAAATCTCAGTACCGAAAATCTAAAACTAGAGAAAAGTCTCTTTACTCCAAATGTTTAAGGCTGAGCAATTTATATTGTGCACCTAAACAATCCCCTTAATCAACTTAATTGGCATTTAAACCAATAAACTAATAAGAATTTTCTAACTATTCAAGTAGTCTCAATCACTCACAACAAAAACTTTAATTTATTTTTTTGAAGTTACATTTATATGGAAAGAAATCCCATGTGTTTGAATTTAAAAAAAAAAAATGAAAACATAAACAAAATTGATTTCCTATATTTTTTAAAAGATGACAAAAAATATATAGAATGTAAATTTCACATTATCTAATTATCAAGTGACATAACTTTTGATTTACTTTTGTACCGTAATAAAAGAGAAGTAAAAGTATAATTTTTTTTTTTTTTTTTTTTTGACAAAGAAAAAGTATAATTTTTTTTTTCAATTGACAATAATTGAAAACTTTGATGGGTTTGTGGGGAGATTAATGGAAGAACAAGAATCACAATCATGAGATTTTCCTTTCGATGGAAAAAGAAAAATAAATGGTTGAAGAAAAAATATGGAGGCGATCATTGAGGCATTTTCAGGTGGACATTGTTATCCAAAAAACAGGCATGGATGACATGGCAAATGTTTAATACACGTGGCTGACATCTGGCAGGAGTCTTGTTCGACCATCGACCAAAGAGATGTTTATGGCGCAACACTCAATCTTTATATACGACCAGCCTGGTCGTATACTCGCTATATTTGGAGAAAATCTTATGCAGTTATGATCATATCCGAAATTATCTCCCATGATTTCCTGAGTATCCGATTATTTAGGAAAGAATATCTCTAACAAATTAATGTAATCTTCCTTGAGCCTATAAATAGAGAAGGATAACTCAAGGGAAGGGACTTTTGGCTTTCTAATTATTGGAGATTAGAGTCTTCCAAGTGTATTAGAGCGATCACATTCGATAGATTGTATTGTTCTTCAGAGGTTTGTGAAACTCATTGAACCCTAGTTCTTTGATCACTCCTTTGAATCTTATATCAATAACAGCCCAAGTGGACGTAGGTTATTACCAGATTCTGGGGCCGAACCACTATAAATTCCTATGTGTTTTATTGTTTTTGTCATTAATCTCATCTCAACATTTCTATCCACATCAAGCACTTTTGACTCCGTGTCAGTTGACCAAAATCATGGTCAACAGACATAATAAAGTGAAGAGTACGATTGGGAAGGCCAAAGATTTAAGGAAGAAGAAATGGAATGATGCCATAGAAAAATATTAATAAATAAAACATATATTTGAAAAGTTTAATTAATTTTACTAGTAATATAAATAATACAAATACTACAACAAAATAGGCATTTTGTGCCAGTCAAACGCATCAGTCAACGTTGTTGACTGACATTTATCAATGGAGTCAACTTGTAACTGACGCTAATGGAATGGTATATGCGTCAGTTACAACACTAACGTTATTAAGTAGCAATCACTACTATAAAAAAGACTTTTTAGAGCACATCCCCTGCAGCCCTAAAAGAATGGTCGCCGTCGGCGGTGGAGCCACCACTTGACAGTGGTGGTTCGGGAAGATAACGACTGAGTTTCGAAGCCCAAGTCTCGGGGAGCGTCATGGTGGTGGTGGTTCTTCTTGGAACGACCTAAAATGGTTGAATTTGCACTATGAATTCTCGGAACTCCATGGATTCTGACGAACGTCAACTTGCAAATTCTGATGGTCATTGAGTCTGATCCTATGGGTTTTGACATCCAAAGCACAAGTAATGCAACAGTGGTGGTCGTTTAGGTCGGGGTGGCTCAAGGTGGTCGGAAAACACTCTTAAGTATTTGGGAAACTTAAAACCACCGCAACTTCGAATGGCTCTACGTGGTGGAGGAAGGCGCGTGTGGGGCTGGGCTCGCGGGGGTCTAAGGTCGGCGACCTTTAGCGTCGCCTGGTCTAGCGCGTGTCGACGGTGAACGGCAGCAGGGCGGCGGTCAGGCCTCGCAGTGATGCAGGCGAGAGAGAAAGAAAGAGGGAAAGAGAATCGAATCCTTCGTTTTCTTCTTCTTTGTGTGTTGATGAGAAAAATGATGCCCTAATAAAGCCCCAATTCAAAAAATGATATATATATATATATATTTGTATCCATTTTTACATTAAATTTTTTAGGGCACATTTTGGGTGCCTTTAATACTCTTTTAGGACACCTAAAGTGTGCCCTTAAAAGTCACCACTCATGTTATACACTTAAATTTTATATTCAGGTTTTTTAGGACACACATATGTTTTTAGGACACTTATTGCGAGTCCTAAAATGTATTTTTTAAAGAATCTCAATGAGAGTCCTAAAAACTCCAGAGACATTTTTCAGTACGTACATTTAGGTGCGTGTCCTAAAAATGTGACCCATAAAGGGTATTTTGTAGTAGGGAATGTTTGCGTCAGTGGGTAATTGACGATAACAAGGCGAGAGTTAGCGTAAGTTAGCCACTGACGCTGAAAAGAAATTGTATATGGGCCAAAGCCCTTTTAGCGAATACCCTGATGGTAATAAAAATCCTATTTCTCAATCTGTCATTTTCTTTATCTCTGCCTCCCACACTTTCTTTTCTCTACCTCTCTCTCTCACACATAAATGCCCTATCACAAATGCTCTGTTTGTGACAATGTCCAATTAACGCAAATGTTATATTACAAAAAATGCTCTGAACTCCGACCCCTCATCTCATAGCCCAACCCCTACTACCCTATGCGACCCAAGCCCCCCGTGACCTCAATCCCTATGTGCCCAGCCCCATGCCACCCCCTGTGAGCCCAACCCCCCGTACCCAGAGAGAAGATGAGGCAACGTTTGTGTCAGTTTCTAACTGTCACTAATGTTCTGTATGTGACAGTGTCCAACTGACGCAAATGCTAGATAGGTTTGCATCACGGGTTTTTCTATCAATTTCAAAACTGACGCAAATAATCATTTGTGACAGTTTAGCCTTTTCTGTGGTAGTGGAAACTAGTTTAAGCAAATTAATTCATCCCTTCTATTGTTCCATACCCCATACTTAATTCATTCTCTTATCACTTTCATTATTCTTACCAAACAAAGTCTACCGCTGTGATGAGGGCTTTGGAATGATATAATTATGTTGCGGTACTAATAAATGAAAGATAAAAAGAATATAATAAACCCATATTTTAAACAGTGCATTATGCATGTGGCTGAAATTGGTCTTAGTTGTACTGATAAATGATACATCTGAATGAATAGTGACAAACACACTTGGGCCAGTTATGTGTCCTTTTGTGCAAGACAAAAATAGAAAAATCAGAGGGTGTCCCCAAATTATTATTCCCTCTTGACGAGTCGGTTGTAGAACATGAATTACTACTATACTTGACATTTGACAATTCAGACACATCTCTATTCCATTAGATAACTAATCACATGCCCTTCAATATAATCTCCCAACACACACAAGCCCTCAAAATGTAGTATGTCGGAATATAGTGAGTATATAACTTGTGCTACACTTCAATTCCCATTAAAACCAATTGGTATGGACTATAGTGTACTTAATAAATAGAGAGAGAGTATTGATCTCAAAGCCACGATGATACTGATCAGCCCCAAGATGCTCATCAATATGGCAAGGAAGTGGCAAAGAATAGCAGCTCTGAGTAGGAAAAGAATCTCTTTCCCAAGAATTAATTATATGGTTATGGAAAGCTCTACGACGTCGTCTAATGTGATCAGCAAAGGTCATTTTGTCGTTTACACCACAGACGACAAGCGTTTTGTGATGCCGTTGGAGTACCTGAACCAAAACATCTTGAGAGAGCTATTCAAGATGTCTGAAGAGGAGTTTGGATTGTCAAGCGATGCCCCTATAAGATTGCCTTGTGATGCAGTGTTTATGGAGTATGTGGTCAAACTCATCCGACGAGGTGTGGCCAAAGATTTAGAGAAAGCGTTGCTTAGATCGATTGACACAAGTTTCTGTTACTCATCATTGTCAGCTCCTTCTTTTCACACTACTGGCCAATTTACCAGTCAACAAATCCCAGTTTTTGGTTACTAGAAACAAAATATCATCAAATAATTAATTAATTAATTATTAGGGTAGTGTACTCTGTTCTAGTCTCTCATTGTAAATTGTAATAAGATGATTAACTTCATTTGCCTATGGATTATGATGAATTCATGGATATATTTTTTTGTGACTAATTTCTTCTATATCTAGATTCATTTTTGAGGGTACAAGAGATTACTATTTTCAGATACCATAACTGAATTATGGCATTATTATATCATTATGATTAGCGCAAAACTTCGAAAGTTGCACATCTTGTCTATGGCCTCAATCAACGCCTTATATATTATTAAGCCCTTCATTATCAGTCTAATCTTAATTGTAATATTGATTTTATGTTTGACTTTTGTTTCAGCATCTAATATATATACAAGAAATATATAGAAGAAATAATAAAGAAAAATTATATGAATGTGCGGCTCCTTAGGCATTTAAAAAAAAAGAAATTAAAATAAACATTTATAAAATTATTTAAAAAAAATAGTCACATAATTTTTAAATTTTCATTAAATACAAAATGATTCATTAATTTATTTTTGTTAACAAAAAAAATTCTTTCACCACCTTTCTTTATTATATATTATTATTATCTAATACAATTTATTGTTTGAAATTACATGAGAAATTTATGTCAATTTGTATAGAATCATATCTTTATAAATAAATAACTAATTAATGAAACAGAGTGATTATATGTATAAAAAGAAAAACTGTGCCAATAGAATTATAAATAAATATAAATATAATTTTGATACACAATTAAAATGTTTTATAACCTGCTTGAAGTGCATTTATTACAAGTATTAACAAAAAAAGTAATGTTAAAGGGCACTAGTGGTCTCCAATATTAAATTAAAATGCCATTTCACTATGGGTGTAATCTAATATCGAAACAAATACAATTTAATTTAATTATTAATATTGAGTGTTGTTAACCAACCCTTATAAACCACTTTATGTGGTGTTAGCACTCGGGATGGCCAAAAAATCTGGTGGATTGGGGCAGGTCGGAGCCCCAACGCGACAGGGCAATTCCCGATCCGGATATAAGCGGGACGCAAACGAAGCGGGCTGAGATTCGACTCGACCCGCTAGCGATTGAAGCAGGTTGAATCACAACCCACTAGCAATTGAAGCGGGTCAGATTACGACCCAACACAGTTGGTTTTTTTTTTTGTAATTAAATAATTGTTTTAAAAAAAATCAATTACTACCATTATTTACGGTGATACACGATCCATATATATAATAAGACAACGTATATTTAAGAGAGATAGATGAGAAAATTAATGTTTTGTTTTGAAGTATATTAAATTTTATTTTATTTTAGTATACAAGACCATTTATAAAAAATTTGGGCGACTCATTTCTGCCTAGTATGACAAATTGTTTTGCCATTTATTTTTATATTGTAACATTTTTTTAAAAAAATAAACTAATTTTTTCTTTATTAAAGAAGAACAAAAAAATTTACCAAGTCGGGTCTGACCCGCTCCATCACATCCAGGGCGGGTCTGACCCGACCCGCATCAAAAGCCTTAACGGGTGGGGCAGAGCGTAAGCTTAGCGGATCGGGACGGATCTTTAGCCGGGCTGTCGATATCCCAAAAATTAAAATAATTTAAACTTTTGATACCTTGATATCGCTTTGTAAACTTCCATCTAATTAGTGTACTTTATGGGTATGCATATGTTCAGAATCTCTTATTGCAGTGAGAACTTTTGCAAGCAAGCAATGCCCCTCAGACCGGGAAGATTATGAGTATTGCCTTATTGTCTGTTTTAAACCTCTTTGTTGAGTTTAATTTGTGTTTGTTAAAAGAGAAGAGAATGTTTTTGCTGATAGCTTAGCTAGCATAGTGAGATTTTATAGCTCAAATGCTCGCATTTTCCAAAGGAAGGGACCCCTATTGTGGTTCCATCCACTTTTCAGTTTAATTTTAACTCATATCTAAGCTATTTTTGTACTTTTTTCTTTTTACTCTTCTCCCACCTTTTTTTTTCTTCCCAATTTCTTTTCTCTGAATTATATAAACTTTTATCCTTATGCATAGTTTGAATGTTTTGTTTTGCTCCAAATTAATTGAAGGGGTCGTCTATGTCATTTGAAATTATTGTTGAATAAAACTTTATTAAATGAGGTGAGTGTACGTTTTCTACTTAGCATTTTCTATTTTTTTTTAAATGTAATAACTTTTTGCAATAAGTATATGATTTTTGTTTGAAAAAAAATGAAGTGTAGAGATAAAATAATAATAAGACATATTCATAACAATACATGCATTTAATTGATTTTTGTTGTGTAATTATTTTTTATTATTATTATCATCTGCTTAATTGGAGAGCTTTGATTTTGCGGAGGAAATTGAGAGAGTGTATTTTTCCTTGTTACGATTATTGATGATGGTGATTCTTAGATAATAATAACGAACAATGACGTGAATTGAGGACTTTTGCCTAACTTCAGGTGCAAGAATAAGTTACCAAGTTCACTGAATGTATTTTACTTCTTTTTTTCTGTTCTTTTCTTTTTCAATTTAAGGTGGAAGACAAAACAAGGATTAATTTATTATTTATAATTGTTTGGGTTCGTTATAAACTAAATATAAATAACATAAATCTCAAAATTCAATCTTAGGAACTATCAAGTATCAACACGTGTAATTATTGTACTAATATTAGAAGTTTAATTAGATCAAAACACTTCCCAAAATGGCAAAATATATATCAGTTATATGCTTGGTTAGTACTAACTCATCATAAAGGAACGTTTTTATAAATTATTTGTATTATGTAAAACGAACACTGAAATTTTCTCAAAATAACATGGTGCCAAGCAAATAATCTTAAATACATATTTGTATTTTGTATGGTTATTAACACAACTTTGTTTTCTATGACATATGGTGACAAACGTATGGGACTGACTATTCTGTCTTTAATTAGTTATCCAACCACACAGAACAATTGAATATTATTTAAAAAATATGGGTATCCAAGAAGTTTGTGCTTGTGCATAATAGTTTACTTGCCAAACAAAGCTAATTATGCCTACTATCAAACATTAGTGTTTGTAATTTAACATACCTAATCAATGATTTTGCATGCATGAGAAATGATTGTAACCTAATCCTATTTACGTATCAATTAATATATATATATATATATATATATAAGCAACTCATCTCAGGATCAATTTCCATTCCATTCATTGCACAATTTCAGAAACCAAAGTCGATCTGCCTTCTCATGCTCCTTTTTTAGCTCAAGGAAAAGATGATGATCAGCCCCAAGAAATTAATCATGGGAAGAAGATTGCATAAGCTAGTTTTAGGAGGGCACAAAAGCATGTCGTTTAGAGCAGCATGTTGTCGTACAACCTTTATTGCTGATAAAGGTCACTTTGTGATTTACAGCAGTGATCAGAGGCGTTTTATGCTTCCCTTAACATATCTGAGACATGAAATCATTCAAGAGCTACTCAAGCTATCCGAAGAAGAGTTTGGACTGCCAATTTGTGGACCAATCGTTTTGCCTTGTGATTCTTTCTCGATACATTCTATAATCTCCCTCATCCAACGGTCCAGAGAGAGTATCGGAGAAAGCTCTGCTAAACTGGATTATTTGGTCTTCATGGTTAATTAATTATATCAAGCACCATTAATTAAGTACTGAATATTTTTATATAGATCATACTCAGATTTTATGTACTAAAGTACTATATATTACGAATAAAAATATTGGTTTGTGTTACTCTGTTTTAGATATCATCACATTTTAATTAATTTTTAACGACATTATTATAATATACTAACGATTGAAATAAGGGTGAATGAAGTCCGTACAGGCTGTGATTCAAATAGATCCACATTTTTAAGGGATATGTACTATGCTTTACTGGTTCTTAGTATCCAAGTAATGACATATTGAATCAGAATTAATTAATTGATTAAATCAAGTAGGTACAGTCTATATACTATTATATATTTCAAGTGGTTGTAGATGAATTGGGCCCTCGTTCTTGTGAAATCCACCGAATATTATAGCGAAAAGTTGTGTGGGTCTACTGTGTCGTTTCTCCACAAGACGCCTAAGAACTAGATGAAATAATATCCAATTTTTGATGGTTAGGTTGGCTTAGCGGCGATGTATATACAATAATTATATGTACATATATAATAACTATGCTGACCATGCAAACAAAGACCTTTCAAACACAACTAATCACATGCCCTTGCATTGGAAATATCCAACACAAGCAAAAGTACCCTTTTGAAAATATGTAGTGTCCCTATAGCCTTCCACCACGTATATAAGAGAGTATCATAACTTACATATCACAGAATCATAACTAATCCACTAAAAAAAAATAGACTTACAAGAATACGACAGACAAACTACCTTTGTCAAGATGATGATCAGCCCTAAGAAGCTTATGAAGATAGCAAGAAACTGGCCCAAATTGGCAGCTCTAAACGGGAGAAAAATCTCCTTTCCCAGCATTACGTCGTATGAAGGTTGTACGACAACAACATCGTCGTCGTTTGTGGTTGAAAAAGGTCATTTCGTGGTGTACACCACGGACGAGAAGCGCTTTGTGATGCCGTTGGCTTATCTAAACGACAACATTTTGCGAGAGCTGTTCAAGATGTCGGAACAAGAGTTTGGACTGTCGAGTCGTGGCCCTATAACGCTGCCGTGCGATGCAGTCTTCATGGAGTACGTCGTCAACCTCATTCGACGAGGCGTCGCCAAAGATTTGGAGATGGCTTTGATTCGTTCCATGAATACTACTGGCTGCTCCTTCATCTCATCATCTAATTTTCATGAAGAAAGATTTGCAACCCAACAAGTCTGCTAGCTAGCTAGTAGTCATGCATAATTGATTTTTTTTAATTTATATATATATATATACACACACATATATATGATCCATTGCAATAAGGAAGACTACTATATGTACAATAATTAATAGTAAGGCATTTCTATCAACTAACTGGACCAGGTTTTTTTTCTTTTCAATCTTAAATGTTTGGTTAATTACCAATGGGCATAAATTTGGTCATGAGAAATTTTTTGCTGAATCATAAGTATTCATTTTAGAAGTATCAATAAATATTATGAGTTATATGTTATTCATTAATTTTTGTTGAAAGGATGTTATTCATTAATCTTGACCTCAAACTTCTCACAATTTAAAATGGTGAAATGGACAATTTAAGTCAGAGTGGTAACGCTAGCTAGCTCTTGGAATCCGAATAGAGATAATATAAATTTAATGTACATGAATTAATTGGGGTGTTTGTCTGAATTGATTAACAGTATTAAACACAGCTAATACGATCTTCTCCCATACTATATATTAATTAAGAAGCTGGTTCTCACTTTTTAAAAATACTCTTGTACTTTTGGAATTAATAATACGGATGTTTTTTTAAATGAAACATGAAATATTATATATTAAGAATCAAGGCTCTGATACAGTATATTATAAATGGGTGAGTAAAAAGCTCAATTATCTTCATGACAAATAAAGGAAAAATCTCAAATACACACTCCCAATTTTACCATTCATATGCAATAACATTCCATTATATTCCTATTCACAAGTGTATATATATAATCCATTAATAAATATAGCATCATAATAAAACTAACATAAAATAATATATCTCTTCTATATAATAAATGTGTACATAACGAAATTTATTGGTTTTAACAATTTTTTATTTTTTTCCGTTAACTTTAACGGAATATTTTTATATTTAATGGTAGATTGTAAACATGATTTAAACTTAAATAAATAAATAATTAAACAAATTAAAATAAGATATTTTTGAGATATTTTACAATGATAATTATTTAAAAATAATAAAACTATATATTTTATAACTTAAATAAAATTTAATTAAACTTAAACTTAATATTATATTAAACATATAATATAAAATCTTTTGTTGTCACTACCAAATTAAAAAACTAGAACAAACATAAACTTAAACAAAAATAAATTAATTAATTAAAATAGGATATTTTTAAGATATTTTATGATAATTTAAATAATTAAATCATATTTATTTAAAAATAATAAAAGCATACATATCATTTTTTATCTTATAAATTTGTGTGATAGTTTATTTTTTATTAAGTAATTAGAGTTCTTTTTCTTTATCAAATTCACCAAATGACATTGTGAAATACATTAGAAACTAAAAATAATTAATGTGTGTATACTACTGTCTACACTATGACTTTTTTTATTCTTATTTTATTTCTATTATTAATTTATTTTTAAATATTATTATATTATATATATATGTCATATAGGCATGTAAATATATATAGTTTAGATGTCATGTAGAGATTATTACTATAAATATTTATATATACTATAAAACTATAATTCATTATATTATATATATATATTTTTTTTTTTAAAACAGTTAACCAGTTTTTATTAAAATTATAAACAATGTTTACAACTTTAAAATTAAGCAAACGTGCATTGCATGTTGCTTCTACCTAGTATATATATATATATATATATACTATAAAACTATAATTCATTCTATATACTATATACTAGATACAAGCAACATACAATATGCACGTTTATTTAGTTTTATTTATAGAATTTATTAATTATTTTTATTATATTTATATTAATGTCATATAGATTTTGAAATAAATATCCTATTTTAATTAAATAATTTATTTATTTTTGTTTAAATTTATGTTTGTTCTAGTTTTTGAATTTGGGAGTGATAACAAGATATTATATATTATATGTTTAATGTAATATTAAATATTATACGTGGATTTTAAATTTAAGTTTCTTGCTAGTTTTTAAAAAAATAAAGCAATTTGTTTCTAATTCACAGTAGATTATTTATACATTTAATATGATATTATTCTAATAAGTGAGTTTAAGTTTAATTAAATTTTATTTAATTTATAAAACGTATGATTTTATTATTTTTAAATAATTATCATTGTAAAATATCTCAAAAATATCATATTTTAATTTGTTTAATTTTTTTATTTTTTTTTGATCAAGAAGAATAGAAAAGCTTCATTGAACAAATGAACCAACCAATTACAAACAAACTTCAGCTACAAAAACTACATCAGACTATAACTGGCCAAACCAGCCATTAATTACAAAGAAGCTTACGAATATACAATTGATCTTGAGCTGTATTATATCTGTTAGACACTAAGTAAAGCCTATGTTTAGTAGTGAATTTAATTTCCTGAACCAGATTCCAAATAGAGGAGGAGTAACCATCAAAGTAACATCTGTTTTTGTTGGCCCATATGCTGTAAATGGTTGCTGCAAACACCATGATAACTATATTAGACTTAGTACCTCTCCTAGCTCTTGTAAGCCAAACCAGCCAGCAATTAAAATCCAAAGGCCAAGTTGCAAAACCCAACCAATTGAATATCATATTCACCAGCCGAGAGGATAGACAACACTCAAAAAACAAGTGAGCATGATTTTCCTGGTAGCATTCACAAACCGGACAGGACAGAGAATTCAAAGGGATATGCAGCCTATTTAGGTTATCCCTAGTTAGTAATTGAGAATTAATCACTTGCCACAGCATAAACCTGTGTTTAGGAAGGATTATTCTGCTCCAAACAGTCCGAAAATACTCATCTTTTTGCTGAGTCAGAAGACTATTATATAGCTTCGAAGACAAGAACTTTCCCTTCATACCAGCAGCTGAAATGGCAGCAGAACTGAAGTAATTTTTCAGATGACACAATTTCCGCCAGTACCAGCTACAGTCCCCCTTTAAATCATAGTTCCAAAAGTTCTTATCTTTCAAATAAATGGAATTAATCCATTTAACCCACAGTAAGTCTGGTTTGGAAGATAAGGCCCAAATATACTTAGCCAGAACAGACCGGTTCCACAAAGATCCATCTCTAAACCCCAAGCCACCATAAGCTTTGGGAAGGCTAGCTTTTTGCCAAGACGGGATATGTAATTTGCTCCTCTGCCCAGAAACTCCCCATAGGAACCCTCTACAAAGTCTTTCAACTTCCTTGACTACACTTTGGGTCCAAACAAAAATAGACATCCAGTAGTTACGAAGCCCGAGAAGAACAGAATTAATAAGTTGAATCCGGCCAGCAAAGGAGAGGTGTCTACTAGCCCAGTTCTGAATCCTCAATCTAAACTTCTGAATGAAAATCTCACAATCTAAATGTTTCCATTTTGAAGGCCTCATTGGAACCCCAAGATACCTTAGGGGAAAGGAACCCGCTGAAAGGTTAACTTCTTGAGAAATTCTGTTTCTATCCGTCAAAGAGACTCCTCCGAAAAAAAATATGAGATTTACCAGTATTAATGTTCAAACCAGAAGCAATTGCAAAATCATCAAGCACCCTCTTAACACTCCTAACAGCTGATAGAGTACCCTTGCAAAAAATAAGCAAGTCATCCGCAAAGCACAAATTAATGAGCTTTAGACTCTTGCACATTGGATGAAAACAAAAAAGGGAGTTAAGCACTGCATGTTGAAGACTTCTAGTCAAATACTCCATGATGAGCACAAATAAAAGGGGTGACATAGGATCACCTTGTCTCAACCCCTTCCCCCCTCTAAATTTGCCTTGAATTCTGCCATTCATCACTAGAAAATAGGTGGTATTCCTAACACAAGACATAACCCAGCCTATGAACTTCATGGGGAATTTTAATGCTTTTAACAAGCCTTCAAGAAACAACCAATCTACGGTATCGTAAGCCTTGCTCAAATCTATCTTTATGGCGCATCTCGAAGAAGTGGAAACTCTCCCATAATTTTTAATAAGGTCTTGACAAATCATGATATTGTGAGCAATAGATCGACCTTGAATGAAAGCACCTTGATTGGATTGAACAATCACTGGCAGAACAACAGCCAACCTCTTACATATCAACTTAGCCATGCATTTATATAGTGTGGAGCAGCAAGCTATTGGCCTATAGTCAATAGCCCGGGAAGGATTAGCAATCTTAGGTATCAATGAAATGGTTGTTTCATGAAGTTTAGAAGGGAAATTTCCAGACTCAAAACAGTAAGAGATAGCCGAACAAACCTCTTCACCTATCTTACTCCAGATAGCTTTAAAGAAGCCGGACCCATATACCCATCAGGACCTGGGGATTTAGTATTAGGAATACTAAATAACGCCTCCCGAATTTCCTTCTTAGAGAAAGGTCTCAAAAGCGAAGCTTGCTGCTCAACTGAAAGTGTCGGACCTAAGTCAATATGCTGGATATTAACCCTGCCTGAAGCCGAACTAGGACTGCCTGAACAAGCTTTAAAATGACCCAAAAAATGAGAGACCACTTCTATATAGTTATCAACTAACTGCCCTTCCTCTGTCATAAAAGAAACTATCCCATTCTCAGCTTTACGCTTCTTAAGGAAAGCATGAAAAAAAGATGTGTTCAGATCTCCTTGTCTTAACCAAGTTACTTTACTTCTTTGAATTAAAAAACTCTGATATAACCTCTCCTGAACAGAAAACTCCCCTGCTGTAGTCCTCTCAGCCTCTTGATAGCATGAATCAAGGGGATGAGCTTGAGCTTGCAGCTGAGCAACTTGATAAGCAGCCTTGGCCTTATGATAGTTAGCTTGTAAATCTCCTATTCTGTCCTTATTAAAAAAGTTTAGGCAATGCTTTAGCCTCAACAGCTTAAGAAAAATTGCATTCATACCATAAGCTGTAATTGGGCATCTCCAGCTTTTTAAAACCAACTCAGTGAAATCCTTGTGCTCTGCCCAGTAGTTGTAATAGCGAAAAAGTTTGGAACCCAACTGCTCAGAATTCTGAATGCTAACCAGACAAGAACAGTGATCAGAGATGCCTTCCCATCTATATATTGCTGTAGACTGAGAGAACAGATCAAGCCACCTTTCATTGCTCAAAACATGGTCAATTTTCGAATATATCCTTGTGGCACCCTCTTGGTTATTAGACCACGTGAAATAGGAGCCAATACCCCGAAGAGGTTCAACCTGAGCACTTGCCAACCAATTTAAAGAATCATGTAATTCTGAGTCTGAAACAGCCTTGCCTCCAGCTCTGTCATTGCCTGAAAGAGGGGCATTAAAATCACCAAGATAGATCCAGGCTTTAGGCATGTGATAAGGTCTCTGTAACCCTTCCCAAAGACACCTCCTACCCTCAATCGAATTAAGACCATAAACAAATGTGACCCCAAATTCCTGCTGCATTCCCAACATCTTCACCTGACAATGAACTGCTTGAGAGGATTCCTCTAAAATGATGGTTTTAACAAACAATCTTCTCCACATAACTAAGATACGACCTTCAATGAGGGAACTAGTGTGATAATCCTAGTTAGGAAAATGGTTTTCCATGAATTTACTAATTTTGCAACCCTTCAGTTTAGTCTCCAAAAGACCACAAATTCCCACTTTGTATTTATTACATAAAGCATTAACTGGGCTCTGTTTATTGACTTTATTTAGCCCTCTAATATTCCAACTTAAGATGTTGCAGCTATCCATAGGAGGAGCTAGGATTCAAACTGCCTTCCTTGTTAATCACCACTGTTTCTTGCAGAATTTCAAACTTGTTCAGATCTTTAGTTTTACGACCAACATTATAAGCATGAGCATCTAACCTCTGTCCCTCCTTAGCATGCGCAGAAACTCTTTTTGGAGTTCTCCACGGATTAGTAACCGTACCTCTACCATTAGTGTCATCCCTAGTCTCCTCACCTGAGAGAGAAGACCCCTCTGGATCCACCTGCTCTTTGTTTTTTCCTGAACTTGCCTGATCCCCATCTTCTTTCATCTGTCCAACCTGTTGTTCTCCAGGTCCCTGCTCCTCCTCCGTTTGGGCCTCTGTTGCTTTCCTGACCCATTGAACTTTCTTCTCTTTCCTACATTCTGCCATTGAGTGCCCAAAGCCAGCACAGGTTTTACACTTTATCGGTAGCCATTCATACTCAACCCCCTGCTCCATGATCTGACCATGTTCGTTAATGAACTGAATGCTCTTCGGAGGATTATCCGTGATTTCCATCTCAACCAAAACTCGAGAAAATTGCACACGAGACCGTTCCCTAGTAAACTTGTCTACCATTATCGGCCTACCTATGGTGCTCACTAAAGCACTAAGACATTTGCTACCCCAATACTGGAGCCCTAAATCTTGAAGGCGAATCCAAAGGGGAACAGTGCGAACCAGACGAACTGCACTCAAATCCGTCGTCCATGGCCGAACTATGACTAGCTTCCTTTCAAAATGGATAAGGCCATGTTTAAGGACATGATCTCTTGTAGCATCATCATTGAACTTTACCATAGTTAGACCCATCGTCATTCTAGCTATCTGAGCTATCCCTAGGTGACCCCAAACCCTCTTGATGAATCCTTCAAAGACAGCCATAGGTGGGTTGGCACCCAACACCATGCATATGACTGCCGAACTCCAATTTGCGGATTGCATTTTAACCTCCTCGGCATCGATTTGAGCAAACTTCCGTCCTTCTCTGAATAAAGGTTCAATGAATTCAAGCTTCTGATCTGAAAATGAGAGACTACCAGCCTGAAATTTCTGCCATTGCTTCTGAGTTGATGCGTGATATTCATTCGCCTCCACCTTGTCTGCCCATGACATTTGTTTTGAGGTCGACCCAGCCTGGTCTAACTCCTCGATCTGAACTTCTTGAGGATCTAAATCGCCCAACCCTAAGTTCTCGTCAAACGGACGATCCCCGAACTCTTCAGTTCCTTCTGCATCTACCCCTGTTTCAGCAACTTCCTTGCACACCTCCGCTCGATTGTTGTCCAGGCCATCAATTGGCAGTCTCTCTTCCAGATTCAGCTGTTGCTCTTTGTTATACCCAAAAAATAGGAAGATGCATCCTAGGAGAACCAAGGATGAGGTTCGAGGAGAACTCAAGAAAGTGGTCATAGGAGACCCAAGGAGAAAGTGGTCCTAGGAGACCCCAAGGAGGATGTGGTCCTAGGAGACCCCAAGGGTGTGTAGGAGGTAAGCCTCCCAAGGTTTTCTAAGTGTTGGCTCGAACGTGTCCAAGGTAAGTAGCTAAGGAGGAGGAGTCTCATGCAAGAGAATGGAGACTTAGATTGTGATAAGGAGAGCCTATACAATGTTCGATCGGACATGTTTGGGAGATGCTAAAGGAGGTTGCCCCAATGTTGTCCAAGGTGAGGTTGCCTCAATGTTGTCCAAGGTGAGGTTGCCTCAATGTTGTTCAAGGTGAGGTGCCAAGGAGGTTGCCTCGGACCACCTTGGTCCGAGGAGAAGCCAAGGAGATTGGTTCAAGGAGGAACATGGCATGCTAGAGGAGAGTGCATGTTAGAGGAGAGAAGTGCATCTCCTACCACCATGCACGTTCAACCCACCAAAAACATGTCCTACCACCATGCATATCCTACCACCATGCATGTTCAACCAGCACTTGCATGGGTAGTGAGTAGGAGGTGGACCAACTAGCTAGAGGAGACTAAGTCAGACACAACTTCAACAACATACGCGGGAATCTCTCATTCTTCCCACAAATGGGGAGTTTGTTACATTTCGAATTTTGAATGTTTATTTGTAATATAAATGTAATAAATATAATAAAATATCCCGATCATAAGGGGATATCAGTTGAGGATCCCAGGCCTATAAATAGAGAGCTTATGGGATGAGAGAGGGGGCTTCTTCTGCTTCTTCTTTCTAGAGAGAGAAAATTGGGTCTGTCTATTCTAGAGAGAGAAAGTGCTGAAATTAGAGAGAATTCTTGTATTTTCACAATCTGTACTGAAGAAACTCAGTTGGCTCAGTCCATCTGATCTTGAGTATAGGTCTATAAATCACAACTCTAAGTGGATTAGGCTATTACCGACAATCGGGGCTGAACCACTATAAAAATCTCTTGTGTGTTCTTTATTTTCTTTATTATACCGTCTGTGTCGTTTACATTCTCTTGAAGGCTTGTCGTTATTGACGTTCTCACGTCGTTGGCTAAAAACACAGTCAACACTCTTGCTCTCCTACTGGAGAAACTGGCTTCCGTAGTGGTTTCTTCTTCTTCGCCATGGGAGAGGGAAAAACCAGCACTTAGCCCTGATTTTTATTGCAATTATTTTATTAATTCACTAATTTGTTTAATTATTTATTATTTTTAAATAATTATCATTATAAAATATCTAAAAAATATATTTTTTTAATTTTTTGTAATTATTATTTTATTTTATTTAAGTTTAAGTGTTTATAAACTACTGTTAAATATAAGAATATTCTGTTAAAGTTAACATTAAAAAAATAAAAAACCTTTAAAACCAAGAATTTCCGTTATTTACACACTTATTATATTGAAGAGATATGGGTGCATTTTTAATAGTTACTACCCATGGATGGTTACTTTAATATTAATTATTTGATTTAGATCAATGATCCATATTTGTAGTTGTTAATTAATATTTTTAAAAATAAACTATGATTTTTTCAAATTTTTTGAAGGGTTACCTAATGAAAAATGTTTATTTATTATGAAAATATAACATTGTAAACTTTTTCATTTTTCAAATACATGTCAATTTCTAAATATAGCTAGTGTCTCTCATTGGTTGGAAACAACATTAATTATGGCAAAAAAAATAACTAAATTCAAAATTAATGTAGAAAAAAAGTATTTGTCTGTTGGTGACTTGCTATACAGTAATCATTAAGAAGTCTTCTATATATATATATATATATATAAATAACCATCTAACTTAAGAAATTATACTATGGGAAAATATCAATAATATCAATTTGGCCCATGTCTTTTTGCCCGAATACTCGATCAGCTTATATATTTTGTTAAATGACAAAACAGACCCTGTGTTTTGCAAAATGGGAACAAAATAATACGTGAGAACTTGATTTTGGTCAAACAATTTTTCAATATGACCAAAATACCCTTAGATTTATGAATTAATGAATTTACTATATAATGAAAATTATATTTTAAAATAATAAATGAAAAAACATATATTTATTGTTATTTTTATTTTTTCCTATTCAGTCATCAATGGATTCAAACTTTCATTACTAAATAATTAATCAAATACAGAACATCAGTGGTATCAAATACCTAACACATATCTAAACTTAAAAAATGTTCTTCCAAACATAGACCTAAATTACATTTCACAACCCCATAATTGATATCAGATGTTTTGTTCTTACTTTTTTTTTTTTTTGTTCAAATAACCAACAAATCCAATCGAAAATTATGATTGCAAAAGAAGAAAAAAAAACTATAGATTTAACTCAAACAAATTTCACAAACATAATCTCAAATTAAAGCTTACAAACCAAACAAATTTCACAAACCCAGATTTGTCGTACCCACATTCAAAATCATGAAAAAAATCAAGAATCAGAAGTCGGTCTCTTTCCAACCCAGATCCCAACCCAAACTCAGTCGTCCTCTCTCAAGAGTCGTATTGGAAGAAGACCTATTCTAACATCCGCTCACCACCTCGATGTAGCCTGTTTATTAAAATCAATCCAACATCGGCGCTATTACGAAGATCTCGATCATAGTCTCAATTTCCGGCCAGTCCGTTTACGATGGTCACTGTCCGTGAACACTCCACCCTGTACATTGCGAAGCTTCATCGTCCATGGCTGTCTTCCACAACACCAAGGTGGAGCAAGCCGCGATTGAATATCTGAAGATAAGACTCCATTGACACTTGGCAACAAAAACCCTAAAAACGATTCTTAATTTTTTTTTTCTTTTTTCTTTTATAGGAGAGAGGAGAGGGAATGGTGGTGGAAAAGAGAGAAATTAGAGTTATATTTTTTTTATTCAATTCTATTAGTTTTATGTAAGATTTTAGTTTAATAATTTAAGATAGGATAAAAATTAATGTTTTATCCTATCATTTTGATTTTTTTTAACTAAATATTAATTTTATAAAATTTAGTTTGACTCCAGATGAGAGAGGAGAGAGAAAAGAAAAATAAAATTAAATATATGTTTTGTTTATTTTTTATTATTTAATAAATTTATTAATTCAGAAATCTAAAGGTATTTTTGTCATATTGAAAAATTGTTCACCAAAATTGAGTTCAGGGTATTATTTTGTTTCATTTTGCAAAACCAGGGTCCGTTTTTTCATTTAACAAAAACATAAGGGACGATCGAGTATTCAGACAAAACACAGGAGTTAAATTAGTATTTTCCCTATACTATTATAAAATGTTCAGTCATTCTCTTACTTTAACATGACTCATGATATGATATGACATTAATTGCATATATGTCCTAATTTAGTATTAGGAGTTCATAATTATATGATGGATGAGAATGTTGAGGAGGAGAATATGATTGTGTGGTGTTGACCATGATTTTGGCTAACTGCATGAAGACGCAAAAACGACAATAAACCTTGAATAGAAAATAAATAATACAAGTAATTTTATAGTAGTTTAGCCTCAATTTGTTGGTAATAGCCTAATCCACTTGGAGTTATGATATATGTATTCTACACTTAAGATCAAATGAATGTGAGCTAACTGAGTTTCTTAAGTGTAAGTAGAAAAATACAGAGTTTCTCTCTCTAGAGAATACAAGCTTTCTCTCTCTAAGCTCTCTCAGAAAATGCCCCAAGAATGCCTCAAGTAACAGTCCCAAAGTCTCAAAATTAGAGAGTCTCCAAGTCTCAAAAAGATCATATCCCCCTAAATGATGTCAAGGGCCATTTATTTATAGGCTTGTACATGAAAAATATCTCGTTTTGACAAGGTCATTGGTTGTTTCAACCAACTTTAATTAATAAAATACAAATAAATTCAAAACTACAGCAATGTAGCTATTATTCTGGGATATCTGAGAGATTCCCGCGGTAGTTGCGAATGATTCGGGTTGAAGTTGTTACTGAGGCTTTATTGAAGAGTCACTAGATGGTAACTTCTGAGATTTTGATCCGTCGACCGACCAAATCCATCCCTGAAGTGACTGATCGGCCAAGACAACACACCACTGGTCGGGCATGGCAAATCACACCACTGGTCTGGCATGGCACACCGCTGGTCAGGCATGGCAAACTGGTCGGGCATGGCAAATCACACCACTGATCGGGCATGGCACACCACTGGTCGAGCATGGCACACCGCTAGTCGGGCATGGCACAGCACCGGTCGGGCATGGAAAATCACACCACTGATCGGGCATGGAAAATCACACCACTGATCGGGCATGGCAAATCACACCACTGGTCGGGCATGGCACACCACCGGTCGGGCATGGAAAATCACACCACTGGTCGGGCATGGCACACCATTGATTGGGCATGGAAAATCACACCACTGGTCGGGCATGACACACCACCGATCGGCTAAACTTATTCCTGACCAGTAATATCACAACTCCTCAGGTCAATTCTCAACCTTTTCACCTCTTTAAATAACACATTTATTGACTATTAATGTGTCATTTATTGACCATGCCCTACCACTTGTCCATCCGATTTCCACGTCATTGAACGAAATTTTGGGGATAACATTTGCCCCCCAAGTTTATTATATGATTTTCTCATATGATAAACTTTTCTTCTAATTCCTTGCAAGGATCCGCTGTAAATTTAATAATTATTTTGTCTTAAAATTCCAAAAATGAAATTCTATATTCTCCCAGCTTTTCAAGTAAACCCACGATTGAACTTTTCAGTCCATGAAAACGGTAGTTATCAGTTTCCCATCTTCCATCGCACTTTCGGGTTCATGGGTTTATATGAACTTTGAAGTTTTCTTGAAACTTTTTGAAACCATTGAAGTTCCCTATTTGATCTTGTTGTTGTACTCCATGAATAGGAAAACGTGTTTGTGCTCCACGTTTTTAGTAAACTTGTGCTTGCTTAGCCGATTGGAAATGCATATTTTGTCCTTGGGACCCAAATAATTTCTTAGCTGCTTGCCCTTGGGTGTATTGTTTTCTGCTGCTCGGACGCATGACTTGCTCCTCGGACACCACTCCTCAAATATGCCTAGCCTCTCGGACGCGCAGCCTCGGACGTGCCCAGCTCCTCGGGAATGCTCCCATCTGCTCAGGGCATGCAAGCTCTTCGGACAGCAACCCTCGGCATGCTCGGCTGCTCAGCACGCGGCTCCTCGTACAGCAACCTCGCGATGTCCTCCTCCAGCCACTCGGACATGGAGCTCCTCGGATGGCCAGCTATTCGAACACGCAGCTCTTTGGATGCGCCAGTTGCTCGGACACGCATCCCCTCGGATGCACACCCCCCTCGGCGTGCCCCCCAAGCCGCTCAGACATGCGGCTCTTCTAGCCCCTCAGGCATGCAGCACAACCACTCGGGCACACGATATAGCCACTCAGGGGCATTGCATAGCCCCTTAGACACACGCCTAAGCCTTATCCCTCTGAACACCATTCGACACTTAAAACAACTTGTTTGAATCTCTCAATAGTATTATTACTTCCCTAAATTCCTTTCTTTGGAAAATTTTGATTTCTTTTCTCAAAGAAATTATTTTTGCAGAGTAGTGTATATATTTTTTGTTTTTCATTCATTTTTTGTTTAGTATACTCCAGGGACTCATCATTGTTAGTCATGCTCAACGTCGAGCAATAGACTATAAGGAGCTGGTCAATGTCTTGAATGATCAATTGGTGGAAGCCCAGGCAAAGATTAAAAGTCTGACCAAATCTAAAGAAGATCTTCAATCCAAGGTCGAGCAGGCGGAGAAGACCATTGCTGAGCGGGATGGATCTCTAAGGGAGTTGGCTCATGAGAATAAGAAACAAATCCAAATCAACAAGATGTTGACTGACCAGCTAGAAAAAATGACTCGTGAGAATGATGAGCTGAAACAAGACAAAGAAGCTGATCTTGCTCGTTATGAGGAGATCTGTTTCAATTGCTTCTACCAGATATGGAAGCTGAACAAGCCCCTCAACCTCGATTTTCTCTCAGAAGAGGCAAGGGTGAAAGAGCTTGCCAAATGTGAGGCAAAGGCCGCCAAGGAGGCAGATAATCCAGCTAACATTGTGCCTACCTCTCCTGCTCTATCATTCTGTCTAGAGGAGGTCCTGGATGTTGACGATGGTGTTAACCAGTCAGGGACTCGGACGCACTTCCAGCAGCTCCTCGGGCAGTTGCCCTCGGATGCGCACCGATCTGCTCTGACACACAGAACTTCTCGGATGCGCACCTGGCAGTTCCTCGGATGCACAGCAAGCAGCTCCTCGGACGCACCTGCAACAGCTCCTCAGACAGCAGCCCTTGGATGCGCACTGATCTTCTCGGACACACGGAACTCCTCGGATGTGCGCCTCCCTTGGCGCGCTTGGCTTCTCGGATGCGCACTTGCCAGCAGCCCCTCGGACACCTTGCTCCTCGGCGTGCCCTCCGAGTTTCTCGGACACATGGCCCTCCTAGTCCCTCGGATATGCGGCACAACCTCTTGGGCATGCAGCTCATTCGCTCGGACAGATGGCATAGCCACTCGGGGGCACGCGGCACAACCGCTTGGGCATGCCTAAACCTTATGCTCTGAATACTTTGTTTAAATCTCTTGATAATATTATTACTTTCCTAAATATCTTTCTTTAGGGAAGATTGACTCCTCTCCTCAAATAAATTATTTTCACTAGAGTAGTGTATATATATATATATATTTCCTTTGTTTGGTTTACTCACCTCCCCTTATTTTTTTGTAGATGAATCGCTTCGGCTATAGGGGAGGTGACAACCAGACAGACTCTAATTCCTTAGCTCCCGCTTCAAGGGACACTCTTTCGAGCAGTGATTCTGCCTCCAAATCTCCCAGGAGACGAACTCCCGAGGACCGTCTCCATCATCTTAAGAAAATCATCCCGCGGTCGGCTTTGTATTTTTTTCAAGAAGATAAGTTTCTTAAGCAATAACACCAGCACCAACCAATGAGGGTGAAGAAATCTAATCGGTTCCCTCAAGAACGAGATCCGCAAGTTGTTCGTAGAGCAACACAAAAGGTGGTAGATAGCGTACCCTGTTGGGGAGGAACTCTATCAGGAGAAGCTGAGGCTAAAGCCTCTTCAAAACCTGCTCAGACTTGGAAAACTGGAAAATCCAGGAGAAAAGATACCCAAACATTTGCCATAGAAATTCAACAGACTGTAACACGTAGGCTGAGGAACAAAGAAAATGTTGCGTCTTCCTGATTTGTAGCTAAACCTTCTAGTCTACACTCTAAAATGTTCGATAAGCATATCGAGGCTTTGGGTTTGGAAGGAGTGAATGTGATATGCCCACGCCCGAACCAAAGAGCCAATAATCCTGGTGGAGCCTATTGCGCTTGGTCTAAGTATCACATATATGCAGGAGCTACAATCCCTTTGCATCCTTTCTTCAGATCAGTAGTAGATTATTTCAATGTGTCTCCCTCCCAGATTGCTCCAAATGGGATACAAGCCTTGTCTTCTCTATACATTCTCTACCACTTCCAAGGTTAGAACCCGTCTAGTTCTCATGAGGTACATTATTTGTTTGATTTTAGGACTAACCCCAGCCATAAGAAGACATGTTTTTTCCACCTCTTTCATAGGCAAAAATGGGTTAAGTACCTTCATGGTATAGCCCATAAATCGAATCCTGGGAAGTATTACACTGAATACTTCCTAACTACAGACATTAAAGACAACAACCTACCTTTTACACATGCCGATCCTTTTGATCATCCTCTCCCAACCAGGGAAATGCATGCTCAAGCAGAAGAACTTGCCAACATGCATCTAGATGAAAAGGACGTCGAAAAGTTAGTCTCCTTGGAGAGTCTCCGACTAGTAGGGTTGTTACTGATCAGTCAAGATATTGCTATGGGTAGCACAACTAATACAAAAACAATTGATTAGTCCAATGCCGACACTGAAGTAGTGACCGACCAATTTTCTCCTGTTCCATCCCCTCATCCACGCTGACCAGGTGGTCCTCTTATTAGAGAGCCTCCTTGTAAACATCCTCACCGACCCGCCTTCCTTGTCAAGCCTGGTAAAGTCAAAAGTATCGAGTCCGATAGAGAGGACAACTCATCATCAGAGGACGAAGATGAGTTTTTTAACAAAATTCGGTACTCAGGTTTTACTGATAGCAATCATAATTGGATTTCGTGATGAATTGTAGAGTTTTACTTTTCACATGTGTTCACTTGTTGCCTCTACTAACTCACTTTGTGCTTTTCTTTTATGCAGATCCAACTATCTTCAAGCAATTCAACACCCCCGCTTAAAAGAGGAAGACTAGAGAAGGTAGCAGCTCAACTCCTCCAAGCAAGGTTATAAAGACCACACCACACATCCAGGGAAAACAATCCGACCAGCCAGTTGTACCTTTGGCTCCTCTGTCACTTCCCCTTTCTGCTAGTCTATAGACTACTCGGCCAACTTGCTTAAGTGAGCCTCTTCCCATTAACTGTTGGTGAATACAACAAAGAGTTATTAGACCATACTCTTCACCATTCAACTACAACTCAGACATTCGAGACTTTACCCTGACAAAGCGTCGAAGTCGTCCTCCACAAAGGCCTCGCTCAGATTACGAGTGTAAGTATCTTATCATAAACATTTACCTTCTCATTGATCATTCTTATTTTAATATGTTTTGGTTATTTATTTCAGGGTCTTGTCACTGTCAGTCATGCCCAACGCCCAGCAGTTGACTATAAGGAGTTGATCAAAGTCTTGAATGATCAATTGGTGGAAGCCCAAGCCAAGATTGAAACTTTAACCACATCAGAAGAGGATCTTCAATCCAAGGCCGAGCAGGCGGAGAAGACCATTGCCGAGCGGGATGGATCTCTAAGAGAGTTGGCCGATGAGAACAAGAAACAAACCCAAACAAACAAGATATTGACTGATCAGTTGGAGAAAATGACTCGCGAGAATGAGGAGCTGAAACGAGAAAAAGAAGCTGATCTTTCTCGTTATGAGGAGATTTGTTTCAACTGCTTCTACCAGATATGGAAGTTGAACAAGCCCCTCAACCTCGACTTTCTCTTAAAGGAGGCCAGGGCAGAAGAGCTTGCCAAATGCGAGGCAAAGTCCGCCGAGGAGGCACCCAATCCAGCTGGTGTCGTGCCTGCTTCTCCTGCTTTATCATTCTGGCCGGAGGATGTCCCTAATGCCGAGGATGGTGTTGATCAACCTGGCAACAGTTTACTAGACCAGTGACCATGCTTTAGCCAACCAGAGAGTCTCCTATCCGACTAGTAGAAACTTATGTCTAACCAACAATTTACTTATTTTACTTATACTTTTGCAAAGACACTTCACTATGCAGTAGTTATTATATTTTGCTCCTACAACCGAGCTGTTGGCATTTATACTTTACTTTTCTTCGCTAACTTGAAACATTCTAAGTCTTTTTAGACTTAAAACATTATAAGTTTTTTTGTGAATAGTAAAGTCACTTTGATGTATGCCTTATATTTTCGCATGAGTACTTAGTTTTCTAACTTAGAAATTCTAGACATTTCATAAGTCCCTACTAAATATACTTTCTCACACTCTTATTGCTCTAATATTTTATGAGCATAATGTTTATTGTCACACGAATATTTGCTCCTAACTTGAAATTTTGAAAAATTCCAAGTTACTCAAGCTTTGTCAAACAAGTTAGCTTAATGGCCTTTTTTGACTTTGAAAATATTTTCGCATGAGTACTTAGTTTTCTAACTTAGAAATTCTAGACATTTCATAAGTCCCTACTAAATATACTTTCTCACACTCTTATTGCTCTAACATTTTATGAGATAATGTTTATTGCCACATGAATATTTGCTCCTAACTTGAAATTTTGAAAAATTCCAAGTTACTCAAGCTTTGTCAAACAAGTTAGCTTAATGGCCTTTTTTTTACTTTAAAAATTTACAAGTCAGCCTAAAAACAAATATCTTAACTCGTGCTCTTATTGCCTGTGTTAGATTATATATGAATGAATGGTTAGCAAATAACCAGCTCATAAACCAAACTTAAATAACAAGTTAAACAACTTGAAATTAAGCTACCACTCTAAAAGCGGTATATAGTGATAATATATCCATAAACACTCACCATTCCAATGGTTCCTGATCAAGCTCCGTTCACCTAATCTCATCCTAGCACTCCAGCTCATGTCGAAGTGTCTGGACATACTTCTCCCTTTCTTTGTTACTATCCCCAGCCAAGTGTGGACCTCCACATATAGTGTCTAAGGTAAAATCCACAGGCTCGAGTTGCAAGGGTAGAGATCTCTGTCGTTTGAACACAGGATTGTTGTTGCCTCCTTTTCCTTGGGGTGTCTCTACTCGGTACTTTTTCAACTGGCCCAATCAGAGAAGAAATTCTTTGAGGTGATTGCATTCATTCGTGTCGTGACCATAATCTCCATGGAAACGACAAAACTTATTCATGTCTCTCTTACTCATACCTCTTCGTGAATAGCAAGATATATTTCCGCCCGGCTGGTCGAGAGAGTGGTGTAATCAGTGAACTGAGGCTCATACTTGGTTGGCTCTTCGTTTGAACTCGACTTAGCCTTCTTTTCTTCATGGCGGTTAGACCCATTATTCCCACGTTTCTTTCCACCATTTTGACCATTTCCACCATTCTTAGGAGGGTCAGCCGATCCGCCCGGATTGTTTATGCATTTCTCCTCTTTCTTAATTGCGTCATCCAATTTCATATACTTGTTCGCTCAGTCAAGAAATTTTTGGAGTGTTGAAATTGGATTGCGATGTATACTATCCCACAAAGGGCTCCGATAAGTTATCCCAGAGGATATGGCAACCATCTTCCCCTCGTCTCCGACAGCAGTTGCTCGGTTGGCTTCTCCTATGAATTTCTGTATATAATTCTTTAGAGATTCATCCTTTCCTTGTCTGATATCAGCCAAGTGGTTGGCATAAACTGGAGGAGTCTGAGCAGCGCTGAATTGTCTATAGAATTCCTTCCTGAAAGTTTCCCAAGAGGTAATGGAATTCTGCTTGAATTTCCAATACCATTTCTAGGCAGTATTGGATAATGTAGCCGGAAAGACTCTACACCGGTAATCGTCACTTACTCCGAGCAGCTCCATTTGGTCCTCAAATTTCCCAACATGTCTAATGGGATCTGCCTTTTTTGTATATACTACCAGCACCGGTGCTTTATACTTTGCTGGCGGCTGGGCTGCCCTAATCCGAGCACAAAACGGACTACCACTTCTGTGGTCTACCACATCCATCCCGGAATGACGTTTTGACAAACCTTGCTCTGCGGCCGTTAGCGCATCAAGCTGGGCTTGGATGGCTGGTGCAACCGATGAAGTTCCAAGGTCTCGATTGCCTGGTCGGGCATTTTCACTTGGTGCACTGTCATCAAGTATTTCTAATTGGCTCGCAGGGTAGTTCAGATTTTTCCCTTCGACTGGGACGTTCCTCCTCTTGTCACTAATAACATCCCTTAAATCCTTCCAGGAAGTGCGTCCTCCTTACCGATCAAACACTGTGCTATTAGACTTTTCAGAAGGCTTACTGCACGAGACTTGCTCTCTCCCACTACGCTGCTGGCCGGGATGTAATGGAGGATTTTTGGTACGCCCCGGGCAGTCTTTCCCTCCTTGTGGGTCGTTGCCTTCTTTATCCTTTGACCGATCAGTGTGATTACTATCTGCCTCATCACGACCATATCCATATTTAAACTGCGAAGTTTTCTTATTTCGAGGAGTCCTGGTCTGATCCTGCCTGGGTGGAGTCTTCTTGTTACCCGGCCAGTGACTTCCTGATCTAGAAGTTTCTAATCGGTGGCTCCTGGAGGGAATTCTAGAGTTCTCCCTTTGTGTCGAGGCAGTTTCGGAGCGGACCCCGTCGTCCTTTTGACCAGGGGGGTTACTCCTACTTCTGCCCGGTCCCCGAGAATTGGCTCTGCCAGCGGTCCTCCGACCAGCATTATTATTCCTTGCTCCCTGGGTGGCTGCTCCTCGTGCTTGTTAGATAAAGCTTATACAGGATCTTTATTTATTTTCATGTATATCTAATATTAAACAAATTAATACAAGATAGCCTAAAACATGTTTCTAAAATTGAATTCAAAGAGAAACAAATAATATAATACTTACAATATACGCAGCGGAATTAAGAGTCCTTCCTTCAGTTTCTCTAACTCTTGTGTCCTTTCTGTCGCAGAGTATTATCAAGAAACTGAACCGATCTTCTATTTTCTTCACGATCTTCCAATGTATCCTTAGAACCACCTAGACTAGTGTGGGCAATTCTCAACACATGAGATAGATATAGAGAGAAGAAGAGAAAATAACAAAGAGGTTTAGAAAAGGACTTGTGTTTAGAGAGAATCTAAAACTATCAGAAAATCTGACTTGTGACTTATCTGTCGTCTCTTCTATTTTCTCTCTAAGCACTCCTTTTATAGACTCAATTATGCCATTTAATTTAATTAAAAAATCAATAAAATAACAGCCATTTTGAAGCCCTAGATCGAAATTATCATGGGCTATAGGCCCGTGAAATTTCCCATTTGATTATAAGCCCATTGGACTTAAAATCAAGGCCTGTATTATTTTCTATTAATTTAATTAATTAAATAATTATTTAAATCCTTTATCAAATTAATTATTTATAATTTGAACCTTGATTTGAATTTATTTATTAATTTAGATACCAATTTATCTTAATTAATAAATCTGCCATAATTTCTCTTTTCTTCTCAAAATTACACAACTCTGTGAAACTATCCAAAATTGACCTGGTCAACTTTGATAATTCTAATTGATAATTAAATCAATTAATTGAGACTATCTAGATGATTTTATCCAAGGTACAATGGGGACCATGGGCCTATGAAATCAAGCTCCAATAAGTTATCATAAATCTAACAAATAAATTTACTAACTTATTAATTCCTCGTGACTCCACTATAGACTTGGAATTGCACTCTTGAATTCATAGAACGTTCTATAACAAATATAGATACGCTATTAATTATCCATTGTTACAACCATAATTGTTACTCAATCCTCTATAGACGGTCTACAATGAGATAGGACTAAAATACCGTTTTACCCCTCATTGTATTTTATCCTTAAAACACTTAGTTCCTTGTAAATGATATTTCAATAAACTAATTTAATTACTGAAATGAGATCTCTATCATTTAACACCTTGAACCAAACTAAAAGGAAACCATCATTTCACTTCTTCATCAGAAGCTATAGATGTTCATATCTATGATTAACACTCCCACTCAATTATACTACCGAGTTCCCAAGATGTAAGTATGGGCTAGTCCGTAGGGTAAGCTGGTAACGAACAAGTCAAATAACTCAAATAATACAGTCAGTTAGAATACTAACCACTCAGAATTGAGATTGAATTGACCTATGGTCAACTATATGATATGACTAGAATAGATAATAACGGTATGTTTACTTATCTTATCAACTGTCAATATCGGTCCTGTCCGATGTAACAAATACATCCGATCTTATCTACTTTGCTAATGTTCTGGAAATAACATAACACTGTAATGTGTAAGTAGATCATATCGTAGATTGGCAAGTCATTGTAAATTCGGTGTATTGACTAATCTTAGGACTAACTTATTTTTGAACATATAATCATATTTATATTCCACTGTGATTACGTCACTATAAATAAGATTAGCTATATGCTCGGGATTTAATAGAAGTTTATATTAAACAAATAATCATGAAAATAAAACATGTGAGCAAAGTGATTGACCAAGTCAAAAAATGATTTCTATTCTTTTATTGATAATAAAATGAGATTACAAAGAATTTGGGTTTTAATTAGGGCATAAAACCCCAACAGTGCTGCGGTCTGGGCATTGGCCTGGGTCAACCGAGTGGCTGCTAGAGCAAGTGCAGCCTCACGATGTTGTCGTTCGGCCTCCTCCTATCGTGAGAGAGAAATAATGTATCTTTTTATATACACTTGAGAAACTTAGATGAATCTGACTCAACTAAGTTTCTCAAGTGTATATAAAAAGATACATTATTTCTCTCTCTAAACTCTCAGTAAATGCCCCAAGTAACGCTCCCAAAAGTCTCAAAACTAAAGAGTTCTTTCAGTCTAACAAAGATCAAATCCCCTAAATGATGCCATGAGCCATTTATTTATAGGCTCATGGATCGTACATGAGAAATATCCCACTTTGACGGGGTCCTTCGTTATTTCAACAACTTTAATTAATGAATAATAAACAAATTCAAATTACAACAATATAGCTATTATTTCGGGATGTTTGAGATATTCTCGCGGAAATTGCGAATAATTCAGGTTGAAGCTGTTACTGAGGCTTTACCGAAGAGTCACTTAGATGGTAACTTCTTAGAACCAAATCCATCCCCGAAGTAACTGGTTGACCAAGACAACGCCAAAGACACTACCGGTCAGCATAGGCAATGCACATCACTGGTCGGCATGGAACACTCTGGTCGGCATGGAACACTGGTCGGGCATAGGCAAAGCCCCCACTGGTCGGGCATGGAACACACTGGTCAGCTAAGTCTATTTCTTGATCAGTAATATCACAACTTCACAGGTCAACATCCCACCTTTACACTTCTTTATTCAACACATTTATTGACTATCAATGTGTCATTGCCACTTGTCCCATCCGATTGCCACTTCAACATAAATATTTTTGGGGATAACAATAAGCACCTGCAATATTTTTAAACATCATAAGTATGGTAGAGAAATAAGTTGAGGCATGGGAGCAAGGAAATAAGAAGTTGAAGGTTGTGTTGAGCTTCGTTGTTGTCGAATGAGGTTGAGTTAGTTTCATTGTTGTTGGGGGAGTTGGAGTTGATCGAGTGAGAGTTTTGCCAAGATATGTTCGTCTCTGTCAAAGGGAGATGGACTAGGTTGTGCCCAGATATGTGTGGCTAAGGGAGGTTTACAGCAGGGAAAATGCCCCAAATCCATAGGACAACAGAGGGAGAGTTTGGGGCTAGAATCGGCGGGATGAAGAGAAGGCGGGAGGGGGGATAGAAGAAAGAAGAAGATGAGGAGAACAAGAGAGAGAATAGTTTTGTTTTGATTAAAATATGATTTTTTTTTATAAATTTTCATATAATAATGTTTTATTTTATATAATTTAATTCATTAATTAAAAATTTTGAGGGTATTTTGGTCATATTTGAAAATAGTTTGACCAAAATTGGATTTAGGGTATTAAAGTAATCCATTTTGCAAAACATGTGGTCCAATTTATCATTTAACAAAACATAGATGTTGGTCGAGTATTTGGGAAAAACACATGATCCAAACTGATATTTTTTATTTTAACTTGTTATAATATAGATTTATGTCTAGGTAATTTTTTAAATTACGTATACTTTAAAAAGTTTGTAATTTTTAAATTAATATTATTAATTGACTATAATAATATCTATAATGAAATAATTAGGAGAATGTTTTGTAATTTATAAATGATATAATAATGACAAAGAATATTATATTTTAATAACTCCTAACACACAAGAAAATGACAACTACATTTGTATAATTAATAAAACAATAGATTTTAGTTAAAACAAAAATTAGAAAATTACACAGTTGAACAATAAAATAAGCCTACGTTCGTGAGTCATTTTATATTTTATTATTGAGAGGTAAAGAAAGAGTTAGAAATGCATATTTTAAGTTTTCTCTATACCCTAAGGTTTTGTTTGTACCTTGAATTTTAGCAAGGAGAAATTTTATGAGGGAAAATAAAAAGGAAAAAATATAGGAAAATATTTTCCATAAATTTAATAAGAGATTTTTTTGTAATATTTTTTTTTTTTTTTTATGTATTTAATTATAATTGTTGTAAATTTTAAAAAAATTATGCTACATTTAAGTTTTAATTTTTCTAGAAAAAGAAGTCTTAATTTATTGATTCAATCCATGAGAAAATAAAATCAAAATTTTTTATTTTTTTCCATCTTCAAATTCAAACTCCAAACAAAGTCTAAATTAAAACAAAGAAATGGCAGAATTTCGGTATAATCAAAGACGTGTCACATACATATAATATTTTTCTTTCATTATTTGTTGTCGGATAATCTTAACCTACTCTTTCAAAAAAACAAAAAAAATTGGGACATTTCCCTTTTTGTTGTAATTTGAATACTGAATGAAATACATGTAAAAAATATATATCTTTTAAATACATAATGGGGCTGTTTGGATATATTTTTATTGTTTTTGTTTTTTCAAATATAATAATTATTTTTATTTTTTAAATTATCAAAAACAAAAATATGTTTAGTAATAGTACTGATTTTTTTATAAACAACTAAGCTAAAAAAATAAAAAATTGGTTATGTTTTACCATCATAATCTTCTGCAACCAGCGAACCACCACTAATGAGCACAGCAACGATGAGCACCAGCAACCTTCGACGAAGTTCTGAGTCACCGGTCACAGGCGCGCACTTGTTTTCTTTTATGGCCAGAGGAAGAAAAAAATGACGTGAACAGACAGAGAAAGAGGAAAAAATTGTTTGAAAACATTTTGAAAGCAAGAAAAACTTGTTTTCAAAATTTAAACAAACCAATAACAAAAACAAAGAAGGTTTTTGATTCCTTAACTAAAAATCTGTTTTTTGTTTTTAAAACCTAAAAACTGTTTTCTGAAACCAAGTAGGGGTGTTTGATATTATTTTTAGAAAACAATTTCTAAAAACAAAGTTACAAAAAAGAGAAAATTTTGAGAACAACAAAAAATTGCTTTTAGTTCTTCTCAAATTTTTTTTTTGTCAATTTTTTTCTCATATAACCTTTTTAGTTATTATTATCTCACTTCATTTTCTCTCTCATTAATTTATTTCTTATCGCTTTCTCTCACATCACTTTCTTTCTCATCACTTTTGATCTCCTTATTTTCTCTCTCATTATTTATTTCTCTTTCATCACTTTCTACATCCTCGTTTTTTATCTCCTCATTTTTTCTATCTGGTCATTTTCTTTCTCATCACTTTCCTCTCTCATTTTTTTTTCTTGTATCAATTTCTTTCTTCTCAATTTTTTTTCTTTAAAATTTCTCTCCTTACTTTCTCTCTCCTTATTTTTCATCATTTTTTTTCTTTCACATTATTTTATCTCATTATTTATTATAAACTTTTAAAAGATTTTTATCTTTGTGAATATATTTATTAATTTTTTATTTAAGATTTAAAAAAAAAACTAAAAAAATTATTTTTAGAAAACATTAATTAAACACCTATTTTTTTAAAACTACAAAAACTATTTTCTGTTCTCATTTATGAAAAACACAATTTTAAAAACAAAAAACAAAAAATAATACCAAACACGCCCTAAGTTACCCAACATTGTTTTTTAATTTTATTTTCAGATTTTTATTAAAATAAACAAAAAAAGTTGTTTATTTGATAGTTACCGAACGGCCCCAATATTACTAGGAAATTAATATACCTAATCGATGAACTCATCTTTACCAGGTTTGCTCACAAACGTGCTCAAAGCATGTACACCAATTATATGAGAATATATTTTCTAAGTATTGTAGTTGAGGGAATTTTTTTGTGTGGACATTACACTATTTTTGTGCTAAACCAATACACAAAATAGTGTTAAGGGTTAAAAATGGTCTCCAAATTCCAAATTGAAGACCCTGATTGATTTTTCAAAACATATCAGAACTCTTTATTTCAAATAAAATATAATGGACGATTAAGATTGTGTGGCGATACTACTCCCGCGTTTGTATGGGATGGAAACAATAGTTGGATACCAAACGTGTTTAGGCAGTTCAAGAACAACAGATAGATACAACGGACTGGATTACAGTGATTTCTGCTAAGTCGACCCCAAAAGTACGGCCTTATTAATCGATTGTAGGCCACATATGTATGCATAAAATCGAAGCAGGCTTATGCACTACGTACTCTCTCTGCCTACTATTTCGCTCTACTTGTGGCCTAATTTATAATAATTAAGTAAAAACAAAGCCCTTTTCAGTTAGAACGGGCCCGTATTGTTAAACCAGTGTTAGATTTATAAACAACGAGATTTGGGAAAGCCTCCCAAATTGGTGCCCAATGAAATAATCACATGTGTTTTTGCACCCATTGCTTTCTACTACATTAATTAAGATACTTCTTATTTGGCTACGGACAATATATGAAATGACTTTTCCTAATAATAGTTCATGTATAGAAGACAAGTGTATATATAGAGATCATTATAGTACAACTTTTATTTTGAAAAAAAAAATTAATTTAAAAAAATAATTATAATAAATCATATTTGTGCATATGCTAGATATAAACTACGTATAATACATTTACTTAGTTTTATTTATAAAATTTATTAATTATATTTTGTTAAATTTGTATTGTTGTCATATAAATTTAAATAAATAAACAATATTATATATAAAAAAATAACATAAATATATTAAATGAAAAATTAAACCAAAATCTTATTTATGATTTTTTTTTAAATATATATATAATATGATAACTTTTTTTAAATATAAATGATATTTTTGTAATAAAAATTATATATTATTATTATAATAATAATATTTTATATTATTTTAAATTGATATTGATATAAGTATTAAGTATTTTGTATTAAATATTATCATAATAATAATATGTTATAATATTTGAATTGATATTAATATAATTAATAAAAAATTATGATTATATATTATTATCATAATAATATTTTCTAACATTTAAATTTATATTAATATAACTATTAGATATCTAGTCTTATATTGTATATTATTATAATAATGATATTTTTATAATTTTTGAATTTAAATTTAAATTTATATTAATATAATTATATAGAAGTCTACACAATTTTTATATAGAAGATATATCATTCTTTCTAATAAATATAAAATATAATTTTTCAAATTATACCTCTTTTTTATCAAGTTGGATTCCCTTCTCCCAATATAAAAAATATAAATATATATATATATATATATATATTTCTACTAATAAAAGTTAATTAATCTTATTATACATGTACTAAATAATTTTTGCCCTGAACATGCTCCTACATATTAGTCGACCAACTAGGAATGAACAAGCGAGGATGCAAGTTTATATAATAATGAGACTAAACTTCCAAAAACCAGCTTTAATAAATTAGTACGAATTCCTGTAGTGTATAATTGTAAAGAGAGGCAGCATGATTTAATTTTGTAAAGACTAATTGCAAATTGCAAACGAAGAGGGTTGTCTTGATTGTAAGCTGACATATCACAAGTCATTAACGACCCACCCCTTCAGTCACAGAGTGTAAAGATTGAAATTAATTAACATCACAATTGTCACCTTAGTTTCAAAATTTTAAATTAAGAGAAAGATTTTCATCCCTTAAAGAGAGAGAGAGAGAGAGAGAGAGAGAGAGAGAGATTTTCATATGAAGTGTACAATATATGCACTAACTCTATTTAATTAATTAGAGTGGGTAATCCAATAATATAATCATCTCTTAAAAAAAGAAAAGAAAAGAAAATTGCGATGATAATGTATGTTAGTTTATATATTCGGCTCTAGATTTGATTTTCGAACTGTACAGTACTTGTTACAAAACCCAATTTGCCACCTAACTCACTTGGTATATAGTAAGCTAAACGAAAGGTGTTGTACACACTGCCACACACATGTTGATCAGGTGCTCTTTGTCTATCTGACCAAGTTTTCCCGAACCACACAAAAATATTATTGATATGTCTCTCTCACATGTTTTGTCACTGTCAAGGGAACAATAATGAAAGACATTGTCTATTATTATTATTATTATTATTATATTGTGACTAGCTTTACCACTATAGCGTCATATATATATATAAATGTGAAAAAATAAAAATTAATGAAAATAGCTTTATTTTTAAATGATTTTGCATTTTTATTTATTTTTGATAAATTTTTATAAAATAATTTCTGTCTAAAATTTGATCAGTTGTCTAAATTTTTTGACCAGTTGTCTAAAATTTTCGACCGATTGATTGACTTTTTCGACTATCTATCAAAATTTTACACTATCTATCTAAATTATGAAATATTATTTTACAAATAATTATTAAAATTAAATTAGAATACAAAGTAATTTTAAAAAATAGATCATTGTGCAAGAAGTCCTTTAATTTACATACCTTTCTAAAGGAAAAGCAGCTTGCAAAAGCTGCTGCTAACTAATTAAAAAGAATCACATAACCAATTGAAAAGGGTTAGAGCCAGTGTTGCTGCTACATGCATAATATACTGAAGATCAGCTTAGAGTCCTATAACCCTAATAAATTAACCATGTTCACACGATAAAAGAACCTTTCATATATAAACTCAAGTTGTATTATAGGACAACCAAAACCAGAAAGCTCATCGATCAGCTTTCGCAAAAAAAAAAGGCAGCATCTTGTTAGGTTAATTTTAGCCTATCTTTTTAAGTGTCTTTATCAGTGTCTTTTTAATGGTTTTTGTGTTTTTGGAGCGGAATTATGCTTGTTTTTGCTTGATTTCAGGTTAAGCTTATGTTTTGGGCATTTGGAGTGGATTGTGTAGAAATCAAGCATTTGGAGTGGATTGTGCTGAAATTTCAATTAGGGCCGCGGCTCAAGAATTGGCGCCGCGACGCTCTTGCGTATTAGAGCTGCGGTGAGCCCCTTTCCAGAAACTCGAGATTTAGCCTTTGCCGAGTAGGGCCGCGGCGCAGGAATTGGCGCCGCGGCGCTAGCGTCCGTACACCTCAGAATTTTTAAGGGCAATTTCATCATTTTGGGAAGATATAGAATGAGTTCTTCATTCTGAAAAGGGGATCGCGATTTTTGACAGTGGAGACAGACAAAAAGAGAGAAAAGACAAGAGAAGACGGATTTTGGAGCAAGCGTGGGCGATCTCTGACAACTCCCCATCTAGTTTCATCCTCTTTTTCTTTGATTTCCTATGTTATTGTTTATGTTAGTTTGATTATGGATTTGATTAATGAGATGATGAGCTGAACTCTTATTAGGGATTTGATGGATATTGACTGAGATCATCCCATGGTTAATGCTATTTGATTATTTCTTCTTGCTTGCTTATGAAATTTGTTCATCTTTATGCTTAATGTATGCTTGAGATTGATCACCTTAAGCATGATTCATGACCCTAATGTGAAATCTGAAAAGTGAATATTAGGAATGCTCTAATTGAATGAACATAGGTTTTGATGCGAAACGAAAGTATTCGCATAGCTTATGTGACTTATAGATTATTACTTAATGCGAATTGATTGTTGTGCTATCTCAGAAATGCAATAGTTGACAATGCAATTTAGAATCTAAATGATCTGAAAAGAGTTTAGGTGATTTTATAATCTGTCATTTCATTGAAAGAAGAAGAATAGTTAACTAGTTGTTGATCCCAAAAGAGGGTGTTTTAATATTTAAGCTCGCAAGTGCACGAATCGTTTCGGAATATAATGTTCATGTAAGTACGAGGTCGAACCCATGGGAGTTGACTAACATCAAAAGAAACTATTTCAAACAAAGCAAGAATATTCTAACCTAGTTCCAAATATTTGATGAGATTTTGTTTTAGAAAAATAAAACACAAGTAATAAAAAGATTTAAGATTAAATAGAAAAATTGTTTTCAAATGAGATATATAAAATAAGATTATTAAGATTTTAGAATCCACAAAATGCAAGTTCAATAGTATTTATAAGTATATTGATTCCCAAGTTTTAATATAGTTGAAATAAATCACACTATATATTTTTTCAAAATATATTTTCTATTCAAGCACAAGTTACTCTTTCAAAAAGGTAGGACTTTTCTTCACTTTTATAAGATATAATTTCTAAGCATTAGTTGTGTTACAACCTAATGAAACTACAAAAAATCAAAGAGATTATGTTTAGGCAAAATATGATACTTATGCTCTAAGAATTAGATGTAAACAATTTAATGAAAAACATTTAATCAAAGAATATCATATTTTTTTGCATAATGAATAACTAAGTGTAATATGCTTTAACACTCAATAATAGATGAAAAATGCATATCATTGATAGAAAAATCCATAAACAATGTTACACAAATGGGAAATCAACATACAATAAAAAATACTATCTAGTTACATTTTGCTTCATCATCATCTTAATAACCTTTGAAAAAGATTAGAAGCTCATAACTAGATAAAAATTACAAAATAACATACTTGACATGCTCTTCAAAAGATGAAAATGGTAGAGAGAAACTAGTGAAAAGAAGAGAGAAAAATGTGTAGAAGAGGTAGAAAAATATGAAGAAGAAGAGCTCCCCAAATGGTCTTACAAGACTCTATTTATAGGCAAAAATATGGAGATTAAATTAATCAAATTAAAATAAATAAATTGATTAATTTAATTGTGTTGGGAAGTGGTAGGATAAATAGAGTAAGTGTAAGAGTATTGGAAAGATGAAATGTTTGGTTGGGTAAAAGATTAGTGAAAAGCTATGGTAAAAAAAATGAATTAGGAATGTTTATTTAGGTAAGAAAAATAGGGAAGAGTAAATTGATATTTGAGTGAAAAATATTGGGAATGAAAATGTGATTTTTGGGGTCTTTTTGTGGCTGTTTGACAGCTTGGTTGACTGGCCATTTGGGCCTTGCATATTGGGCCCAAAGGAGACTCTTTTGTCTTGGGCGGTTTGGGCTTGAAGGGTGGCAGGGAGGTGATGTTGGCGAGGCAAAGAGCTGGCTGCTGAATGGGCCCGTACGTTGGTGATATATGCTGAAAAAGCTGGGAGGCAACTTCGTACGTTGATGGAGCTGAATGCTGGGCTTTGATGGAGCTGAATGCTGAGGAAACACATAAAGGCTGATGGTGTGACAGCTGGCGTGGTGCATATGTGATGGCTGGTGCAATCAGGAGGCTTGGTGATATGCCACATGCTGGGAGCTGGTTTCGGCGTGGCCCTTGCTGAAGGGAAAGTGGACTGCTTCGGATTGGGCCAGGCAGCAGGTGGAAGTTGGGCTCGGGCATGGGCCTGGCATGGGCCTGAAGACAAAAGTGCCACTTCTTTGCTTTTCCTTTACAAAAATATCATTTTTTTTCCACCAATCTTCTTGCTTTTCAAGAGCAAATAGCATAAAAAAAAAATTCCCTATAAAACAAACATAAATTAAATTAAAACTAAATATTTTCAATAATGCAATATACAACAAAAGTTCAATGAAAATATTAATTAAAATTTAATTTACTTAAACATTTAAGCTCAAAATTGCATCTTTTTATTCCTAACTTAACAATATTAATTTTAAATAATTAAACCATAACATTTTACAATAATATAACAATAAAAACACACAAAAATCCATAAAATTAAAATAAGCCTAATAAATTCAAAAAGTAATTAAAACTTAATAATTTAATTAAAAACTTAAGAACTACATCATTTTTAGCTTAAAAAATGTGGTAAAATAACTCTAATTTCTAGAGTTATCACACCTCCAAACTTAGAATTTTGCTAGTCCTCAAGCAAAAGAAAAATAAAAACACAGATTTTTTTTTATTTGGTGATATCAAAAATGTCCTCAAAGATTGCATATTGAAAATAATTTATAAAAAATATGAATAAAAATTAAGCTTATGTAATTAATTCCATAGTCAATTTTGCTTTGAAAATATATTTTAAATTAGAAGTCCAAAACTATTTATCAAGTTATTATGTGAATTTTGGAAAAATTGTTGTAATAAACTATTTATTTCACATATTATGATGAATAGTTTTTTTTCAAAATATCAATTTTTTTTTTTAAGCAAAATTGACCCAAGAATTAAACACAAAGCTTAAGAAAGATTCATATATTTTTTAAACTAAAATCAAACTCAATCAAGGGTATTATCATAGGAAAAACGGATATCACCAAAAGGGTTTTTTCTTTGTTTTTTTTTGTTTTTGTTTTTTTTTTTGTTTTTTTTTTAATTTTTAGATAGAAAATAAAGTGCAAAAGTACAAAACTATATATAAATATATATTACTAGAGAGATAATATTTTTTTGTGTTTTTTTTAATAGAAATTCTACCCAAAAAAAAAAAAAAAAATAATTCTACCATTTTCAACACATGAAAGAAGTAACCAAATAAACCCACTACCCCCAAAATTAAATTATGCATTGTCCTCAATGTATCAAAATACAAATATAAATTGACGTGTGAAAGAGTTTAGAGTTTAGAATGGTCGTACCTCATCATAGAGCATGTCAAGAGTGCAATAAAAAAGAAACAAAAATCAAAACAAGAAGTTAACCTAAAAACATAAATAAAACACACATTTACCAATAATTGATGAGAGCGATCAAGGACCATGGTAAATAGGATCCTCAAGAAGGATTTCATCCACTTTGGCAGTTTTCAATTCTAAAAATGGTTTCAATTTTTGTCCATTCACTTTGAATACATTACCATTATTAGGATTTTCAATTTCAATGGCTCCATGTGGAAAAACAGTGCGAACAATGTAGGGACCTACCCACCGAGAGCGTAACTTCCCCGGGAAGAGATGCAAACGAGAATTGTATAAAAGGACTTTTTGACCGGGAGAGAAATCTTTTCGCAAAATGTTTTTGTCATGGTAAATCTTCATTCGATCCTTATATTTTTTTGGAATAATCATATGCATCATGCCTAAGTTCTTCTAACTCATTTAATTGAAGCTTTCTTCTCTCACCCGCTTTGTCTAAGGAAAAATTCAATTGCTTAATTGCCCAATAGGCTCTATGTTCTAGCTCAACGGGTAAGTGACATGCCTTTCCATACACAAGTCTATAGGGGGACATTCCAATGGGTGTTTTGTATGCAGTTCGATATGCCCATAATGCATCAATGAGTCTTAAGGACCAATATTTCCTAGATGGATTGACAGTTTTCTCTAAGATGTGCTTAATTTCTCTATTTGATATTTCAACTTGACCACTAGTTTGTGGGTGATAAGGTGTAGTGACTTTATGTGTAATACCATATTGTTTCATTAAATGCTCAAAAGATCTATTACAAAAGTGTGTACCGTTATCACTAATGATAGCACGTGGTGAGCCAAACCGAGAGAAAATATTTTCTTTCAAAAACTTAAGCACAACTTTATGGTCATTTGTGTGGCATGCAACAGCTTCAACCCATTTAGACACATAGTCAACACCAACAAGAATGTACAAGTTACCAAAAGAGTTAGGAAATGGACCCATAAAATCAATGCCCCAAACATCAAATATTTCAACAATAAGGATAGGATTCAAAGGCATCATGTTTCTTCTAGTTACACTTCCTAACATTTGACAACATTCGCAAGATTTGCAATAAACATAAGTGTCATGAAAAATAGTAGGCCAATAAAATCCACATTGTAAAATTTTCAAAGCAGTTTTCTTACCACTAAAATGTCCACCACATGCATGATCATGACAAAAAGATATGATTTTAAGTTGATCACAGCTTGGAATGCATCTCCTTATTATTTGATTAGGGCAATATTTAAACAAATAAGGGTCATCCCACATGAAATGTTTCACTTCAGAATAAAATTTAGATTTGTCATGCTTAGACCAATGAGAAGGAATTTCACCAGTGACCAAATAATTCACAATGTCAGCATACCAAGGCAAAGAAGATATATTCATGAGTTGTTCATCAGGAAAAGTTTCAGTTATAGTGGTGGAGTCATTATTAGTCTCAACAACAATTCTAGACAAATGATCAGCAACAACATTTTCAGAACCTTTTTTATCTCGTATCTCTAAATCAAATTCTTGTAAAAGCAAGATCCAACGAATTAAGCGAGATTTAGCATCTTTCTTCGACAAGAGATATTTCAATGCAGCATGATCAGAATAGACAATTATTTTAGATCCTAACAAATAAGACCTAAATTTCTCCAATGCAAACACAACAGCAAGCAATTCTTTTTCAGTTGTAGAATAATTTAATTGAGCATCGTTCAAAGTTTTGCTAGCATAGTAGATTACATGAGGTAACTTGTTAATTCTTTGTCCTAGAACAGCACCAATAGCATAATCAGAAGCATCACACATTATTTCAAAAGGAATATTCCAATCAGGAGGGCGAATAATGGGTGCACTAGTCAAAAGGGATTTTAATCTTTCAAAGGCAACATGGCAATCATTATCAAAGACAAAAGCATTTTCTTTTCCGAGCAAATGACATAATGGGCGTGAAATTTTGCTAAAGTCTTTTATGAATCTTCTATAAAAACCGGCATGGCCTAAGAATGATCTAATTTCTTTTACTGTTTTAGGTGGGGGAAGTTTTGAAATAAGATCAACTTTTGCTTTATCAACTTCTATTCCCTCAGATGAGATTACATGACCTAAAACAATTCCTTTTTTAACCATAAAATGACATTTTTCCCAATTAAGAACTAAATTCTTTTCTTTGCAGCGAATCAAAACAAGAGACAGATGGTGCAAACAGTCATCAAAAGAATTTCCAAACACAGAAAAATCATCCATAAACACTTCAAGATTTCTTTCAACCATATCAGAAATTATTGCAATCATACATCTTTGAAAAGTTGCAGGAGCATTACAAAGACCAAAAGGCATGCGACGATATGCAAAGGTTCCAAAAGGGCAAGTGAAGGTAGTCTTTTCTTGATCTTCAGGGGCAATGGGGATTTGGTTATATCCCGAATATCCATCAAGAAAACAATAATATGCATGGCCAGCTAAACGTTCAAGCATTTGATCAATAAAGGGTAAAGGAAAGTGGTCTTTTCTAGTAACATTATTTAGCTTTCTATAGTCTATACACACTCTCCACCCCGTTTGTACTCGAGTAGGGATTAATTCATTTTTCTCATTTTCAACAACTGTGATCCCAGACTTTTTAGGCACTACTTGAACTGGACTAACCCATTGACTATCAGAAATAGGGTAAATGATACCTACATCTAACAGTTTAAGTACTTCTTCCCTAACGACCTCTTTCATATTTGGATTTAACCTTCTTTGACATTCCCGAGAGGTTTTAGCATTTTCTTCTAGATGGATTCTATGCATGCATATGGATGGGCTAATTCCCTTGATGTCTCCAATAGTCCAACCTATGGCTTCCTTATGTTTTCTAAGGACATCTAACAATTTATCTTCTTGTTCTTTATCTAAAGCAGATGCTATGATAACAGGCAAGGTTTCAGACTCTCCTAGAAAAGCATATTTTAGATCTTCTGGCAAAGGTTTAAGGTCTAACTTTGGAGACTCGGAAATTGATTGAACATGATCTAAGGGTAAAAAGGGTTCAACTTTGGTTTCATTCAAGGGTATAGACTCTAACAAGGAATTCACATCATCATTAAAATCATCAATATGCAAGTTCATACCAAAGTATTTTTCACAAAAATCAAATAAGTCATTTCCATCATCTTCACACATACTCCCTATCATGTTAACTTCATGCACTTCCTCACACTCATCAGATTTAGCAACATTAAAAACATTTAATTCAACAGTCATATTTCCAAAAGATAGTTTCAATACACCATTACGACAGTTGATAATTGCATTAGATGTAGCTAAAAATGGTCTACCTAGAATGATGGGTATTTGAGCATGAGCATTTTCAACAGGTTGAGTATCAAGAACAATAAAGTCCACAGGGAAATAGAATTTATCCACTTTAATTAAAACATCTTCTATAATACCTCTAGGGATTTTCACTGAACGATCGGCTAATTGAAGTGTTATAGAAGTTGGTTTTAATTCTCCTAGACCAAGTTGCTTATACACAGAATAAGGCAGTAAATTCACACTAGCTCCTAAATCAAGTAAAGCTTTGTTAATAAAATGATCGCCAATAATGCATGAAATTGTTGGACAACCGGGATCTTTATATTTCACAAGGCTTTTATGTTGAATTATGGAGCTAACTTGTTCAGTTAAAAATGCCTTTTTTGGAACATTTGTGTTTCTTTTAACAGTGCAAAGGTCTTTTAAGAATTTAGAATAGGCAGGAATTTGTTTAATGGCATCTAAGAAAGGAATGTTGATGCTTACTTGTTTGAAAGCTTCTAAGATGTCACTATATTGGTTGCCTTTCTTGAGTGGAATTAATCTTTGTGGAAAAGGAGCTTTTGGGATGGAAGGAAGGATTTGAGCATCATCTTTTGACATGTCATTTATGTTGGAACTTTGAGGTTGGCTTTGGTCTTTTTCAACTTGAGGTATGTAATCGGGTTTGACAATTTGTTTTCCGGACCTAAGAGTTGAGATAGACTTAGCTTCTTCTTTATGACTAGGAGTTCCTATTTCATATTGGCCTTTAGGATTTGGGATGGGTTGGCTAGGAAATCTTCCTTTTTCTCTCTCGGTTACAGCATTAGCAAGTTGACCCAATTGTGTCTCGAGTTTGGCAATGGATTGAGACTGATTTTGTAAAATTTGTTGGGTGGATTGCATGCATTGTTGTAAGGTGTCTTCTAAGGAAGGATTTCTTTGTGGAGGGTAAGGTTGACTTGGTTGGGCATGATTTGGATTTGGCATGTGAAATTGGTTTCCTTGATTCATTTGTGGTTGGTTTTGTCTCCATGAAAAATTAGGATGGTTTCTCCAATTTAGATTGTATGTGTTGGAAAATGGGCTATCAGAAGAAGGTTTTCCATATGAATGTAAAGCATTAGCCTCTTCAGAAAATGTTTCAACAAAAGAAGGACATGATTGAGCATTATGACATGAACTAGCACATAAAGAACAAACATCTTTTTTAGATTGCACATGAGAATTCATAGATTGACTTATTACTAAGGCTTCTACTTTTCTTGCTAATTTATCAAATGATGTTCTTAAATCACTTTCTTCTTTTATTTCATATTTTCCTTCTCTTTTCGGTGACGGGTTGGCTCTAGACCTAGGCTCAGAATAATTCCATTGTTGTGAATTAACAGACAATTCTTCAAGAGCGTCCCAAGCCTCTTGCCCTTGCAATTTTAAAAATTTTCCAGTATGCATAGATTGAATCATTTGTCGGTTTGAAGGGGTTAAACCATCATAAAAGTATTTCACAAGTCTCCATTTTTCAAAACCATGGTGGGGACATTTCAATAATAAATCTTTAAATCTTTCCCAACATTCATAAAATTCTTCGTTATCTTTTTGATAAAATTCGGAGATTTCTCTTCTTAAACTATCAGTTTTGGACATGGGGAAAAATTTAGCAAGAAATTTATTAAAAAGTTGATCCCAAGTAGTTATGGTTCCAGTTGGAAGTGAGTTTAACCAAGCTTTGGCTCTATCTTTTAAAGAAAAAGGAAACAACCTAAGTTTAACCGACTCATCTGAAAAATTTTGAAAACGAAAGGTTGAGCAAATTTCCAAAAAGTCTTTTACATGCATGTATGGATCCTCTCTTTCTAAACCATAAAATGATGGTAACAATTGAATGATTGATGGTTTAAGTTCAAAATGAGTGGCATTAGTAGTGGGCAAAACAATGCATGATGGAGCATTAGATGAAATTGGTGAAAAGTATTCAAGAAGAGTTTTTTTCTTGCACAACATTAGTTTCTTGTTCCATTATGCTTAAATTTTCAAAAACACTTTCAATTTCACGTAAAGACACTAATTTTTTCACCAAACGATTTTTTGAATTACGATGCCAATGATGCATACAATGTCACAAGTTTCTCAAAGTAACACAAACAATCACAAGGAAACAAATTTCTGATGTGGAAGATCAGTTAGAACCGCAACCACAGAGCATACTTATAACAAGAAGAGATTACAATATTTATATAATTTTTTTGTTATGATTTTTATGATTTTTTTCTTTTTTTGTTTAACTTGTTCCCAGGCCTATTTGATTCCACTTACTCACAACTTAATAACAACTCCCCGAGGTTAATTAATAAGCGTGGATGTGAACTTTGCCAAATTTCCTTTAAGCAAAAATTGCTTATGTTGAAAGAACAAGCTTTGTTTTTTTTTAGTTTTTTTTTTCAAGTATTTTCTTAAACAATAAAATTACAACTAACTAAATGCGATAATTAAGAAGAAATAAAATAAAATGACAATAGCAATAGTAAATAGTTATATAAAAATTAGGAGGCACTTATGCCATCAACTAAATGATCAACAAAAAATAAAATTAGGAGGCACTAATGCCATCAACCAACAACAATAATAATAATAATAAAACTTAGGAGGCACTAGTGCCATCAACTAAGATAAATAAAAATAAATAAAATAAAATAAAAGCTAGGAGGCACTAATGCCATCACTAGAAGAGATAAATTGCTCAAGTATGTAGGAGGCAAAAATTGCACTCAACTATCAAGTATTTAGGAGGCACTAATGCACTCAACTAATAAGTAAGTAGGAGGCACTAAATGCCATCAACTACCAAGATATATATATATAATATAATATATAACAATATAAATATATTTATATAATATAAATAATATATATAATATAATATATAACAATATAAATAAATATATATATAACTTTCTTTTTTTCTTTTTTTTGATTTTTACTCTTCTTTTTTTTTTTCAATTTTTTTTATAGATATATATATATTTTTTTTACTTTTTTTTGTTTAAAGATAATTGTGCAAATAAAATAAAAAAAATAAATAAAAAAAAATAACTAGTAGAAGAATGTTACTTACCTTGTAGAAAGACCGTTTCTTTCTTGCAACTCTCCGGCAACGGCGCCAAAAACTTGTTGATCCCAAAAGAGGGTGTTTTAATATTTAAGCTTGCAAGTGCACGAATCGTTTCGGAATATAATGTTCATATAAGTACGAGGTCGAACCAATGAGAGTTGACTAACATCAAAAGAAACTATTTCAAACAAAGCAAGAATATTCTAACCTAGTTCCAAATATTTGATGAGATTTTGTTTTAGAAAAATAAAACACAAGTAATAAAAAGATTTAAGATTAAATAGAAAAATTGTTTTCAAATGAGATATATAAAATAAGATTATTAAGATTTTAGAATCCACAAAATGCAAGTTCAATAGTATTTATAAGTATATTGATTCCCAAGTTTTAATATAGTTGAAATAAATCACACTATATATTTTTTCAAAATATATTTTCTATTCAAGCACAAGTTACTCTTTCAAAAAGGTAGGACTTTTCTTCACTTTTATAAGATATAATTTCTAAGTATTAGTTGTGTTACAACCTAATGAAACTACAAAAAATCAAAGAGATTATGTTTAGGCAAAATATGATACTTATGCTCTAAGAATTAGATGTAAACAATTTAATGAAAAACATTTAATCAAAGAATATCATATTTTTTTGCATAATGAATAACTAAGTGTAATATGCTTTAACACTCAATAATAGATGAAAAATGCATATCATTGATAGAAAAATCCATAAACAATGTTACACAAATGGGAAATCAACATACAATAAAAAATACTATCTAGTTACATTTTGCTTCATCATCATCTTAATAACCTTTGAAAAAGATTAGAAGCTCATAACTAGATAAAAATTACAAAATAACATACTTGACATGCTCTTCAAAAGATGAAAATGGTAGAGAGAAACTAGTGAAAAGAAGAGAGAAAAATGTGTAGAAGAGGTAGAAAAATATGAAGAAGAAGAGCTCCCCAAATGGTCTTACAAGACTCTATTTATAGGCAAAAATATGGAGATTAAATTAATCAAATTAAAATAAATAAATTGATTAATTTAATTGTGTTGGGAAGTGGTAGGATAAATAGAGTAAGTGTAAGAGTATTGGAAAGATGAAATGTTTGGTTGGGTAAAAGATTAGTGAAAAGCTATGGTAAAAAAAATGAATTAGGAATGTTTATTTAGGTAAGAAAAATAGGGAAGAGTAAATTGATATTTGAGTGAAAAATATTGGGAATGAAAATGTGATTTTTGGGGTCTTTTTGTGGCTGTTTGACAGCTTGGTTGACTGGCCATTTGGGCCTTGCATATTGGGCCCAAAGGAGACTCTTTTGTCTTGGGCGGTTTGGGCTTGAAGGGTGGCAGGGAGGTGATGTTGGCGAGGCAAAGAGCTGGCTGCTGAATGGGCCCGTACGTTGGTGATATATGCTGAAAAAGCTGGGAGGCAACTTCGTACGTTGATGGAGCTGAATGCTGGGCTTTGATGGAGCTGAATGCTGAGGAAACACATAAAGGCTGATGGTGTGACAGCTGGCGTGGTGCATATGTGATGGCTGGTGCAATCAGGAGGCTTGGTGATATGCCACATGCTGGGAGCTGGTTTCGGCGTGGCCCTTGCTGAAGGGAAAGTGGACTGCTTCGGATTGGGCCAGGCAGCAGGTGGAAGTTGGGCTCGGGCATGGGCCTGAAGACAAAAGTGCCACTTCTTTGCTTTTCCTTTACAAAAATATCATTTTTTTTTTCCACCAATCTTCTTGCTTTTCAAGAGCAAATAGCATACAAAAAAAATTCCCTATAAAACAAACATAAATTAAATTAAAACTAAATATTTTCAATAATGCAATATACAACAAAAGTTCAATGAAAATATTAATTAAAATTTAATTTACTTAAACATTTAAGCTCAAAATTGCATCTTTTTACTCCTAACTTAACAATATTAATTTTAAATAATTAAACCATAACATTTTACAATAATATAACAATAAAAACACACAAAAATCCATAAAATTAAAATAAGCCTAATAAATTCAAAAAGTAATTAAAACTTAATAATTTAATTAAAAACTTAAGAACTACATCATTTTTAGCTTAAAAAATGTGGTAAAATAACTCTAATTTCTAGAGTTATCACTAGTGTTAACAATTGGGTAATCGAAGCAATTGAAATCATATCCCTATCTTCACATCCACTGTTAAACCCTTAATTTCTTATTTGTTGATTTAGCTTGTTGTGTTTTCTGCAATTTAATTTAAAAACCAATTTTTATTGTCACCAAATAGAAATATAAATCCAATTTGGTTAGTACTTGGCTGCAATTCCCTTGGGTTCGACCTCACCTGTGTGAGTACTACTTGTATGATATGTGCACTTGCGTGTATTAAAATAAAGCAACAAGTTTTTGGCGCCGTTGCCGGGGAATTGTTTAGTTAATATTACATTAATTGGATTAAATTCTAATTTGGTTTTCTTTTCACTTTTTGCTAACTTGTTTGTGTCAAACTCTTCTTATCTCATCTCAGGTACCATTGGTTTATGCGACGTCAAGGACCAGCTGCAAGAGTGCCTGTTGATCCTGAGATAGAGAAGACTTGCCGGCAAAACAGAAAAAACAAAAGGTTGGAAAGAGTTGCACACAGGATTGAGCAAGAGGAAGTTATGGCCAACTACGGTAATAATGGGGGTGCCATAGAAGACCCAGCTAATGGTCATAATCCACCCGACCGTAGCCTGAGGGACTATGTTTTGCCAACAATGACAGGGGTCCAGTCTTGTATAAGACCACCCACCATAGATGCAAACAATTTTGAAATAAAGCCAGCCATACTTCAGATGGTTCAATCCACAGTCCAGTTTGGGGGACTACCCACTGAAGACCCAAACATGCATCTCTCTAACTTCATGGAGCTCTGTCAGACATTTAAAATGAACGGAGTTAGTGATGATGCTATCAGACTTAGATTGTTCCCATTTTCTCTGAGGAAGCGAGCTAAGAGTTGGTTGGTATCTTTGCCACCTAACTCAATCAATACATGGAATGATCTAGCACTGAAGTTCCTCTCAAAGTTTTTCCCTCCAGCTAAAGCAGCTAAGTTGAGAGGAGAGATCAATAATTTTTCTCAGTTGGATAATGAGTCTCTTTATGAAGCTTGGGAGAGATTCAAAGAATTGATAAGAAAGTGCCCGCATCACGGAATAGAGAAATGGATGCTAGTCCATAATTTTTATAATGGGTTGTGTGGTACTACTCGCACACTCATTGATGCAGCAGCTGGTGGTGCGTTTATGAGAAAAAGCGCCAATGAGGTGTATGACTTGTTGGAAGAAATGGCCATGAATAATCAGCAGTGGCCAAGTGAAAGAAGTTCTTCAAGGAAAGTGGCCGGTATGTATGAAGTGGATGCAATTTCGAAATTGACCGCTCAAGTTGAGGCCTTGACTAAGCAATTGCAAGGCAATGTGATAACAGCTCCAGTGCAACAGGCCCAGACTTTGTGTGAAATATGTGGGGGCCCTCATGCCTATGAACAGTGTCAGTATGCTGATGTAAACAACATGCCTATGGAGCAGGCTTAGGCTATTGGGAATTTTCCTCGACAGAGCAACAATAACCCTTACTCCAATTCCTTTAATCAAGGGTGGAGGAATCATCCCAACTTCTCTTGGAAGAATGATCAGCAAGGCCAATCTTCAAGCCAACAACAGTCATTCCAACAACAGCCACAGGGGTTCTTTCAGCCAAGATTTAGACAGCAGCAACAACCCCAACCGACCACTCATCATCAGCAGCAACAAAATTTTGGTGGAAATTCTAATGCTCAGTCAGATGTGTTAAACCAATTCATGGCTGAAACTCGGTCTTCTATTAGAAATTTGGAGACCCAAATGGGACAATTGGCTACTCTCATGGCTAATCGTGCCCAAGGTAACTTGCCTAGCACCACTGAAGTCAATCCGAAAGAGAATTGCAAGGCAATCACGTTGAGAAGTGGGAAGAATTATGAGGGACCAAGTGAGAAGCAGCCAGTTGAAGAAGTGGGTCAGGATCAACAGGCACCGACACAAGAAGAAAAGAAGCACAGTGAGAAAAAGGCTACTGAGGGCATACCAGTAAAAGAGGCTTCCCCACCAATCAGTATTGAGCATCACATAAAGATTCCTTACCCCCAAAGGCTCCGTAAGAACAACATGGACAAGCAGTTTACTAAATTCCTGGAAGTATTCAAGAAACTGCACATCAACATTCCATTTGCGGAGGCCTTAGAGCAAATGCCGAGCTATGTCAAGTTCATGAAGGACATTTTGTCCAAGAAGAGGAAGATGGAGGATTTTGAAACTGTGGCATTGACAGAAGAGTGTAGTGCTATACTGCAAAAGAAGCTCCCTCCTAAACTGAGAGATCCTGGGAGTTTCACAATACCGTGCACTATTGGGAGAATTGAGGGAATAAATGCTCTTTGTGATTCGGGAGCTAGCATTAACTTGATGCCATTGTCAGTTTTCAAGAGATTACAACTTGGAGAAGCCAAGCCCACTACTGTAACTTTGCAACTAGCTGATCGTTCGTTGGCACATCCAAGAGGGGTAATTGAAGATGTCCTTATCAAAGTAGACAAGTTTATTTTTCCTGCCGATTTCATAGTTCTTGACATGGAAGAGGATAGCAATGTCCCCATTATCCTTGGGAGACCCTTCTTGGCAACAGGCCAAGCACTCATAGATGTTCAGAAGGGTGAGTTAAAGTTGAGAGTGCAAGGGGAAGAAGTTGTGTTTAATGTGCTCAAGGCCATGACCTATCCAGAAGCTAGTGACAATTGCTTTTCGGTTGATGTAATGGGTAATTTAGTGGAAGAGAGAAAACTGATAAATGATCCTCTTGAGTTGAGTTTGGTTGAAGATGAAGTTAGTGATCAAGATGGAAAGGAAGCTATGGAGTACGCAAAATGGCTTAATTCTTATGGGCCATTGAAGAGGAAATACTTTGAAGAGCTTGGGGCAGTACCAAAAAGGTCATTGCCCTCAGTTGAGAAACCCCCAGAGTTAGAACTGAAGGTACTTCCTGACCATCTGAGGTATGAGTTTTTGGGTGAAAACAAGACACTTCCGGTTATAGTTTCAGCTTCACTATCTGATGTGGAGACTGAAAAATTGTTGAGAATTCTGAGAGAGCACATGAAGGCCATTGGGTGGACTTTGGTAGACATCAAGGGGATCAGCCCCTCTACTGTTATGCACCGGATTTTAATGGAGGACGGGGTCAAACCAACCATCGATGCCCAAAGAAGACTCAATCCGCCAATGAAGGAAGTTGTGAGAAAGGAAGTGGTGAAGTGGTTAGATGCAGGGGTAGCTTACCCAATTTCTGACAGTGAGTGGGTGAGTCCGGTTCAGGTAGTACCTAAAAAGGGGGGGATGACGGTAGTGAAGAATGAGAAGAACGAGTTAATTCCAACAAGAACTGTTACTGGTTGGAGAATATGCATTGACTACCGCAAGCTTAACATGGCAACAAGGAAAGACCATTTTCCCCTTCCATTCATTGATCAGATGTTAGACAGACTGGCAGGAAAGGAATATTATTGCTTTTTGGATGGTTACTCCGGGTATCATCAAATAGTCATTGCACCAGAGGACCAAGAGAAAACGACATTTACATGTCCTTATGGCACATTCGCTTTCCGACGAATGCCATTTGGGCTATGTAACGCACCAGCAACTTTCCAACGGTGTATGATGGCTATTTTTTCTGACTTGGTTGAGAACTGTATAGAAATTTTCATGGACGATTTCTCAGTGTTTGGCTCATCGTTTGATCATTGTTTGAGGAACTTGGAGCTGGTATTGACTCGATGTGAAGAATCCAATTTGGTGCTTAATTGGGAGAAGTGCCATTTCATGGTTAGAGAGGGGATTGTTTTGGGACACAAGATATCACAGGAAGGCATTGAGGTAGACAAAGCCAAGGTGTCTACTATTGAGAATTTTCCCCCTCCAGTTTCGATAAAAGGGGTTCGTAGTTTTCTGGGTCATGCCGGTTTCTACAGACGGTTTATAAAGGATTTCTCGAAGATCTCCAAGCCATTGTCTAACTTGCTTGTTAATGGAGTGCCCTTTGAGTTTGGAAAGGAGTGTATGGAGGCTTTTCAAACTCTTAAGGAAAAATTGATTTCGGCACCTATAGTCATTGCACCGAATTGGGAGCTACCGTTCGAGTTGATGTGTGATGCAAGTGATTATGCTGTCGGGGCTGTGTTGGGTCAACGAGTTGACAAGGTTTTTCGCACCATCTACTATGCTAGTAGAACCTTGAATGATGCTCAGTTGAATTATGCTACTACTGAAAAGGAGATGTTGGCCATAGTCTTCGCTTGTGATAAGTTTAGGCCATATTTAATCGGGAATAAGGTTATTGTGTACACAGACCATTCGGCGATCAAATACCTTATGACCAAGAAGGATGCCAAGCCAAGACTAATCCGATGGGTCCTTCTCCTCCAGGAGTTTGAATTAGAAATCAGAGACAAGAAGGGTACCGAGAACCTAGTAGCAGATCATTTGTCAAGATTGGAGTCAGAAGAGGGTCAGAATATGAAGGAAGTCCAGATAAACGATGAGTTCCCTGATGAGCAGTTGTTTGCTTTAAAAGAAAGTTTGTTGGTTCCATGGTTTGCTGATTATGTCAACTTCCTAGCTGCAAACATCACACCTCCTGACATGACAAGACAACAATTGAAGAAATTCTTTTCTAAGGTAAAGCACTATTATTGGGAAGAGCCAATCCTTTATAAGCACTGTGCCGATCAGATAATTAGAAGATGTGTGCCTGAAGAGGAGATGTACTCTATCCTGAATCATTGTCATAGTCTGCAGTGTGGAGGTCACTTTGGTGGGACAAGGACCGCTGCAAAGGTTCTACAAAGTGGGTTCTTCTGGCCAACTCTCTTTAAGGATGCTCATGAGTTTGTCAAGGCATGTGATCGTTGTCAGAGGACTGGTAATATTTCAAGAAGGAACGAGATGCCTTTGACTGGTATTCTAGAAGTGGAACTGTTTGATGTGTGGGGTATTGACTTCATGGGCCCTTTTCCGTCATCATACAACAATCTGTTTATTTTGCTAGCTGTGGACTACGTTTCTAAGTGGGTGGAAGCGGCTGCAACTCATGCTAATGACGGTAAAACAGTTCTTACTTTTCTCCAAAAGTACATTTTCACCCGGTTTGGTACTCCTAGAGCTATTATTAGTGATGAGGGGAGTCATTTCTGTAGCAAGAAATTTGAAGCGTTACTTGCGAAATATGGAGTTAGACATAGAAAAGCATTACCCTATCGCCCGCAGAGTAATGGACAAGCTGAGATTTCCAACCGGGAAATTAAGTTAATATTGGAGAAGACGGTACAGAGCTCGAGGAAAGACTGGTCTAAGAAGCTCGATGATGCATTGTGGGCATACAGAATGGCTTTCAAAACACCTATTGGTATGTCACCATATAGGCTGGTCTTTGGGAAAGCGTGTCATCTTCCAGTGGAACTTGAGCATAGAGCATTTTGGGCCATGAAGACCTTGAACATGGACTTGGTAGCAGCTGGTGAGAAGAGGCTTTTGCAATTGAACGAGTTGGAGGAGTTTAGAAACGAAGCCTATGAGAACGCCAAGATTTACAAGGAGAGGACTAAGAAGTGGCATGACCAGAACCTTGTCAGGAAGGAATTTCAACCAGGTCAACAGGTATTACTCTTTAATTCAAGATTGAAACTTTTTCCGGGCAAGTTGAAATCGAGATGGTCTAGTCCTTTCACGATATTAAAAGTGTTTCCTTATGGTTCCGTTGAAGTAACAAGTGAAAAGACTGGCAAGTTTAAAGTAAATGGTCAACGATTAAAGCTCTACTTGGGTGGTCAGTTTGATCAAGCCAAGTCCGCCATCCTCTTGGCGCCACAGTAAGGAGGAAACCAGCGTCCGGCTATATGATGTTAACGACAGCACCATTGGGAGGCATCCCAAATTGTATTTTGTTTTGCATTTTTTTTTTATCTTTGGTTTGGAACAATTAGTATTTTTAAGTGTTTTTATTTCATAGTTTTATTGTATTCTGTGTAAAGAGAAAACCGTGAAAAGCGTGAAAAATTGAAAATTTTTGCTGTATTTTAATTAGGGCCGCGGCGCATCTTGTAGAGCCGCGGCGCCTAGGAGTATTAGCGCCGTGGCGAGGCGCTGGACAGAGAGCATGAAAAATTGGAGTTGAGCTAACGCCGCAGCCCTCTATTCCTGTGCCGCGGCTCCTGGGAAAGAAAAATGCACTAGCGCCGCGGCGCTAGTGGGTTGCGCCGCGGCGCCAACACGGGCCACCATTTAAATCCGAAATTTTGGCCCAATTTTTTTTAGACCCAAAAAAATACACCATCCGCCTCTCTTCATCTTCTCCACCTCTCCTCCGCCCAAATCACCATAAAACCTCCATAACCACCAATATTTCACTCATCTTTCATAATTTCTTCACCCCTTTCCATAAAAATCACTTCCTCCATCATTTTCTTTGTCCCTTTTGACCTATTTTCTTCAAAAATACCCTTTTACCCACTCATTTTAACCCTAATCCGAAAATCCCATCCTCTTCCTCAATATTGCTCATTTCTTCAAGCTTTGGATAACAATGGTGGATTATCCATGGGTTTCTCAATAATGTAAGTGATTTTGCTTCTCATCTTTTCAATTTATTGAGAATCCTTTGGTTATTGGGAAATCTAGTGTTTATTGGGTTTATTATGGATTAAGTGGTGCATTTTGGTTATTTTTGCTATTCTGAAAAATTGGATTGGAGAATTGTGGTTTGTGAAGAATTTTCTGATTTTGGGAAGTGACAAAAACAAGGGGAGGTGCTGCCAAAATTTCTAGTGATTTTACAAGTTGGTATTTTGGGAGTTATTTCACTCAATGGGGCCAAAGAAGGGTACTGTGAATGCTTCAGGTGCGTCATCGTCCCGCCCTCCTCGTGTCTCAACAAGGGCGGATTATGACACCTCAAGATTTGTGAGCAAAGAGGCTCAAGAGCGGTTTGTGGTGTTGTCAGGGAAACCTATTCTTGAAGAAAGAGGCATGGAATTTAGTTCAGAACCCCTAGAAAACCAGCCATTGTATGAGCCTATTCGAGCTGAGATCGCTCGGCGGCAGTGGGACCAATTTTTTGATTGTAATGGCAAGGCAAATCACATGATGACATACGAGTTCCTTGCTAATTGGCCAGAAAAAGAAAATAATGCTGTCATGGTGCGGGGCAAGAAGATACCAGTCACTCTTGCAGCATTCAATCAATTGTATGAGGTACCTAACTTTCCCATAGAAGAAGAAGAGCTGCGGGTACTGGGGGCCGATAATATAGACTATGTTGACCTTGCTGAAACATTGGGTTTTCCTGGCGCAAGAATTCATTTGAAGGATGGTGAGCCAAACTGTATGTATCGCTGTGAACTTAATCAAGTGGCTCGTGCTTGGTGCTATTTTGTGAGTGCCTGACTGATTCCCAACAATCATTTGTCTGACATCCCTATTGACCGGCTTAAAGTGACATATGCTATTCTAAAGGGGTACAACCTAAACATTGGGAGGTATGTTCGGGAAAGTATAAATCATATAATTCAGGGCACCACTACTGGCGGGTTAGGACATGGCACTTTCATTACTGAACTTTGCGTGGCGTATGGCGCACCTCAATATTTAACTGACATGAAGGTGCCTCCGCAAAAGCCAGTCGGATTGGCCATGGTGAATCGCCTCATTCCACCGCATCCCTATGATGCCCCACAAGTTCAAAGAAGAAGACGTCACCGCCGACAAAGGACCGATGATGGTGAGGATGAGCCCGAACTTTTGGGTGGCCCCATGGATCCTGCTATGCAGTACACTCATGCTCAGTTGAATTACCTTATTCAGCAAAACATGCATATGCAGACTTATATGGGGCAGCGGAGTGCTTACGATGCAAACCATATTCAGCAGCTGAATAGTTTGGTATCTCGGTGGTCTTTGGATGAAGAAGATGAAAATTACTTTGCACTACCACCGCAGTTCACTCCTTATGATCAACCACCACCACCCAACCCATTTTGAGAGGTTGTCAGGTAAGTTTCTCTCTTTTTGATTGTCATGTTCACATTGGGGACAATGTGAAATAAAAGTTTGAGGGAGGGGCTTATTTTTTCTGTTTGGGGCTTTTTTTTTTTTTTTTTTTTTCTGTTTTGGTTTAGTTTAGTTAAAATTTTGTTGTTTCGTTTTTTTTGTTTTCTGTGTGTCAAAAGTTAAGCCAATGATATGAATAATTGCCATTGTTGTCACTTGTCAAACGGAAACTGTGTCTAACCGTGTGCTTGATTTGATCACTCTTTGGATTAATTTTGATGCCTTTTGGAAATTTTAGTATATGTTGCAAATGTGAATAAGTGGATTATGCTATACATGTGTTACTTGGGTTTGAGGTATGAATTGATGAAAAGGATAGAACTTGCATTGCTTGCCTTTTGAGACGAAATCCTTGATGACATATGTTTTGGAATATGATTTAGGCAATCTTTTGGAACGTTTGGGCCTTTCAAGCTTACCCTTATCATTATTATCCCTAGTTCGCCTATTTGTGCCTTAACTTGTTTGATTGATTGTATAACCACTTCATTAAGCCAAAAATGTACCAATTATTAATTTTCCCTACCCTGTGAATTATGCCATAAGCTTAGAAATAAGTTTGGGGGAACGAATTGTAATTGGGTAATTGGTGTAAGTGGATGAACGATGTAATCTTCTGATTGAGACAAGTGTGAAATGTAAAAGTGCTTGCAACATCACTAAATTTTGATTCCTTATTCTTGTTAAAAAAAAAAAAATTGAGTGATGAATAATTAAATAAAGTGATGTTGGAGCATTGTGTATGAGTCCTCAATCGATATGAAGTGGGTGAATCAGGGGATGGTAACTGAATGCAAGGTGGGTTGTTTGATTGGTTTTTTATGTGCTTATGGTATAACGAAGCCTAAATGTCTTTTTTTATCCACCTTCACCTAAGCCAAAACGTCATGAACCTTTGAAGTCCTTTTGATTCCATAACATGTGTTGTTGACATTAGTGGAGAAAGGTAAGTGTGCAAGCGTATTGAATTTTGGCTAGTGGATCGTTGGAATGAGTGAGGCATGTATGGTGTTATCTAGTTATTCATTTGTATTTGCAAGGTATAATCTAATTTCCAATTGAGGCATTCAGATTAATTGTTAGAGTTTTTGAATTGAAATTCTGGTTGATCAACAGTTGAATTTTTGTGAGTGATGACGGCGTGGTTTAAATAAGACTGGAGGCTTAACTTGTCATGTTTATTTGTTTTAGTTTAATGTGTCGTTCCCTTACTCGAGGACGAGTAAGAATAAAGTTTGGGGGAGTTTGTTAGGCTAATTTTAGCCTATCTTTTTAAGTGTCTTTATCAGTGTCTTTTTAATGGTTCTTGTGTTTTTGGAGCGGAATTATGCTTGTTTTTGCCTGATTTCAGGTTAAGCTTATGTTTTGGGCATTTGGAGTGGATTGTGTAGAAATCAAGCATTTGGAGTGGATTGTGCTGAAATTTCAATTAGGGCCGCGGCTCAAGAATTGGCGCCGCGATGCTCTTGCGTATTAGATCCGCGGCGAGCCCCTTTCCAAAAACTCGAGATTTAGCCTTTGCCGAGTAGGGCCGCGGCGCTAGCGTCCGTACACCTCAGAATTTTTAAGGGCAATTTCATCATTTTGGGAAGATATAGAATGAGGTCTTCATTCTGAAAAGGGGATCGCGATTTTTGACAGTGGAGACAGACAAAAAGAGAGAAAAGACAAGAGAAGACGGATTTTGGAGCAAGCGTGGGCGATCTCTGACAACTCCCCATCTAGTTTCATCCTCTTTTTCTTTGATTTCCTATGTTATTGTTTATGTTAGTTTGATTATGGATTTGATTATTGAGATGTTGAGCTAAACTCTTATTAGGGATTTGATGGATATTGACTGAGATCATCCCATGGTTAATGCTATTTGATTATTTCTTCTTGCTTGTTTATGAAATTTGTTCATCTTTATGCTTAATGTATGCTTGAGATTGATCACCTTAAGCATGATTCATGATCCTAATGTGAAATCTGAAAAGTGAATATTAGGAATGCTCTAATTGAATGAACACAGGTTTTGATGCGAAACGAAAGTATTCGCATAGCTTATGTGACTTATAGATTATTACTTAATGCGAATTGATTGTTGTGCTATCTCAGAAATGCAATAGTTGACAATGCAATTTAGAACCTAAATGATCTGAAAAGAGTTTAGGTGATTTTATAATCTGTCATTTCATTGAAAGAAGAAGAATAGTTAACTAGTGTTAACAATTGGTTAATTGAAGCAATTGAAATCATATCCCTATCTTCACATCCACTGTTAAACCCTTAATTTCTTATTTGTTGATTTAGCTTGTTGTGTTTTCTGCAATTTAATTTAAAAACCAATTTTTATTGTCACCAAATAGAAATATAAATCCAATTTGGTTAGTACTTGGCTGCAATTCCCTTGGGTTCGACCTCACCTGTGTGAGTACTACTTGTATGATACGTGCACTTGCGTGTATTAAAATAAAGCAACACATCTTGTCACAATTAGGCAAAAGAGACTTGCATTACGATCATAATCATCATTATAAGTATCACCTGCTTGCATGGAACTACACTATTTTCAATTTTTAAAGGGTAAGATTATTTTAGAAAAAATAATATTTCTTCAATGGAAATAGAGAAACTAAAATACATCTATAAGCAAGAAATACAAATGACAATGTAATTAATTAAATAAAGTGTCACAATTCAATTGCAAAAGATACAAATAAATAGAAAAGAGGAAGATGATGAAGAAGAAAGATACAACTCAAAGCACAAATAATACAAATTAGATGTAGACTAGAATAAAGAAATAAGAACAAAAGAAATAAAATAGTGGGGATCACCAACTTGAACAATTTTCAAAACCTTTGTCCAAAAATATATTTCCCCTATTCTGTAAGCACTAAGGTACTCTGAACCATTCTAGGACCTAAATACCTCCTCTCACCTGTCTCATCCCAATGGATAGGTGATCTGCACTTTCGCCCATAAAGCATCTCATACGAAGCCACTCCGATAGTCGCCTGATAACTGTTGTTGTACGAGAACTCAATCAATTGAAGATACTTACTCCAAGATCCCCCAAAATCTAGCACACAGGCTTGTAGCATGTCCTCCAATATCTGAATCGTCCTCTCAGTCTGACCATCTTTCTGAGGATGATAAGCGGTACTAAACCGTAACTGTGTGCCCATAGCCTTCTGCAGGCTTTCCCAGAACTTGGAAGTGCAGGTGGGGTCCCTGTCGGATACTATCGACCTCGAAGCCCCATGCAGTCGAACAATCTCTTTCACATATAGCTCAGCATACTGCTCCACAGTATAAGTTGTCCTGATTGGTAAAAAGTGGGCGGACTTGGTGTACCTATCCACAATCACCCACACTGAATCATGTTGTCCCACGGTCTTCGGCAACCCATCCACAAAGTCCATGGTGACATCTTCCCACTTCCACTCCGGAATCCCTAGAGGCTGCAACAACCCTGCTGGCCTCTAATGTTCAGCCTTGACCTGCTAACAAGTTAAGCACTTGGCCACATAATCCACCACATCCCTCTTCATGCCTGACCACCAATACAAAGCTCTCAGATCCTGGTACATCTTCGTTGTACCCGGAAGTAAGGAATAGGGAGTGGTATGCAGTTCATCTAAAATCTCTCGCCCGATATCTGAATCCATCGGAACATAGATCCGACCCTTATACTTCAGTAATCCCATCTCCGAGATAGAAAAGTCCTTAGCCACTCTGACTACGACGTTCTCCCTGTAACCCCTCAGCTGGGAATCATTCCCCTGTGCCTCCTTGATCCTCTCAAGGAGCGTAGACTGAAGAGTGATGTTGGCTAACCGACCAACCACAAAATCTATACCTGCACTGGTCATTTCCTCCGCTAGCTTATCGAATATCTGTCTCGAACTGAACAACTGTCATGGGCCCTTCCGGCTCAATGCATCAGCAACTACATTAGCCTTCCCAGGATGGTATAGGTTATCACAATCGTAATCCTTAACCAACTCCAACCACCATCTCTTGCGCATATTCAGATCCTTCTGAGTAAATAAGTACTTTAAACTCTTATGGTTGGTGTATATATCGCACTTCTCACCATATAGATAATGTCTCTAAATCTTAAGTGCGAACACCACCGCTGCCAATTCTAGATCATGCGTGGGATATCTCTGCTCATACTCCTTTAACTGTCTCGATGCGTAGTCTATCACCTTCCCAGCTTGCATCAACACACACCCCAAACCCTGTCTGGAAGCATCGCAATAAACCACAAACTTCTCATTGTCCGTCGGCAGACTCAACACTGGTGCGGTGATCAGTCGCCGCTTCAACTCTTTGAAACTGTTCTCACATCTGTCTGTCCAAACATACTTTGTCTTATTCTTTGTCAATTCTGTTAATGGCGTAGCTATCCTGGAGAACCCCTCAACAAACCGCCGATAATACCCTGCCAATCCCAGAAAACTCCTCACTTCATAAACACTGCTCGGTCTAGGCCAGTCCCTCATTGCCTCAATCTTATTTGGGTCGACCAGAATCCCCTCCTTACTGACAATATGGCCCAGAAATGTAACTAGTGGTAGCCAGAACTCGCACTTGCTGAACTTAGCATATAACTTATGCTTTCTTAACCGCTACAATACCAAACGTAGATGTTGCTCATGCTCTGTCTCCAACTAAGAGTACACCAGAATGTCGTCGATGAACACGATTACAAACTTATCTAAATAATCCTTGAAGACCCTGTTCATCATGTCCATAAAAGCTGCTGGGGCATTGGTTAATCCAAAGGACATAACTAGGAATTCATAGTGTCCATACCTCGTGTGGAAAGCGGTCTTTGGTATGTCCTCCTCTTTGATCCTTAACTGATGGTAACCCGACCGGAGATCTATCTTAGAAAACACTGTCTTTCCCTGCAGCTGATCAAACGAATCATCAATCCTAGGCAGTGGGTACTTATTCTTAATGGTCAACTTGTTCAGCTCCCTATAGTCAATACACATCCTAAGAGATCCATCATTCTTCTTGACAAACAACATTGGAGCACCCCATGGCGAGAAACTTGGTTTGATGAACCCCAAATCTAGTAACTCCTGCAATTGAATCTTTAACTCCTTCAACTCTGTCGGAGCCATTCTATAAGGTGTCCTTGATACTGGCTCCGCTCATGGTACCAATTCTATAACAAAATCAATCTCCCTCTGCGGCGACAGCCCTGGCAGATCTGCTGGAAATAAATCTGGAAACTCGCACACTAATCTGGTCTCCCCCGGCCCAACCAACATAACCTTAGAGGTATCCACAACAGTTGCTAGGAATCCTATGCAACCTCCCTGCATCAGGTCCCTAGCCTTCAATGCTGAAATTATAGGTACCCGCGGTCCACTAGCTGTTCACAAATACAAAGGGTACCTCCCCTTCTGATTCAAAAGTCACCATCCTACGCTTGCAGTCAATTGTCGCCCCATATTTTGATAGCCAATCCATCCCTAGGATCATATCAAAGTCATCCATCGCAAGCTCAATTAGACCAGCAAAAAATTCCCTACCATCTACCTCTACTGGTAAAGCTCTAATTCACCTCCTAGAGACTACCAGTTCCCCAGTCGGCAACAAAGTCTGAAAACCCCTAGCATACAGAACACTAGGTCTATACAGCTGATCTATCACTCTAGAAGACACAAACGAATGAGTAGCTCCCGAATCAAATAATGCAGTATAAGAAGAACCAGCACTAGAGATCTGACCTGTCACAACTGAGGGGCTAGCCTCCGCCTCCGTTTGAGTCAAAGTGAACACCCTAGCAGGAGCAAGACTGTCGCCCTGCTTCGGCTCCTCCTTCTTGGCTTGTGTCCAGTCTTTCTTCAGGTGATTGGCAGTCCCACAGATAAAGCAGGCCCTAATCCTGCACTCACCCTGATGTCATCGTCTGCACCAAGGACACACTGGAAAACTCCTCCAGTTGTCACTTCCGCCCTGACGGCCACTAAAACCACCCCGTGCCCTCCAATCTGAACTGGGAGGAACAAAGGAATCTGGGGCCTTTCCTCTTCTACTCACTGGAGCCACTACCCTGACTGGATCCAATAGAAGGAGGCACTGTCCTCTTGGCATCACGCCTAACATCGCTCTCTCTCCAAATCTGGTCCTCGGCCGCCTCAGCTGTAAGGGCATTGTCTACAACCTGAGCGTAGGTAGTAGTCTCTGGATCCAAGGTGATCTTCACATCACGGGCGATCATAACATTCAATCCCCGTATGAACCTGTCTCTTCTTGCCGCATCTGTCAGCACTAATTCTGGCGCAAACTTCGCCAATCGATCAAATTTCAGAGCATACTCTGTCACTGTCATCTGGTTCTGGGTCAGGTTGATAAACTCATCAACCTTCGCAACTCGGACTGCAACACTATAATACATCTCGTTGAAAATGTTCCTGAACTCTTCCCAGGTCATAAATGCCACATTTCTCCTCTGACCAACTACATCCCACCAGATGCGGGCATCCTCTCTGAACATGCAGCTTGCACAAGCTACCCTCTCGCTCCTCTCAACCATCATAAAATCAAGAATAGAGGAAATCATATTCATCCACTGCTCTACCCGCAGTGGGTCTGGTCCACCCTCAAAGGTGGGAGGATGCTACTTTCTGAACCTCTCATACAGAGGTTCCCACTTATTCTTCACAACAGGTTGGACTGGCGCTGGCGCCATAACCTGTAGAATTAGCAACCCTGTGACCTGTGGAGGGGCATGCTGCCTCAATTGTCGAAGTTCTTCTTTTGTATGCTGCAATCTTGCTTCCATTTCGGCAAACATCTCTTGCCAATTCTGTGGGGCAGGTGGAGGGTCCTGACCCTGGTTATCATCCCCGGCCTGACTGCCGCGGAGTCTAGATGATTGCCGAGGCATCTCAACAAATATGCCTGCAATCAATGATGCCGCTCATCAGGCATGATAATAACATCCAATACCACCTCCCAATTACATCAGTCATCCATAAGCAACAATCCAAATAATGCACAGATAACATATAACACACAAGGGGCCATGCCCTAACATCATGCATACATTAAATCATTCATCATGCTCTATCTAGAAAAAAAAAAAAAAGGCAGATAGGGCATTTAAGCACATAATCAGACATACAATTCAATTATTACCAACCATCCCTGAGTCGAGCTTGCAACTAACAGCGAGCGTACATGTTCGGTCATTCTCCAGAAACCATAAACCTTGGCTCGCTCTGATACCAAGTTGTAACGCCCTACTGCCTTAGAGTCGTTACTGAGCGAGTTTAAAATGTGCAATAACTCGCTAATCGAGGTTTTTAGGACAAAAGTGTAATTAAATTGTAATCAGAGTCATAAACTTGAGAATAAACCTTTCATTGAAAAAAATATAAAATGTTTAACATTTGGGATCCCAAAATCATTGTTTAGGAATACGTACAACTCAAAATATAACCAGAGTCGACTAAACGACAAAATTCAAGTTCAGTACAATCATCCCCCAAAAGCACCCCTGGCCGTGGTAGCCATGCAGACTAGACATGTACGCGCCGCTCGTCATGCTCACCATACTCAAGGCTGATCGACTTTCCCCTTGCCTTTGCCTACACCATAGAGCACCCGTGAGCCGAAGCCCAGCAAGAAAACCCTCACAAGCAGATAATATATGCACATCAAACACTTAACATAAAATCAAGCCTTCATCAGGCTGTACACATACGGCCATGTCGTCCCAAGCGCTTTACCAGGCCCTAGGTACACAGTCTATACGATAAGGATATACCAGGTATCCCTTGGGGTCTCGCCCTGGCAACTCACACTTCGCGTGCTAAAAGCTGCTCCCAGCCCCTTGCCGTTCCCGGCCTTTGCTGTTCCTAACCACCGCCGTTCCACCATTTATATACACACATAATATACTAAACAGATATTTAAACACATATAAATGCAATCATAGGGCCACGCCCTGCAACACAGTTATATAGGGCTGAGCCCTACAACACAAGCTCTATGGGAACAGTAGTTTTCTTACCTATGTCTAGAGCTTTCCAAGCATTAATGTCCCGAGCACAGTTCCCTAGTCCGAGCCTCACTGAAACCCTAGTCACAACGCATTAAAAATTTCCACCCATCAAGTTCTAATCCATTAAATAGCTTTGGGTCATAATTCTAATCTCTGGAATGTTGAATTTTATCAATCCGGGTGATAGAATCCATCCCGAGCCTTAACTATTGAATTCCCGAGCCTAAAACCTCTTAAAAACCCAAAAATGCAATGAGCGTCGCGACCCTAAGATCCTATGCCGCAGCCCTAAGATCAACCAGAGGCTCAACCTCTTTTATGCCAACACGCTTCGCGACCCTATTAAAGGGCGCCGTGATGCACTCCTTCTATCAGGCTGCACCATTGTTCTAAAGGGTCGCGACTCAGCAAGAACAGGGCTACGGCCTGACCCTTCGAACCCAGAAAATTCCTCCATTTTCTCTCCTAAAACCAAGCCAATTATCCATAAAAGTCAGCCTAACAATCCAAACATTCATCACAGAATTTCTATCACAGACTTAGCATCAAAACCTAACAGAAACTAGCCTCAAAGCTCAACCAAACACTCAAGAGCAATTCACCACTTACTCACATGCAAACTTTTAAAATACCAGCAACTATTCAGTACAATTTACTAAGATTAAAGCTTACCTTGAACAGAGTTAGATCCCTGGATTAATTCCCTAAGCTCCAAGCCTCTAGCTCCCAAGATCCCAGCTCCACTTCTTAGTCTTTGGTTTGATTTCACTAAGAGTTCTCCCAAGCTTCCAATGGAGAGAAAATCTTCAAAAGAGAGGTGAAGGAAGAGATAGGATCGGTTTAGAGAAATCTGGGGGTTTCGTATATTTTGTTTTATTTAACTTAAGTCTATAAGGTTACCTCAAGGCTTGGGGTGCTAAAAACGTCCCCGAGGGAAAAATGGTAAATTTCCCCAATACTCCCTCCTAGGTATTCTAACATCGAATATATCTCCAAATATTTACTTCCGCAACCCGATAACCCCATAAGATGTCTAATATCCAGAATACCCCTCGACTCGCCCCGAGTCAGATTTTCGACCCCGTTGTGACTTTCTAGCTAACCGCTCCCTAGAACTGTCTTGGATCGTGCAACACAGATATATCACAAGTATATCACAATTATCATGTTTATACCCTCAACGGGCTAAAATTACAATCATGCCCCTAATTACCAGAAGGGGCCCACATGCATATTTAATTCACCTAAACATGCATTACTAATCACATATTCAAACAAATTCACATATTATAACAATAATTCACTTATTGCCCTCCAGGCACGCTAATCTATGCCCTAAGCCTTATTAGCAAATTTGGGCCGTTACAGATGGGTACTACCTATGCCAACAAGATGCATCTTCTTTTCGATAACCCATCACTTGAGAACTCCAAAGTTAAGCATGCTTGACCTGGAGCAATCTAATGATGGGTGACCTCCTGAGAAGTTTTCCCAAGAAGCGTGCGAGTGAGGACAAAACACGCTGGAAAGACTCATGTTGGTTTGTAGGGTCAGTCATCGTTCCAGGAAGCAACCATAGTGATGTGGGGCGTTACAAATTGTATAAGAGCCTTGACCCAGCCGGAAGTGTGGCCGACGGGAACGTCGGACCCCTAAGGGTGGGTGATTGTGAGAGTCAGAATCCCGTGATCTGCAGGGGGAAAGACTGGGTAAAAGTTGTGCAATCCCACATCGCCTGGGGAAGGTCAAGCGTGATGATTCTAAGATTGTGTAAGTATGGGACTACACAGTTGAAGATGACTTAAATGGATCGATGGGTACTACCTATGCCAACAAGATGCATCTCTTTTCGGTAGCCCATCGCTTGAGAACTCCAAAGTTAAGCGTGGTTGACCTGGAGCAATCTAATGATGGGTGACCTCCTGGGAAGTTTTCCTAGGAAGCGTGCGATTGAGGAAAAAGCACGCTGTAAAGACTCATGTTGGTTTGTAGGGTCAGTCGTCGTTTCAGGAAGCAGCCATAGTGATGTGGGGCATTACATCTTGGTTCCTTTGAATTAGCTATTGCCCCACTGTTATTACAGTACAGAACAAGTCGTTGATCCATGCTTGGAACAACTTCCATATCAATATAGAACTTCCTGAGCCACACAGCCTCTTTAGCTGCTTCACAAGCTGCTATGTATTCGACTTCCATGGTGGAGTCTACAATACTAGATTGTGTACTATGTCTCCAAACTACAACACCTCCTCCAAGTGTGAAAACTGATCCAGATGTCGACTATCTTTGTCTAATTGAAAGTCAGAATCAGTATATCCAGTGGGGTTCAGGTCTTGAATACACAAGCATGTAATCTCTAGTATGTTTGAGATACTTGAGAATATTCTATACTGTTGTCTAATGACTCAATCCAGGATTGGATTGATAACGGCTGACTATCCCTACTGCATTACAGATGTCAGGTCTAGTGCATAACATTGCATACATTAGTCTGCCTACCGCAGAGGCATAGGGATACTGTCTCATGTCCTCGTCTTCATGAGGTGTTTGTGGACATTGTTCTTTAGACAAGTTAACTCTTGATCAGGTAGGCATAGTGTCTTTCTTGGATTTTTGCATGTCAAAGCGTTCTAGCACTTTATCAATATAAGTTTCTTGAATCAGTGCCAAAACTTTGTTCTTTCGATCTCTACAGATATGAATTCCCATAACATATTTAGCTTCTTCCAAATCCTTCATTTGGAATGGCTCAGCTAACCATTTCTTTACTTTTGATAATGTTTCTATGTCATTCCCGATGAGTAGAATATCATCAACGTAAAGAACGAGGAACACCACAATCTTATCTTTGATTTGTTTGTAAGCACAAGGTTCATCAACGTTTTGTTCAAAATCAAAAGTTTTGATTGTTTCATCAAATCTAAGACTCCAAGATCTTGAAGCTTGTTTAAGTCCATAAATAGACTTAAGGTGCTTGCAAACTTTTTGCTCCTGACCTTTAACTTCGAACCCTTCTGGTTGAGACATGTAAATGGTTTCGTCAAGATAGCCATTTAGAAAAGTTGTTTTAATGCCCGTTTTCCAAATCTCATAATCCATGCAAGTAGCTATGGATAAGAGTATGCAGATAGATTTAAGCATGGCCACATGCGAAAAAGTTTCTTCATAATCAACTCCTTATTTCTGTGTGTAGCCTTTTGCCACTAGCCTAGCTTTGAAAGTCTCTACTTTCCCATCTGCTCCTTTCTTATTCTTGAATATCCATTTGCAACTAATAGGTTTAACATTCTCAGGTGGATTTTCAAGAGTCCAGACAGAATTGGAATGCATTGATTCCATTTCAAGGTCCATGGCATTTAGCCATTTTTCTTTGTTAGAATCTTCCATTGCATCTCTACATGTCAATGGATCATCTTTGTTTGTGTTAGACACAAGAATCTGAACTTCATGTTCATAGCGAACTGGTTGTTTACCAACCCCCCCACTGAGACGAAGCTCTCAATTGTTCTGACTAGAACTAGCGATATCCTCTGGCCGTTTTTCATTTGCCACTGTTGGTGATTGGTCTTGCTTATTTGAGACAATTTCCTCAAGTATGACTTTACTTTGAGGTTTGTGGTTATTTATATAGTCATACTCCAGAAAAGTAGCATTTTTCACTAATCAGCAACATATCACCCACATATAACAATAGATACTCAACATCTATGAATTGTTGTCCTTTGAAGTAGAGGTAAGGATCATAGTAACTTCTTTGAAAACCATGATTTATCATGAACCCATCAAAACATTTATACCACTCCCGAGATGATTGCTTGAGGCCATATAAAAATCCCCTAAGCAAACAAACTTTATCTTGGCCTTTGAAGATCTCAACCAATTGGTTGCTCCATGTAAATAGTCTCTTCTAAGTCACCATGTAAAAATGCAATTTTTACATCCATCTGGACAAGTTCCAGATTGAACTAGGCAACCAAAGATAACATGATTCTTATTGTTTTATATTTATTAATTGGTTATAAAATCTCTGTAAAATCCACTCCTTCCTTTAGAGTGAAGCTTTTAGCAACTAACCTTTCTTTTTATCTCACTGGCTCTTGATCATTCATACCCTCTTTTACTTTGAACAACCATCTACATGCTACTACATTCGTGTCTTTTGGTCTATTAACCAGTGTCCAAGTACCAATCTTATACAAAGACCTCATCTCCTCCTTCATAGCATCAATCCAATGCTTTGAATTTGAACTTTTCACTGCCTCTTCATATGAGCTAGGTTATGAATTTCCTAACTCAAAAGCTGACATCGGTGCATAGGCAATCATGTCATCCCATGTTGTAAGTGTAAGCTTCTAGATTGGTTTTGGTTCTTTTATGACTCTGTCTCTTACAAGCTGACATGACGTAGTCAGATCTGCTTGTATTTCAGATGCATCTACACTTTGTTCTGCTTGCATTTCAACTGCAATTCGAGTTGGGGACTGAATCTTAGTTTATTCCACCTGATTTGTGTAGGATGATCTTGTTTCCATTTGAACTAAAGTCTCTACTGTACCTACATTGTTAGTACAATTTTGTTCTTGATGTGCAGGAATGTTAGTTTGAGATAAACAAGGAAAACAATCTTCTTTAAATATAACATCATGACTGATTATAAGTTTTTAACCTTTGTTTTCTTTAACCCATAATTTGTAACATTTAGTTCCCCGTGGATAATCCAAAAATACACACTTAACTGCTGTAGGATCTAATTTACCCTTTCTTTGATGTGCATAAGCAGCACACCCAAATACTCTTAGGTGTGACAAGTTTGGTGGTCTATATTGGACCATTTTTCTTGAGGTGTCTTAAACTCTATAGCTATGTTACTAGATATGCAGCTATCATTATAGCTTCCCCCCAAAACCCCTTGGGTATACCTGAATTAATCATCATACATCTAGTTTTATCAAGAAGTTTTCAATTCATTCTCTTAGCTACCCCATTTTGTTGAGGTGTTAATCTCACAATCCAATGTCTTTGAATACCATTCTCTCTAAAATATGAATCAAAATTCCCATTGCAAAATTCTAATCCATTATTGGTCCTCAATATTTTAATCTTCCTATTTGTTTGATTTTCCATAAGAATTTTCCCATTTTTAAAAGCCTCAAATGCATCAATTTTTTGTTTCAATAAATGCACCCATAATTTTCTAGAAAAATCATCTACAATAGAAATAAAGTAATTTTTACCTCCAATTTTTGCTGTCTTTTCTGGACCCTATAATTATGAATTGTGTTGCCCAACTTTGAAAGTCAATCTGTGATGTTTGCCCAAGACATAATTCTCACAAAAATCTACCCTTCTCACCTTATCATTTCCAAGTAAGCTTTGTTGCTTTATCACTTTCAAGTCTTTATCACTTATGTGACCAAGCCTCCTATGCCAGATAATTACCTTGTGATCTTCTGGTGCCTCAGCTAGTGCTGCTACCAGTTACTATTTCAACAATTAGGCAGTATAGAGAGTTATTCTTGATTCCCTTTAGAACTACCATTGAACCTCTACAAATCTTTATGGTTCCATACTCTATTTTTACTATATAATCTGCATAATCAAGCACGCTTAGTAAAACCAAATTTTTAGACATAATAGGAACATATCTGACATTCTTCAATGTTCGAATGACACCATCAAACATTTTGATGTAATTGAGCCTATTTCAGTTACTTGGCAATATTGATTGTTCCCCATAATAACCTTACCACCATTCAACTATCTGAAATCTTGAAGCCATTCCTTATTGAAATTCATATGGTATGGACACCTAGAGTCCAAGATCCAATATTTTTTATTTTCTTCAGTTGTTGCAATTAAAGCTTCAACATCATTGCAAGCTTCTCCAATATTTGCTGAATCTGTATTTTATGATCTTCCCTCATAGTTGGATCTAGCATTTTCATAGACAAAAGTCCTGCCTTTTTGTTTTCTGAGCTAGAGATAACAATCTCTCTTCATGTGACCAAGCTTGCCACAATGAAAACACGCCATTGAATTGTTTGGACCCCTAGAACTAGATTTACCACTGTTCTTGCTATGCCTTTTACCATGATAGCCATTTTAGTCTATGTGTGGTGATCGACCCCTTGCATAGTAGCTTACTTCAAGGCTTGATGAAGAAGATTTCTTTGATTTTAACTCTAAATCCATTGATTTCAATGCTGAAATTACTTCTTCTAATGTAATTGAAGTACGACCATACTTGATAGTACTTTTTACCTCCATAAATGATCTAGACAGAAAATTTAAAATGATGATTACTTGATTTTCATCACTCAAAGCTTTTCCTTCTCATGAGTTAGCCAACTCAATATTCATCATTAGGAACACATCCAAATTCTACTCCAAACTCTTACTACTGCTCATTTTAAATCCAAAGATTATTTCCTTAAGAATGATTTTGTTGGTGAGAGTTTTTTTGTAGAAATAACTCATCTAGTTTCTTCCAAATCTTGGATGGAGTGTCTTCCTTATCAACCATTCTAATGATTGAGTTCGACAAGTGAAAAATCATAATTCTAATGGCTGATTCAACTATTTCTTCTTTTTGATATTTTGTAGTATCTTCAGGCCATGAAATGGTTCTTCAAAAACACACAATAACTTTTGAGAAGCCAACATTCCTTTAATTTACCTTCTCCAAATTCTAAAATCCCCATTTCCATCAAGCCTGTCTAAATCGAGCTTCATGTTGCTCATATTGCTACTGTAACTCCATTCCAATAGACTTTGGACAGATTCTTGAACCTTCGAACTCGATTCTTGGACTTCTTTCTTGACTTAAATTTTTTCTGTGTCACTATTCGACGAAGAGCTTGAATCAGCCAGTTCTTCCCTTCTTTGTTTCCTTCAACCTTCACTACTACAAAAACATACTTTTAGAACACTATTTTTAGGGCACTCACCTAGATGCGAGCCCTAAAAACATCTTTTGGACTTTTTAGGACACTCATTGAGAGTCCTTAAAGAATTTCATTTAGAACTCACAATGCAAGCCCTAAAATCTAATGCGTGTCCTAAAATTTTGAATTTTTTTTAACAAAAGTTCCTGGACTTTTTAGGACACTCCTTGAGAGTCCTTAAAGAATTAATTTTAGGACACGCAAATCGAGCCCTAAAAACTTATGTGTGTCCTAAAAGTTTGAATAATTTTTTTTAACTAAAGTTTTATTATATATTAAATCACAAAGAAAAAAAAACAATAGCCCATTCTCTCTCTCTCTCACGAAACCCCACTGCCCAGCCACGAATGGCGGTGCTCCCCCCCCCCCCCCCCCCCCCGCCTACACGCGTCGGCCCACGACGTTCCCCATCCCCTGAAACCCCCAGCCCCGCGAGCCCATGGCCTCACACGCCCCCTAGCCTAGTCGACGGAGCCTCCAAGTTCGGCAACCATGTGGGTGAGCCACCCCGAGCCAAATGACCACCACCACTGCATTCCTTGTGCTTTGAGCTTCAAAACCCACTAAAGGATCGGACCGAACCACCACTGTGGGGTGGCGCCACCATCATCTTTGGAGCTCCGACACGAGCTTTGGTTTCCATTTAATTTTTTAAAAATTAAAAATAAAACTTTTTAACATTCTTTTAGGGCTCGTTTTAAGGCTCTCAAATAGAGGACTCGAGCCCCGCGAGTCCTAAAAACTTTTTTAGGGCTCGCTAAAAAACATTTTTTGTAGTAGTGCTTGAAGTTGTTCTTTCCCAATTGACATGACTCTTGATACCACTGTTAGGAAATTTACCATCCTCACACTAGCTTCATCTACAAACACAAAGACAACAAAACCAGTAGACGCAACTTGCACAAATTTAAGATAAAATCATCAAGAAAAACAATAAAATCAACACAGAATTATAGATCAGTTCAACCGAAATAAACTTGAGTGTACATGCTCTTTGAACTCCCATTGGGATGTTTTTCTCTGCACTATGAAACAACAATGAAGATTACAACTTGTTACCACTTGAGAACTTCTACACTCGATGGATTACAATGTCTTAAACTCAAGCAAAAACCCCAAGTACACTTGACCATGTATAAAGAAATCTCTCTCCCAAAATCCAAATGTATCTCTCTCAAGCTTTATCTATTTCATTCTCTAAAATAGTTCCTATTCTTTACAAATGATATATGTTATCGTTACCCTCTAACAAATGAGGTAATATGACTTGTTTATAAAGTTTGTACAACTCTCAACAAACTTAAAAATATGATAAATAAATCTAGACTTAACTGACAGAATCGTAAACAGGACTAGGAGAAAAACGTAATCTTTGTTGATGTTTAATGTAGACTAACTAACAATTATTTTTGTAAAAGGACTATAAGAGGAACCTTACCTTCAATATAACATTTATTAATTGTTATTATATATTTATTAGAAAGTCTCTAGATATAACAATATATGTTTAATCTCACATTAATTAATTAATTCCGGATAATTAATTATGGTCTTCATGCTTCCATAAAAGTGATATATTTTTAAGAAATTGGGAGCGTATAATTATTTTTTTTTTCTAGATAGATTCAAGATAACTTAAGCTGATAAATGGTTGAAGACCACAACATGGGGTCTCTCGCTTTGATTGACATTGCTAAAGGAACATAATTAAGTTGTAAATGATAAATATAATAGCTGGGAACTTCCTTGGCAAATAAATTTGATAATAATAACAACACGCCGTGGAAGTTTACTTATATAAAAAAAGGAAATATTAAAAAAAAAAAATGCTGTCGAGGTCCAATCACGATGGCTAGTCAATCATATTAATATTTATGTTTTATTAAAGCCACAGCCGGCAACATAGAATTCTCTCCTCTTAAAGGAAATATGTACCATCCTATATTGTATTTATCGTAACGTATTGTTTACTCCTTTTGAATTTTAACATTTGACTTTAATTTCAATTTACACAATATCAAATTAATTCTACAAAATATATATATATATATATTTATTTCAACTAAATTTTCGATGTGATCATGTTGGAGTTGGATTTATTTATTATAAAAAAAGTAATAAAGTGTGGGCAATATGCATGTAGTTGGTCTTGGTTTGTTTTTATTGTTAGGCCCATGCATGGTATAATGTGTATTTGCATCTAGATGGTTACATAGTTTTTTCAAATTTATTATATTAAATAAAGATAATAACTTACCAATTGCTCTTTTTAAGTGACTTTAAAGTCAGTTTTGAATCCATTTAATCTTATGTTAAAAAACATGATATGGAATAAATGATTAAGGGTGGTCGTGCTTATAAATATAATAACAAAATCTCGGAAATTTTGTTGGTCTAATTAGCTAGCCGCAACAGCTCAAACGAGATCACGAAAATCAGCAATGATTACAATTTTTTTTGGCCGTATTGCGTTGAACCTAATAAAAATTATTATATACTGTAGAATCGCAATTGGGATTAGACTTTAGGTGGTTTTATCTAAATGTCTACATTTGCTGGCTTATAAAAGTGAATAAATATATATCTTTAACTAATTTGAGCCTTTTTAGTCAGGTCAATTGAAAGTGACAAAAACGAAAGTAACTAGTGTAGACAGTTTGGAAATCCGGAGTTGATGAATATTATCTATTAAAAATTATTAACATAATGGCCATATGGTTTGGCCAGCACCCAAATTAAAGCATATTAATGTACTATTTATTCAACTTGGTGTTCACATTTTAGTGGATTAACATATGTGCAAGTCAATATTGCTACTCTAGATGAAATATAATCAAATTGTGAATATGTAATTTGCCCTGTCAGCTAGAGTACGTAGCTTGTGTCTTGTCATTTCAGTGACAAAACGATATGTGGCTCAAGAAATTACATATATAACCAAATGGTATGTCATGGTTTAGTTGAAGGAGAGATAGAGAGAATTACACCTATAATTACATTAAAAAGTTGAAATAAGCTCAAAGAATTCCAGGAGTGTGTATGGGATAGGAGGAATTCGAAGCTGAGTGTGTATTTTTTTTTAAAGCCGGGGACATATATATTTAATAAAAAGCAACATTTCAAAACATTAAGCTCTAATTTATATATGTATGTATATTTATATGTATTTCTCTCATGATAATACCGAAAAATTAACCATTTATTACAAAAATATTATTTCATTAAAATTTTGCCAATTTTTTTTTTATATATATATACAATCAGACGTATATTTAACGATAAAAATGACTAAAAGATATATTTATTAATCAAATATATTTGTTTTTAGTAAATTTTTGCCTAGTCTTATAATGTTTAGTCACTAACTTTTTCACTGTTTTTTTTTCTTTCTTTTGAGGGGATCGATCGGTCTATGTTATCATTCCAAATTAATATACAATTTAACGGACAAAATAACAAGGACTTAGTCAAGTACTACTCATGTAGAAATATAAGGGCAAAAATAATCATCAACGGGCAAACTAATAACTATATGCTAGCACAAATTTTAATTTAATACATCCTGTGATCTTCTAATGATTATAAGCATCGAAGGTACACAAAATAATAAATTAAAAGCCAATAGTTTAGGGAGAAAATAAACATGGGTTTATTATAAAATTAATCCATAAGATATATTTGAGATATGTTCATTTCATATACCTCTTTGAATATTATTAGCAGTTGTAGGACCCTATTCTAAACTCTAGCTTAGTCAAACAATTCGTATATTATTATTTCTACATTCAAGTTCATCTATTAAAAATATTAAAATCTTAAAGCATTCTTTGGCTATGATCCAGGTCTATATATAGACAAAAATGAAGAAGTTTCATAGCAGCACATGTTGTGGAGAATTGATATACTGAGAAAGTAATACTCATATAAATTTGAGAAGCTCTGAGCTATAATAATATCTTCACAGTCAAAGAAAATGGGTGAAGCTACTGAAGAATTGCCCATGTCTACAACACCTCCAAGACCGGCCGCCACCGTAGCTTCGGTACATCATCCGGTAGCTGCGCCTCCTGCCCAATACCACTCCCCGTCTTTGACACGTGTCCCGCTCCTCCCTACCTCGGCCGAAGACGGTGGTGACCACATAGAAATTACAAACACAACCTCCAAAACACCAAAATCCTTGACACCTAGAATTAGGACCCCCCGCTTCATTACTCCTATAGGAAGCCCTATTAGAAGGGCTCTCCAACTCACTAGGCTAGACCCTCAAGATGCTTGGCTTCCAATCACTGAGTCAAGGAACGGAAATGCCTACTACGCTGCTTTCCACACTCTTTGTTCTGGCATTGGAATTCAGGCTCTTATCCTCCCTGTTGCATTCACCATTCTTGGCTGGTAATAAAATATGATATATGATACAATTTATTATGCTACTTTAGTCATATAAAAATATGATCATAACCAATATATATTGACTGGTTTAATATTTGAATAGGACATGGGGAATGATATGCTTGGCCGTGGCATTCGTATGGCAGCTTTACACCTTGTACTTACTCGTTCAACTTCATGAATCTCCTGAAACTGGGATACGTTACTGCAGATATATTCAACTTTCAGATGCAACTTTTGGTACGTACTTGGTCACTTAAGCATAATTATTACACACACACACACACATATATATAACTGTTTTGTTATGATATAAGGTATATTAGGTCCATAACCATTTAAATTAACTTCTTTTTGATCATTTTCATATCTTATTATCAGGTAACAAGTTATCAAAGTTCTTGGCCCTCTTCCCAATATTATACCTCTCTGGAGGAACGTGTGTGGCGTTGATCATCATAGGAGGGTCAACCTCTAAGATGTTCTTCCAGACAGTGTGCGGTGCGACGTGCACCACCAAGTCGTTGACGCCGGTGGAGTGGTACTTGGTGTTCACATGCGCTGCCGTGCTTTTGTCACAGCTGCCGAACTTGAACTCAATCGCTGGTGTATCGCTCATCGGGTCTGTCACGGCGGTCGGCTACTGCACTCTGATATGGGTGGTGTCTGTGGCCAAGGGCACGCTTCCTGGTGTGTCATACGACCCCTTACAAGAAAAAACTGATGTTGCTCACTTTTTTGATGTGCTCAACGCACTTGGAATGATTGCCTTTGCTTTCAGAGGTCATAATCTCATACTCGAAATCCAGGTAAATAAATTTTATTTTATTTTTTATTACAGAAAATAAATAACGTATTTCAAAGAAAACTATTGTTAGTATTTTAAATTTTATTATAGGTAAAGATCAACAACATAATCTTCTTATAATATTACAAATGTATACGGAGGATTCTACGCTTGAGACCTCATGTGCCTTCAAAATGTTATTGAAATTTAATATCAACTTCTTTTAGTTTATGTGCGACGTTCATGTGTGAAACTGAGTGAACTACTCAAATTCAATATGTATATATATTTATATATTTATTGCAAAATTTAGGCTTAATTATTTTATAAGTATCTCGATAATTAGTCTGATCCGCACTGATTTTCTTGCTGCCTTAAAGTGTTGGGAATTCAAAGAAGATGACCGAAGACTATAAGTTCTAATAGATAAATATATATTGACTTCTAGGCCTTTGCACAATTTCTTTTTCATTTCCTTTGTCCTTTTCCATAGAAAAATGCTTAGTTATAGATTTGTACCGAAAACATAAATAAGTAAATAACCATATAGAAAACTCCAATGAATAAAATTGTTGGATTATTACTTGCAGTCCACAATGCCGTCCAGTGAAAAACATCCATCAAGGATCCCAATGTGGAGGGGGGTCAAGTTCGCTTATTTTGTCGTAGCAATGTGCATATTCCCCCTTGCAATAGGAGGTTATTGGGCATACGGCCAAAAGGTATTTAACTACAATAAACCATATATACCATCTCTTAAAATATATAGGCTATCTCTTCAAAATTCTAATCGTTTTTTCTTTGCTTTTTCGAATGATAGATACCAGAACAAGGGGGTATGCTAACAGCCTTGTATGCATTCCACTCACGTGACACATCCCAATTCATCTTAGGCCTAACGAGCTTATTCGTGATAATAAACGCCGTGAGCTCTTTCCAAATATATGGCATGCCAATGTTCGATGACATGGAGTCACACTACACCAGGAGGATGAAGAAGCCATGCCCGTGGTGGCTCCGCGCCGTTTTCCGTATTATGTTCGGATATGGATGCTTCTTCGTGGCCGTGGCCATTCCATTCTTGGGGAGCCTGGCCGGTCTAATTGGAGGGATTGCCTTGCCTGTCACTCTAGCTTATCCATGTTTCATGTGGCTCAAGATCAAAAAGCCAAAGATGTATAGCTCGACATGGTTGCTCAATTGGGCACTTGGCCTCCTTGGTATGGCTCTAAGTGTAATTTTAATTGCAGCCGGTGTTTATGTCATCATTGACACAGGTATTCATGCCAAATTCTTCAAGCCTCAATGAGAAGTTGGGTAGAGATATATACTGTAATATAAGATACCTGAATATTTTTATACATATACATGCTAAAATATGTAACGTGTAACCATTCTTTTCTTCCTCCTTGTTTGTTTCTACTGAAAAAAAAATGTACAATTGGCTCTACTCCAATGGTTTTCTAAACAAAAAGCAGTAATATTGAATTTATTATACATCTACTTTTTCATTATTTTCCTTTCTATTTCTTTGTTCTGAAACCATTGATGTTCTCCATTTCATGGCCGGATTGATCATATGTTGTAGTATACCTACACACTACAAGAATGAACACTTTTGCCTGTGCGTTTTTGTGCTTGCAAAAGTTTACAATTACACCGGAAAAAGTCGATATAATTTTTCTGGCACGTTGTCTCGTCAGAAAAGATCACCAAGAAACCTTTGTTACTAATCAAACTTTTGTTGGTGCAAAATGTCACGCGCCTGCAAAATTACTTTCATCGGCAGTCACGCCGAGATAGCAAAAAAGACTTTTTTCGGTGTATTTTTGCACTAAAAAAAGTTGTTTACCCAAAAAAGGACTACTTGATGACGTGGCAGAATTAACATACATGTGGGATACACATGACCATTTAAGTGAGTATGATCTGTTCGATCATCGACTAGAAGAGAATTCACTCAGCAGGCAGTATATTTCATGGGCGACCAATGTGGTCGCAACATTTCATATATTTCCTTCAGATATGTAATTTTTTTTTTTTTTTGATGAATCAACAGTGTATTCAAAACTCCAAATAACCTTTACATCCTAAAAGCATCTTCCATAGAAGACCTTAATGTATTAACAAGTCTATACAAGACAAAATTTTGATATTCCTTTTCTTTTCTTTACAATTCGGCAAACTAATTTTTATCCTCTGAACTAACCTTTCTAGGCATAGCACAACTTACTCTAAGCTTTACAGCTTCCTTAGTCCTCCTTAATGTATTCAGATATGTAATTTTGCATTATGTAATAGTTGCGATTTCCATTATTATTTAGACACGTCTGTATTAAATGTAATTAAGGCCCATCGGCCCATGTAGCACTCCTTGAGCCTATAAATAAGAATCAAGGGGCTCAAGAGAGGGGACTTTTTCTTTTGGACTTTTTAAACTTTGGAATTCTGAGAGAGAATTATAGTGTTTTTATCCGCCATACTTGTATTCATCCTGAGGCTTGTGAAACTCGTGAACCCTAGTTCATTGATCACAGTTCTTGGGATTCTATATCAATAAGAACACTAAGTGGACGTAGGTTATTACCATTTGTTGGGGCCGAGCCACTATAAATATTTGGTGTCGTTTATCTTTTTGTCTCGATTTCATCTAATTTCTATCGTTTTACTTGACTCCGTGTCGTTGACCAAATCGAGGGTCAACATTTTGGTGCTTTCATTGAGAGATTGAACTCAAGACCTCCAAGAAGATTGAATGGCGAAAACAGCTAGAAAGACTGGACAAACCTCTGGTGCTGCACCAACCCAGCCTCCTCCGCAAAATGTGACTGAAGATGAGCCACAAGTTGATTTGGAGGAGGAGGAGGAAATGGATTCTGAGACCTTGAGGTCGATTCTGATTGTGTTGCAGGAGGAGTTAGCCAATCTGAGGGCTAATCAAGAAAATGTGGCTGAAATTATGGTGTTGCAGCAGAGTGAGATTGATAGACAACGCCAAGAATTGAATGAACGGTAGGCCGACATGGACCGCCGACAGAGGGACATCACTGTCGCTCTAGAGGAAGCCATTCAATTGGCCCGAGGACAGCTTACACCGGCTTCCCGAATGGATCAGAAACCTAATACGCCACTACAGCAAGGTCCACATTCAGATCATCCTCAACATCACCACACTACTCCTCAACCGGTAAACCCTCAGAGGCCGGAGCAACCCCCTACTGCTCAACAGGATAGGTCGTTTTAGGATCCTGAGCAGCAGCCACCTTCTCGTGCTGGTTGAAATAATCCCCATCAACGAAGGCAGAATAGGGCTGGACAGCCTCCCCGAAGTCCTAGACACCAAACTGTTGAGGAGCCAAACCCACCGAGCAGGGGACAACGTCCTTCTACGAGCAGAAGGCGGGTTGATTCAGGCTCTGCGGTCGGGAGTCCCCCACGACATAATAATGCCCAGGGACCTACCGACCAACGCAGGCCTCCACTAGTAGGTCGGGACATGCCAGCAAGAGGAGGAAACAGTGTGAACAACAGGTCGCACCGTAGTCGCTCACACTTTAGGGATGGCCATGACTATAATGTGGTGGATTTTGGCAGAGGAAACGCTAGTCGGTGGCAAGGAGAGAGGGCTGGAGAACAGAACCCCCCACCAAGAGAGAACCGACCGACAAGCCAGAATGCTGGGGGGCAGCCTAGACAGCCCAACATCTTTGATCGACTGGGCGCGAGCGAACCATGGTGTAGGGATGAGGATTTGAGAGATGTTCCTAATGACAGAGGAGAAAGGAACGGTGAGTGTGCACCTCTACCACCAGTCGCTCTAGTAGTGCCAGACGCCTTGCAGGCCCAGCTCAATGCTTTAAACCAGGCCGTCCAACAACTAGTGGGGAGCTGGACATCCCACATTGAATACGACCGGAGAAGAGGCACTCCGTTTGTGAAAAGAATAGCAATGGCCGAGACCCCAAGAAAATTTAAGAAGTCGGTCTTGCCCAACTTCACTGGATTAGAAGACCCCGTATATCACGTGAATAAATTTGAGATACAAATGGATATCCAAAAGGTGTTAGACAACGCTCGATGTAGAATCTTTCCAGCTACCTTGTCCGATACTTTGTAGGAGTGGTTTTTCAAATCCCCTCTGGCCAGCATAGTATCTTGGGAATGTTCGTGAAGGAGTTTTACAAATAGTTTTATGATGGTCGAGTACATCCGACAGATGCCAACCAGCTAGTCGAGATACGCCAGAAGGAGGGAGAAACCTTAAAGGGGTATGTCCAACGTTTTATGCGAGCCGCTGCTGGGGCTAAGATAGTTGGTGATGAAGGAAAGATGATGGCGCTTACTGCAGGAGTACGACGCCATTCATCCTTCCGGAACAGCTTGTGGAAGAATGGATTAAAAAGCACCCAAGAATTTCTAGACTGAGCCGACAGGTACATCAAGCTCGAAGAGGCCACTGCCAATGAAGGAAAGACGCCCGCAGACGACCAGGGTCCGAAATAAGATCCCACCAAAGTCGCCAATGGGTCTAGGAAACCCAATGGGAAAGACAAAAATAATGGGAAAAACGGGGGGAAAATGGCGAACCACAAGCCGTCAACGTTTGAGAACAAGCGCCCTAAAAGTAACAGATATGAGTCGAGGTTCACCAATTACACGGCCCTAGTTGATAGCAGAGCACAAGTATACTAGTATACTAACACCACTGTTCCTTTTAGGCGACCAACCCCAATCAGGAAAGATATCTCCAAGAGAGATACAACCAAGTTTTGTTGTTTTCATAATGACCATGGTCATGACACCAACGAGTGCAACCAGCTTAAAGATGAGATTGAGTTCCTTATCAGACAAGGACACCTGAGAAGATATGTACGAGTCGCTGGAGGTTCTCAGTTAGAGGCTCAAGGAGGCACCTCGGTCTGGCACCTGGCCATGAAGTTTCCAACCAACGCAGGGGTAGGATGCGTGTTGGGAAACCAGCGAGAAGCGCAGGAATTTTATAATTCCTCGATCACTAAGGCAAAGAGGGGTGGATCAGGGGAGAAAGTCGAGAAAAGGTTGTTGTTGGTAAATGAAGTACAAGCCCAATCAGGTGAACATGTCACCAAATACGGTGTTGCCCAAAGTGAGGGTAGGAATTTAGATCCTCGCTTTGGGGATTTTGAAGAATATGTGGGACCCGTCAAGGATCTCGAGGAGGTCCAACTAGAAGAAGCAGATCCGACCAGGGTTGTGAAAGTCGATAAAAACTTGGAGACAACAACAAAGAATAAATTGGTGGAATTTTTGAAGGAGAACCAGGAGTTGTTTGCCTAGTTGCATAAAGATATGGTTGGGATCGATCCAGCAGTTATCAACCATGTCTTGAATATAGACAAAAAATTTCCACCAGTGCAACAAAAAAGGAGGCTGCTCGACAACGATAGATCAAATTAGAAGAGGAAGTCGAGAAGCTAAAGGAGAACAGATTCATCAGGGTAGCATTTTGTCCATCTTGGGTCTCTAATCCTGTACTGGTTCCCAAGCTGAATGGTAAGTGGAGGATGTGCATGGCTTTCACAGACCTCAATAAAGCCTGTCCGAAGGATTGTTCCCCACTCCCAAGGATCGACCAGCTGGTCGATGCCACATTAGGACATGAGATTTTATCATTCGTGGACACATACTCTGGGTACAATCAAATTAGTATGCATCCACCTGATGAGGATCACCCTAGCTTTCGAACTGATACAGGGATTTATTGTTACAAAGTAATGCCTTTCGGTTTGAAAAATGCTGGTGCGACTTACCAGCGACTGGTCAACCACATGTTCAAAGAGATGATCGGTGTTAACATGGAGGTATATGTCAATGACATGCTGGTCAAGTCGAAAAAGGCAGAAGAGCACATCAGGGACATGCAAGAATGCTTCAACAAATATCAGATGAAGCTAAATCTCCTCAAGTGTTCATTCGGTGTTGGATTGGGAAAAGTTTTGGGATTCATAGTAAACTCGCGAGGTATCAAAGCTAATCCCGAAAAGATCAAGGCCCTAATTGAGAAGAATTCGCGTACCAAAATTCAAGATGTTCAAAGCCTAACCGAGAGGATTGCCGCTTTGAATAGATTCATTTCTAAATCAACGGACAAGTGCGTTCCATTTCTTAATCTACTCAAAGGCAACAAGAAGTTCGAGTGGACGGAAGAGTGCGAGTAGGCTTTTCAGGTGCTAAAGTCTCATATGTCGCACCCACCGATCTTATCCAAGCCGGTCAAAAAAGAAACTTTGTTCATCTACTTGGCAGTCACCGAGTATGCTGCTAGCGCTGTCCTGATCAGAGAGGAGGAACATGTTCAAAAAGCTGTGTATTATATAAGCAAGAGGCTAGTAGGAGCAGAGTTACGGTACCTGCCCATTGAGAAATTAGCTTATTGCTTGATTTTGGCCTCCAGAATGTTACGATCATACTTCCATGCTCACCCTATCATGGTACTCACCGAGCAGCCACTACGGCAAGTTCTGCAAAAACCAGAAGCTTCCGGTCGATTATTGAAATGGGCAGTGAAGCTTGGGCAGTTCGATATTTCCTAGTCGCCACGAGCAGCTATGAAGGGACAGGCTCTGGCAGACTTTGTCACAGAATTCACTGGAATCTAGGATACCGAGCCAATAGAAGAGCCTGAACTCCAACGTCAAACTCTTTCCTGGAAGTTTTTCATAGATGGCTCTTCCAACAAGCACAACGCTAGAGCGGGTTTAATCTTAGTCACCCCCGAAGGACATCGATTCCATTGTGCAATCATATTTGACTTCACAGTGTCTAATAACGAAGCTGAATATGAGGCCCTGCTCGCAGGATTAAGATTATCCAAGGACATGGATATAAAGCTGCTTGAGATCTACAGTGACTCCCAGCTAGTGGTTAATCAAATTATTGGAGAATATCAAGCCTGGGGTCTTAAGATGGTTGCTTATTTGAACAAAGAAAAGGACTTATTGGCACAGTTCAAAAAGTATACTCTCCAACAAGTACCTCGCGATCAGAATTCAAATGCTGTTGCTTTAGCCAAGTTAGCAAGTGTGAAGGATGCTGACACCATGAACATGGTACTAGTTGAGCATTTGTTTGCACCAAGCATTCAAAAAGAGTCGTCGCTGGTAATCCAAGTGACAGACACATGGATGACAACCTTCGTTAAATACCTGGAGCAAGGAGTGTTGCCGGTGGACAGAAACAAATCAAGAACCCTCCAGAGACAGCCGGCTCGATTCATTCTGGTCGATGGAGTTTTATACAGGAGAGGGTACTCGATGCCACTTTTAAGGTGTGTTACAAAGGAAAAGGCCAAGGAACTAATGCGAGAATTCCATGAAGGTTTCTGCGGAGATCATGCTGGGGGGCAGAGTTTATCAAAAAAGATCCTAAGGCAAGGATACTTCTGGCTTACAATGAATGAGGACTCTGTAAATTTTGTTCAAAAATGTGACAAGTGTCAAAGGTTCTCTAAGATACCACAAGTAGCCCCTAATGAGCTCAAACAGATGCAAAGCCCGTGGCCATTTGATCGGGTCTTTACCCACAGGAAAAGGCAACATTAAGTATGCAATAGTTGCTGTTGACTACTTTACAAAGGGGGCAGAAGCTGAACCACTTGCAACAATAACGACCAAGAAGGTGCTAGATTTTGTGGTAAAAAATATCGTGTGTCGCTATGGGTTGCCAAGAAAGATTGTCTCATATAATGGCACACAATTTGACAGTGATCTGTTCCCAGATTTTTGCGAAAGGCACATGATTATCAAGAGTTTTTCTTCAGTAGTTCATCCTCAAGAAAACAAATAGGTTGAAGCTATCAACAAAACACTGAAGGATACCCTGAAGAAAAGGCTTGAAGAAGCAAAGGGAGCATGGCTAGAACAGTTACCAAAAGTCCTTTGGTCGTGTAGAACGTCCCATCGAACAGCAACTGGCCATACTCCATTTTCTTTGGCCTATGGATATGAATCCATGTTGCATGTTGAATTAGACCCACCATCACATAGAAGGATGGCATACGATCAGAGTGCTAATATTCAGTTATTGATGGAATCTTTGGATTTGGTCAATGAAAGACGTGAGCAAGCTCAACTTCGAGTGGCTGCTTACCAGCAAAAGGCCGCTCGGTATTTCAACTATAAAGTGCATGAAAGAAAATTTAACGTGGCAGATTTGGTACTTAGAAGAGTTTTTCTTAACACCCATGATCAAGCTGCCATAGTGCTTGGACCTAACTGGGAGGGTCCGTATCAAATTGAAGAAGTCCTCCAACCAGGCACCTAGAAACTTGCTCGCTTAAATGGAGATCTCATTCCTCGCTATTGGAATGGAGAACACCTGCGCAAGTATTATCAATAAAAAGTTCCTTTTAAAGAATTGGCTGGTATTAATTTCACCTTTTACAAGTTTATGAACAAGGGTTAGTCAGTCATATGACTAGTCGATTATAAGTGTAAGTTCAATTTTTGATCACTCATACAGACACGATTTTCCAATTATTACAAGAAATAAAAGGAACTGTGTGCAGCCAATTATTGTATTTATTACAAGTATTTGCTCATTACGTGTGTTGTTTTGCTATATAATCATTTTTTATAAGTTCGCGAGCAGTAATGTTTGAACAGGACTTGGTCATGGCAAGTGACCGAGAGCCCTAAGCTCCTCAATCACTTGGGGGGCATATAAGGTACTAAGCATGCAAAGCATATCAACAGGCATATGTAAACACATGAGCAAAATAATGGAAAGCATACTACGGTACTTAGAGTATTTTTCAAAATTTTGTTTAAATTTTGTTAAATCAAAACAAAGTGCTATGCTAAGTTTGGTCATGCAAGCAAATGTTATAATAATTAGTAAATATTATAATATCAAAAGGAAATGTTTTACACCGCGAGCAGTTTCTGCTCGGATGTAATTACTAATTAAAAGGAAGCTGCCATTCGCAGCGAAAATTGTCTTGACATCACGAACCGTGGTTCGTATGTCCTGGTTACATATAAAAATAAATAAATTTATTGAGTGGTAGGAACAGCTGGAGGATCTTGCTGGGGCTGCTGGTCAACTATGGTCTCAACATCCTCTTCGACGCCTTCAATGCCTGTCGCCAAAGAGATCTCAGGGGATTCCTGAGCTTTCCTCTCTTCTTCCAGGCGAGTAGTGCACTTTTCTAGTTCAACCTACTTCATATGCTCTGGGAGATAGTTAAAGATCACCCCGGGGTTGCTCTTCCAGAACATGTAGAAGTAGTTGAACGTCGCTCCCTTGAACTTCTCCACGTTGAGAGTGTTACTTTCTTTGAGCAGTTTGACGTGCTCCTCCTACTCGACGGTTTCTTTCCTGATGATCACCAGGTCATCCTGAAGCTTGGAGGCCTCTTTAACGTTCAGCACCGAAGCCTCCTTATACTTTTCCTTGGCTTTAGTGATTTTGACAAATGCCTCCTGGTGTTTCCTCAGATCCTTGCTAAGGCTAGCATTTTTCTCCTCAGTCGCTCTCAGCTGCTTGGCATGTTTGGCCTCGACTGCTTTGAGCTGCTCGGCGAGTCTTTCCTCGACTATCTTGATCTCTTCAGCATGCTTGGCAACAATCTCCTCCAAGCAACTCCAACCAGTACTCATGATCAGAACTCCCTGCAATTAGAAAAAAAGTAACGTTGTTAGTATGAGTAAAAGGGCAAGATAGACAACTAAAGCACTACAAAAATGACAACTTACACTGAGTACTTCATTCAGCGCGCAGCTGAAAATTTTGTCAATCTTCATGGAGGAAACATTGCTGAAGGCTTCCTGGCTACGCCGGTGTCTTGAAAGTTTCTTCAGCTTTTTGTTAGCCGAGTTGTATGATGTGTTTAGGATAGCCTCGGCCTGAGTCTTTCCTGTCTGATCAGGAAGACTTGGGCTGTGAGGAGCTGGAGGAGTCGGGTCAAGGGAAGCTGGAGGAGTCGGGTCGAGGGGAGCCGGAGGAGGGGTCGTGTCCTGGGAAGGTGGTGGTGCAGGAGGATCCTCAGTCTGGGCCTTTTTCTTGAAGGGGTCACTACTGCTTTCCTCAGGGTGTTGCCTACTTCGTTTCTTCCTTCTTGTAGGAGCTTCGGCATTGATGTTGATGTACAAATCAAAGGCTTCTCCGGAAGGCATGACTTCAGGATGGAAACAAACGATCAAACAATATAAATAAAGTTATTTAAAAAAGCAAGGGAAATTCTAAGTAATATACCCGAGCTATTATTACGGGTCGATACATCATTTATGGAACTACTACTACACTCACTCTCTGCCTCAAAGAATTGTGAATTTAAACTATTGATCGCAAATTTAAAGTTGCCGTCCCCGTCAAATAAATGACAGGGAATGGGCAAGTTGTCTAAAAGTGAGAAGTCAGCACCGTTCTCGTCAGAAGACTCGAGTACGGGCTCAGGGTACTCTGGAAGGTTTTGCTTGCCCTTCCCATGTTGGGTAGAGGCAGCAGCAGCCTGTGGGATGCTGGAAGGTTCCCTGATGGTCACTCATGTTGCCAGCCATCTCGGGGGTTGTGACACATCCTATTGCTACTCGAGGACTGCTTCTCCAGTAGTACTCCTCACAGTGGACTCCCTCCCTTCCTGGTGAGGAGCCAAGAGGCCGACTAGCCTTAAGTTGCTTTCAGTGACCAACTCCTTGACACTCTTCTCGATGTCCATCATGCTGGCGAAGGTAGCGACCCTTATCTCCATCTCTGGAGTGGGGTCTGGTCGATACCATGGAGCTAAACAATATCAAGGTTCTAAGGATAGTATAGAAAATCTAGAAGAAATTAAACGACTAGTAATTAAGAGATTTACCTTCTCGGGTGAAGGCCAGGTTGTCAGCGACCAGGTCTGTTGTAAGAAAGAACTCCTGGAAATACTTTCCTACATTGGATTTGTAGGTGACGTCACTCAGGAATATGCGAGTAGACTCCTGGTGACAGAAATGGAAAAATAACGTGATGTTCTGGTTGGGGTTGGATTTGAGATCGAACAGATAGTTGATCTCGTGTGGTGTGGGCATAGGCCACTTCTTTTGGTTATAAAGGATATAGAGTGTAGATAGTACTCTATATCCGTTGGGAGTAATTTGAAAGGGGGTGACCTCAAAATAATTGGCCACCCCTTGGAAAAATTTATGCAGGGGCAAGATTGCCCCTGCCTCGATGTGGTATCTCGACCAGGCACTGCATGCGCCTTCGAGCACGTTTACCCTTTGGTCAGGTGAAGGTTTGAATAGGGTTATCCTAGGTTGACCATACTTCTTGAGATAATTAGTCACCATACTAGCTTATATGATGCTAGTAGGTGCCACGTACCAGTCCACTTCTGGTCGAAGGCCGTCGCGAGGCCGGGCATGGGGTTGGATTTCTGGTGGTGAAGTGTTTATAGGTTGAGGGTTAGTAGAAGGGTCCTCAGTACAAGGAGCAGGCTGGTTAGAAGAAGGGTTGGTTGTTTTCTTTTTTCTACGAGCAGTATATTTCATGCGACCCATGTTCGGTTGACTGATCGGAGGGTAGTTCACTGGGTGTTGTTGTGAAAATGGTACTTCTGAAAACGGCAGTGACGGTTGTTCTTGATCCTCAAACAGCAGTGCCAGAAGATCGCCATTGATTGGCCTCTCACCTCCCCAAGGATCGCACATTAATATTTGAGAAAAGAAAACGGGAGATGAGAATCTATAGCCAACAGATAGAAGAAATGGAAATGTTGGGATAATCGAAAGCATAAAAATCGAATTTTTACTTCGTTTTTGGGCCCTAAATCAGTATTCCTACTTCCCATGCCAATTTCTAGGCCTCACTTAGTGTTTTTACTAATTAAAACTCCTATCCTATCATGTTACTACCTATGAACCCGATTACCCCGAAAGCATTTTTTCTCAAGAACATGCAAAATCTCAAACCCGAATACCAGAAAATTCGAGAAATATATGTTGCATGGTATAGCAGAGACAAGGAGATCACAAAACTTACTTGAGTTGCAGATTGCAAAAGAGTCACGAATGTTGGTGCTTGGGGGTGGACGAACACGCCTTGGATCACCAAAGTTTTCTGTCCTTTTCTGGTTTTTTCTTCTGAGTTCTTGAGAAAGAGAAGTTTGGTAAAAGGTAAAAAATAATAAGAGTGGGTTATTTATAATGATCGTGGCATAGTTAAAAAGGTAATGATGGGGGTGAGTTTTCGATACGTGGGGAATCGTGTTAGCCATCAAAACGCTTTTGGGAAACTGCAACGGCCATGATTAGCTACTTTTTCGAAAAGGCGCTGCCAGATGTGACAGGTCAGACGGAAGGTTGGTCGATTAAGTTTATTATATGCTGGTCGCAGTAAAATAAACTTGGGGGCAAATGTTTACCCAAAAAAGGACTACCTGATGACGTGGTTGAATTAACATACACATGGGATACACGTGACCATTTAAGTGAGTGTAATCTGTTTGACTATCGACAAGAAGATAATTCACTCAGCAGGCAGTATATTTCCCTAGCGACCAATCTGGTCGCATCATCTCATATATTTCCTTCAGATATGTAATTTTGCATTTATGTAATAGTTGCGATTTCCATTATTATTTAGACACGCCTGTATTAAATGTAATTAAGGCCCATCGACCCATGTAGCACTCCTTGAGCCTATAAATAAGAGTCAAGGGGCTCAAGTGAGGGGACTTTTTTTTTTTTGGACTTTTTAAACTCCAGAATTCTGTGAGAGAATTATAGTGTTTTTAACCACCATATTTGTATTCATCCTGAGGCTTGTGAAACTCGTGAACCCTAGTTCATTGATCACAGTTCTTGGGATTCTACATCAATAAGAACACTAAGCGGACGTAGGTTATTACCATTTGCTGGGGTCGAACCACTATAAATCTTTTGTGTCGTTTATCTTTTTGTCTTGATTTCATCTCATTTCTATCGTTTTACTTGACTCCGTGTCGTTGACCAAGTAAAGGGTCAACAAAAGTGTATTCCCCGGCGCAGTTTGGCACCTACAAAACTCAACCTGTACAGACTTTTTCCATCACAAAAATGCATAGATAAAAGCATCTCTACCCCAAATTTTTTTTTTAAATTTTCTCAACTATAAATAGCTCCCCAAAAAAGCTTTTTTTTTCACTAAATGTAATTATATATATAATTAATTATTTTTTAAAATTATAATTAACAATTAGATTAAATTGACATATTAAAATTAATAATACAAATAATTTATTATATAAAATATATATTATATATTGTTAATTGTCTTTGAAACATCAATATAAATCATTATAATTAATTGTCTTTGAAAAAGCATTAAAGTGAATATAATTATATTAATACAAACATCTAAAATAAAAGACTTAGGCATCATCTTCTGTAGCTTTGTTGTCCTACACCTTATTGTTGGTTTATGGTTGGTTAGATGCAACATCATGGAACTCTAGTGGTGGCTCTTCACATAAATCTCAGTACGATAGTGCTCATTTGATGCACTAAAGTCCTCAGTATTTCTTATTGAGTGCAATGATTTTTCTTAAAACTCTGATTTTCCCTCAGAAGTTTCTTCATAGGAACAAACTGTTGATCGGAAGACATATAAGATGAAGATGAAGCAGCGCACTTTCCCCTAATAGCCTTGAGCCTAGGAAACACCCTATCATTTCTTATAACAAGATCGGGGCCCCAGAACATCAACTACTATGTCCAAATCTAGGGGGAATGGGGTCTCATAATTATGGTCTTAAATTAGAAAAAATAAGAATACATAGCGGAATAGGGTCTTTTAAAAAAATTTAATACCAGCCAGGATCATACATATATAGATATATTGAATACCAAATAAAATGAATAAATATTACATCTCGTAGCCTATCAAGTGTCCTTGAATCTTTTTGTAAAAATCAACGATCTTCCTATCCTTTCTGAAAGCTCGCACCTTAGCCTTCAAAGCCAATTCTCAAACACACAAGGACGTGTGTGGGCACGTACGATTCAAATATTGATTTAGACTCTATGGATATACCCAACACATGAGATCTAGAGAGATTGAGAAGAGAGAGGCTATAAAGATTTCTAGAATTTTAGGTCTAGGAAATTCTATCATTTCATTCTTGAGATAGTCGGATAGTAAAAAAAACAATTTCTTAAACTTCTTAAAGAATCGCTTCTTTCACTTTTATAAAGATAAATAACTAATTTAATTATTCTTTATTTTATTTAAAATAAAACTGATCAGTTACATTATTTTAATCATTTAATTTAAATCATATTTAAAAAGAATAATTAAATAAACAAATTAATTAGAAATTCAAAATTCAAATCCCAATGTTGCTATAAATAGGTACTTAAGTCTAGGGTTTTCAAAAAAGTGTGATTAAGAAAAAAACCTAGACTCAAAAGAGACTTATTGTGGCCGCCCATCACTACTCTCTTCTTCTCCATAATTTTCCCATCTCATGTGTTGAGAATTGCCAACCCTAGTCTAGGTGAACAAAGGTAATTATAATGACTATGTTGTTTGAAGATCCAGTTCACTCTCATGTCATTACTCTACGACAGAAAGAAACAAGGGTTAGAGAGAGTGAAGGAAGGAGTCTCAATATCCACTGCGTAAAAGTAAGATTCTTAAACTCTGTTATTTGATTTACTTTATGAAATTCATTAGAAACAGTTTCTAGATTTTTTTATATGTTAATTTGTTTAATATATGAAACATACATGAAATATTTATGATCTTGTAAAATGTATTCATAACAAGAAGTCCAAAGGAAAGGAGTAAAAAATACAGATGAGATCCTGGCCCAACCTCAAGAGTTGATAAACCATGGGGAGGCCAAATTTGTTATGGTCGGAACTAGTCAAATTCCCACTTAGCCTGCTGGGGACAAGTACGCCTTGGTATTCACTGTATATACTGACTTGATGGATACGTGGGAAAACATGTATCTGGAAAATTCTTCTCACCTTCTATGGAAAAAGAAGGAGCCCAAGAGGAATCAGACGGCAAAGAGAGATCTGACCAAGTTCTATCACTACCACAACGACATTGGTCACAATACTGACTATTGCTGTGAATTGAAGGATGAGATCAAGACTTTCATTCAAGTTGGATAGATAGCGTCATATGACCAAAATCGGGTAGCTCCCAACCAGCCGGCTGTATAGAATCAACCACCAGCTCTTCCAGCTCCAGAAAACTGACTCATCCCTCCTCGTTTCGAGGGGAGAGCTTTTGCTACAATTGCGGGCGGACCTCACTTTTCCAACACAAGCAATGGGGCCCAGAAAAGGTATATCCAGGAGCAGAATACTCATGATGGTGTGTGTATTATTCAGTCCCATGCAATGCTTGTCAAAGCAGCAAAAAATGGACAAACAACCCATCATTTTTACGGAGGACACTAGCCATGTCAAATTATAGCGCAATGATTCGCTTGTCATAACCATTCAACTCGCAAATCAGAGACTTCAGAGAATTTTGATTGAAAACGAGAACTTCTTGGACGTGTTATTCAGATCCACTCTTGAAAAGATGGGACTCTCAGTACCTGGCTTGAGGCCTCCTCCACAACTCTATACGGGTTTTCAGGAGAAGAAATTGCAGCCATCGGGATGATTGAGCTCATTGTTACCATTGGCGAAAAAACACGAGTTGTGGCAAAGATGCTTGCGTTCATTGTCATAGATTGTCCGACTGCCTACAACGCCATTCTAGGGCGACTAACCTTGATAGTGTTTGAGGCCATAACCTCTATCCACCATTTGTCTATGAAATTCCCTTCGCGTACATGAATATGCATAGTAAGAGGAGACCAACTCGATTCCAAGGAATGCTATAGCATTTCCATGAAGGGAAGATCACAACCTGGGCAGCAAGCCATGTTAATAATTGAGGAAACTGAGGAGCCCCAGGCAATGGTAGTTGTCAAAGGGGCAGAAGAATCTTAGGTAGTAGAAGACAAGATTGCCCAACAAGAAAAGTTGACCAAAGGATAGGTGAAGACTGATTTGAGCTCCAGGCCCTAAAGGATCTAGAAGAGGTAATTCTCGACCAAGAGGTAACCTCAAAGGTTGTAAAGATTGGAAAAATTCTTAGTGCCGAACAAAAAAGGAATCTGACCGAGTTTTTAAGAAACAACCTCAATGTATTCGCTTGGTCACATGCCGATATGGTGGGAATCAATCCTAACATTATCGTGCACACACTAAATCTGGACAGAATCATTCTTGCCAAACATAAAAAAAAGAAGGCTGTTATGAAAAGAAAGAGGAGAAGCTCTAGAGGAAAAGGCAGCTCACCTTTTAAAATGTGGATTCATCAGAGAGAAGAAATATCCAACAAGGATAGCCAACCTCGTTCTAGTTCCAAAACAAAACAGAAAGTGGAGGACATGTATCGACTTCTCTAATCTCAAAAAAACCTGCCCAGAGGACTATTTTCCTTTGCCAAGGATTGATCAGTTTGTAGATGCTACGGCTGGTCATGAGCTCATGTCTTTCATGTACGTGTATTCTGGATATAACTAGATCATGATGAATCCTGCAGACCAAGAGCATACCAGCTATAAGACCGACCACAATGTATATTCTTACAAAGTCATACCGTTCAGGCCAAAAATGTTGGGGAAACTTACCAGAGGTTGGTAAATAAAATGTTCGTTGACCAGATTGGGAAAAACATGGAGGTGTATGTTGATGACATGCTCGTTAAGTCAAAATCCACCAACAACCATGTGTCTGACTTAGAAGAATGTTTTGTCATACTGAGAAAGTACAATATGAAGTTGAATCCATCGAAATGTACCTTTAGGGTTTCATTAGGGAAGTTCATAGGCTTCATCATTAATTCGAGGGGGATTGAAGCTAATCCTGAGAAAATTAGATCGATGTTGGATGTACAATCACCCAGGTCGTGAAAAGAGATCTCTAGTCTAGTAGGAAAGATTTTTGCCTTTCATCTGTTTGTGTCAAAGTCTACCGATAAATGTCTCCCCATCTATAATCTGCTAAATGGAAACAAAACATTCGAATGGACCAACGAGTGCATGGAGGCATTTCAAGATCTAAAGAGGCATTTGGCCGAACCCCCCATTGTTTCAAATCCCATCAGCAGGGAGGATTTAAACCTCTAAGTGGCTGTAACCAAGAGCATGGCTAGTGCCATTTTAGTTCGAGAGGAAAATTGAACTCAGAAATCTGCATATAACATCAAGAAGAGGCTTCTAGGAGCTGAGTCTCGATACCCTTCATTTGAAAAGCTCGTGTTCTGTTTAGTCCTAGTTTCAAGGAAGCTGAGGCCTTATTTCAAGTCCCACGCTATACACGTCCTAATTGATCAACCTTTAAGGCAGGTCTTACAAAAACCTGAAACATCGGGACACTTTCAATAGTGGGCGGTCTAACTCAGCCAATTCGAGATTTTGTATAAGCCATGAACAACTATAAAGGGACAAGTCCTTGCTGATTTTATGGCCAAATATATTGGTTTTCAGGGCGAATTAATGAGGGAACCGATCCAAGAACTGTGGAAAATCTTTGTCGATGGATCCTCCAATAAACATATGTCAGGAGCTGGGGTAATTCTGACTACGCTAGAGGGATATTGCTTTCACACAACTCTCAGATTCATATTTGAGGCCTTACTTGCTGAAATCTGCCTCACCAAGGAGTTAAGAGCAAAAGCCATCAAGTGCTTTAGTGATTCTTAGTTCGTGTTAAACCAAGTGATTGGAGAATATCAAGCTCGCGGGATCAAAATGGCCGCTTATTTGGCTAAAATAAATATTGAACTATCATATTTTGACTTCTACTCTATAGAGCAGGTCCTGCGAGGCAAGAATACAAATGTCAATGCTCTCACCCGGCTCACCACAAATAATGAGGCAAACATGGTGAACGTAGTGCCAGTTAAGTTTCTTCACAAGCCCAGCACAAATGAAGAACTGAAGAATGTCGAGATGATCCGAGAAGGCTCGAACTAGATAACTCCAATCGTAGAATATCTCACCATAGGAAAACTGCCTGAAGATCGCAAGTACACACGAAATTTGTTGTACCAGGTCCAAAGGTATGTTATGGTTGAAGGAATTCTTTATAGGCGAGGTCATTCCATGTCGCTCCTCAGATGTGTTCTGCCAGAGGAGGCCCAGGCTATCCTTAGGGAAGTCCATGAAGGATTATCCTTAACTCTAAAATTTTTGAGGCAGGGCTATTTCTAGCCTACCATGAAGAAAGACTTGGCCTCATCTATTAAAAAATGTGATAAGTGTCAGCGCTTCTCGACGATATCTCGGTCTACACCCGTCGAATTGACCATGATATCCTCACCCTGGCCATTTTCCATCTGGGGGATTGATGTAATTTGATCTCTACCAACTAGAAAAGGAAGAGTTCACTATGCTAAGGTTGTTGTTGATTATTTTATGAAGTGGGTCGAGGTAGAGCCATTAACAACAGTAACCTCAAAGAGTACTCGACTTCATGAAAAAGAACATAATCTGCCGTTTCAAATTTCCGAGGAAGAATGTGTCAGATAACGAGACTCAATTCGATAGCAACCTATTCACACACTTTTGTGAAAGGTACGGAGTGATTAACAACTTCTTTTCAGTAGTATACCCTCAAGGTAATGGATAGGTCGAGACAGTAAATAATACCCTCAAGAATAACTTAAAAATGAGGTTGGAAGACGCTAACGGGTTATGGCACGAACAGCTACCATAAGTACTTTGGGCCTATTGAACTTCCCATCGCACCTCTACTGGGCACACACCATTCTCACTAACCTTTGGAAGTGAAGCTATGCTCCTAGTGGCGACCTTAGTGGACTCACATAGACAAAGAACTTTTATATAGTAGCAAACTCATGACTTATTACAAGCATCCCTAGATGTAATTGAAGAACATCGAGAAGAATCACAGATACAACTCACTCATTACCAACAAAAGATAACTCGATACTTCAATTCGCAGGTCAAAGAAAGAAGACTTGAGCTTGGAGACTTAGTACTTAGAAGAGTGTTCATGGCTAACAAAGATTCGAAAGATGGCATCCTAGGTCCGAACTGGGAAGGACCATACCAGATCGTCAAAATTCTGTGAGAAGGTACTTTTAGATTGGTCCGATTAGGCAGAGAGGCAGTTCCACGAACATGGAACGCTTTACATTTGAAAAAACACTACCAATAATTAGGTTTACTTTAAGTCCAATTTATGTTATCGTGTGTAAGGCTTGATTATAAAAGCCATTTCCTTTTGATTTTCCTTTGAATTTATAAATTAATGGTTGTTGTGTAGTTTAAACACGGTACCAAATGATTCCAAAAATTTTGTTTTATACGAGTTTGTTATGTAAAAGCGACCTAGAATATTCATAAATTATAATCGCTTGGGGGACATATACTCTTTGATTGTGAGATGTCTTTTAAAAATTATGAAACTTAGAATTTGGAAATTTTGCAACTTGATAAAGCCCGAGTGTTCAAAAACAATTTTGAATATGAACTAAGTTAAGAAAATTGAAAGAAAAATAAAAAATAATCCTTGGGTTAAACTAGGTACGGGGCTTGAATATTAACTAGTATGAACCTAGGAAATTAAAATCCTGGATATAAGCAAGTCCACAACCTGAAAAATAACTGGTCGGCTATCAAGCACATACCTCGATCTAAAGCAACCCCATAATATTATGCATTTGTATAAAAACTTAAGGTTTAAAAACACAATAATAGAAGGGAAATGTATGTAAAAACCTAAATTTGCTAATAGGGCTTAGGGCCTTGATTAGCATGCCTGGAGGGCAATAAATGATTTAATATGTTAATATGTGAATTAATGTGAATATGTGATAAAGATGCATGTTTAGTTTAATTAAATATGCATGTGGGCCCCGTTTGGATATTATGGGTATGTTTGTGATTTTAGCCCGCTGAGGGCATAAATGTGATAAATATGATATGTGTGTGATATATATTTGTGTAGCATGATCCGAGACAGTTCTAGAGAGAGCAGTTAGCCAGAAAGTCACAACGGGGTTGAGAATCCGACTCAAGGCAAGTCGAGGGGTATTTTGGGTATTAGATGTATTATGGGGTTATCGGGTTGTGGAAATAAATATTTGGACATTTATATGAGATTAGAATGTCTAGGATGGGATATTTGGGAAATTTACCATTTTGCCCTCGGGGATGTTTTTGGCACCCCAAGCCTTGAGGTAACCCTATAGGCTTAAGTTAAATAAAACAAAACTTGGAATTGTTTAGAACATTCAGAAACCGACTCTGTCCTTTTCTTTCTTTTGAAGTTGTCTTCTTTTCTTTCTCTCCACTTGAGCTTGGGAGAATTCTTGGTGAAATCAAGCTAAGGACTAATTAGTGAAGCTGGGAATCTTTGGAGCTAGAAGCTTGAGGCTTAAGGACCAAATTCAAAGACTAAGTTCAGCATGGGTAAGCTTTAAATTACAAGGTTTTAGCTTGAACTTTCTGCTGGTTTTCTGAGAATATGCATGTAGTTGGGTGAAGGATTGATTTTGGGTTTTATGAGGTTTTTGGTTTAAGTTCTTGTTAGGTTTTGCTACTGTGATTGTCTTAAGACTTCTGAGATTAATGTTTCGATTGTTAGGTTGATTTTTATGGATGGTTAGCTGAGTTTTAGAAGAGAAAATAGAGGATTTTTCTGGGTTCGAAGGGTCGGGCCGCGACATTGTTCTTGCTGAGCCGCGACCCTCCAAAGCATTTGGGTGGCCTGGAAGAAGGGCGGGCCGCGGCGCGCATGCCCTGTTTTGGGTGTGCTATCGGGTTTGGGGGTGGGTCGCGGCATGGCCCCATAAGGTCGCGGCTCTTAGTGCCATTTTGTGTTTTTAAGTGTGTTTAGGCTTGGGAACTCAAAGGTTAAGGCTCGGGATGGATTTTATCACCCGGATTGATATAATTCAAGGTCCCGGAGATTAGAGATATGGCTCAAAGTTATTTAATGGATTAGAACTTGATGGATGATTATTGTTAATGTGTTGTGACTAGGGTTTCGGCGAGGCTCAAGTTAGAGGACTGTGCTCGGGATATCGGTGCTCGGAGAGCTCGGGACGCAGGTAAGAAAACCCCTGTTCCCATAGAGCTTGTATGCATGTCTGAGCCCCAATATGTTTGAGTTGCAGGGTGTAGCCCTTTGATTGAATTTGTTAGTGTTCAATATATGTTTATTATGCTACGAATGCAATTGTGTAAATGTTCGGCAAGAGCCGGGAACGGCCCAGGCCGAGGTCGGCAGGGGCCGGGAACGACGTCGGATACGTTAAGTGCAAGGCTGTGTACGGGAAGGGCCGGGAGCAGCGTTGAGCACGTGGAGTGCGAGTTGCCAGGGCGAGACCCTAAAGGATACCTGGGATATCCTCACGGTGTGGACCGCGAACCCAGGGCATGGTAAAGCACCTGGGACGGCATGGCTGTATGTGTTTAGCCTATTAATGGCCTGTCTATATGCTAAGTGTTTGTTATGCATATGTTTTTGCTTGTGAGGGTTTCCTTGCTGGGCTTCGGCTCATAGGTGCTCTGTGGTGCATGTAAGGGCAAGGGGAAGATCGACCAACCATGAGTACGAAGAGCGTCAAGCGGCGCATACATGTTTGGCCTGCCAGGCTGCCACAGCCAGTGAATTTTTGGGAGACGATTGTAATAAAACCTAGATTTTGTCGTTTAGCTGACTTGTTGTACTTACATGTTGTAAATATTTCTAAACAGTATTTTGGGATCCCAAGTGTCAAATACTTTATAATTTTCAGAAAATGGAATTATTTTCAAAGTTTATAACTCTGTTTATGATTTAATTACACTTTTGACTTTAAACCTCGATTAGCGAGTTAAATGCACATTTTTAAACCCACTTAGTAACAACTCTAAGGAAGTAGGGCGTTACAACTTGGAATCAAAGCAAGCCAAGGTTTATGGTTCTGTAGATTGACCGAACATGTACGCTCGCTATTAGTGACAAGATCGACTCAGGGTTGGTTGGTATGATTGACTAATATGCTTGAATATGTGCTTGAATGCCCTGTTTGCCTGCTTATTTCATATAGTGCGTGACGAATGAGTTAACATATGCATGATGGCAGGGCATGGCCCGTTGTGTGTTATATGCTATCTGTATGTTATGTGAATTACTGTTTGTGGATGGCTGATGTGTTTGGGAGGTGGTTTTGGATGTTTTTATCATGCCTGATGAGCGGCGTCATTGGTTGCAGGCATATTTGTTGAGATGCCTCGACAATCATCTAGACTCCGCAACATTAGGGCCGAGGATGACAACCAGGGTCAAGACCCTCCACCTGCCCCACAGAATTTGCAAGAGATGTTTGCCGAGATGGAAGCAAGGCTGCAGCGAACAGAGGAAGAGCTTTGAAAGTTGAGGCAGCAGGCCTAACCTCAGGTCACTGGACTGCCAGTGCAGCATGTTGTGGCGCCAGTGCCAGTTCAATCTGCTATGGATAATAAGTGGGAACCTTTGTATGAGAGGTTTAGGAAACGGCATCCTCCCACCTTCGAGGGTGGACCAGACCCACTGCGGGCAGAGTAGTGGATGAATATGATTTCCTCAAGTCTGGATTTTATGAGGGTTCAAAGAAATGAGAGGGTAGCTTGTGTTAGCTACATGTTCAGAGAGGATGCTCGCATCTAGTGGGACGTGGTAGTTCAGAGAAGGGATGTAACATTTATGACTTGGGAAGAGTTCAGAAACTTATTTAATGAGAAGTATTACAGTGTGGCAGTTCGAGCTGCAAAGGTTGATGAGTTCATCAACCTGACTCAGAACCGATTGACAGTGACAGAGTATGCTTTGAAGTTTGACAAATTAGCGAAGTTTGCGCCAGATTTAGTGCCGACTGATGCGGAAAGAAGAGACAGGTTTGTGCGGGGGTTGAACATTATGATCGCCCGCGATGTGAATATTACATTGGATCCAGAGACTACTACTTATGCACAGGTAGTAGACAAGGCCCTTACAATTGAGAGGGTCGAAGATCAGATATGGAGAGAGAGCGTTGTTAGGCACAATGCCAGAAGGATAGTGCCTCCTTTTGTTGGATCTAGTCGGGGTGGTGGCTCTAGTGAGCAGAAGAGGAAGGCCCCAGATTCCTTTGTTCCTCCCAGCTCAGATAGGAGGGCACGGGGTGTTTCTACTGGCCGTCAGGGTGGAAGTGATAATTGGAGGAGTTTCCCAGTGTGTCCGCGGTACAGATGTCGACACCAGGGTGAGTGCAGGATTAGAGCCGGCTTTGTCTATGGGAGTGCTAGTCATTTGAAGAGGGACTTCCCTCAAGTTAAGAAGGAAGAGCTGAAGTAGAGTGATAGTCTTGGTTCTGCTAGGGTATTTACTTTGACACAGATTAAGGCGGAGGCTAGCCCCTCAGTTGTGACAGGTTAGATCTCTAGTGCTGGTTCTTTGTATACTGCATTGTTTAATTCAGGGGCTACCCATTCATTTGTATCTGCTAGGATGATAGACCAGCTTTGTAGATCTAGTGGTGTTTATGCTAGGGGATTTCAGACTTTGTTACCAACAGGAGAGCTGGTAGTCTCTAGGAAATGGATTAGAGCATTGCAAGTAGAGATAGATGGTAGGGAATTTTCTGTTGATTTGATTGAGTTAGAGATGGACGATTTTGATATGATTCTAGGGATGGATTGGTTATCAAAGTATGGGGCAACGATTTACTGCAAGCGTAGAATGGTGACTTTTGAACCGAAAGGGGAGGTACCCTTTGTGTTTGTGGGGATAGTTAATGGATCGCGAGTACCAATGATTTCAGCATTGAGGGCTAGAGACCTGATGCAGGAAGGTTGCATGGGATTCCTAGCGAGCGTTGTGGATACCTCTAGGGTGGTGTTGGTTGGACCGGGTGAGACTAGTTTCGTGTGTGAGTTACCGGATTTGCTTTCGGCAGATTTGCCAAGTTGCCGCCGCAACGGGAGATTGACTTTGTTATAGAGTTGGTATCAGAAGCAGAGCCAGTATCTAGGACACCTTACAGAATGGATCCAGCGAAGTTAAAGGAGTTGAAGATTCAGTTGCAAGAGTTACTTGATTTGGGGTTCATCAGACCGAGTTTCTTGCCATGGGGTGCTCCAGTGTTGTTTGTTAAGAAGAAGGGTGGATCCCTTAGGATGTGTATTGATTACAAGAAGTTGAATAAGTTAACCATTAAGAACAATTACCCACTACCTAGGATCAATGATTTATTTGACCAGCTACAGGGAAGAACAGTGTTTTCCAAGATAGACCTCTGATCAGGTTACCATCAGTTGAGGATTAAAGAGGAGCACATACCAAAGACCACTTTCCGAATGAGGTATGGACACTATGAATTCCTAGTTATTTCCTTCGGATTAACCAATGCCCCAGCAGCTTTTATGGACATGATGAATAGTGTTTTCAAGGATTATTTGGATAAGTTTGTGATTGTGTTCATCGATGAGATCTTGGTGTATTCTCAATCAAAGACAGAGCACGAGCATCATCTGCGGCTGGTCCTATAGAGGTTGAGGGAGCATAAGCTATATGCTAAGTTCAGTAAGTGTGAGTTCTGGTTACCACAAGTTACATTTATGGGCCATATTGTCAGTAAGGAGGGGATTCTGGTTGACCCAAGTACGATTGAGGCGGTCAGAGATTGGCCTAGACCGAGCAATGTTCCTGAAGTGAAAAGCTTTCTGGGTTTAGTAGGGTATTATCGACGGTTTGTTGAGGGGTTCTCTAGAATAGCTACACCTTTGACAGAACTGAGAAAGAAGAAGACAAGGTATGCTTGGACGGATAGATGTGAGAACAGTTTCAAGGAGTTGAAGCAGCGATTGATCACTGCGCCAGTGTTAAGTTTGCCGACAGATAATGAGAAGTTTGTTGTCTATTGTGATGCGTCCAGACACGGTTTGAGTGTGTGCTAATGCAAGCTGGTAAGGTGATAGCCTATGCATTGAGACAGTTAAAGGAGTATGAGTAGAGGTATCCCACGCATGATTTGGAGTTGGCAGCAGTGGTGTTCAAACTTAAGATTTGGAGACATTATCTCTATGGTGAGAAGTGCGAGATATACACCGACCATAAGAGCCTGAAGTATTTCTTTACTCAGAAGGACCTGCATATGCGCCAGAGGCGGTGGCTTGAGTTGGTATAGATTATGATTGTGATATCCTATATCATCCTGGGAAGGCTAATGTAGTGGCTGATGCATTGAGTCAAAGAGGCCCACTACAGTTGTTTAGTTCGAGACAGATATCTGATAAGCTAGCCGAGAAGATGACCAGAGCAGGTATAGAGTTGGTGGTTGGTCAGTTGGCCAACATCACTCTTCAGTCTACACCCCTTGAGAGGATCAAGGAGGCACAGGGGAGAGATTCTCAGTTGAGAGGCCACAAAGAGAATGTCTTAGTTGAAGCGACTAAGGACTTCTCTATTTCAGAGATGGGATTACTGAAGTACAAGGATCGGATCTGTGTTCCGATGGATTCTGATATCCGGCGGGAGATCTTAGATGAATCGCATACCACTCCCTATTCTTTGCACCCGGGTACAATGAAGATGTACCAGGATTTGAGAGCTTTGTATTGGTGGTCGGGCATGAAGAGGGATGTGGTGGATTATGTGGCCAAGTGCTTAACTTGTCAGCAGGTCAAGGCTGAGCACTAGAGGCCAACAGGGTTGCTGCAACCTCTGGGGATTCCAGAATGGAAGTGGAAAGATATTACCATGGACTGTGTGGTTGGTTTGCCGAGGACTGTGGGACATCATGACTCGGTGTGGGTGATTGTGGATAGCTATACCAAGTTTGCCCACTTTTTGCATGTTAGGACAACTTATACTGTGGAGTAGTATGTTAAGTTATATGTGAAGGAGATTGTTCGACTTCACGGGGCTCCGAGGTTGATAGTATCCGACAGAGACCCCACCTTCACCTCCAAGTTTTGGGAGAGTCTGCAGAAGGTTATGGGCACGAAGTTACAGTTTAGTACCGCTTATCATCCTCAGACAGATGGACAATCTTAGAGGATGACTAAGATATTGGAAGACATGTTGCAAGCCTATGTGCTAGATTTTGGGGGATCATGGAGTAAGTATCTCCCTTTGATCGAGTTCTCGTACAACAACAGTCATCAGACGACCATCGGAGTGGCTCCGTATGAGATGCTTTATGGAAGGAAGTGTAGATCACCTATCCATTGGGATGAATCAGGTGAGAGGAGATATTTGGGTCTAGAAATGGTTCAGAGGACCAATAAGGTGATTGAGAAGATTAGAGCGCGAATGCTCGCCTCCCAGAGTCGTCATAAAAGTTATTTAAACCTGAAACGCAGGAGCGTGGAATTTCAGGTTGGTGATCATGTGTTTCTTAGGGTTTCACCTTTGAGGGGAGTGAAACAGTTTGGTGTTCGAGGCAAGCTGAGCCCTAGGTTTGTTGACCCCTTTGAGATTCTGGAACGGGTTGGAGAGGTAGCTTACAGGTTAGCGATACCTCCAGCTTTATTAGGGGTTCATTACATTTTCCACGTGTCCATGCTCCGGAAGTATGTGTCAGATTCGACGCACGTCCTAGGTTATGAAAATCTAGAGCTAGATCAGGATTTGTCCTATGAGGAGAAATCGGTTCAAGTTCTTGACCGGAAGGATAAAGTCTTGCGAAGCAAGACCATCGCCTTGGTTAAAGTGTTGTGGAGGAACAATAAGGTTGAGGAGGCGACATGGGAACTTGAAACAGAGATGAGGGAGCGGTATCCCGAATTGTTCAGGTAATTTTGAGGACAAAATTTCTGTAAGGAAGGGATAGTTGTAACGACCCAAATTTGCTAATAGGGCTTAGGGCCTTGATTAGCATGCCTGGAGGGCAATAAATGATTTAATATGTTAATATGTGAATTAATGTGAATATGTGATAAAGATGCATGTTTAGTTGAATTAAATATGCATGTGGGCCCCGTTTGGATATTAGGGGTATGCCTCTGATTTTATCCCGTTGAGGGCATAAATGTGATAAATATGATATGTGTGTGATATATATTTATGTAGCACGATCCGAGACAATTCTAGAGAGAGCAGTTAGCCAGAAAGTCACAACGGGGTTGAGAATCTGACTCAGGGCGAGTCGAGGGGCATTTTGGGTATTAGATGTATTGTGGGGTTATCGGGTTGTGGAAATAAATATTTGGAGATATATTTGAGGTTAGAATGTCTAGGAGGGGATATTGGAGAAATTTACCATTTTTCCCTCGGGGACGTTTTTGGCACCCCGATCCTTGAGGTAACCGACTCTTTCCTTTTCTCTCTTTTGAAGTTGTCTTCTTTTCTTTCTCTCCACTTGAGCATGGGAGAATTCTTGGTGAAATCAAGCTAAGGACTAAGTAGTGAAGCTGGGAATCTATGGAGCTAGAAGCCTGAGGCTTAAGGACCAAATTCAAAGACTAAGTTCAGCAAGGGTAAGCTTTAAATTACAAGGTTTTAGCTTGAACTTTCTGCTGGTTTTCTTAGAATATGCATGTAGTTGGGTGAAGGATTTATTTTGGGTTTTATGAGGTTTTTGGTCTAAGTTCTTGTTAGGGTTTGCTGCTATGATTGTCTTAAGACTTCTGAGATTGGTGTTTGGATTGTTAGGTTGATTTTTAAGGATGGTTGGCTGAGTTTTAGAAGAGAAAATGGAGGATTTTTCTGGGTTCGAAGGGTCGGGCCGCGGCATTGTTCTTGCTGAGCCGCGGCCCTCCAAAGCATTTGGGTGGCCTAGAAGAAGGGCGGGCCACGGCGCGCATGCCCTATTTTGGGTGTGCTCTCGGGTTTGGGGGCGGGCCGCGGCATGGCCCCATAGGGTCGCGGCTCTTAGTGCCAATTTGTGTTTTTAAGTATGTTTAGGCTTGGGAACTCAAAGGTTAACGCTCGGGATAGATTTTATCACCCAGATTGATAGAATTCAAGGTCCCGGAGATTAGAGATATGGCTCAATGTTATTTAATGGATTAGAACTTGATGGATGATTATTTTTAATGTGTTGTGACAAGGGTTTCGACGAGGCTCAAGTTAGAGGACTGTGCTTGGGATATTGGTGCTCGGAGAACTCGGGACACAGGTAAGAAAACCCCTGTTCCCATAGAGCTTGAATTTTTTGAGTTACAAGGCTGAGCCCAATATGTTTGAGTAACAAGGCATAGCCCTTTGATTGAATTTGTTAGTGTTCAATATATGTTTATTATGCTATGAATGCAACTGTGTAAATTTTCGGCAAGAGCCAGGAATGGCACAGGCCGAGGTCGGCAGGGGCCGGGAACGGCGCAGGCCGAGGTCGGCAGGGGCCGGGAATTGCATTGGGCACGTTAAGTGCAAGGCCGAGTACGGCAATGGGCCGGGAGCAGCGTTGAGCACGTGGAGTGCGAGTTGCCAGGGCGAGACCCTAAAGGATACTTGGGATATCCTCACGGTGTGGACCGCGAACGCAGGGCCTGGTAAAGCGCCTGGGACGGCATGGTCGTATGTGTTTAGCCTATTGATGGGCTATCTATATGCTAAGTGTTTGTTATGCATATGTTTTTGCTTGTGAGGGTTTTCTTGCTGGGCTTCGGCTCACAAATGCTCTGTGGTGTAGGTAAGGGCAAGGGGAAGATCAACCAACCATGAGTACAGAGAGCGTGAAGCGGTGCGTACATGTTTGGCCTGCCTGGCTGCCACAGCCAGTGAATTTTTGGGAGACGATTGTAATAAAACCTAGATTTTTTCGTTTAGTCGACTTGTAGTACTTACATGTTGTAAATATTTCTAAACAGTATTTTGGGATCCCAAGTGTCAAATACTTTATGATTTTCTGAATATGGAATTATTTTGAAAGTTTATAACTCTGTTTATGATTTAATTACACTTTTGACTTTAAACCTCGGTTAGTGAGTTAAATGCACATTTTTAAACCCACTTAGTAACGACTCTAAGGAAGTAGGGCGTTACAATGTATAAAGATCAATGTTAGGTAAATATAAAAGGAAGATAAGTAACCTTAAACTGAGCAATTTAGGAAAATTATCTTGGCCTAAAAGGCATGATTAGAAGGGATAAATGGTTATCCCCAACAAAAACAACATATATAAAATAAACCAGCAGACAAGGTCCTTAAGCCTGAGCTCTGGCAAGTTGCTCACAAGAAGAGATCTCGTCCACCCCACCTTCTTCGCCCACTCATGAGGTCATGTCCACCATTTCAGTGGGCTCATTTTCCAATCGATCCTAGAATTTGGCATGGTACCACCCCCATAGCTCGGCATCCAGGTTGGAGAAGTCATCGTTTTGGGTAAAGCACCAAACCTTGTAAAAAAAATCTCCTCCATGGACGATACATGATGGGCTTCTGCTCCGTTGACCTTTAGTTGGAGCTCCTCGACCATCCCCTAGAGCTGGTCACGGCTCTGGATCACCCCTAGGGCCTGCACCTTGGCGATCTTCTCATTATTACGGGAGGTCTCAAGGTCAGCCTGAAGCTGCTGATTCCTCTCGCGGTTCGTGATCACCCCAAGGACATGCGTGTCGAGCTCTTGAATTTTCTTACAGGCTTGCTCCAACTCCCTGGAGGTGGCACCCTCGATCTGTCGGTATCGGTCTTTGACCTCTTCCTTCTCTTTCTTTGTAGCAGCAAGGACAGAGTGGATCCAGTCTCCAGCCCGAATTTGAGAAAAATATGAATGCCATAAAACATAAACGGTGTTTGAACACGAAAAATATGGAATATAATTCGAGAAAACAAGATAAAGAAACTTAAGGTCTGCAACATCCCAGAGCATAACCCATCACGACCGCAGAGGTCTCTCCCTCATTCTTCTCCATCTCCCTGATGGAGAGCTTATTGAGATCTGCAACCACCTGGCTGGTTAGGGTTTGGAATGGAGCCCAGAGATGGCCAGGAAATAATCCTACCTCGACATAAGGAACTGGGATGGTGATGGGGGAGCTAATTTAATGACCTGAGGAGTTTCTGGGTCATTCATCTAAGGAGCTAGGGGAGGAGCTTCTTTGTTCAACACCACAGTCTATTTATGAGCTCGGGGATGGGAAGGAGTTGTCTCCTTGGCCTTAGTTTGGGTTCCCGTGGAAGCTTCAGCTCAAGAAAAGTCCTTTTTCAGAACCCGCTGTCTCTTGATAGTGGGACTAGGACCCGCTAGGGCATTGGCGAGGTCCATATCATCCTCTGCAAGATGGTCAAGAAAGGGTTATACAAATTCTAATTAAACTTAGAAAACTTCAAATAAAAAAAGAAAAATCCCACCCTCTCAGATAGAGTAGGAGACTACAACAATTAGTTCAAGATCGGGGACTTGGCTAGCTATTTTAGAAATCTCTAACTCTTGTACAATAGGGGGTGGGGGAGACTAACAAAACTGCGTCAGCACTTTTTCAGCCCTAAGCTCTTCATCCAAGCTCGGATCATGCTCTGGCTACCTAGTAATAGGAAAAAGGTACCTAGATCTAGAGGAATCCTAGGTCTAATATTCGTCCCATATTGCTAAAAAATTTCCTAGTGTGCAAAGTATTATGTATAACTATGGTCATCTTGAGGAGACTAGTGTCATGACGGGAGACTAGGAGATCAACACATTGTTGGATATTAACGTCCCTAACTAGGTCCTTAAGGTGTCTAGTTACAACATTCATTGGATCAAGGTGAACTAACATATAGCTGGCAACAACTTGGTTAATATCATTATCATTGTTACCTTGACCAGAGATGTTGGCTGCTGCCCGCAACTCTGCCTGACCTTGGTCACTATCTAGGCCACCCTAAGAAGGGCATTTGCGCACCAATGGCACGACTCATCTTCTTCCTCGACCTCTTCTATGATGGCTAGGGTCCTATTTCTATGAGGACCTGGAGGTCGTAGTGCCAAAGATTGGCCTTCTTTATCAGCCAGCATGCCAACATATTGGCATTAGTTATTCCTGCTCGGCACTCTTTTTCTACGGTAGGAGCTGAAACGAGGGTTTGATATATGTTCTGGCGAATGATGAAGGCCACAGACCTCTTGTAAATACCTGGAAAAAAAAAGAAGTAACACGATAATAATAGGAAAATACTATACGCTAGACAAATATTTACAAAGTCTACAATAATTAGAAGCCAAGACAAAGACACTTATGAGGTTTATTTAAATAACCGTATTCGCAGGTCTTGAACCAGTTCAACATAAAGAATTGGTCCTTGTAGTCATTTGGATGGCTAGGGAGATCGATGATATTGGCGATCTTCGGGAATCTAGTGAGGTAGTAGAAACCATTACCCCCAGATTTGGTGTTCGGGTTGGCCTTGAGGTAAAAGAAGTACATAATATCTTCAGAAGTAGGGCCCTCCAACTAATTCTTAAGAAACAAATATTTAAGCCTCGCGAGAAGGAGATACATATTAGGGGGAAGCTGAAACAGAGCTAACTTCACAAAATTAATGAAGTCCGTAAAATAAAAACTCAACAGGAGGAAAGCACCTGCCTTCAGGTGCTCGTCACTCCATGCCCCAAAGTCATCCTCTAGGGGGGTGTAGCTCCGCTCACCTTCAAGCGTAGGTCGCGCATAAATATTCGAGTCTGTCTGGATCCCATGGCCCTTCATTATCTTATTTTCTTTAGGCATTGAATTTATTCGAGATACTATCCTCTCGACCTCATAAAAACTATTTGCGTTAACCTCGATCTCCCTCACTGCCGCTAGTCCAAAGTGCGGGAGGGGGTTTCCGCGACCTGGTGGCTCTAAGACGAAGAGCCAACTATATTCTTGTTCTTTTTGTTGCTCATGTTCAAGTTAATTAAGCTTTCCTAGGTACAAAACAGGGCTAACTGTTAGTAGTGATCTAAGGATGTAACCTCAAATTAGGACTGTAAAATTCTACTAATCCATGACTATTACACTGTGTGTTAAAAATAGTGTTTAACTCGTTAAACAAGTCATTTGGACTTAAGGTTAAACGAAATTCAGGAATTAAAATTTTTGGTCAATAAGTCAAACTTTTTTTATTAAAAATGGTTTGAATAATTACAAGGTATCCCAAATGTTTTAATTCAAAACACAGGTTTAACAAAATTACAGAACCAGTCGACCTATGCGAAAAACCTGAGCAAATAAGCGATGTTCCTCATAAGTATATCGACCCTGGTGGCCGAGCAGGCTGAGTATGTACACGCCACCCCTATAGCTTTCCAAATCATGGATGGTCCAGCTTTTCTTTACCCTTACCTGCACCATAAAGCACCCGTGAGTCGAGGCCTTGCAAGAAAACTATCATGGTATTTAAAACACATAATAAGCATGACAATCGATGACACAATTCATGTCAATCCAATATTCATTCATACGACTTGTGTCGAACCAATGGGTTCATAACCGTTTAAGTGGCCCTGCCATCTTGACCTAAATTACACATGCATTATGCCGAATACAATCAGTCTCGATCACTCACAAATAACTATTCATCAATTAGATACAGCAGATATACCAGATAGAATCACACGCATTATTCACAAAGTACAATCATAATTGTTTCCAAATAAGAGGGTCAGTGCCCAAAACATGGTGCAAATGCTAGTTTTCTTACCTTGAGTAGTGAAAGAATTAGCGAAGCGACCCTGACTACGACCCCTTTTCACCCGATGCTTGCAGAAAAGCCTAGTCACAACACCAATGGTACATTTATCAGGTCTAATTCAGATAACAGGATTCAAGACCAAGCTCTAGCTCTTGAGACCTTGAATTCAATTAAACGAAATAGTAGGGGTCCCAAGATAACTCCCCAAAACCCTAAATCAAATGCAACCTATATTGTATTAGCACCACGGTGCACCCCTGCAGAACCACGCTCCAAAAAACAGAGAGCTTCCTTATCACTTTTCCCAGTTTAGGGCTACTATTGTTATTTTTTTCGATCAATTATGTGCAAGTGTACACAGTCACAAACTCAAGTAATAAAGTGATAAGTTGAGTATCACCTCCACAGGGATTGCAAATTAAAACTAAATGCGCAAATTAATTACCAAACAATTTCCAAAAGTAACCAAAATAAATTGTTTTGATTTTGTAAACTAACACTACTTAGAATCAATTAAAAATTCTCTAAAGAATCTGCAATGCTAATCTAAAAGTGAGGTAAAATCAATTGGTTGAAATAGGCTTGAATTATTAAATCCCTCTATGTTAAATGACCTGTACGTTTTGCTGCAGCAAAATCTCAGCAAAATTACCCAGAGTTAACAAGAATTCAAAACAAGCTCATAGAAATTTTCCAAATCCTATGGTATTAATTCTTTAACCTAATTTAACATATTCTTATGTCAATCAAGTTTAAGAACCCAGAATTAAGCATCAATTCATAATTGTTACACAAGGTAAATAACACATTCATATGTTATTAAAAAATATAACATAACACGATTATCCACTTGTGTCATTCAAATATATCATTTATATTCAAACTTCTTAGCACAAATATAACTCAATATCTTGCAATTGGTGGCCAATAAACAACAAGGAATAATCAATAAGCACATGTGAATGAACAAATGAGTAAATTGCTAAGATAAAGTGCTAGAAATTAAGAACTAAGACATAGAGTTCATTAATAATCCATGCTTCAAAATATCTAGTTCATGGCTCAAAATAAGAAACACAAATACAAAAGTAAATCTTTCAATGGGTGTTCAAACACCAAATACTAAAAGAAAATAGGAAAGAAATAACAAAGGAGAAGAAATATCCCAAAAATGATGATGGAATCAATCTTCTCTTCTTTTCCTCTTCTTCCTTCTTCTTTTTCCTTCTTGTTCTCTCTTGTACTTGGTGCTTCTCCCTTTAAAAGATGGTTGAATTGTGTAAAATGGGGGCTCTCCTTTCTTTTCCTTCAGCTAGGGTACAAAACCCTCTGCCCTCATGTGTCAAAAATGCCCTCCAAGCCTCCCACGTGTGATACTCTCCATTCTTCTAGAATCTTCCTTCTAACTCTGATTTTTACCACCACACCAACCTTTGACAAGTCAATTAATGACATGCCACATGTCTCTCCCTTATATGATGAATTCACCTCTATGAATCCTGTTGAAAATGCTCCAGCAAAACCTGATATTTCAGCACAAAAATAGACAATTAAAAGTCATTTCACTTTTCGTTGTTTTCTTTGGAAAAACTCATGCATAAATTCCTTATTTTTCTACCTTCGGCTCTAAAACACTAAAATGACACAAGAACACAAAAGAACACAAAAAGGGAAGGAATCAACTAAAAATAACAAAAATACACAAACATCACTCAATTTAATTATATGATTATAAGCTCAAAAGTATGAAAAATAACTCTTTATTCAAGAGTTATCACACCCCCAAACTTATGACACTACTCGTCCTCGAGTGATGAATTTAAAAAGATAACAAAAGACACAAATGACACACAAATTCAATAGCAAAAGATACAAGAGAAAAACAACAAAGACAAGACACAACAAGAGAGGATAAACTTTGCTTTGCCAATGCTAAATAGGGGAAAACTCTCAGGAATTTTATTTTTAATAAGAGAAGCAAACTTACATAAGCCTCAAACTAAAATCTTCAAGTGTTAATGTTGCCATCAAAATATGAATCAAATGTTTCTCTCTTTAATGCATGCATAACTTTTCCTAAACATTTTTAATCACCCAAAATAAAACTAGGTCCTGGTCCTAAAGCTTAAATAATGCTTCCATAATTTACTTAGTGATTCCCTCTTAACTAATGTAGACAAACACCACAACAAAGATCAATAGGACTTTATCAAGCTAGTAATGATAGGCTAAGGTGAAGGTAGGATAAGAGAGATTAATTTTGGCTCAAATTACCCTAAACACCTCAATCTTTCTAGGACCTCATTAATGCACTCATTAATTTCGCCAAAGAACACCCCAGAACAAAATTTGAATCTTGCCACTAGCCTTTATTACCAACATACAAAAACAAAAACAAAAATAAACTTTTCTTTTATTTAAAGAGTTGCGCCCCCAAACTTATTTACAAGCATACATGATTACCTTTTTCTCTTTTTCTTTTCTTGACTTTATTCCTGAATTTTTTTTCAAAACTTTTTCCTTTGATTCAAGGAACTGCACTCTTTAATCTTTTTTTTTTCTTTTTCTTATGTATATATAAATATATATATATTTTGCTACCTTTTTTTAATAATGTTAGACAAACTAAATGGCAAGAGAACAATAAAAATGGTAATACACTCTCCCCCAAACTTAAAATTCAACATTTTCCCCAATGGTGAAAACAAGAAAAAGAAGAAAATGAAAAGTCTCACCCAAATGCCTCTCCCACACTCAACTCCTCTCCATACCCAAAACGCAACAACAAATCGATCCTAGAAAGACAAGGTGGTAAGGGGTAAGGTGGAAGGAGGTTATTATATCTAGCTAGGCTAATGAGTGGCTAAGAAATAAAAGTGTCAATTAAGCTCAACGTGGTGACTAGGGATAAAAATGCATAACGGGTAGGCTTAAAAGGCTCAACTGGTCCAAAGATGGCCTAAATCTTGTCATTGGTGTGGTAATGACTAGGTTTTCGCCTCAAGGAAAACCACTAAGTAATTTTATAAACTTAAGCTCTCACAAGCATCTAGCTCTTTCTAGGGTCTCAGAAATATTTAATCTAGCTATGCACACACTAAAAAGGGAAACACTCTCATCAATCAATTGTTAGCAACATTCACACCCAAAGAATTTTAGTTTAAAACTTAAGCAAGAGAGAAATTCAGCTTGAATTTAATTTTATTATATTTTTGTAGGATTTCAAGATCGTCATTGAGGTCCCTAGTGAACACTAAAAAAGAAAAAGAATATCCTCAAAACAACAACAAAATAACTATAACCAGCACAACCTAAAATAAACAATGACACGGAGAAACAAAGACAACAAATAGGGATGTAAATGGGGCGGGTCGGCCCCGCCCCGCTAAAGATCCGCCCCGGCCCGCTAAGATTCTGCCCCGACCCGACCCGCCCCGTTAAGACTTTTGATCCGGGTCTGGTCTGACCCGCCCCAGATGTGATGGAGCGGGTCAAACCCGACTCGGTAAGGTTTTTTTTTTCTTTTTCTTTAATAAAAGAAATACTATTTTTTTAAATGTTACAATATAAAAATAAATGGCAAGAAAATCTCTCATACCAGCCATAAATAAGTTGCCTAAATTTTTTTATAAATGGTGTTGTATACTAAATTAAAATAAAATTTATATACTTCAAAGCAAAACATCAATTTTCTTCTCTATCTCTCTTAAATATACTTTTTTTTATTTATATATGTGTATATTTTGATTGTGGATCACCCTAAATAGTTGTAGTAATTAGTATTTTTAAAAAAATAATTTTTTTACGAAAAAAAAAACAACCGGGTCGGGTCGTGATCCGACCCGCTTCAATTGCTAGCGGGTCGGGTCGGATCTCGACCCACCCCAGTATTGCCCTACTTATTTTCGGATCATAAGCCACCCCGTCGGGTGGGGGCTCCGACCCGCCCCGATCCACTAGGTTTTTTTTCCATCCCTAACATCAAAGTACAACTAAGACAAACTAGACAACTACATTAACAAAGTTTCGGACTAGCAACAAAAAATAAGACAAATGACTCAAATTTCGGTGCTCACTGCACAAAATCACTGAAGAAAAACAACTAACTACTTACAACACAGGGCACCCAGAAGACAAAACACAAAACTCACTATCAACAATCGAGACCAAAGTATTAACATAAAACAAAATCTGTTCGTAAGGAAGAATTGCACCTAAAACAAAGAATACAAAGAAGCACACATAAATAAAATCAAAATGGAGATTAGAGTTCATAAATGCTCATTCAATGTCGTGTGAATATGCAAGCTCTACTTAAGGGATGCACAGTTGGGGTCACACAAATGCAGTGGCTAGGCACTGCTGGAATTGTGCGGTGGGCTCTCGAAGCTGGGTCACTCAGTGTTTGGATGAGGCGCATCAGATTCCTGGGTACTCACGGAGTTTAAGGTCTTGAATTCATAGGCATGGATTCATCGACTTGGGATCGACTACGTGGCAGACAGTGGAGCAGGGAGTTGGCTTTGCGGGTGGGTGGTGTTTGATTTGGGATCACGGTGAAAGCATCTGGGGTCACTTCGTTCGTGTTGGTTGCAACAAAGTGGTTGTCAGGCACAGGTGGGTACGAAGCTTTGGGGCTCGGGGATCGCGTAGGGCTAGCTCACGGGGATGAGGGCGGCAGAGCTGGGGCTCCAGGCTTTGCGTGGGTATCGGGTTCATGTGGCTCAGCCTGGGAGATTTGGGATTTCATGGTTGTGGTGGTTGGTCAGAGGTGGTTCATGAAGGTTTGGGAGAAAGTGGTGAGAGGTGGGTCAGGCAGCTAGGACTTGGGATAGTGATGAGAAGGAGAGAAAGATGGGGAGGAGGGTATCGGGATATGCTTATTTGTATTTAATTTTAATTTTTTAATTTTTTATTAATTTATAATAATTATTATTATTATTTTGTATAATCCCCAATTTACTCGCGAGCCCACACAAAATTTTCACGATGTATTGCAGAGATCTCTAACTTGTGCTCGTCCCAAGTCCAAAATTTTATGAAGGAAAATTTTGCTCCAGCGGGTGGATTCCCTTGATTTTTCAGAAATTTCACACATTTTGCTCCACATTTTTCTTCAGGAAAATCATCATACCCAAAATGTAGAGTCCAAGAACTATACTTAGCTAGTTAGATAATAGTATAATAGTAATAGTAGTAGTATTTTTATAACTATGGACTTTGGTTCAGACCGGGATTTATTTGGACACTCATAGTAACACTTGTAGATTTTCTAAGTTTAACCTATAATTTAAGAATATTAATTTTAACCTAAGGTCTGATTAATATGACTGATATTGGTGGTGATAAATATTAGATTATAAGGTTTAGATAGACCCAATAAGAAAGTAACACTTGTCATGTGTATGTTTAATGATAATTAAGTATTTTTGAGGAATAAGTTTATTAAGAGTAATATTTGAATATCCTAGGGTCTATCAGCAGCTTTGAAAACGTTAGGGGACTTAGTCAAGGATGTTTACTCAATTCAAATTATGCTAAAATTGTGTAATTTCTTGTTTAAATATTCAGCGTATGGCGATATATCGCAGTATGGGGATACGAAAAACACGAAACTTCGCACGATTGCCTCGGGCATGCTGGCCCAGGCAATATATCACCTACAGGGGGCAATATATCGCCTCCTTCAGTGCATTTTGAAAGTTTTTGAAAATGTTCGCAATTCAAATCTTTAACCTCTTGATAAGTCCAGCATCTTTCTGAACAAGTCTTCAGCCTTTGCTGAACGATAATTCAAATATTTTTCACTTAAAAAGCCATTATTTTTATTCAAGTTAAATGAAGATCTTTTCATTCATAAACTCTATAAATAGGGCCTAGTACCCAACCATTTATTCGTTCATCAAACTAAGTTCAGAGGCTGCAAGTTGCTAGGTTATTGTGAGAGTGTAAACACTTGGGTTGGGGATTATAAGCTTGATCATTATAAGCTTACCAAATACTTGGGAAGTAAGGTCTATAGCACATTTTGGTTCAAGGTTTAGATTGGTCATAGAAGCATTCAAGGTATTCCAAACTCTAGCTCATTTGGTATTATTTCTCTTTAAGTTCTTGTAGTTTTCTATTCAGCACCCTAACTTTATTCTTTATTCTTGATAGGAAATCTAAGATCTTGAACATAAGGTTTTTGGTAAGTATATTCTTAATGGTATAGTTCTTCCATTCTTTTCATCTCATTCTCTTTAGTATACTCACCCTTCCATTTATGGTTTTTTGGAGTGTTCCAAAGTCCCAAAACTGTTCTCATATCCTGGTATTTTTGGTAAGGAAAATAGGATAGGATTTATGTGTTATATGATTTATATGTTATGATAAATGTTATCTTATGATTATGTGTTATGTAATATGCTATAATATGTATAATTGTAGACTTGGGCATATGACCCGTACAACTAACAAGCCCCAATAAATTATGGGCATATGACTTGCTTAGCTAGCAAGCCCCACTAATCTAATGGGCATATGACTTGTTTAGTTTATGGGACCCCAAGTAATAATGGCCATTATAGTATGTATGTGACATATGTGTTATGATATGTTTTATGTTACATTATGAAATTTATGTATATGGTTTATGTGTTAGATTTTCCTTGCCGGGAATTAGGCTCACTCCTTTTATGTTTATATGTGCAGAAAAATAGCTTTGATGGTGGGAAAGGTTCTTGGTAGTTTGGGCATGTGTATTGAGGCGGAATGGAACCTAAGGGTCGAGAGTTCGATTCGGGAATGAAGTTTCTTTACTTATGGTTTTATGTGTATTTTTCCACACTTTATTATGTAACCCCTTTTAATTACAATTATGTTATGTTTTGATTTTAAAACAATGGGATCCCATATCCTACTTTAAATTTTATGTAAGTTAACATTTGTTTTTACAAGTCTTTAATAAAGTAATGATTATTTCACTTGTAAGTTTTGTTAAATATTAGTGTCTATGTATAGTTGTCGTTAATGGTCCAAAGTCTAGAGTAGTTGGGTCATTACAGTTGGTATCAGAGCAAACAGTTCCTTCGCATGAAGTTCTCCTCGATACACACACTCAAAGCTCTGAATCTGACCGCCAAGTAAGTATTTAAGTTATAGTTATTTTGCTTATGTGTATAGCTAACGATTTTAGTATTTATGTATTCAGTTAAGTATGAACGGAGCATTAAGCAATGAGGATATCCGAGCCATTAAGGCCTTAAAAAGAATAAGGGAACCAAGAAACACCGTAGGAGCACTAGAAAGAATCACTTGAAGACTGCTTTTGTTCCACAAAGACTGCTTCATATAGATATTGGATAAATATTTGGTAATTAATTTGACATGACGGGATAAATGGGTGAATGTTAGAAACACTTGAGGAATTAGCAAGAACTGGGAGCGGAATGACAATTTTTCCCCTAGGAACAATTTGAGGACTAATAGGCTTAATGGGAAAAATAGTCTTTTGTTAAACAAGGGATATATTCAGTAACCACTGAAGATTAATTCAGAAAGTAGTATACACTCTCAGCTCTTACTCTCCTTCTCCCTCACGATTCTCTCTCTCACTCTCCCTCTCTTTACATTATGATGTGCTGATCTTTGAAATATCTGTCTCATGATTGAATGATTGATAGTATTGATTGTGTATTCACTGTTATAGTTTTCTTGCTGGGCCTTGGGTCACGGACACTACGTGGTGCAAGTAAAGGCCAGGACAAGTTGGACCAACCATGAGTTGGAGAGCTTTGGGGGCGAGGTGTACATTGTCAATTGCTCATCCACCACGACCGAGGGAAAGTACAAGGACAGAGCCTAAAATTTGTATTTTTCCATTAGAGTGGCCACTTGATTGTATATAACTTCTTGAGAATTTGTAAAATTGTTTCTTAAACCCTGTTTTTGGGATTCTATGTACCAAACATCTATTATAATGAAAATTAAACGTTTACAATCAAATCTTTTAACCCTAACCTAATTGTTGACTTTAAGACCACACTTTTAATCAAATGACTTGATTAACAAGTCCTGCACTATTCTAAATACACAATGTAATGGTCTTGGTTATCCAGGGCATTACAACTTGGTATCAGATCGGTCCAGGTTTAAGGGTTCATGAAGATTGGCTAGACATGTACACTCACCACTAAAGACAAGCTCGACTCAAGGTTTGGTAATTGTATTTATGTGATTATATGCTTAAATGTCTGGATGGAATATATATGGTTTACAACATGATTAGTAGAGAGCATGAGATATTGATAGGGTCTGGCCCTTGACTGTTGTGTGATGATATTGAGGCAGTTTATTAGCATTGATGTTGTATGTGAATGAATATTTGACTGATTTTTTGCATCTTGATTGCTTGTGGTTGGTTGAGTTCCAATGGTGGATTATGGAAAGAATGTTAACCTATCATCGTTGCTTGACTATTGAGTCATTGATTACAGATAAACTTTGATAGCTATGTGTCCAAGGCGATCTATACGACTAGCCGGCACAGGGTCTGAGGCTATGGATGATGAGCAGGGCCAGAACCCTCCACCAGTCCCTAAGAACTGGTAGCAGATACTTGCAGACATGAAAGCCCAGGAGTCAAGAAGAGCAGATCTGTCTTCTGAGACAGCAAGCTCCATCAGGGAGTGTTGCACCTATTTTGCCACCTGCTGTGGCACCAGCTGTACAGACACCTGAGGTTAGGAATAGGTAGGAGCCTTTGTATGAGCGGTTTAGGAGGCAGCATCCTCCAACCTTAGAGGGAGGACCAGATCCACTAAAAGATGAGCAGTGGATGAGTATGATCACTTCTATCCTAGATTTAATGATAGTGGAAGGTAATGACAGGGTGAACTATGCCACCTATATGTTTAGAGAGGATGCCCGTATTTGGTGGGAGGTGGCATCACAAACCAAAGATGTTTCTACTCTGAGTTGGGATGGGTTCAGAGACTTGTTCAGCCAGAAATACTATAACGTTGCCCTCAGGGCAGCGAAGGTGAATGAGTTTATGGGGTTGGTGCAGGGCAACATGATGGTCACATAGTATGCCTTGAAGTGTGATAGGCTGGCGAAGTTTGCACCAGATTTAGTGCCTACAGATGCAGCTAGACAGAAAAGATTTATTTGGGGGCTTAATGCTATGATAGCCCGGGATGTGAGAATTACAAGAGTACCTAGGGGAACGACTTATGCCCAAGCTGTTGAGAAGGCTCTTACCGCTGAAGAGGTGGTGAATAAGATTTGGAGGGAAAACACTGCAAGATGGGAGGTTCGCAGGGCGGTGCCTCCATATTCATGGTCTGGTAGGGGCAGAGGCCCCAGCGATTTGAAGAGGAACACCACTGACACTTCGACCGCTGGTGGTCCTAATAGGAGGGTTCGGGGTGCTCAGGGTGGCCGCGAGGGAGGCAGTAAGACATGGAGAAGTTAACCAGAGTGCACGGGTGTAGAAGACGCCTTCTAGGCGAATATCAGGCAAAGGCTTGTTATGTGTGTGGGGTGGTGGGATACCTCAAGAAATACTTCCCAACAACATAGAAAGAGGAATCAGGGAAGGTGGACAGCTTGACTCCAGCTCGAGTATTCACCTTGACGCAGGCAGAGGGTGAGGCTAGTCCCTCGGTGGTGACAGGTCAGCTTTCTAGCGCTGGCTCAATTTATACTGTATTGATTAACTCTGGTGCTACACATTCGTTTGTTTATAGTAAGGTAATTGATAGATTGTGTAGACCTAGTGAGTATTATACTGCGGGGTTTGGGACTATACTGCCTACATGGCAAATAGTAGTTTCTAGGAGGTGGATTAGAGCACTGCCAGTGATGGTTGATAGTAGGGAACTATTAGTACACTTGATCGAGTTGAGTATGGATGATATTGATATGATCTTGGGGATGGATTGGCTAATTAGGTATGGGGATACTATAGACTCCAGGAAGAAGATGGTGACTTTTGAGCCTAAGGGAGAGGATACCTTTGTTTTGTGGGTGCGGTGTAGGGACCCGCATACCCATGATATCAGCACTGAGAGCTAGAGACCTAATACAGGGAGGTTGTATAGGTTTCCGAGCTAATGTGGTGGATACTACCAGAGTTATGTCAATAGGGTCGGGAGAGACCAGATTAGTACGCGAGTTCTTGGATGTGTTTCCTAAGGATTTACCAGAACTGCCACCGCATAGGGAGATTCAGTTTGCTATTGAGTTAGCGTCGGGTACAAATCCAGTGTCGCGGGCACCATATAGGGTGGCTCCAACGAAATTGAAAGAATTGAAGATACAGTTACAAGAGCTTCTTGATGTGGGGTTTATCAGGCTTAGCTACTCTCCATGGGGTGCTCTAGTTTTGTTTGTGAAGAAGAAGGACGAGACTCTGAGGATGTGCATAGACTACAGGGAGTTGAACAAGTTGACCATCAAGAACAAGTACCCCTTACCAAGGATCGATGACTTGTTCGACCAGCTGCAGGGAAAGACGGTGTTCTCGAAGATTGATCTTTGATCTGGTTATCACCAGCTGAGGATCAAAGATGAGGATATATCGAAGACGACCTTCCGAATGAGGTATAGGCTTATGAGTTTTTGGTCATGTCGTTTGGTTTGACCAATAACCAAGCAGCTTTCATGGACTTGATGAACAAGGTGTTCAAGGATTTTCTAGATCAGTTTGTGATTGTCTTCATCGACGACATTTTCTAGAGGCAGAACATGAGCAGCATCTCCAACATGTATTGCAGAGATTGAGAGAGCATCGACTGTATGCCAAGTTTAAGAAGTGTGAGTTTTGGCTACCAGAAGTGACATTCCTCGGACATATTGTTTGTGAAGATGGAATTAAGATGGAGGCAGTGAAAGATTGGCCGAGCCCAAGGAACACCTCAGAGGTTAGAAGTTTCCTTGGGTTAGCGGGTTACTACAGACGGTTTGTGGAAGGGTTCTCGAAGATTGCTGCACCGATGACAAAATTGACACGGAAGAATCTGAAGTTCATCTGGTCAGACAAGTGTGAGAATTGCTTCCAAGAATAGAAGCGACGGCTGGTTGCTACTCTAGTATTGAGTCTTCCTTCGGAGGGAGGGAAGTTTGTAGTATATTGTGATGCATCGAGGTTGGGCATGGGATGCGTGTTGATGCAGAATGAGAAGGTTATTGTTTGAGTAGCGGTATCCTACCCATGATCTAGAATTAACAGCGGTGGTATTCGCACTGAAAGTGTGGTGACATTATCTGTACGGGGAGAAGTACGAGATATACACTGATAATAAGAGTTTGAAGTACTTCTTCACCCAGAAGGACCTGAACATGAGGCAAATGCATTTGCTGAAGTTGGTGAAGGACTATGATTGTGACCTCCTTTACCACCCGAGGAAAGCTAACGTAATCGCGGATGCGTTGAACCGGAGGGGCTTGGGACAGTTGTTTAGCATTGCACAGATATCGAGAGAGTTAGCAGAGGAGATGTCCAAAGCGAGGATAGAGTTGGTTGTGGGTCGGTTGGCCAATATTACTCTACAGTCGACCCTGTTAGAGTGGATAAAAGAGGGCCAATTGGTAGATGTACAGTTGCCGGAAGTTAGAGGGGATGTCTTAGCTGATGTGGCTAAGGACTATTCCATTTCAGAGACAGAATTACTACGGTATAAGGGTCGGATCTGTGTCCCGACTGATATGGGGATTAGACAAGAAATACTCAATGAATCTTATACTACACCATACTCACTCCATCCAAGCACCACGAAGATTTATCAGGATCTACGGACATTATATTGGTGGCCTGGGATGAAGATGGATGTGGTGGAGTATGTGGCCTAGTGTTTGACCTGTCAGGAGGTGAAGGTTGAGCACCAGGGACCAGCAGGGTTGCTACAGCCTTTGGGTATTCTCGAGTGGAAATGGGAGGACATTACCATGGATTTTGTGGGAGGTTTACCAAGGACAATGGGATTGCATGACTCAGTGTGGGTGATAGTAGATAGATTCACCAAGTCAGCTCCCTTTCTACCAATGAAGATGACCTATACTTTGGATCAGTACGCAGAGTTGTACGTGAGGGAGATTGTACTTCTCCATGGGGTTCCCAAGTATATAGTATCGGATCAGGATCCTATATTTACCTCCAAGTTTTGGGGTGGTTTACAGAAGGTTATGGGAACTCAGCTGAAGTTCAGTACAGCCTTTTATCCTCAGACTGATGGACAGTTTGAGAGGATAATTCAGATATTGGAAGACATGCTCAAGGAATGTGTAATAGACTTTGAGGCTTATTGGAGTAAGTATCTTCCGTTGATTGAGTTTTCATACAACAACAGTCATCAATCAACGATTGGAGTAGCTCCATACTAGATGTTATATGGGAGGAGGTGTAGATCGCCCATTCATTGGGATGAGATAGGTGAGACAAAGTATTTGGGATCAGAGATGGTTCAGAAGACTAGTGAGGCTATCGAGAAGATTCGAGCTCCAATGCTTGCTTAACAGAGCAAACAGAAAAGCTATGCTGATCCTAAGCGTAGGGACGTGGAGTTCCAAGTAGGGGACCACGTGTTTCTGTGAGTCTCACCCCTGCGAGGGGTGAGAAGGTTTGGGAAAAAGGGCAAGTTGAACTCTAGATTTATTGGACATTTTGAGATTCTGGAGAGGATCAGCAGGTAGCCTATAGATTGGCACTGCTGTAGTCATTGTTGGGAGTTCATGACGTATTCCACATTTCTATGCTTCGGAAGTACGTCTTAGATACGACTCATGTGTTGAAGTATGAAGATTTAGAATTGCTGACAGATTTGTCTTATGAGGAGCGACCGGTTCAGGTCTTAGACAGGAAAGACAAGGTTCTACGAAATAAGACAATTCCTCTAATCAAGGTATTATGGAGGAATAGCAGGGTCAAGGAAGCGACCTGGGAGCTTGAGTGAGTGATGCGGGATCAGTATCCCGAATTATTCAGGTAAATTTTGAGGTCAAAATTCTCAGTAGGAAGGGATAGTTGTAACGACCCAAAATCACTAATAAGGCTTAAGGGTCTTGATTAGCGTGCCGGGAGGGCATAATTGATATATGTGTGATTAAATGGTTAAAATGCATGATTTTGTGGCATGCATGATTAAAATAATTATATGATTATGTGATATGCATGTTTATGAGTATTAGATATGCATGTGGGCCCTTTATAGCTTATAAGGGCATATTTGTGATTTTTCCCCGTTGAGGGCATAAATGTGATTATTTGTGATAAATTTTTGAGACTATATTATTATGTGGATATGTTTGCAACATATGGATCGAGACGGTCCTAGTGAGCGGAGTAGCGAAATAGTCACAACGAGGTTTAATACCCGGCTACGTGGAGCCTAGGGGTAGTTTTAGGAATTTAGAGAGTATTTTCAGAGTTATAGATATTGGATAAATATTTGGTAATTAATTGGACATGATGGGATTAATGGGTGAATGTTAGGAACACTTGAGGAATTAGCGGGAACTGGGAGAGGAATGAACATTTTACCCCTAGGAACAATTTGAGGACTAATAGGCTTAAGGAGCAAAATAGTCTTTTATTAAACAAGGGATATATTCAGTAACCACTTAAGATTAATTCATAAAGTAGTAGACACTCTCACTCTCCTTCTCCCTCACGATTCTCTCTCAGTCACTCTCCCTCTCTTTATACATTGAAGTTGTAGTGTCAGAATTTTACTTAGCTAGATAATAGTAGCTAGTAGTAACTTGTAGTATTTTAGTTTTCAAGATTATTGGTTCAAGCCGGGATTTAGTTGGAAACTCATAGAAATAGTTATGGATTTTACAAGTTTAACCTATAGTTTAGAAATATTAATTTTAACTACGGTTTGATTATAGCTGGTCCTAGAAATATTATTTATTGTAACTTAAGGTATAGATAGAATAATTAAGAGCGTGACACTTGTCACATGCATGTTTAATTAAGGATTATAGATGAATAAAAGATAGATCTAGAAGCTCTAGAACCTTCCAGCATCTATTAGGATCACATTTTACTTAGTCAAAGTTGTTTTAACAATCTTTAAGTGTGCTGAAAATGTGCGAAACCGTGTTTAAAATATCAGTGTATGCCGATATATCGCATCTATAGGGGCCGATATGTCGCCTATCTATAGGGGTGGGCGATATATCGCCTATATCGGCCCTTGGTGGAATTTTTGAAACTTTGTGGAATCTGAGCTTAAAACAGCCCTCAACAACTTGGACTTTCTCTTGTATAGATTACTGCGAGATGAACAAGGTGACAATTAAGAACAAGTACCCGCTACCTCGGATCAACGACTTATTTAATCAACTCCGAAGAGCAACTGTATTTTCAAAGATAGATCTACAATCCGGTTATCACCACCTCAAGGTCCAGGAAGAGGATAAACCAAAGACAACTTTTAGAACTCGATATGGACATTACGATTTTCTAGTTATGTCTTTTGGTCTTACCAACGCTCCAGACACATTTATGGACTTAATGAATCGAGTCTTCAAGGATTACTTGGACAAATTCGTCGTAGTATTCATTGATGATATTTTTTTGTACTCCAAGGATGAAGTCGAGCATGAGGAACATTTAAGATTGACCATGCTACGACTATAGAAGCATCAAATTTATGCCAGGTTCAAGAAATGTGAATTTTGGCTATTGCAAGTAGCGTTCTTCAGCCATATAGTATCCAAAGATGGAGTTGTTGTAGACCCAACTAAGGTTGAGGCTGTGAAGGATTGGCCAAGACCTAAGAATGCGTCAGAAATTAGAAGTTTTCTCGGGCTAGCAAGCAATTATCGAAGATTTGTAGAGGGCTTTTCTAAGATAGCCACTCCGCTTACCAACCTCACCCGGAAACAGCAAAATTTCAACTGGACAGATAGATGTCAAGAGAGTTTCCGATTGCTCAAGGATAAATTATGCTCAGCACCAGTACTTTGTGTACCGACACCCAACGACAAGTTTGTAGTATATTGTGATTCGTCGAAGTAAGGTTTGGGTTGTGTGCTGATGCAAAATGATAAAGTAATAGCCTACACTTTAAGGTAGCTGAAGGAATACGAGCAACACTATCCAACACATGAAATGGAGTTGGCAACAGTGGGCTTTGCATTGAAAATCTGGTGCCACTATCTTTATGAAGAATGGTGAGAGATTTATATGGACCAAAAAAGCTTAAAATATTTCTTCACGCAAAAAGAGCTCAACATGAGGCAGCGTAGGTGGTTAGAATTAGTAAAGGACTATGACTGTGAAATCCTATACCACCCAGGAAAAGAAAACGTAGTTGCAGATGCGCTAATTCGAAACAGTTATGGAAATCTAGCAGCATTATCTAGACTTGAAAATCCGCTTCAGCAAGAGCTGATTAGTCCGGAATAGAACTAGAGGATAACTTTTCCATCAAATCGAGTTTACTAGAAGATATACGGATCAGGCAAGGACTTGATGACACGTTAGTATAACATATGGCTGCAGTCAAAGAAGGCAAGACCACAAATTTCTCTATATTAGTGTTGAGTCTAGTTTTTGTCATGTTTAGGTGATGTTTTAAGTAGTCTTTTATTTCGTTTTTCTTTCATTTAGTGCGGGTTTATGCTTTGTTTGTTTGTCTTTGTGAATATCAGAAAGAATTGAGTACTTGGAGGGGAATGTCAAAGAAAGGGAAGAAATAACCAAGTTTTTCAACATATTTTGAGAAATAATGGATATCAACATGATTTGGAAGTGTTGGTGAATTTTTGGGATGAAAAATTGAAAATTTGATAAATCCCTTAAGAGCCACGGCATGAGCAAAGTAGAGTCGCGGCTAGGTGGTGAAACAGAACCACTGTTTTGAAGGAGAACCACGGGCCGCGGCATGGCTAAAGAGGGCCGCGGCATAGATGGGCACCAACCCAGAAATCGTCGACACAGGCCGCGGCATGACTGACTAGGGCCACGGCATGGAGAAAACAATTCGCCCAGGAATTTCGACATAGGCCGCGGCATGGTGCATGTAGGGCCGCGGCCCGCCTCTTTTAAAAATTGAATCCTAGGTTTTTATAAGGCGAAAAAAAAAAAAGAGAGAATAAACCACGTACGGACTGAGGGAGTAGTTCTTGCTTGAAGGCTGAAGGCTTGGAGGATTCTATCTACATGTTTTTCTTCTACTTTCTGATGTTATCTTTAATTTTCGTTGTGATTAGTATTATGATTATGAACTAATTTTCTATTTAGGATGTTTAATTGAATCACTTGAATCCCTATTATGAACTAATGCAATTTCAATTCTCTTCTTCTTCAATCTTCTTCAATTCCATATAACCTGTTCTTATAGACTGATTATTGATTGGCAATCTATAGTCATATATATATGATTTTAAGTCAAAATCTGAGAAGTGAGATTTGAATCTGCTGTGGTTATATTGGACATAATTCTAATTTGGAACGAAAGTATCCAAATTAATTGTGTAACTATTTATTAAGTTGTCAAAATTAATGCTACCTTTGTGGTTAAATTTACCATAGAAATATAGGAAATTGTCACCTAGGTTGAGTCTATAATTCATAGTATGATTATAGGCTGCTGTATCAACTTGTTAATTGAATTAGGCAAAAAGAAGAAGAACTCAGTACTTTGCATTAGGGAATAATAGGGAGGATAGTTGATGAGATTAAACATCCTAATTGTTTCTTCAGTGGTTAAATCAAAGGTTTTACTATTAGTTGTTATTCCATTTAATTTTCAATTATTGTTTCTGAACTTTATAGTTTCTTTTGCTGTGTCTACAAAAATCAAGAATTTTAATTTATCAAATAGAAAGAGAAATTAATTGACTGGTAATTGATAATTCATTCCTACTTGGTTTCTTTACCATATTATTACAAATTGCGACTGTGTGCACTTGCATAGCAAAAATATCGCAACAATTAGAACAGGGGTTCTTGAGATGTAAGGGTCAGGTATGCGTGCTGAATGATTATGGAATTAAGATGAAGATTTTAGAAGAGGCACACACTACCCCATACTCTGTTCACCCGGGGTCGACCAAGATGACTCACAACCTTAAGGCATTATATTGGTGGCCGGGAATGAAGAAAGACATAGCAAAATATGTGTCCAAATGTCTTATATTCCAGCAAGTAAAGGCGGAGCATCAGCGACCTGCGGGCTTATTGTAACCGCTTAGTATTTTGGAATGGAAGTGGGAAGACATAGCCATGGACTTCGTGACAGGATTACCACGAACAAATAACCTACACGACTCGGCTTGGGTTGTGGTAGATAGAATCACTAAGTCAGCTCACTTCCTACATGTCAAGACTACGTACACTTCTGACCAGTACACAGATGTCTATGTTCGAGAAATAGTACGACTGCATGGAATCCCTAAGACCATAGTATCTGATAGAGGATCAGTGTTTACATCGAGATTTTGGGGAAGCTTGTAGCAAGCCATGGGTACCAAGTTACATCTTAGTACGACATTTCATCCTCAGACCGGCGGTCATTCCGAGTGTACCATACAGATTTTAGAAGATATGTTGCACAGTTGTGTACTAGAATTTAGAGGATCATGGAGTAAGTATTTGCCACTAATAGAATTCTCCTACAACAATAGCTACCAAGAAACGATCGACATGGCACCCTATGAGTTACTTTATAGAAGGAAGTGTCGATTGCCATAACATTAGGATGAGGTAGGAGAAAAACAACTTCTTGGACCTGAAGCTATTAGAGAGGCTCATGATGAAGTGGAGCTGATTAAAAAGTGTATGCTTGCTGCTCAGAGCCGACAAAAAAGTTATGCGGATGCCAAGCGGGGAGATGTGGAATTCAAAGTCAGAGATCAAGTATTCTTAAAGATATCAAGCGGTTTGGGAAGAAAGAAAAACTTAGTCCCCGGTTTATAGGTCCTTTAGAGATATTGCACAAGATGGGACCAGTAGCATATAGATTAGCCCTACCGCTTGCTCTAGCAGATAGCCACAATGTGTTTCACATCTCGATGTTGCGTAGATATGTGTCAGACCCATCTCACATCCTCAAGTACGATACATTAGAACTCCAGAAAGACCTGAGTTACGAGGAACGACTGGTTAGCATCCTAGAGAAGGGGATGAAGGTATTACGGTCTAAGAGTATTTTGATAGTCAAGGTCCTATGGAGTAATAGTTCAGAACGGGAGGCAACGTGGGAGTTAGAGGAAGAAATTCGAGCACGGTATCCAAAATTGTTTGGTAAGTAAATTTTGGGGACAAAATTCTTTTTAGTAGGGGAGAATTGTAGCATCTCAGAATTTTACTTAGCTAGATAGTAGTAGCTTGTAGTATTTTAGTTTTTGTGATTATTGGTTAAAGCTAGGATTTAGTTGGAAACTCATAGAAATAGTTATAGATTTTACAAGTTTAACATATAGTTTAGAAATATTAATTTTAACATAAGGTTTGATTAATATAGCTGATCCTAGAAATATTATTTATTATAACATAAGGTTTAGATAGAATAATTAAGATCATGAAACTTGTCACATGCATGTGTTAATTAATGATTTAAGGATTTTAGATTAATAAAAGATAGATCTAGAAGCACTAGAACCTTCTAGCAGCTGTAAGGATCACGTTTTACTTAGTCAAAAAAAATTTAACAAACTTCAAGTGTGTTGAAAATGTGCAAAAACGTGTTTAAAATATCAGCGTATGCCGATATATCGCAGCTATAGGGGCTGATATGTCGCCTATGTTTGATACAGAAAACACGTCGACTTTGCATGAACAAAACCACAAACGCTCAGGGCATAAGGGTGAGCCATATATCGCCTATAGGGGGCGATATATCGGCCCTTGGTGGCATTTTCGAAACTTCGTGGTATCTGAGCTTAAAGTAGCCCTCAACAACTTGGACTTGCTCTTAAACGTTTTTGACCAAGTTCTGGGCATCTGTTGAACCGAAAATTCAAATTTATTCAATTTATATTCATTTATTTATTCTATTTAAAAGGGGTTAGTTTCACTCCTTGAACTCTATAAATAGGACATAGTACTCAGCCATTTCATTCATCATTCAAGCATTCTTCAGAGCCTCCAAGCTGCTAAGTTTATTCCACAGAGAAAACACTAGGGTTTGGGGATTAAAAGGTTTTCAATCGAAGCTTTTCTAAACACTTGGGAAGTAAGATAGAGTGATATTTCGATATTGAGGTGTAGTTCAAAGTTCTAGCCTATCAAGGTATTCTTATCCTCAAGTTTAGTTCATTATAGTTCTTTTATTTTCATTCATTTTCTTTCAGATCCAAACTTGATTTTATGGCTTCTTGGTTAGGTATTTAAGTTTCTTGAAACTTAAGGTTTTTCGGTAAGTTTCTATCTTGATGGTTTAGATCTCTTTTTCATCTCCATTTCTTTAGAAACTCGTGATTCTTACTGTTGGTTTTAGGAGCTTTCCAATCCTGTTATTGTCTCCAATATCTCAGTTTTTGGTAAGGAAAATAGGTTAGATTATATGTGTTATGATACGTTTATATGATATGTTATGTTATAGTGCTATGTTATATATGTATGTGAATATGTTTTATGTTATAGTCACTTGGGTATTATAGTTGCTTTGATAGCAAATCAAATCCTAAATTTTTTATCATTATCGTGGATTAGAGTCATGATTAAACCTACCTCGATTAGTAGACTGAGGACCTAGATGGTTTATCATATACTATTTTGTGATCTAACCAACCTCGATTAGTAGACTGAGGACCTAGATGGTTTTATCACATACTACGGTAATGAGTTAATGGTCATTACTTTTGTAGTCCTATGTTTATATGATATACATTTTTACGTCATATGCTTTATAGTATATGTTTTTAGTCTTATGATTTATGTTACGTCTTAGAATATTTTCCTTGCTGGGCATTAGACTCATTTCTTTTATTTTCGATGGTCCAGGAAAATAAGCTTGGAAGGAGGGATGGATTCATGGCAGCTTTGACATGTGTATTAGGGATGGACTGAATGGATGGACTGCTGGACGATCGAGGATGAAGTTTATATTTTTTTTTAGTCTTTTCAATCTATATATTTATTTTTCGCTTTTCGTCTTTGAACAAGAAATTAAAGGTTTATATTTTCTTTATGTATTTATGTATTAAACAATGGGATCCCGTATTTTGGATTATTAATGAAGTTCTATTATTTTATGTATGTATTCCAAAATATAAGTTATGTTTAGTAGTTTTTAATGGTCCCGGGTCTAGAATTAGTCGGAGCATTACAGAAGCTAAGGTAGAAAACATAGAAGAACTTGAGCTTGGGAGCTGAAGGGAAAAGCTAAGGGAGCAAGCTGGGACTTGAAGCTGATCTTGGCTGGGTTAGATTGAGGAATTAAGTTGAAGAAGGGCAGAGGATTGCTGGAGAACTCAAACTGTAATTGAGGTAAATTATAGTTCTTAATCTTTGAGTTTCTGGTTGGGTTTTAGATAAAATTACAAGTGCTTGGTTAGCTCTGATTTGGGGTTGAGGTTTTGTGTTTACATTGGGTGAGTAAAGGTCTTAAATTCGTAGCTAAGTTGGTTGTGGTTGTGAGGTTTTGCTGAGTTTGAATTTTGGAAAATTGGCTGGGAAAAAAGTGTGAAGGAAACCCAGGAATTCTAGGCACAAAGGGGTGCGCCGCGACCCAACTTAGGGGCATCGCGGCACGCGTGCCCAGATGGCTTTGGGTGGCTCTCTGATTTGGGGGTGCACTGCGATCCTAGGGGGAAAGTCGCAGCCCACCTCCCCCTAGTGCTTGTAGATGGAGCCTTTGATTTGGGGGCAAGTCGAGACCGGGCCAGGTCGCGGCCCGCCTGGGGGTTTTTGCCTTAGGTTGGGTTCTAGGATAGTGAGGCTCGGGGGCTCGAACCTAGGTTCTCAGGACAATTTCTACCACCCGGTTTAGTAGAAATTGAGGTCCCGGAGAGTAGTTTGTGTCTCCTAAGTATTTATTTGGATTAGAAGATGACAATTACCCATTGGCCACTATGACTAGGTTTATCGCCAAGGATCAGGACTGAGGATCCTGCTCGGGACCGTTCTATTATCTCCGCTCAGAATTCAAGGTAAAAAAACTGCACCCTTGAGTGGTTTTAATGGGACTGAGATTCCCAATACTTGAACATGTGTATTGTATGGCTGAATGATTGATTTGGCATATGAGAATGAGCGGCCTAAGACAGCCAGGGCTGATGATTTGCGCACAGGACGTAGCTCGGCCATTGTGAGCCGCGATCAGCTAGATAAACAATAGACTCAGCCTAAGCGAGCCGGAGTTAGTGGAGTAAATAGAGGGCTCGACCTAAGGGCACCGACCCTAAGCATTTGCATATCATCTGAGTTATGAATTGAACGTACATGTTGACTATATCAATTTGATATTTATGATGTGTTGAACTTTGAAATATATGTCTCATGATTGAATGATTGATAGTATTGATTGTGTATTCGTTGTCATAGTTTTCTTGCTGGGCCTTGGCTCACCGGTGCTACGTGGTGCAGGTAAAGGCAAGGGCAAGCTGGACCAACCATGAGTTGGAGAGCTTTGGGGGCGAGGTGTACATTGTCAGCTGCTCGTCCGCCACAACCGAGGGAAAGTACAGGGACATAGCCTAAAATTTGTATTTGCCATTAGAGTGGCCACTGGATTGTATATAATTTTTTGAGAATTTGTAAAATTGTTCCTTCAACCTTGTTTTTGGGATCCCATGTACCAAACATATACTCTACTGAAAATTGACCGTTTACGATCAAAATCTTTTAACCCTAACCTTATTGTTGACTTTAAGACCACACTTTTAATCAAATGAATTGATTTGCAAGTCCTGCACTATTTTAAATACACAGTGTAATGGTATTGGTTATCAAGGACGTTACAACTATTTTCTTGTTATTGAACACCTGAAACACAAGAACAAAAGTAAAATCAGTCCAAAAAAACAACACAATTTTAATGAAATTAAACTAACAAAAATAAAAATAAATAACTAAAGAACACATGTTTTTGTCTTTCTTTTCACTTTTTTTTCATCATTTTTTTCATTCAATTTTTTTATTCTTTCTTTGGGTTGCTTTATAAATGAATCCTCCATGTACCATAGCAACCCAAACTTCGCATTTTTTTTTAATGATCTTTCAAGGAGATCGAGATAGTGGATCGTTCAACCTCGCTTCCCCCAAACTTTGTTCATTTCCTTGTCACCTTAAATGCTCTGCTCAAATATTCATCATATAATTCCACCACACCACTGGGATATACTTTGTTCACTAAGAACCCACCATGACACCTTGATTTCATTAGATAGTTTGAGAAAAACACTCTATGCCCAACATCAAATATTTTTTACTGAGGCTTTCAATACCCGCTACTTTTCTTGTTGTCAAAGCATCTACTTCATGAATACCCGCTACTTTTCTTCCCGTTGAGGCTCTAGTATTAGACCATTGGTAATTATTGTTGGCAATCCACTCCAAAATCTCATATGCTTCATTGTAAGACTTAGAAAGAATAGCCCCATTTTCAAGCATCCAAAACCATGCATGTGGAGGCATTGAGACCATTATAAAAAGTCTCAATTTGAATACAATGCAGAATACAATGATGTGGGAGCTTCCTCAATAACTCTTTGCACTTCTCCCAAGTCTCAAACACTGACTCATCCTCCAACTGTTGAAAAGAAATAATCTCATTCTAAAACTTAGCATTTTTCATTGGTGGAAAGTACTTCATAAAAAATTTCTCGGCTAGTTCATGCCACATAGTCACTGAGGCGGAAGGAAGTGAATTGAGCCAAGCTCTAGCTCTGTCCCTTAGAGAAAAGGGGAACAATTTCAACCTCAAGGCTTCTTCAGTAACACCTTGCAACTTTAAGGAATCGCTCACCTCCAAAAATGAACAAAGATTGAGATGAGGATCTTCTATAGATAGCCCACTAAATTGACCCACTGTCTGCAACATCTGGAACATCACGGGCTTCAACTCAAATTGAGCTGCTTAAATTCCAGGCCTAACAATACGAGGATTTAGCTCATTAAACATTGGGGCAGCGTACTCCCTTACGACCCTCTCTCTATCATCAGCCATAACAATTGCATTAGCAGCATTCAAAGCATTGGCTGCTTCATTAACAACTCCAACAGTCGTACTAAGCATGGGTTGAGCTCTAATTTCCTTAACTGCTTCACCTTCTACAGCCATAGCAAGGTGAAGTTGAGCCCGATTTTCCCTTAGCCTTCTTCGAAATGTATGTTCAATCTCAAGGTCGAGAGGAGCTAGCTCAAAGTCTTGATGCTCATTAATGCAACATAATAAATCTAGCAAAACACAAGATCAAGCAAACAAGATTAGTACAAACTAAGAAAAACAAATTGCAAAGTAATTAATAATACACAAAATTTTAATTTCAATCCCCAACAACGACGCTAAAAACTTGTGATATTTTTCGATCAATTATGTGCAAGTGTACACAGTCACAAAACAAGTAATAAAGTGATAAGTTGAGTATTGCCTCCACAGGGATTTCAAATTAAAACTAAATGCACAAATTAATTACCAAACAATTGCCAAAAGTAACCAAATTAAATTGTTTTCATTTTGTAAATTAACACTACTTGGAATCAAATAAAAATGTTTAGAAATAACCTGCAATCATAATCTAAAAGTGAGGTAAAATCAATTGGTTAAATATTCTTTAATTATTAAATCCCTCTATGTCAAATGACCTGTACATTTTTCTGCAGCAAAATCTCAACAAAATTACCTAGAGTTAACAAGAATTAAAAACAAGCTCATAGAACTTTTCCAAATCCTATGGTATTAATTCTTTCACCTAATTTAACATATTCCTATGCAAATCAAGTTTAAGAACCCAGAATTAAACATCAATTCATAATTGTTACACAAGGTAAATAAAACATTCCTATGCTATTCACAAACATAACCAGCAAGATTATCCACTTGTGTCATTCAAATCTATCCATTATATTCAAACTTCCCAGCGCAAATATAACTAAATATTTGTTCATTGGTGGCCAATCAACAACAAGAAATCATCAATAAGCACATTTAAATGGACAAATGGGTAAATTGCTAAGAAAAAGTACGCGAAATTAAGAACCAAGACATAGAGTTCATTAATGATAAAAGCCTCAAAATAACTAGTTCATGGCTAAAATAAGAAACACAAATACAAAATTAAATTTTTCCATGGGAGTTCAAACACCAAATACTAAAAGAAATAACAAAGGTGAACAAATAGCCCAAAAATGATGATGGAATCAATCTTCTCTTCTCTTGCTCTTCTTCCTTCTTCCTTTTCCTTCTTGGTATTGCTGATCTCTCCTGTACTTGGTGCTTCTCCCTCTAAAAGATGGCTGAATTGGGTAAAATGGGGGCTCTCCTTTCTTTTCCTTCAGCTAGGGTACAAAACCCTCTTTCCTCATGTGCCAAAAAAGCCCTCCAAGCCTCCCACATGTGATACTCTCCATTCTTCCAGAATTTTCTTTCTAAAATGCAGCCTATAACTCTAATTTTTGCCACCTCCCCAACCTTTGACAAGTCAATTAATGACATCCCACATGTCTCTCCCCTATATGTCGAATTCACCTCTTTGAATCTTGCAGAAAATGCTCCAGGAAATTTTGATATTTCAGCACAAAATTAGAGAATTAAGAGCCATTTCACTATTTCATTGTTTTCTTTGGACAAACTCATGCATAAATTCCTTATTTGTCTACCCTCAGCTCTAAAACACCAAAAAGGACACAAGAACACAAAAGTACACAAAAAAGGAGGAAATTAACTAAAAATAAGAAAAATACACAAACATTAATCAATCCAATTCTATGATTATAAGCTCAAAAGTGTGAAAAATAACTCTTTATTCAAGAGTTATCAATCACGGTCCCCCTCTAAAGGGTCGTGGTGCCACAACGGTCCAAGGAAAATCCACCCTTGAAGAAACTCAAGCGAGTCGCAGCGCTCGACCCAAGTACCGCGGTGCTACCACGAAAAAGCCCAAAATTTTGTTTTTTCAAAAATTCCAAACCAAACCAAATGACCCAAAAATTGACCCCAAATTAGCTAGGCAGTCAACATACTACATTAACAGATCATAAACACTCCTAGTTACTCCTTAGAACCAACAATTTATACACTTAAGGTCTAAACTCAAAGAAACTCATCAAGAACACCATTAGAGAGCAAGCTCGGGAAATTACCTCAGAATTTCAAGAATCTTAGGTTCAATGGTGCTCTTTAATAGCTTCTAATCCCACTGACAACTCTAATTTCCACCAAAAATCTCAAAGAAATGCTAGAAATGGCTTCAATCCAAGCTTTGTCTTCTAAACCCCTTGAGAGAAACCTAGAAGAGAGAGAGAGCATACTAAACGTGAAGGACCCAGACCCTTCATCCCCTTTGGCTCTTGATTAATGTAATGTTCAAGATGACCATTCTACCCCTTTGCTTAACTTACCGTCAAGGCAAGACAAACGGGCATTTTGGTCATTTTAGCCTAAGTTCCAACTAAAACTCAATTTAAACCACTAACCACCAAATTAATCGACTAATCCAATAAACCCAAATATTTTTCTGACTTAATCCCATTTACCAATAAATCCCAAATATATGCCAAATTACCAAAATACATCTTGGCTCACCCCGAGCCAGGTATTTCTCCCCGTTGTGACTTTTAAGCTAAATCACTCGAACGGAATGACTTGTACCGAATATCAAGAATATATCCATATAATAATGTGGTCTCAAGCGCATCACATATCAGATTATAATTATACCCTCAAAGGGTTAAAATTATGAAATAATGTTGGGTTTTATGCCCTTATAAAACCATGTTGGATATGTGACGCAATTTTATATTGTCTATAAAAGTAGTAGAAATAATTTAGTTTGATAACCGTGTTACTTGCTTGTTTTATTACATGATTGTTGGAATAATACAAACATTTATAAAATCTCGAACATATGGATAGTTATAATTATAGTGACTAGATCACAATGGATTATAGTTATAATTATATGTTCAAAAGAACGAGTTTTGAGATTAGATAAGTGCATTTGATTTTCACTGATTCAACAATCTATGATATGATCTACTTACAAATTCACAGTGTGATGTCTTGTGCAAGGCATTGATCAAGTAGATAAGTTCAAATGTATTTGGTTACATCGGACTAGGACCGATACTAATTATTGTAGACAAATAAGTGTAATGCCCCAGATTCCCTATTATGGTTAATGGCTGGATTAGTAGGCCGGGAGGGCCATAACTGTTTAATTATGCCATTAAATGTGTTTATGCGTGTTTATGAGAATTATATTATGATATGATGTTAAATGCATGCATGTGAGTCCACATTCGTTTACAGGGGTATTATGGTAATTTGGCCCGCTGAGGGTATAATTGTATATTTGTATGTGCGATAATGGTATATTGTGAGACCACATTATAATGTGGATTGGTTCGAGTATTTCGACATGAGACGATCTTTAAACGTGATTTATCGGTTTGGTCATAACAGGTTTGAGCTCGGGGCTCGGGGTGAGTCTCGAGGTGATATTAAAGGTTATAGCGTTACCGAGGATTTTAGGGTAACGGGTTATGAAATATTGGAGTTTGAGGATATTGAGATTAGCGAGAAATGGGAAGCATTAATTATAATTAACGGGTTTAGTGGAATGTACCAATTTTTCCCTTGGGGTGGCTTTGGAGGCTTAAGATGACATAAGGGGTATTTTTGTCTTTTTGGAAGGATATATGTGACTAAGTTGATTGGAAGGCTGTGGAAAAAACAGAGTAAAAACAGGGGTTTGCTTCTTCATTCCCGTACCTTCCCATAGCTTCATCTTCTCCATTGCTCCTTTGATGGTTTTGTGTTCTTGGTGATAATTCAAGCTAGAGGAACTTAAGGGCTGGATTGGAGACTTGTTTTAGCTTGTGTGGGAGGTCCAAAATCAGTTCTAAGGTGAGTTTTAGCCACTGGTTTTTATACATGCCCTGTTTTTCGTTTTGGTTTTTAACTCATGGTTTTTGGTGTGGGGAGTGAGGATTAAAGGGAGTTTTTGGTGTTAGTGGATTGGGGTTTAATGTGAGTGAGCTAAGGTTGTTATTTGGGGGTTCAATTACATGTTTGGAGGAGGTTTTATGATGGTTTAAAGGTCTGGTTTGAGAGGGAATAGCACAGGGAGAAAAACTAGTTCGTGTGGCCGACTTAGCCATTCTGGGCTGAGCGCCGCAGCGCAGCAGGGGAGCGCCGCGGCCCTTGGCGTTTGGCAGGCAGGGAGCCTCTCTGTCTGGAGGCGCGCCGCGGCGCAGCAACAGAGGGGGGGCCGCATAAGTCCAAATTTGCTAGAAAGAGGTTTTTAGCTTAAGGATTCAAACCATAGGCCTCGGGGTCGGACCTAGTACCCGGTTGGGTAATATTTGAGGTCTCGGGGGCTGGGATTTGGTTTGGGAACCCTCGGTTATCATTTTTATTGATAAATTCTATAATTTGGTTATGACCAGGTGACCGTCAAGGATTTTAAAGGTTGATCGTTCTCAGGGGTCGTTCATATTATAATCCTCACTCGAACTAGAGGTAAGGAAACAGTGTATGAATATAGTTGCACCCTGTACAGGTATATGGCATGTATGATTTGATATTTGAGGCATGTTGGTTGATATATGTGGACATGGATTGCATATTAAGTGCTAGTGAATGCTGATTACCTGCTTGAGACACTGACTAGTCAGGGACCGACTCTAAAGTCGAGAATCATGCATTGAATGGCTCATAGCATTAATGCCAGACTGACCCTAGGGTCGAGAAACTTATAAGCGCTTGCCTGGTCTACGACCAGATGATTATAGCCAAGGTATATGACCCCGGTGACTGTTTGTCACAAGGTTAAGGGACGTTGTCCATAGTTTCGACTCTAGAGTCGTGAGGAAGGTTATGTTGGTGACCAATCGCCATGCACCTGTCTTGATCAAGCTTATGAAAGAAATCACCTATCAGTTAAGCCCTGGTGACCCTATCATCACATGGCTAGAGGGAGCGATGCTCATTATTGTGACTTTTGGCTTTTGTCACCTACTTGTTGGACTGATAGTCCTGAATGGTTATTATGAACGTTGTTGATATTATATCATGTCTTGCTATGTTTTCTTGCTGGGCCTTGGCTCATGGGTGCTTTGTGGTGCAGGTAAAGGAAAGGAAAAGCTTGGCCAGCCTTGAGTGGAGAGCTTGGGCGATGTAATGTACATACAGGGCCGCTTGACCGCCACGGTCAAGGAGTTCTCAGAGGGACTAGGAGTTTACCCTATTTTTGCCGCTTAGGCCGGCGGAGATTGTATATTTGGAACTGTAGCAACTCTTTTGTAACTTGAACTACTTGTAAACATTTTAAAAAGGCTCATGAGCAGTTTATTTACTTAATGAAAAGTGCCCTTTCCTTTTTACTAGTTTTACACCTTAACCTGTTAACGACACTTAGATCACGTTTTTAGCCAAAGGACTCGGGTAGCGGGTCAAATTTCCGGTTCACCGTTCTCCGTAATTGTTCTGGGGTAGCCAGGGCTTTACAATAAGTATCGTTGTTATCGAATCTAATCAATGTCACAACATTAACCATAGGTTAAATCGATATTAATTCTAAGTGATAATATTCTACTAATTATATTATTTAAATCTTTTGACTTGTTCATTACCAGCTACGATATAACCCATACTTACATCTTGGAGATTTAATATTGTAATTGAATGGGAGTGTTTTCTTCTAGATCTTTATCTCATGTGTTGAGAACGAGCTCACACTAGTTCTAGGCTACGATATAACCCATACTTACATCTTGGAGATTTAATATTGTAATTGAGTGGGAGTGTTCTCTTCTAGATCTTTATCTCATGTGTTGAGAACGAGCTCACACTAGTTCTAGGTTGATCAAAGGCTTGGTGAGGAAGAATCTGTTGCTAATCTAGTTCAATCTCTTGATAATACTCTGCTACATAAAGGAATCAAGGGTTAGAAAGATTGAAGGAAGGATTTGTTCTATTTCTCCTACGTAATGTAAGTTTCTTTACTTTACTCTATTTTGTATCAATTTCATAGGAGCATGTTCTAAGAATTTACATGTTTTTTTGATAATATGTAAATTACATGAAAATAAATAAAGATCTTGTAATATGTATGTCCTAGAACATGTATGAAATTGATTGATATGTTAGTGTGTTAATTGGATGGTGCATGTTTTTTTTTTATATAAATTTAGCGATAATTTGGTTGTTCTTTGCTTGTTTTAGGATTGAAAAACTACACTTATTATTTTTTTTAAAAAAACAAATTGGAATGATTAGGCAGTATGCATGCTGGGCATGCATGAAAAAGTCATCAGGACCCCGGGGCCATATGGCAGCCCTGCGCGAGGCCCGCAAAAGACTTTTTCACAAAAAAATAAAATATATTTTTTAAAGTTTTTTTTTTTGTAGTTTTAAAAATTTTGATATTTTGTGCAGTTAAGTTTAAAATATTTAAAATTGATTGTTTGATTATTTTAGATATTTTAGCTTTTTAAAATGTTTTGAATTTGTTATCTAATAATCATGATATTTTAAGATATTTTTTTTGTTTTGTTATTATTAAAATATTAAAATTGGTTATCTCATTATTCAAGATATTTTTTTATTGTTTAAAATATTTCAAATTGGTTATCTAATAATTCTGTATATTTTAAATAGTTTTAAATTTGGTTTTAAGATATTTTGATATTTTAAAATTGGTTAAGATATTTACAAATAAAATATCTTGTCATTCCTAACAACTTAATAACATAGTTTAAATTAATTATTTAAAATTGAATTTTGTTTGATAAATTATATTTTAGTTAATTTATTATTTTGCAACTTGTTTAATTAATTATATTGAATTTTGACTGGTGAATTCTATGTTAATTAATTATAGTATTTTTGTAAAATAGTATATTATTGTGGCATATTTGCATAATTTAATAATACATGCTCATATAGTAATATTTAGGCCCATCCAATTTTTAACATATCAAGCATAATTATTAAGTTATTTTTTGCATTCGGACTTAAATATAAGTATAATGATGGCCCAATTTTTGTTTTGAAAAATGTGGGAAATCTCAAACAAAGTTTTCATAAAATGTTAGATTTTATTTGGGCCCAATTGAACATGTAAAGTTTATATTCCTCTCTTGTAGGTGGTTCCACTTGTGAAGGCCCATTTGCTTTGCATTACTAGATTGTGCTTAATCAATTGAATAACAATTAATAAAATCAATGTTCAAATTCCTGTCTTTTTGGACTTTTTTTGGAAGTAAGGGAGGAATTAAGTCTATAATATTCAAAGTCATGGGTCAAACAAATAAAGTAAGAAATATTTGTGACTCTCGCCTACCGGGACACATGGGTTACGTTAATTTGATCGAATGGATAAGTAGTTAATAAAAGTCTAGGACGTTTTATTAATTGAGATGTTCTATTTATCTAAGTGAATATTTGTGACTCTCGCCTATCGGGACACATGGGTTTATGGCTAGTTAAAGTACTTAAGAAATAGAAGGTAAGTGTTTTAGAATTTTACTTGTCTCAAAATATTTTGTATGTTACATTATTTCTAAAAAATTTATGAATAAAGGTTTGTCAAGAAATGAGTTAATTTCTACTTAGTTGATAATCGTAGCTCTAGGCTTCCCACCCCATACTCTCTTCAATCTCTAATAAGATTATCTATGGTGAGAACCTCACAAAACGTTTGTCCAACATCAACATGGTGTTGAATATGGACAACATCGAGTTCATGATAATCAAAGATATTCCTATTTTTTCTATGCAACGATCACCAAATCCTTCAAAGAGGATTGTTGGGAGTGGATTGAGTAAAGGAAAGAAGGCTAATACTACCAAAAAATTTCAAGAAGAAGATGACTTAAGATTCTTCTTCGAAGAGCAAATGATGAAAAAATTCAAACAAAAAGAACAAGAAGACCACTGGCAAGGCACCAAATGCTGCAAAGCATCTTGGAGCAAGGCTTCATTATAAGTACACTAAAGGGGAGTGATAAAGGGGAGTGTTTCCAACTGCAAGGAGACTAGAAATTAGGAAAAGATTGCCCAGTACACAAGGCATATGCAACCCAAGACAATGAAATATTTATCTTGGATGCATGTGATTTTAGAGGATGATTCTTTGGTTTTGGATCGCTGAATCAAGATCTACTAAACATGCATGTATTTTTGTACACATTTTTAGCATTAGGAAAGCCATGAAGGATAAAAATTCAAGGCTTGGAATCCATCAAGGGTTGTTTGTATCAGACAAGGCAAAAGGATAAGCTTGAATGAATTTCGGAAATAGATATATTTTTTTAAGACAATGTTTATTTTATTCCGATTTTCAATGGAAAATTTAATTTCAGTTTTTCTTCTTACATCAACAACAATTTGTAGTTACTTTCACGAATAAAATCCTATCTCTTTAAATGAATGTGAATTGTTGGGTGGATGTATGGAAAATAGGCTATACCTATTTCAACCAAACGAACCCTATGTACTAAATAATGAGTTGTTTAAGATAGCTAAATCTAGGACCGTTAAACGACAAAATGTCAACAATGTTATAAATGACGTACCTTTGGCATCTTCGCTTTGGTCATATTTGCTATGATAGGATTCAAAGACTAACAAAAGCTGAGCCTTTGAGGGAACTCACCTAGAGTGACCTACTTGTTTTTTAATGTAGTCCAGAGGGCAAAAGGATGAAGCGTCCATTCTCTGTGATAAGAGAAAGGGCCAAAGAACCACTAGGGCTAGAATATTCAAATGTCTGTGGACAAGTGAATGCTCGAGCGATCGATGATCATGAGTGTTTCCCCACATTCATTGACGATTGCTCTAGAGACTCATGTAAGTACCTAAAGTATAGGAAAATTGAGAATTTGTTAAGAAGTTCAAAGAATTCGTTGCTATGGCTTTAAAACCATATTAGGTAAAATGTTAAAGATCTTGCGATCTGATTGGGGTGGGTGATATTTAGATAATCATAATCAAGATCATTTAATTTAACTTGGAGAATTGTCTAAAGCAACTTCCCAAGGACTCCATAACACAATGGTGTTTTTGAGCGGCGTGAATCGAGAGTTTATGAAAATGTGTGTTCTATGATAATCTATTCAAGTCTGTCGACTTCTTACCCATAACTTTTCTGGAGACATACAACCTAGACCGCATGTGACATTTTTAATTGTTGTGCCATCTTAAAGTTGTCTCCAAGACAACGCTAGAATTATGGAATGGTTGCTAACCTAGTTTACATTATTATGGAATTTAGAGGTGTCCGGCCTATGTCCTAAGGAAAAAGGTAGGAAAGCTAGAGAACTGAGGTTTTCTTCTTTGTTGGCTATTCAAAGGTACTCTTGGTGGATTGTTTTATAGTCCAGTAGACAAGAAAGTATTTGGCTCTACAAACAATACTTTTCTGGATAATGACTACATAATGAATTTCAAGACTCGTAGAAAAATAGTATTAGAAGGAAAAATGGTATTATTCCATCCTCGCCGATGCAAGTCGATGAAAACAAGGCAGATTTAGAAACCACTAATCCAAGTCAGAAGGTTACAGTGCCTTGTCATAGTGGAATGGTTTCTCGAAACCCGATACCTATGAGATGGATAGTGAAACCCACAAGCTGGTTGGGGACACAAGTAACAATGGTTCGTTGGCCTTTAAACAGGCAATGGGTAAGTTTGAAAAGGATCTTTGACACAAAACCAAGTACAAGGAAATAGAGTCTAAGTACTCTAAATTTTTCTGAGATCTTATAGATGTGCCATTAGACTTTAGGCCCATGAGGTGCAAGTGGAACTATAAGAAGTAGAGAGGAGTTGATAGAAAGGTCGAGACATTTAAGGTTCGACTCGTGGAAGAGAGAGAAAGTTGACTTAGAGAAAACTTTTTATCCGGTAGCCATGTTAAAATTCATTTAGTATACTCTTATCTATAGCCACAACTCTTGATTAAGAGATAAGTAAAATGGACATCAAAGAAGCATTTTGAATGGATATCTTGATGAGAACATTAACATGGATCAATCAGAAGGATTTAAAGTAGTTGGACAAGAATGTCAGGAAGCTAGTAAGTCAATCTAAGGACTTAAACAAGCTTCGCGCTCCTGGAACTTAAGGTTAAATGGAAACATTAAGACCTGTGGTTTTGAACAAAATGTAGTTGACCCTTGTGTTAAACAACTTAGGGGAAAATATATTGTGGGGTTCATAATCCTTTATGTAGATGATATCTTATTCATTTGAAACAATGTCAAGAAATTATCAGACATAAAGATCTAGCTAGAAACGAAAATCCAGATTTCGTTGTAGCAAGTCGTGTTCCTGGTATCCAGATCATCAAGGATAGAAATAACTAAATTTTGGCTCTAACTCAAGTGACCTACTTAGGTGAGATGCTTGGGCATTACTCTATAACAAATTTTGAGAAAGAATGTTTAGCGTTTTGACATGGAATTTATTTTTCTAAGCAACAGTCTCCACAGACTCCTCAAGAGAAAGAAAAGATGTAACGAACTCCTTATGCATTTGCAATTATAAGTCTAATGCATCTACTATGTAGTGGGAGTGGTGAGCAAGTGCCAGTAAAACTTTAGAAATGAACAATAGATGTAGGTCGGTATCTTTGATGGACTAGAGACTATATGCTAGTCTTTTCAGGTGGATATTTTAACCTGTTATTCAAATTTTAGTCTGATGTTGATGACATGAAGTCTACTTCTGAAAAAGATGCTTACTCTTGGGGTGGAGCTATGATTTGGAGAAGCGATAGGTTGTCATCTGCCATCTCAGCAACTATGATTTGGAGAAGCGTTAGGCTATTTTCCATTTCGAATTCCACCTTGGAGACTAAGTACATAGATGCTTCTATGGTGGCTAAGAAAATAGTCAGGTTGAGGAAGTTCTATATGGATCTCGATGTTATTCCAAAAATGGATAAACAACTCATTTTTTCCAGTGACAGTAATGAGGCAATAGCAAATTCAAAAGAATCTCGAAGCCACAAAAGAGGAAAGCATATAGAGAGAAAGTACCACATTATCGAGGATGTGTTGCGAAGGTGTAATGTGAAGGTGATGAAGATATCATTGGAAGGTGAAGGCGTAATGTTCGTTACCATCTTACCATGCAGTCTAGCCCATACTTACATCTTGGAGATTTAGTGGTGTAATTGAGTGGGAGTATTATTATAACGTTCCAAATTTCCTAATAAGGCTTAGGGCCTTGATTAGGGGGCTAGGATGGAAAATTATGTAATTATATGATATTTATGTGTATCATTATGTGATTATGTGAGTAATATTATAATATGACTTGATATGCCTGTTTAGGTGTATTAAATATGCATGTGGACCCATTTATGTTTAATTGGGAAATTTTCATAATTTGGCCTGTTATGGGTATATTTCGCATATATGTGGTATGTGTGCGGTACTTCATTATTATATGGTTACGTTTGGGTTACTTGGTATAAGACGATCCTAGGGAGCAAGCTAGTGGAAAAGTCACAACGGGACCCATACTTAACTCGGAGTGAGTCAAGGGGTATATTGGGTATTTAACACATTACGAGATACTGGGTAATGGGAATGATTATTTGATGATATTTTGGGAGTTAGTGAGATCAATAAGCAATTCTAGGAATTTTTACTATTTTACCTCAAGGGGCGTTTTTGGGACCCCGAGCATTAGGATTTGCTTGAGGTTACTTAAGCTCGAAGTAACCTGTCAGAAACATAAAAGAACATTTAGAACTCTCTCTCTCTCTCTCTCTCTCTCTCTCTCTCTCTCTCTCTCTCTCTCTCTCTCTCTCTCTCTCTCTCTCTCTCTCTCTCTCTCTCCGTTCCCTTTTTGACACCATTCATATTTTCAAAGGAAACTCGAGTTTTAAGAACTCAGATTCAAGCAAGGATCAAGGCATAGCGATTCTAGGGAAGATTAGAAGCTTATTAGCCGAAGGATTTAATTGGGAAACGACTCAATCAAAGGTAATCCGAGTTTTAAGTTTTCAAGTTTTTAAGAATTGATTGGATTTTATGTTTTGATGAGCTTTTGGATACTTTGAGATTTGAGCTTTGATGGTTTTGGATCGTTGGGATGTTTAGGAACTTTTTTTTTGGGATTTGGAGATGTTTGGATAGGTTTATGGAGGATTTAAAATGAGAAAATGGAGATTTTGTGGCTGGGTTCGAGGTCAAGCCACGACCTGTTCTTGGGCGTCGCGGCTCAAGTTTGACGAAGAAGATGAAGGGGGTGCTGGGTTATTTGAGTCGCGGCGCCTGTCAGGAGCGTATGTTTCTAGTGCAGGCAGAGAAGGGCTTTGGGCCCTAACTTTAGTGGGGCTGCGGCTCTAGTGTTTGGGGCTGCGGCTCAAAATTGGAAAAGTGGCCAAAGTAGGTTTTTAGTCATAGGAACTTAAATCCAAGGGCTCGAGATCAATCTTACTACCCGGTTTGGTAGGATTCGACGTCCCAGAGGCTAGGACTTGCTCAGGGAGTCTTTATTTACTCATTTTTGACGGGATTCTATATTATGGTTGTGACTAGGTGATCGTTGGGAGCTTGGAAACAAGATCGGGCTTGAGGGTCGTTTATTGGTAACCTGTGCTTGGACCAAAGGTAAGAAAACTGCACCCAGTATGTGATGCATGTGATACATGTGGTTATGACATGGCATGACTGTTGAATATGGAATTGATCAGAGCTTGAGTCTCTGTAATTGTGCATGATTATGATTATGCTTGTGATTATTAATTAAGCATGTTGAATGCCTTATATCTGGATATTTAACATATGATATATGCATGTTTGCATTACCTCATTGAGGAAGCACTGACTTATTAGTTAAGAAACGACAATGGTGTTTAGTATGGGTTGTGAAGCTCTGACTTATCAGTCATGATCGGCAATAGTACTGAGCGCTGGTTGTATGGAATTGACTTATGAGTCAAGAGCAGCATTAGCGTATTGAACGCAGGCCGAAATGATTAGATCTAATCAACAAGAGCATTAAATAATTGATTGACCTATTGGACAAAGAAAACTAAAGCGCTTGGTTAGTTACTCAGAACCAGGGCTAAAAGGCTCAGGTGACTGGAACGTCACATGGCTTAGGGCGCAGGACCCCATAGAGACTTATTAGTTTTCTATTCAGGGCGCAGGACCTCAGATAGACTTATTAGTCATATATTCAGGGCGCAGGACCCCAGAGAGACTTATTAGTCATCTATTCAAGGCGTAAGACCCCATATTAACTTAATAATCATCTATTTAGGATGCAAGACTCCAGATTGACTTAATAAGTCATCTATATAGGGCGCAGGACCCTAGATTGACTTAAAAAGTCATCTATTCAAGGTGCAGGACCCCAGATTGACTTGACAGTGATCTACTCAGAGCGCAGGACCCCATAATCATTTATTTGTCTTGTATGCATGCATAAATAGGGTTATTACTGCTAGGCATGCTTATTATGATTTGATGACATATTATTAATTGCTTATGAGCATGTGTTTGAGCTTTCTTGTTGAGCATCGGCTCACAGGTGATATGTGGTGTAGGTAAAGGTAAAAGAAAGCTAGACCATCCTTGAGTTGGAGAGCTTAGGTGACGATGTGTACATATGTGGTTGCTCGACCACCACGGCCGAGGATATAAAGAGGAACTAGGGTTAAACTCTATTTTGCCGCTTAGGTCAGCTAGTTGTAACTCTTTTATTGTAATTAACCTTCAAAATGTATTTTGGGATCCCAATGTATACAATAAAGGTTTTAGTGAAACGTTGTATTTCTTACCAAATTTTTTAACCCTAAACCATTAATTACACTTAGTTACACAATTATGGCCAAATGACTCGTTTAACGAGTTTAGCACTGTTTAAAATACACACTACTAGAAATATAGGCTTTTACTTCGTTTTTTACACATAGAATATAAAAAAACTGAAGTAAAAGCCTTTCAATGGGTTTTTACTTCGCTTTTGGGAATGGTAGTACATAAAAAAAAAAAGGCTATTACTTCGGTTTCTTAAAAAAACGAAGTTAAAATAGAAAATAGACAAGGGCCATGTTTGGTTTGCACACTAAATCGGGGCTTTTTACTTCGGTTTTTATGAAAAAACCGAAGTGAAAAGTGGATCAACCAAACGCGGCCCTGAAGGCTTTTACTTCGGTTCTTATATAAGAACCGAAGTAGAAAGGGTACTTTCTACTTCGGTTCTTATACAAAAACCGAAGTAGAAAGTATACTTTCTACTTCGGTTCTTATACAAGAACCGAAGTAGAAAGTACCCTTTCTACTTCGGTTTTTGTATAAGAACCGAAGTAAAAGAGTTTTAATACCCTTAATATATAGCTCCCACGGCTCATTCGTCTCTCTGAAGAAAAAATCTCAAACGCCAAACCCAGAAAACCTCCATTGTTGTCGTACTCCCACGAGGGTTTCACAAAATATACCATTTTTTTATGTTTTTTTTTACCATTTGAAACCATTTTTCTTACTTAAAAACAGAAATATTAGTTCCATTTTTATTTTCGAGGAAGAAAATAAAGACTTTGGGTGTGGGTATTTTTAGGGTTCGAAAATGGGTATTGTTATTGGACTTTGGCTGGTTTTCTTACATTAAAATAAGTTCTTGAGCTTCAAAAAAGGTATGAATCACTAAATCTTTGTTTGTATGATTTTTTTTTTAATTTTCTATAATATTTTCAGATTTTTTTTCTTATAGATATAATGTGTTTATTATATATAGGTTTTAGAGTTGCTAATATTGATTTAGAGGTTATTTTGAGCATCAAAGAATGTTTGTTACCTTAAAACTTTGTTTGTGTTAATTTTTTTATATTATTCCGAATTTAATACTTGTTTTTTAGTATATTTGTGTTATATTTTTTTTATTTTTTTATTTTATATAATGTTATTAATTATATATATTAGTAAAATTTAAAAATTGTTGTGACTTGCTATTTAAATTTCTAAACATAGCTTCAATAAGTAATGTTGTTGCCAATGTTAGAACTTGAAATGTTTGGATTATTAGTGACATTTGTTTTTTGTTTTCTATAACTAGCTAGCTTGATATGTTGTTTGATGATTATGTAGCTAGTTTAATTAATTATGTAATTGATTTTTATTTATTTTTGTTTAAGCTTTTTAGTAGGGTTGTTGATTTAGTTGCCAATTCGGTATTGATTTTGGGTGACTTCAAGAGTAATATTGGAGGTGAGTAATCTTTAAATTTTATTTATTACTATTTCAATATTTATTTATAAAATTAGAGTTAAATCTTGCATGCTTTACTTTAGTGAAGTAGGTTCTGGGAAATTTGTTGTTGGCGGTGATATAAGGATGGAATTATGTATGTTGATTTTGTGTTGAATTTATATATAATTATAAAATTGGGATATGCTACAAAAACAAATGAAACTCTGCCAATTTTTTATAGATTTTATTAATTGTTTTTCTTTTTCAATTTGCACACTATGTCGATATATTTTGTGTGTTATTTACAGATTTTAAAATTTTTGGAGATGTCAAAACGTAGTTGTTATGCTGCCGAAATTTTGTTAGACTTAGGAAAATTTAATAATTAAACTTCAATTATGTTTGATGTCCAAGAAAAAAGAACTAGGAGTGGAAGATGTAGATGGATATGAAATTTGGATAAGAGCGCGAGAAACGAAGAAGACTCTTGTCGAAGATAATTTGGACAAAAAAATTGAAGAAAGAGATGTAAGTGTTTTAAAGCAAAGTAAGAAATTTTTTTAAGTGTTGTTACAAGTTACTAATTTAATCTATCATTGGTTTGTTTCGTAGAATGAACTAAATGACAAAGTTACTAGTAGTCAAATTGTCGCCAAGGATCGGGAGGACATCTTGCCAATCTAACAAGAATAGTTAAGCCGATTGATGACTTAAATTTATTAGTAAGACTATTTTGTTTATACATACCTTTTAGTTTTATGTGAATGTATATATAAATGTTTATGTTATTTTACTTAATTACAATTATGTGAATGTATATATGAATGATTAGGTTATTCTACTTAACAATTATGTGAATGTATAAATATTTAATTTTATAAGAATTTTAATTCTAAGTGTATAAATTTTGTAATTTTTATTTCTGTTATAAATTAAATGAAAATAAACTAATTCCAATTGTAAAAATATATATAACTATAAATTCATATAATTAAACTATTTAAAATAATTAGGGGAAAAAAAAAGAAAAAAAAATAGAATTGGGTCATTTAAAAATAATTAGAAATAATTATTAAAAAAAATGGGGTGGGGGAGTTTCTACTTCGGTTATTATGTAAAAACCGAAGTAGAAACCCCACTTTCTACTTCGCTTTTTACGTAATAACCGAAGTAGAAAGTGCCCAACAAGGAAGCATACCCCACTTTCTACTTCGGTTATTATGTAAAAACCGAAGTAGAATCCCCACTTTCTACTTCGGTTTTTACATAATAACCGAAGTAGAAAGCCTATTTTTCACTTCGGTTTTTAACTACTTTTTACTTCGCTCCGAACTACTGCGGTTGCGAATTTTAGTGAAAACCGAAGTAAATCCAGCTTAAAAACCGAAGTAAAAGCCCTTTTTTCTTGTTGTGACACATTGTAACGGTCCCTGGGTAGTAGGGTGTTATAATTATTCATAGATATGAAATCTATAACTTTTGTATGAGAAGTGGAAAGATAATTTCCTTAATTTCTTTGTTCAAAAGGTTAAATTATTGAGATCTCATTTTTATGATTAAGTTCACAAAAATATCATTTATAAGGAACTTAGTGGGAGTTGAGGATAAAATATTGAGGAGCGGTAAAACGTTAATTTGCACCCAGCTCGTTAGAAAGTCATCGATAGAGTATTGACTGACTGTAATGGTTATAACAATGGATAACGTATTTGTGGTTTGGAAAATAAGTTCTACGAATTCAAGAGTTTAATTCCGAGTCTATAGTGGAGTCACGAGGAATTAATAAGGTAGTGAAATTATTTGTAAATAAATTCACGGTAACTTATTGGACAATTACTAGGTCCATCTCTCGATGAGAACAACCTAAAAATTATAAAAAAACATAGAAGTAAAAAAAGAGTCTCATGAGAGTGGTAATGCAACATCCGCCCAACTGGATTTCTTTGGGGCGATCGTCTCCGTGGCCAAGGGCTACGTCCATCAAGGCCTTCATCAGACCAACTAGTTTTGTTATTTTTTCTTATTGTGGTCTTAATTGAGTTTTAGGTAAGAGAATATGGGATAAAAACCCCATTAAAATATTTACTAACTTATTCATATATATATATATAGATGTTTCAAATTATTCCCATATTTGATGAAATAAGTTAAAAACCCATAAATAAACAAATTTATAAAAAATTCTCTTATTTTTGTTAAATTCCCTACTATATGTTTATATATAGTTTTTTTTAGAATATATATATATATCTTCTATATAAAAAAAAAAATGTGTATTTAGCAATTTTTTTTTGTTTTAACGAGGTTTTTTTAAACTTTAATAGAATATCACAAATATTTAATGAAATATACATTTAAAATCAATTAAAAAAATATGGTAGAATAAATATTTAATAATTATATTAATATAAATTTAAATATTATAAAATATCATTATTATAATATTATTTAATACAATACTAGATATTTAATAAGTATCTTAATATAAATGGTTTATACATTTTTGGACCATGCATTTTGTCTCATTACTTATTTGGACCTTGTGTGTTACACCCAAATTTTGAGAATAAATAAGTAGCTTCAAAATGTATTCTTGACAAGAGTGAGCTCGAAAATAAAAAAATGTTGTCAATACCCTTATATGAATTGTCAAGTGGTTCTGAATCCGTTATTAGCACTCAAGCACGAGTCGCATTGTTCGAGCCTGAGTTGCAAGCTCGAAGACACCAATCTTCTCCGAGGGACGAGTTTGAAAAAATCACTGGTTGAGGAGGAGGTTATAACTAGAACGATGAGCTCAAAGCCTGGCCAATCTTGAAAGCATGTCAGCACAACGATTGAGCTCAGTGATGCGTCTAGTACGTGGAAAGACTGTTAGGAAATCCCTATTGTCATGGGGTATTATGTAATGAATACATTTATTGTATTTATTTCATATTTATATGATTGATTATAACTTCATTGAATTAGAGGAAGATATTCTCATGACAAGGTCTATAAATAGCATGGAGTAATTCATTTGTACTCATGCACAAAATTGTACTGGAGAATACTCTGCCAAATTGCTTTCCAAAAAAGCTTTGAGAGAGTAGTGAGAATAATAATAGTGACTCGTGGACTAGGCAGATTTTAACTGCTGAACCACGTAAAAAGCCTCTGAATCCTTCTACTTTTTCTATATTTTGTTTAGTGCACTTCACATCTAAGTTGACGAAAAATGACGTCAACAGAATGGTGCTTTTATTGAGAGCATTAAGCAAATCGGTGTATTGTTTAATCAAAACCTCCTCCATACCATCAATGGCCACCACGAACAACCATGGAACTGGTGGCCGACCATTGCCATAAATCCCCAAGGAGCGAACTCCTCAGACTGAGAATTACCCGCGGAGGCCTAGGAAGCAACCCGTGGTAGATCAAATCCCCGACAAGGGGAGTGCATCGTTGGCCTATAGGGGGCAACCTGCTCAAACCCCCAGCGTGATGAGGATCTATACTATAATCCTAAAAGGTACGTGCCTATCGCGGAATTGGAGAATCTCACATTGCGCGAGCAGCTTCCGAAGCTACACGGTGAAATGAGGAGTTGGCTAGGCAGGCTTCCAAAGTATAGGCACCGCCACGAAGGACCAGAGGACAACCCCGTGGGAGTACGACCGCCAGAATGGCTGAGCAAAGGGTCCAACAAGCCCAACCGAGGCCCATGAAAAATACCAGCAATGGTCATCCTGGGGGAAATTATCAAAATGTTGCTAGAGGCAACCCTACGGTAAGTGTAACTTCTGGAACAAGGAATAATCTAGCTCATCCCGTAGCTCAAAATGATAACCCCGAGCTTTTCAGGAACAACCCAGAGCCTGTCTAAGCCAATTTTGGACCTTCCAGACCCAATAATGGAAGGCCTCGGCCCTCACCAATAAGGCATCCTCCACATCTAATAAGACACCCCTCTCCATCTCGAGAGGCACCCCATCCAACTCCCAATGGGGACCAGACGGAGGAACATGCACCCTAAAGACCCTTTCAGAGTGGAAGCCGAGATAGAAATCATAGGGCTCGACCTGGACAAAGGCGTGAATGAGAGGCTCACTGAGGACATAGGGAATCCCAACCAACAAGAAGTCATATGTCGAGGTCACAACGACTGGGACGAGGGGGGAAGCGGAAAACCCACCTCACAACCATCGAGCCACATAATAACAACCTGAGAGGAATGTTAGCTTCCTCAGTGGAAATCTGGACCTCAGTAGATCAGTGAGTGTATACAACACCGAGCCCATGAATACTGGGAATTATGAGAATGACTATCCTAATCTTTGAGATCACTTGAATCAAAACTAGGGGCAGGCTAACCCGTCAAACCCAGATTTACAAACACATTTAAATAGCCGGGAATTAGTATAACCCTGTACTGGGGCAAGGAGCTGGAGTTTTCACAAACAATAACAAGCTTCCCCAAGTGCAAACTCAACCTCCAGTGGACCTGGTCTAAGAAAAAGTCAACCAACTTGAAAGAGCATTCAGACTCCTTAAAGAAGAAATAAATAAGAACTAGGCTAACGACTCCGATGAGGAACTCGAGCCTTTCGCTCCACATATATCAAACACATCATTTCCTTATGGATTCAATATAACCCACGTGACAACCTTAGATGGTACCTCAGACCCTTATAGCCACCTGAGTACGTTTAACATGATAATGTGTGCTAGCAACGTCGGATATGAGCTTAGGTGCGTGCTTTTTCCAACCACGCTGACGGGACCAACAAAAATCTGGTTCGACAAGTTCCAAAGGCATTCGATCTCGTCTTGGGAACAACTGGCTAAGGAATTCAAGAAGCAATTCAAGGACATGGTAAGTGTCAGGCCCGAAGCCTCAACCTTGACTAATGTTAGACAGCGGCCGGGACAATCATTAAAAAACTACCTGGCAAGATTCAACATAGAGGTGGCAGGTGCTTGAAATATCGATGGCAGTGGTCATCTCATGGAAGTACGAGCTAGAGTATTTTTGGGGAGTCCCCTTTGGGAAGACATGCAAAGGAAACCGATAAGGACAATAATCGAGTTCAATAATAGGGCTCAGAGATTCGTCAATGTAGAAGAGGCGAAGTCAGCATTAAAGCTGACCCCTCAGCTTGTTATAACTACATCGACGAACGTCAACTTATCCTCAACATCGGCTACACACTCAACATCACGGCCCTCGGGAGATAACCCTTCAAAGTGGAAGAAAAATTAAGGGAACAACTCGGAGGTAGAAGGGGGCAAAAAGAAAATATGAGACAAATACTTCTCCATTTATACAGTTTATACCTAGCTTATGGATACTCGGGAGAACATTTGTATCGCAAATGAGAACCAGGTCCCATTCAGACGACCTGATTTGATGTGGAATCAGAAGTAAAAAAGGGATACCAGTAAATTCTATAGATTCCATAAGGACATCGGTCATACTACCGATGAGTGCAGACAACTGAAGGATGAGATCGAAGGTCTAATCTCGAGAGGATATTTTGGGCAGTATATTATAAATAGGAATACGACCCAAGCTTCAGTTTGACAGAGGGCAGCTCCTACACAACCTGCTCAACAGAATACGGTCCCATGCGCAAGGGAAGATGACTGACCTCCCCCAATAGATGGGGAGGACTTGGTAACCATTGCCGAAGGACCACATATCGATGGGTCAGGCAGAAATGCCCAGAAAAGATATGTCAATGTGCTCAAGATGAGGGCTGAAACTCAACCCATTACTTTCACTGAAGAAGATGCCTCGCACGTCCAGTTTCCCCACAATGACCCCTTGGTCATCACATTCCAACTCACAAATAAAAGGGTACTATGGGTCTTAATAGATAACAGGAGCTCAATTAACATCCTTTATAAGGTAACCTTGGAAAAGATGGGACTCTCAGTTCGAGACTTGAAAGCCTGTGCGATGATGTTGTACGGATTTTCAAGAGAAGGAATAGCCAGCACAGGATCTATCGAGCTCCCGATAACCTTGGGAGACTAACTAGTCTCAGTAACCAAGATAATGGAGCTCATAATGGTGTATACCCCATCAGCCTACTATGTACTGCTCGGGAGACCAACCCTGATTGGGCTGGGGACAATGTCATCTATGAGGCACTTAGTCATCAAGTTCCCAACACCTAGCAGCATTGGGATGCTGAAGGGAGACCAGCTGACCACCCGAGAGTGTTATAACATCTCCATGAGGTGGAGGGGCAAAAAAGTGCACAAGCACTTGTTGTCATTAGAGAAATAAGCGAGACAATCTTCGAAGTTGAAGAATAAATCGACCCCATAATAGAAAAGGATAGGGCCGATCTCAGATCAATAGAGAAGCTCGAGGAAGTAGAGCTCGATGAAAAGGATACCACAAGGGTGGTAAAGATAGGAAAGAACCTCCCAAAGGACGCGAGATAGCAATTAATCCGCTTCCTGAGGGAAAATCAAGATGTGTTTCCATGGTCGCATTAAAACATGATTGGGATCAACCCAAACATTATAAGTCATGCACTCAACATAGACAAAAGCTTCCCTCCAAAGCAACAAAAAAGAAGACTCCTGGATGATGAAATGAAGAAAGCATTGAAAGAAGAGATCGAAAGGATGAAGGCAAGTCAGTTTATCTGAGATGCTTTCTATCCTGATTGGATAGTCAATCCGATGTTAGTTCTGAAGCCTAAAGGCAAGTGGTGAACTTGCATTGATTATTCGGACCTCAACAAGGCATGCCCAAAGGATTGATTTTCCTTACCTCGAATTGATCAACTCGTAGATGCTATCGTAGGACACGACATCATGTCTTTCATGGATGCATATTCTGGATATAACCAAATAGCCATGCATGCACCCGACCAGGAACATATGAATTTTATGACCAATAAGGTTTGTACTACTACAACGTGATGCCTTTCGGGCTCAAGAACACCGGGTCCACATATCAAAGATTGGTGAATAGGATATTTTCCGATCAAATAGGGAACAATATGGAGGTTTATGTGGATGACATGCTGGTCAAGTCCAAGCATAACTGCAACCATGTTAATGATCTCACATAATGCTTTGTTGTACTCCAAAAATACAATACAAGACTTAACCCGCATAAATGCTCATTACGAGTATCCTCAGGAAAGTTTCTCGGATTCATTATAAATGCTCGAGGCATAGAGGCAAACCCGGATAAGATCAAGGCATTAATCAATATGCCCTCACCTCGAAAACATAAAGATGTCTAGATTTTAACTAGACGAATGGCGGCCTTAAGTAAGTTCATCTCGAAATCTACAGACAAGTGCCTTCCATTCTTTAATCTTTTGAGAGGGGGAAAGAAATTTGAATGGTCGGACGAGTGTGTGCTCACTTTCCAAGTTGTTAAGAAGTACCTCGCCGAACCACCGATGTCATCCAAACCAATCACAGGGGAAGTATTGTACCTATATCTCGCCACAACCGAGCATGCAATTAGCGCAGTACTTGTTTGAGAGGATAAGAAAGTGAAAAAACTTGCTTACTATGTTAGTAAAAGGTTACTGGAGGCAAATTCGGGATATCCATTAATAGAAAAGTTAGCCTTGTGCTTGATACATGCATCTTGAAAGCTCCGACCTTACTTCCAAGCACATCTTGTACACGCATTGACTGATCAAATGTTAAGGCAAGTATTGTTGAAACTCGAGGCATTCGGGAGATTGTTAAAATGGGTTGTCGAACTTGGGCAATTCGAGATCACTTATCATTCGAGAATGACAATCAAAGGGTAAGCCTTGACAAATTTTATATTTGAATGTACGGGAATCACCCTCGAGTAAGTCGTAATCCCATTTCACGAGCTGTGGAGACTTTACATCGATGGATCTTCAAATGAGAACGGGTCGGGGGTAGGAATCATTTTGATTACTCTGACAGGAAATTGTTTTCATTCAGCCTTACAGTTTGGCTTCAAGGCATCAAATAACGAGGCTGAATACGAAGCACTATTAGTAGGACTTCAGATAGCTTCAGAGCTTAAAGCGAAGGCCATTTATTTTCATAGTGATTCCTAGTTAGTCATTAAACAAGTCTTAGGAGAATATCAAGCTCGAGGCATTAAAATGGCAGCTTACTTGGAGAAAGTCAAGGCAACATTTGGGCAATTCGAGTTCTATGCCATTGAACAAGTTCCACGGGGAGCAACTCGAATGCAGATGCTCTAGCTAGGCATGCCACAACCAAAGAAGCTGGTGCACTCAATGTGGTGTCGGTCGAGTTCCTACCGGTCCCAAGCATAGCCGAGCCTAAATAAGAAGATGCCAACATGATTGACTCGCAATCTACCTAGATGACCCCCATAATTGACTACCTCAAAACCGGGAGCCTCTCAGCAGACCAGAACGAGGCTAGGAAACTTATGTACAAGATACCAAGATACACCATCTTGGAAGGGAAGTTGTACAAAAAAGGGTATTATATGCCACTACTAAGGTGTGTAACTCCACCCGAAGCCAGATTTTTTTTTTTTTTGAAGAAATTCATGAAGGATTTTGTGGAGACCACACTGGGGGCATAGTCTATCAAAAAAGGTGATTTGGCAAGGATAATTCTGGCCTACGATTAAAGCAGAATTGTTTAAATACGTTAACGTTGTGAGAAGTGTCAACGATTCGCTTCAATCCCGTGAGCTCCACCTACTGAGCTCACCATGATGAGCTCCCCGTGGCCATTCACAATATGGGGAATTGACCTCATAGGATCCTTACCAATAGGAAAAGGGGGAGTGAAATATGTCGTAGTACCTGTTGATTACTTCACAAAGTGGACGAGGTCGAACTTCTAGCTACTATCACCTCGAAGAAAGTTTTGGATTTCATGGTGAAAAACATAATTTGTAGATACGAGGTACCAAGGAAAGTAGTATTAGATAACAAGACCCAGTTCGACAGCGAACTGTTCACACAGTTCTGTGAAAAGAGTGGGATAATCAAAAAAAATTTCTCTGTGGCCCATCCACATGAAAATGGCCATGTCAAAGTAGTGAATAAAACTTTGAAGAGTTCTATTAAGAAAAGGCTAGAAGAGGCTAAAGGAAACTGGCCAGAGGAATTACCATAAGTCCTACGGGCATACAGAACGACAGCCCAGACCTCGACAGGAAATACCCATTTCTCCTTAGCTTACGGTTGCGAAATCCCAACAATCAGACGTGAGGCATACAACCAGACCTCAAGCCAATCCCAACTCGAAGAAATACTCAATCTAATTGAAGAAAGACGAGATGAATCCCAGCTTAAGAACATTGCATACTAGCAAATGGCTACAAGATACTTCAACAAGAGGGTTCAAGACAGAAATTTTGGATTGGGAGACTTGGTGCTCATACATGTATTTTTGTCCACATGAGACCCCTCGGCAGGCGTGCTCATTCCTAATTGGGAAGGACCCTACCAAATCAAATCAATTATTCAACTTGGTGTTTATAAACTAGCGAGATTGAATGGAGAATTGGTACCGTGAGCTTGGTATGGTGAACATCTACGACCTTATTATTAGTAATGTAGGAATGATATTTATTTAAATTTTGTATATTTTTATTATTGTACTTTTTGCAAGCTCTCAAAATTTAATAACCTAAGATTGCAATCATAGAATATTAATGGGGCATAAGTGGTCTACAATAATACCATAAGCTCGAACGTATAACAATAATAAAAATGAAATAAAATTAAACAAGTGTATGGATTATTAACCAAACACAAACTAAACAAGTTTGGAATGAACCAGCAAATTTTAATCGACACGGCTAAAAGTTGGAAATTCTAGATAAACCAACAAAAAATTATAAGTCGAGACAGAGCTTGAAATTTTTGCAAATAAGTTTCAACCTCACAACCTAGAGACCATACTCAAGGATGAGGAAAAGTTACTATAACTAACCAGAAGATAACTAGACTAATAAGGCTACCCACCAAAAATTATCTTAAACAAAGATACATATTGAAAGTAATATTTGATTTTCAAGAAAAAAAAATCGAAAATTGTGTAATCGAATGAACTATATATGAATGCATGAGAATTCGAGCTCAAGCACGACAAATATTTGTGCAGAGAAACCAACATAGAAGTACTTTAGGAGCATGCTCAAAATATTTCGAGGCAAGAAATGTGAAGCATGCGCTAAAGGGAAAAGAGTTCAAAGTAGACAGTATGCATAAAGATTTCGAGAAAGAGATTTAAGCATAAAATAAAAACTACTATTAACATATAAAAGAAAAACTCAAACCTCGAGTTTTAATTGTCTTTGCCCAAAGGGCATAAAAAAAAATAATTACAAAAAAGAATAAGGGGCATAGCCCTTGTAGAAACACGATTCATTTCTAGCCAACAGGAGTAGACTTAACTTCTTCACCTTTCTCTTCTTCATCTCCGCCATCTAAGGTGGTGACAGTTACCTCTTCCTCGCCCAACTGAGCCTTCCTCTTGGAAACGATTATCTAGGAGGAACGAGGTGTCCATCTCATTGTTTAGAGGCCACATCCTTTATATATCCCGGTTGATGGCCTAATCCTTCTTGGCTTTGAATTCCTTGAACATGCGTTTCCTCTCAACCTCGAGGATCTCGTATGCAGCACTATTTTCCTCCTTCAAGCGATCGATCTTGGCCTTAGTTGCGCTCATCTTCACCTTCAGGCGATCGATCTCAGCCTTAGCAACATCAAAAACATCCATCCTAGTTGGTCTTCAGGTTGCTGACGCCAGGCTCGGAAGAAGCGAGCTTGGTCTGGGAAGCTTTAAGGGCATCCTAAGCTTTGACATGGGCATCCCAGGCCTCTTGGAGCAATGTTTCAGGGCGGGCTTGGGCCTCTGTGGCTTCCTCAAGCAGACTCTCGGCTTTAGCCTAAGCTCCCTGGGCCCTCCTCAGGTCATCCTCGACACGGATTCGAACCTAGTGGGAATTTTGGACCAAGGCCTCTGCAGCAGCTATTTTTTAGGAGAGAAGGGAGCTCTGGCGTATGACACAAGGAAGGGTCTAAAACACAAAAATGTAATAGTTAGGAAAAAATAACAAGTAACCAAGAAAGTAAAAGATAAATAATGCAGACTTACAAAAACCTGAGCTCCATAATATGATCAAAGAGGAGTGTGGTGTTATATCCCCTTAGAAATCGCCACACATTGGCATCGAGGTTGCTCCACGATTGGCCTGCCCGGGATAGCAAGTCCGATCATAGGTCAGCTCTTAAGGTCCTAGCCACATTTTCTAGGGGGTACTTGGGCATATGTGATGCAACAAAAAACTGTCAGACCACGGTCAAAGTTGAGGCACCCACAGGCTTTGGGGCCGAAGGGTCTACAACCTTTTTTCCATTGTCCTCAGCAGAGACTAGGCGAGGAGGAGGAAAAGGAGGAGTCATCTTTCCCTGAGGAGATGGCACGATAATTGGAGGATCGTTCATGATGGCCTTCAAGGTCGCGGGATTGATTTCGTCGGCCACCTTCATAGCGTCAGAAGTCTAGGGTTTGAGTTCGTTAGAGGCAACTTTTGAGGTCGTCAAGAGAGGATCCTCAGCAACCCTCGCAACCTTCTAAGGAGGGGAGCCCTTCTTTGAGGTGGTGCGTCCCCGCTTGCTATCTCGCGCCTTAGGAAGCATCCCTAAGATGTTTTCCAAGTCAGAATCCATCTCGCTTGAAAAGAAAAAAAAAGGAAGATCAATTATGCTGAGAAATGAAAAAATTATACAAGTTCAATATTGAAGAAGACTAAGTATAAGGAACCTAACTGGATGACTCATTTGAGCTCAAGGTCGGGGCCAGGAAATTCCATTATCTTCCAACGAGGCTATTAAAGTCCCTTCCCTAAAAGTAAGGGACATCCTCGAAAGGTCCCTGTAATCATTGTTCCCATATTGGGCGGCTATCTCATCCTGAACCCCGTTTAAACTGTACATCGTTTGGTACTTCCCCAACCAGCTATCAAACCTATGAACCTTAAGGTCGACCCCTGACCAGACCATAAAATTTTTCTAGGGATTGTTAAATAAAACTATGGTATTGGGTTCCTGTCTAAGCAAAGTGGGAGACCATTTCGACAGGTCGAGCATGACTTTACCTCCTTCAGTCGAGATCATTGAGGCTTCTTCTTATGCTTCGTTTCCTGAGTACGAAGGTTTGACGGACTAAGGTAGAGGGTTGTGCGAGCTCAAACCCACATGTTTCCCTCTGGAAGGGAGCTTGGTTGTTGGCACTGGGACTTCTTCCCACCTCGCATACTTGCGGATTCCTGAGTCGTCTGTATACTTGCCTTCACCAAGGAGGCCGCAAAGTCGAAGCTTGTCCTCATGAAGAAGGTAGTTGAGGGATCGCCATAAGGGAGCTTGATGATTTCTTCCCTGTGGTCTTTCATGGCCTCAATAAGCTGTGGGCGATGATAGTTGGCTACAAGAAAAGATTGGATGAGTATTTTGAGCTCGAAATAAAAGAAGAAACCAAAGAACCATGACAGGGTACTTACGAATCTGTTGGAATGAGTAAAAATGTGAGGGAGTGAGACCATCCATCCTTCTTGAAGTTAGGAGGATTGTTAAGGATATCCTCGAATTAGGGTAGCTCGACAGATAGTAAAATCTGTCTCCATCATGAACTCGGGAGGGGTTGCTCTTGAGGCAAAAGAGGTATAGAATCTCTGGGTCTGAAGGTCCATCCCACTTCAACTCGTGGTATAAATATCTAAGGGCAACCAAGTCCCCATAGGAGTTAGTCTGAAGCTGTAATGGGGCAATGCCAACGTAGTCCGTGAAAATCTAGAAGTAATCCTTTAGGGGCAGTAAGGCCCCAGCTCGCATATGCTCGCGACTCCAAGCCACAAGCTTAACATTCCTCTCAGGATCGTCTTCGCCAGGGGCGAAGCAGCTCCTCTCGTTGGAGCTGGCAGGCTGACACACCAGCTTCCCAGATAGGTTTAGCCCGTGGCAAGATAGTAACTCTAAAATCTGCTGGGTCATGGTGACAAAGCTTTGGTAATGTTCAGCCTCAAAGGATTTTTCTAAGGCCAAGATGCAAAGAGATTTGGGGCTATGGAAGGTTGATTTGATGAACCCTCCATGAGGCTGAATGAGAGTGTGCCGTGGGAGTAGACTATGGTGACTTTAAGTTTAGGATCTAGTGGAATTGGCCAGATTTTGGGATCCAGATCGAGATACACCATAACTTGAAGCTTCTTTCTCTTCCTCTCTTCAACCTCGTCGATCTGATGTTGAAAATTGGCTCAGATATCCTCTCGTTCCAACTGTTCCTTGTGCTCACGGATTAGCCGTTTCACATGAATGGTGATTCCAGTTGAGGAGATGGTGGGTAATAAGGGATGGCAAGCTCGGGCCTCCACTGATTCTCTGAAGACTGTGACATCTAACAAGAAAGAAAAATGTGAAGGCCCATTATAAAAAAGGAAGTGGAAAAGATTAAGATCTTGATAACTCGAGTTTGCAAGCGCGAGATAACGAGATCGCCTTAATCGAGCCTTAAGGCTCAAAATGGCGATATTAACTCAGATGCCAACACTGAACTATTATAAAATTCGATGCATCAAGAGTGTACCCACGCAAGAGTGGGGCGGTTACTATCAGTTTAAGAGTATTCCAAATTTTTAAGAAAAGTGGGTAGTTACCCAAAAAGGAGACATTATCAGGATACGTGCCCTAAAACCCTAGTCCAGAACCCTTTTTCTTAAGCTACATGAAACCTATAACCTATTACCCCATAACCTAAAGAAAGGTTCCATTTTTATCTGTTTTCATTAAACCTTTTGCCCTAAACATATTTTTGATCACTACGAATCTACACAAATAAAAAACTACCTCTTGCAAAAAAAATATTCAAGAATGTAGTAAGAACCATTTTTCTTACGTACAAGAAGCACAAAAAAAACGTGTAAGAAATAAGTGATAAATTTTGGTGACCTTACACAAAATTGATATTGGGAACGTAGAGATCATAGACTAGAAAATGGCAAGCTAAAACGATCCCACGAAGCCAAAGGTGGTGAGATTGGGTTGCTTCTTTGGCTTGTAGAACATGCAAAGAGTTGAGAGCTCTGGTTCGTGTTTTTTCTTCTAAAAATTAAAAAGCAAAGTGAAGAGGTAGAGGATGGTGAATGGATTTAAATAGGCAAAAAGGTGGTGCTCAAAAGAGACTCTGAGCCCTTGATTTGGATTAAAACGTGATCCAAGGAACCACGTTCGATTTCAAAAAATTGGCAGCAAAAAGGGAATAGGAAGGGACGTGCGCAAAGAAAAGAGTACTCGAGTACTCTCGGTATGCAATCCCCTAATGACACGTGTCCACACTTGAGTGTAGTAGGTGGGCACGTTTTTCGAAAGTGAAGTTCAAAAGTTTCCTTCTCAGAGGATTCAAACCAACACTTTTGAGGGGGAAAAATGTTACAACCAAATTTCGAGAATAAATAAATAACCTCGAAATGTAGGCACGAAAAGAGTGAGCACAAAAATAACAAATGTTGTCAATACCCTTATACGAATTGTCAAGTGGTTTCGGATCCTTCATTAGCACTCAAGCACGAGTCGCATTGTTCGAGCATGAGTTACAGGCTCGAAGACACCAATCTTCTCTGAGGGATGAGTTCGACAAAATCACTGGATGAGGAGGAGGTTATAACTGGAACGATGAACTTGAAGCTGGGCTAATCTCGAAAGCACGTCACCACAATGATCGAGCTCAGTGACATGTATGGTACGCTGAAAGACTGTTATGAAATCCATATTTCATAGGGATTGGTTATTATCATATATTAAATCCCTATTGTCATGGGATATAAAGTAATGAATGCATTTATTTATTTCATATTTATTTGATTGATTGTAACTTCCCTGAATTAGGGGAAGATATTCTCATGACCAGGTCTATAAATAGCCTAGAGTAATTCATTTGTATTCATGCACAAAATTGTACTAGAGAATATACTACCAAATTTCTTTCCGAAAAAGCTTTGAGAGAGTAGTGAGAATAATAATAGTGACTCGTGGACTAGGCAGATTTTAACTATTGAACCACAAAAAAAGCCTATGAACCCTTCTACTTTTTCTATATTTTGTTTAGTGCTCTTCATATCTAAGTTGACGAAAAACGACGTCAACACTGTATTTTGACAAATTATTTTTTAGACCATGTGTTTTGTAAAATAGGTCAAATAGATCCCTAATCCCGATTTGCAAAATAAGAACCTGAGTTATACAAAATAGAACAAAATAATGCCCTGAGTCTGATTTTAGTCAAAATAATTTTAAATATAATATTTCTCAGCCACCTTTTCAACTTCTCTAAACCCATCGTATCCTTAAGGGCCTAATAATTGATCTTGTATTTGAAATTACTTTGACTAAAATTGAGCTCAATGTATTATTTTGTTCCATTTTACAAAACTCAGGCTCTGGATTGTCATTTAACATAACAGAGGATCTGATCGATAACGTTTGCTCAACATATGAGCCAAAATGGTATTTACCCAAATATCGTTATTATAATACTATATAATACATAATCTTAATTTTTATTAAAAAAAAACTATCATTTATATTTAAAATGAAAACATGTTACTAATCTAACTTACATAAATATATATTCATAATAAATAACAACAAATATTATAAATAAATTATATATAGGTGTACGCCCTGATTTTTCCACGGGCTGATTAGTGAGCTGAGCTGCGGCCTAATCATGATTATCTCGTGGACATCCCCAAAACCGGACCTGCCATCATAAGATCATACCTCCTTAGCTCGAGGTAACCTAAGGGTTCGCCTCTGGTAACTTAAGGACAGAGTCCGGGCTCTGAAGGCCGGAGGTCGAGTTAAGTATCCAGCTCGTAGTATGAGCTAGAGTTGGAGGCTATGATCCTTTATAAAGTCAGCCACGCAAGGTAAACGTGCATATATCAGACATCACATGTTTGATATATCCCTGACTTCTCGGACACGCAGCAGGAACATGCGTATTCGGACACCCACGACTAGGTTGGGCCATGCGGCTCATTATCTCCTTACCTATTGATTTGACTGCACTTATGTGTCAGGTTTATGAATTAATCATGAATGTCACAGAGTTGACATGATAGGTCAGAAGGTCACGAGATGACCTTCTTACCAACTCCCAGGTGCCTTCTCCTATAAATATGGAGACCTTGGGAGTTAATAGAAGTTGGATTCTTTATTGTAAGAGAGACCCTGTAATCAAATATCCAGTATATAGCAATAATATTGACTAGTGGAGTAGAAGGATTTTAACCTTTGAACCACTTAAAAAACTTACTTTGAGTCACCATTTCATTTCCTAAGATCATATATCTATTTCGGTTCAACATAAGCACTAATCCCTTTCTCTTCTTTTCTTAATTACCTGTTGGCGAAGAACCGCGTCAACAGTTTGGTGCTTTCATTGAGAGCAAGTTCGATTAGTGCTGTCACAAACATCCAACTATGGTGACCACTCGATCCAGGCACGGCAACGAGATGGAACAGCATGATGGGCAGGAGGCTCATCATACTGCCATCCCTGGTGAACAAGTTCCTGAAGCCCAGCAACGGCCAGGAAAGCAGCCGGCGGGCCAAGATGACACCGGAAGTTCGGCACCCCGACCACCTAATCCAAACTCGTGTTATTACACGGCGGTGGAGATGGAAAATGCTCAACTGAGGAGCCAGCTAGCAATAGCTAACCTGAAGATCAAGGATGTGCTGGCCCGACTACCCCCTCTCACAACCGACGCTAACGTCGGAGAGAGGCAAAGCGAGGCTCCTAAGTCTCGCCGGGGTAATCGGTCCAGGCATAGCCGCTCGGATAGACTTCCGACAGCCAAATCCACCCCTTCATCACACCATCGAGAGGCAGACTTCAGAGGAATGCCTAGAGCCGAACAACAGCAATACATCCATTCGGTCAGAACTTTGACTCCTAGCTCCCAACCAGCCTCGAGTGCGCCCAGGGCAGCTCGAAGAAATTCCAGAAGGAGGTCCGGGGAGGGCTCCCAGCGTCAGCCCGTCCCCAACAGCCGTCCTGCGCCTCAACCAGATCGCCAGGCGCGGGACCAGATGGTTGGCAAGGCCGAAAGGCCCCCACCGAACTTGATCTGACCTGACGGAACCAGGATCGCCTCTCCGGTCAGGCATCCTCCGTCTCCAATCAGATATCCATCTCCTCCTCGGCCCGTCCGAGATATTCCAGCCTACGGAAGTAGCAGGAGATCCGCCATCAGCTGGACATTCCCGGCGTGGCAGGGCACGAAGGGAAAGCCCAGGTCCTCAGCACCAAAGGCGAGCTCCAAGCCTCTCTAGCAGGAGTTACTGGACCGGCAGTCGCTGGAGTGAACTTTCTGGCGGAGACCTGCGTCAGCGCCTAAGTTTGGCACAAAGCCCACAAGCCACTCGGGGAGGCGATCTGCGGGACCGCCTTAACTCCCATAGAAGGGAGCAGGTAGGAGGAGACAGCCATACTCGCTCAGGGGGGGCCTTGTCCAAAGTACGTAACGGAGGGAATGCCCCAAATAACCTTTCTCAAGATAGGAGGGGAAATAACCCACCAAATATGTACAATGGATCCGGAGCTGTTGAACAGCCCCGGAATAACCAAGGACATCAGGACCAAACCCTCAAGCGCCTGGCCCAGATGGAGGAGCTGATGAGGAAGCTCCTGTCAGAAAAAGAAAAAGATGAATATGATTCAGGGGACGAGATGGAGCTCTTCGCCCCCAGCATAGCAGCAACGGCTTACCCACCTAGTTTCCATATGCCGCACCTATCTAAGTTCAATGGAGACAGAGACCCATCGGATCACCTAGGGATGTTTAACACCCTAATGATGGCCCACAACATTGGCCCCGAGCTGAGGTGTTTAATCTTTCCTTCCACACTGACTGGACCTGCCAGGCAGTGGTTCAAGTAAGGCAAAAGGCAGTCAATCAGCTCCTGGAAGACTTTCTCTGCAGATTTCAAAAGGGCATTCCGAGCCTCCCAGGCTGCCCGCGTTCAGGCCGACTCTTTGGCTAACGTAAGGCAGCAACCCGGTGAAACTCTGAAGGCCTACCTGAGCAGATTTGCGAACGTCGCTGCTCGGGCCAGAGACGCGGATGATAGCTCCAAGCTCATGGCCATGAGAACTGGAATCCTCATTGGAGGGGACCTCTAGAAAGACATACAAATAAAGGGGGTCAGCTCGGTTAACGAGTTCCTTAACAAGGCCCAGGAATGGATCAACCTGGAGGAAGCCGAAGCCTCGGCTGCCGAAACCAGCCAGGTCCCTGATCAGCCCGCTGGAGTGGGAACGGAGGTCATGGCAGCGACCCAAAATGTCACACAGAACAACCAACTCGATGGAGGCAAAAGAAAGGGGAATGGTGAAGGCAGCCAACACGGCCAAAAGAAGAATAAGTCCGTAGATAAGTTTAAGCCCGTCTACGCTACTTATACAGAGCTCACCCAGTCTAGGGAAAATATTTTCCTAGCTAATTCTACTCGCCGCCCCTGGAAGAGGCCCGAGCCGTTGAAGCACCAAAAGGGGAAGAGAGATACCTCCAAGTTTTTCCGCTTTCACAACGATGTTGGGCACAACATCGATGATTGTAGGCATCTAAAGGATGAGATCGAGACTCTCATCCGAGCTGGCCCCTTGGCTCAATACGCGCAGAATAGAGTCCCAGCAGGTCGACCCGCTCCAGAAGTCCCGGCCAGTCAGCCCAGGTCTCGAATAGATCAGGACGTCCCTCCTCCCTTGGTTGGAGGGGAGATATCCACCATCTCTGGAGGTCCGCATGTGGCTGGCACGAGCAGGGGTGCCCAAAAGAGGTACGTGAACGAACTTAAGGCGCACAATGGAGAAGAGTTCGTCCCGGAGCAATGCCTACCAAAGCAACAGCGATTGGAGAAGCAACCAATCATTTTTGCAGAAGATGATGCGGGCCATGTCCAGTTCCCGCACAATGACCCTCTGGTCGTAGCAGTTCAGCTTGCTAATCGGAGGGTTAGGAGGGTGCTGGTCGACAATGGGAGCTCGGAGAACCTCCTATTCCGGTCCACTTTAGAAAAGATGGGTTTGACTATCGGCGAGCTGAAGGTGACCTCCATGATGCTGTATGGTTTTTCGGGAGAAGGGTCGGCGGCCATAGGGACGATCGAGCTGGTGATCACCCTGGGAGAAGGATCTCGGACAGTCTCCAAACTCCTCGATTTCGTCGTCATCGACTGCTCCGCTGCATACAACGCAATTTTGGGACGACCTACGCTCATAGCCTTTGAGGCCATCACTTCCATTCGCCACCTCACGATGAAATTCCCTACTTCCATGGGAATTTGCACTGTCCATGGCGATCAGCTCGCTGCCAGGGAATGCTATAGCATTTCCATGAAGGGAAAGTCTAAACCCGGGCAGCTGGCAATGGCCATCCAAAGTGGTGAAGAGGAATCTCGGGACCCCTTGGTTGGTCCTGAGATTGAAAAACCTCAAAGCGCCAAAGGGGATAATATCGTCTTAAGTGAAGATATTGACCCCCGAATAGGCGAGGACAGATCCGAACTCCAAGCTATTGAGAAGCTCGAGGATGTAAACATTGATCCGCAGAATCCATCACGGATGGTCAAGCTCGGAAAAAACCTCTGCAGCAAGAGGAAGGCGGAGCTGATCAGATTTCTGCGGGATAACCTGGACATGTTTGCGTGGTCCCATGAGGACATGGTGGGAATCAGCCCGAGTGTCATCATGCATACACTTCATCTGGATAAAAGCATTCATGCGAAGTCCCAGAAGCATAGACGCCTAGGAACAACCCGGGCTGAAGCCTTGGAGGAAGAGGTTGCCTGGCTAAAAAAATGTGGCTTTATCCGTGAAGCCAAGTTTCCAATATGGGTCGCCAACCCCGTGCTGGTCCCGAAGCCCAACAGAAAATGGCAGACCTGCATAGACTTCTCCGACCTGAATAAAGCCTACCCCAAGGATTATTTTCCATTGCCAAGGATTGACCAGTTGGTAGATGCCACGGCGGGGCACGAGCTCATGTCATTTATGGACGCGTACTCGGGCTACAATCAGATCGCCATGAATCCGGCAGATCAGGAGCACACCAATTTCATGACCCCGACTAACGTTTATTGTTACAAGGTCATGTCTTTCGGGCTGAAGAACACCGGAGCTACGTATCAAAGGTTGGTGAATAGAATGTTTGCAGGCCAGATCGGAAAAAACATGGAAGTGTACGTTGATGACATGCTAGTCAAGTCAAAAACTGTCGATGACCATGTTTCCGACCTGGAAGAATGTTTTAAGATACTATGGGAGTATGGCATGAGGCTTAACCCACAGAAGTTCACTTTTGGAGTCGCATCGGGAAAATTCCTGGGTTTCATCGTCATTACCCGGGGAATCGAGGCAAACCCCGACAAGATCAGATCACTGCTCGAGCTCCCCTTGCCCAGGTCATGAAAAGATGTCCAAGGCCTGACAGGAAGAGTGGTAGCCCTCAATCGATTTATTTCCAAGTCCACCGATAAGTGTTTGCCATTCTACAACCTGCTTCGAGGAAATAAGAAGTTCGAGTGGACAGAAGAGTGCGAAAGCGCTTTCCTCGACCTGAAATCACATCTAGCCGAGCCACCCGTGCTATCCAAACCAAAAGCAGGATAGCCTCTTTTTCTCTACCTGGCTGTCACGGAGGATGCAGCCAGTGCCGTATTGGTCCGGGAAGAAGACCGGATTCAGAAGCCAGTCTACTACATCAGCAAGAGGCTTCTCAGAGCTGAATCCCGGTACCCGTTGATGGAAAAACTGGCGTTCTGCCTTATCACGGCCTCGCGAAAGCTCAGGCCGTATTTCCAGTCCCACTCGATACACGTCATGACCGATTAGCCTTTAAGGTAGGTTTTGCAAAAACCTGAAGCATCGGGACGTTTGTTAAAGTGGGCAATCGAGCTAAGCCAGTTCAAAATTCTGTACACTCCGAGAACTACTATAAAGAGTCAGGCCTTGGCCGATTTTGTAGCCGAGTGCACAGGATTCCAAGAGGATCCTGCAAAAGCCTCACCCCAGGTCACCTCGGCCCAGGCATCGTGGAGGATATTCGTGGATGGTTCATCCAACGAGAACGGCTCTGGAGCGGGAATCATTTTGATATCCCCTGAAGGACATAGATTCCACTCGGTTCTGAGGTTCGGATTCAAGGCCTCCAACAACGAGGCCAAATATGAAGCTTTGTTGGCCGGGCTAAGGATAGCTCATGAGTTAAAGGCGAGCTCCGTCCAGTGCTTCAGTGACTCTCAGCTCGTGGTAAACCAGGTTCTGGGTGAATATCAAGCACGAGGGCCCAAGATGGCCGCCTATCTGGCAAAGGTAAAAGTTGAGCTGTCCGCGTTTGAGCGAGGCTCGATCGAACAGATACCTTGGAAGCAGAACGCTAACGTAGATGCTCTTGCCAAGCTCGCCACCTCTGGGGAGACAGAGACCTTGGGGTTAGTACCAATAGAATTCTTGGAAAAACCAAGCATAGAAGATGTCAGAACGGAGGTCGAGATGATCGATGCCAGGCCGACCTGGATGACCCCCATCCTTGAATATCTCGTCGAGGGAAAGCTGCCTGAAGGACGTAATGATGCACGGCGAGTCTTGTATCAAGCTCCGAGGTATACGATGGTTGATGGAGTGTTATACCGGCGTGGGTATTCCCTACCTCTCCTGCGATGCGTTCTTCCAGGCGAAGCAAAGGCCATCCTGCAGGAGGTGCATGATGGTTTTTGAGGAGACCACACTGGGGTGCAGAGCCTGGCCTTAAAGGTCCTGAGGCAGGGATATTACTGGCCAAATCTATCCAAAGACTCGATTTCATACATGAATAAATGCGACAAGTGCCAGAGATTCGCCGCAGTTGCCCGAGCTCCTCCAGTCGAGCTGAAGATGATCTCGTCCCCATGGGCGTTCACTATTTGGGGGATCGACTTGGTGGGCGCCCTTCCTACTAGAAAAGGCAGGGTCCGTTACGTCGTGGTAGCCATCGACTACTTTACAAAGTGGGCTGAGGCAGAACCTTTGGCGACGATAACGTCCAAAAAAGTGCTTGACTTCGTGGTTAAAAGCATTGTTTGCCGATTCGGCCTGACCAAGAAGATCGTTTCCAATAATGGCACTCAATTCGACAGCGATCTGTTCACCGGGTTTTGTGAAAGGTACGAAATTGTGAAAAGTTTCTCCTCCGTGGCCTATCCTCAAGCGAATGGCCAGGTCGAAGCTGTCAACAAGACTCTAAAGGCGAGCCTCAAGAAGAGATTAGATGAAGCGAAGGGGGTCTGGCCAGAACAGCTCCCCCAGGTCCTATGGGCATACCGGACCTCGCATCGAACTCCTACGGGTCATACTCCTTTTTCCCTAACCTTTGGGAGTGAGGCAGTCCTCCCCGTGGAAATTAAGGTGCTTTCGCATAGGGTCCAGTCTTATGACCAGGACCGCAACCACGAGCTACTGTGCAATTCCCTTGACCTAGTTGATGAAAGGCGAGAAGATTTGCAACTCCAGCTCGCCCATTATCAGCAAAAGATCACTCGCTATTTCAACTCCAAAGTCAAAAGGCACGCCTTTAGCATTGGCGACCTGGTCCTAAGGAGAGTCTTCTTAGCCGGTAAGGACCCCAAAGATGGAGTCTTGGGACCGAACTAGGAAGGACCATATCAAGTCATTGAGGTCATGAAGGAGGGAACTTATAAGTTAGCTCGGCTTGATGGAGGGGCAGTCTCGCGGACTTGGAATGCCATTCATTTAAAGAAATATTATCAATGATTCACTTGTAAGGCCTGGAAGGCCATTTTTTATGTATTAAGCAATGAGAATCAGCTTTTTGTTACATCTGTACATGTTTTCAAGTGTAATCTAAAGTAACCACGAAAGACCCTTTCCCAGTTACTTAGGGGGCATATGGTACCTGGATATAACCAGGTCACCTTAATGACTTAGAAGTTGATCCATATCGATTGATCGTTGTTTTTCTTAAAAAACGCGAGATATTGATAAGGATTAACGCGAACTAAGTCCTATCCTGGATATAACCAGGTCATAAAACTTCGAAGTTGATTTAAATCTGTTGATCATCGTTCTTCCTAAAGAGCTCGAGATATGGATAAAAGTTAACACGAACAAAGTTTTCAAATTAAGTTCCTGGATATAACCAGGTCAAAAAACTTAGAAGTTGATTTAAATCTGTTGATCGTCGTTCTTCCTAAAGAGCTCGAGATATGGATAAAAGTTAACACGAACTAAGTTTTCAAATTAAGTTCCTGGATATAACCAGGTCATAAAACTTAGAAGTTGATTTAAATCTATTGATCGTCGTTCTTCCTAAAGAGCTCGAGATATGGATAAAAGTTAACACGAACTATGTTTTTAAATTAAGTTCCTGGATATAACCAGGTCATAAAACTTAGAAGTTGATTTAAATATGTTGATCGTCGTTCTTCCTAAAGAGCTCGAGATATGGATAAAAGTTAACACGAAATAAGTTTTCAAATTAAGTTCCTAGATATAACCAGGTCATAAAACTTAGAAGTTGATTTAAATCTGTTGATCGCTGTTCTTCTTAAAGAGCTCGAGATATGGATAAAAGTTAACACGAACTAAGTTTTCAAATTAAGTTCCTGGATATAACCAGGTCAAAAAACTTAGAAGTTGATTTAAATCTATTGATCGTTGTTCTCCCTAAAGAGTTCGAGATATGGATAAAGATTAACGCGAACTAAGTTTTTCAAAAATTGTAACCAAAATGCGTAGGGGCAAGGAAGAGAATCAATTAAAAATAAAATTATGTTAAATTGTCTCGAGGTGGAAGTACCTCATGCATGGGTTACACACAAAAAAAAGGGGAGTTAAAAATATTGAAAGAAAGGGCACGAGAGAAGAAGGCCCTAAGCTCCGCCAGGTGACCCCTTGGAGGTCACCGTCTCGCCCTGCTCAGCTGCGCCGGAGCCTTCCCCAGCCTCGGAGGGCGCTTCTTTATCAAGGCGAGCTTGGAACTTCACCAGCAAGCGCTCCCAGAGGTTCGATGACAGGAAGGAGAAGTCAACGTCGGGATTGTAGGCCCAGCAAAGGTAGAACAGGTCTTCCAAGGCTTTTTCCGAAGTTGTCCGCTCGGCCTCCAGGGCGGCCTTGGCCTCAGCCTTCGCGGCATCCAGGTCTGTCCGCGCGGTGGCGAGGGCGGTCTCGAGCTCTTGAACCTTTGGGCGATTTTTTTCCAACTTGGCCTACGAGGCCGCCAAGGCATCCTTAGCCGCCTGCAGAGAAGTCTGGTGCTCGCTCCTCATATCCTCGAGCTGAGTTTTGGTCCTAGCGATGCTCCGATGAAGGGCAACGACACTCTGCGAAGGCGAAAAGGCAATTGCCTTAGACAAAAGAGAAGAAAGAAAAAACAGGGAAAAGTGTAATAATAAAAAGCCATAAAAGGGTAAAGTCAGCTTACCGTTAGGGTCATGCCCAGTGAAGACTCCAGCACGCCCACCGGGCTCATTGTCTCGATGGCCCGGAGCTCCTTCTCGTTGAACTTGTATATGTGGCCGACGGCGTAGTTCGCCGACTCATACACCATTCCCCGGAAGGCCTCTGAAATCTTCTCCAGGTCCTAGGGATTGACTGGGATGCGTACCTCGGAGGGTACAATCGTCGAAGCCTCGAGCTCCGTTCCTGCGTCCCGGGCGGCGGCCGGAGCTCGCGGAGGGGGTGGGGGCATGTTGATTCCCCCTGCAACAGCAGGAACCGCTCCCACGACCTGGGTAGCTGGGGCTTGCTCCTTCTCCTTTGCAGGAGACTTGGTGGGGGTCCTGGCGGCGTGCTTGGATGTCCGGAGCCTCTTCATTCTTGGCCCAGCGGCCCCAGCTGGGGGGTTCCCCCCGGCGAACGCACCTCGCAGGCTCTCTTCGGGCTGAGACATCTCTTCTATCAAAACAAAGACATGGTTAGTACAAGAGTTAGCAATCATACAGAAACAAAAGCAAAGGGGGAAAAAGAGAAATTAAAGTATATGTATACTAAAAGGGATCCTACCCCCCGGGCTAGAAGAACCTATGGTTACGACCATCGGCTCCAGAGCTCCCGCGGGAGAATCTAAGTTGATTATCTTCCGAGTTGGTGCATGTTCTGGATCTGACTCCGGTTCCGGGCTAGATTCTTCTACATATTTCCTAAGCCCCGGAGCTACGGCACCCCTCCGAAGTGATGGCCATGACCAAAGGCTGGTCCCATACTCCTCGAATAGGATCGACCTAAAGGATAGGGTGTTATCTACTACTACGGTACCCCTAGGGCGGCTATCTTGGTAGTCCAACACAAGCCAGTCGACACAGTGGAGCAAGGTTATGTTCAGGTCCGGATCACTTCGGTGACGATGGACGAGCTGCCTAGGATTGAACCTAGCTAGCCGGGGGTGTACTGTGGCCCTATCTAAACTCCTAAACAAGTAAGGGTTACCTTGGCCAGAAGGACCCGCGGCTGCTCCGGATAGAATCCGCTCCTCGCCCGATGTCTGGGCGACCTCCAACGCCCGCTTCTTGTTTCTCACGAGGGGAACCTCGTCCTCCTCATCTTCATTCCCCGCGACCTCCTCCATGATGATGGGCCTGGTGTCGCGGGCTGGGGGAAGTCGTCAGGGCCTCCTCAGGTTCAGAGTGTGATTTGGGAAAATCAGCTTGCAGGCCACCATCGTCTCGTCCGTCACGAGCACGCGGTAGTCCTTTTCACTGGGGGGCAAGCCCGCCAGTGTCTCGTATTGAGCCCCAAGGGTCACAGATTTCTCTATCCTTGCGAAGATAGCTGCAGGATTAATCTAAGTCAGAAAGGGATATAGGAGGAGCTGTATGATTCTTAACTTACGAGCTAAGGATGAAAAGCACTTATGAGGGCGATTGAAGTAGTGGAGCTCGCAGTTTCTGAACCCCGTCGACATAAAAAATTTATCTTTAAAGTCATTGGGGTGGCTGGGCAGCTCGATGGGGAATCGGGTTAAGTAATAAAACCCCTCGCCTCGCCCCCGCTGATCCGGGCTGGCCTTGAGGCAGAAAAAATACAAAATATCCGCAGGAGTGGGGACCTCCCACTCGTGCTTCAAAAATAAATATCTCAACCCCACCAACAACCGATAAGAGTTGAGGGGGAGCTGAAATGGGGCCAACTTCACATAATTTAGGAAGTCAGCAAAATACTGGTCCAACGGGAGGAAGGCCCCCGCCTTGAAATGCTCGCCGCTCCAGGCCGCGAACTCCTCGTCGAGCAGCGCGCAGCTCCGCTCGCCTTCCGCGAGAGGTCGGGCAATCACTGACGCTCTCCCCAGGCCGATGTTGTGGGAGAGGAATAGCTTGTTGATCTTCGTCTGGTCGGTAATCTTTGAGACGATCCTCTCCGCCTCAAAGAACGCGTCAGGAGCCACCTCGAGCTCCTGCTCCACTGCCGGCCCAAAGTTGGGAATCGGGGAATCCGGCATCACTGCCTTTCCTTTGTCTTGCTGGGAGGCCGAGCTGCCGACGGTCTTCTTTGGAGCGTTCCTCTTCAGTGCCATCTGGTCACCTAACGAACAAAAGAAAAGATTTCAGAAAAGGCAACCTAAGCATAAGGAAGAATCAAAGTGTTCTTTGCACGAGCTGAGGTAAGCCCAGCCCATGGAGAGTGAGACCACGCGGTTCAATGAACACGCGCCTGTGCTCCCAACAGATCCCTGATTACTCGGAATTCGTGTGTCAGGAGGGTCAGGTTAAAATTTTGCCTTGGAGGGAAAGTTCCAATAGGCATGAAAGGCAAAACTGCCTGTGAAGCGTGTCCCCTAAGCTACCCGGTTTTGCACCCAAAATATATCAAAAATCCTGCCCAGAAATTGTCCCCAGAAAAGGCATCCTGTAAACCATACTCTTAAGTGATTCCCTACAGCAAAAATACCCTAACCTAAAAGGCTTTCACCCATCATACCCACAAAAACCAGTAAACTCTTGCATGTGGCTATAGTAAATATTTACCTAAGCTACAGTGAAAAATATTTTCAAAACACGCATGGTCAGGAGACTTACAGAGTGTTTAGCTGGGAGGTGGATGAAGGTGTCGCCTAGGTGGGAGCTTCGTCGGAGTATTTGTTTCCAAAGCTTTGAAGGATTCCTTATGCCTAAGCTTCTTGAACGCTGAAAATGGCAGTCACAAAGAAGAGGGTTTTTTTTTCTTCTGAGATGAAGAGAGAAGAAGGAGAGAGTTTCTGAGAAATTTCAAATGAAAGGGTGGCCCATGCATAGGGTTGCCACCTCTTTTATTTACGCGAAGGGTCACGTAAAAAGGGCCGTTGGATGGCCTTGATGTGGGATCCAAGTCCCTCCACTCGAAATACGAAACGACGGCTGGGCATAGGCTAGGCCATTAAATGCGGTTCTCGGAAGACGTACCGTCACCAACCACGATGTTCCACGTATCAGGCGCTTGCGTAAAATGTGGAAGGTGAAGAGTTCATGGGGAAGCCTAAAAGCCCCTACTGTGGCCTTATACGACGTCGTATGCCACGAGCAGGGGCTTGGGGGGCAGATGTACGCCCTGATTTTCTCACGGGCTGATTAGCGAGCTGAGCTGCGGCCTAATCATGATTATCTCGTGGACATCTCCAAAACCAGAGCTGTCGTCATAAGATCATACCTCCTTAGCTCGAGGTAACCTAAGGGTTCGCCCCTAGTAACTTAAGGACAGAGTCCGGGCTCTGAAGGCCGGAGGTCAAGTTAAGTATCCAGCTCGTAGTATGAGCTAGAGTTGGAGGCTATGGCCATTTATAAAGTCAGCCACGCAAGGTAAACGTGCATATATCAGACATCACATGTTTGATGTATCCCTGACTTCTCGGACACGCAGCAGGAACGTGCGTATTCAGACACCCACGACTGGGTTGGGCCGTGTGGCCCATTATCTCCTTACCTATTGATTTGACTGCACTTATGTGTCAGGTTTAGGAATTAATCATGAATGTCACAGAGTTGACATGATGGGTAAGAAGGTCACGGGATGACCTTCTTACCAACTCCCAGGTGCCTTCTCCTATAAATATGGAGACCTTGGGAGTTAATAGAGGTTGGATTCTTTATTGTAAGAGAGACCATGTAATCAAATATCCAGTATATAGCAATAATATTGACTAGTGGAGTAGAAGGATTTTAACATTTGAACCACTTAAAAAACGTACTTTGAGTCACCATTTCATTTCCTAAGATCATATATCTATTTCAGTTCAACATAAGCACTAATCCCTTTCTCTTCTTTTCTTAATTACCTGTTGGCGAAGAACCGCGTCAATAATAAGTGTTGTATGTGTACAAATAGAATAACAGTGTAACTTCATAAGAAATTAGAACGCCATTCATCTTCTATAAAAATATAATTAAGTTTATTCTCTAATCATTAATGTGTGTTTTGAATAATATAATAAATAAGACAGTTTGTAATCTAAAATGTTATCCTATTATTATTTTTTAAAAATCCCAGACAATATTTTAGTTTTAATTTTTCTTTTAACATGATTATGTCATATTTTTATATATAATATTATTTATTTTTTAAAACTTTATATAATAATCATAAAGATATAATAAAAATAATTAATCAATTTTCTACATAAAATTTGACAAACCACGCTTGAGAAATTGAAAGTAACATTTTTCTCTAAGTTAGTAGTCAACTATTGTCAAATTAAATGTACAGACAATGAGATGACACAGTATCAACGTGAACAAAGTAGTTACGTTAAGAATCGATAAATACGTTGTACATAGAAAACCCCATAAGTAAACTTTTTTTTAAGGAAAACTCCTCAGTAATTTCCAATTTACAGAAATATTTTATTTTTTCTTAAACTTTTAATATAATACAGTATATATTGTAATATTAAGATATTTATCACCAAGTGAATGCACATTTGTTAGGAAGAAGTTTTAAAAATGACAACTTATTATAATATAGAATTTATTTTTATTTATAAGTTAGTCAAATAAAAATATTATTTAATATATCTCTTTTATGTAAAATAAAATTTGTAGATAACGAAAATTCTTAATTTTAACAATTTATTTTGATAATTTTAACAGAATATTCTAAATATTAAACGGAATATACATTTAAAACTAATTAAAAATAAATTTTTATAAAATATCATTCTTATTATAATAATATTTAATATAAAACTACATATATAATACTTATATTAATATAAAATCAAATTCAAATGTTATAAAATATCATTATTATAATAATAAAAAAATTGTATTATCTACAATAATATAAATTAAAAATTATTTTAATATAAATTTAAATGTTATAAAATATTATTATGATAATAATATATAATATATATCCTAATTTTTACTAATTATTTATTAATATAAATTCAAATTTTATAAAATATTATTATTATAATATTTAATACTTAATACTTATATTAATATAAATTTAAATATTATAATAATAATAATATATAATCTTAAATTTTATTAAAAAAATTATATATTTTTTAAATAATCATAAACAATATTTTGATATAATTTTTTATTTAATATATTTAGATTATTTTTTTATATATAATATTTTTTATTTATTTAAAATTTATATAAAAATTATATAAATTTAATAAAAAAATTAATAAATTTTATAAATAAAATTAAATAAATATGCATCGTTCATTATCAGTATCTAGTCTATATAAAATTATTTCAATACATGTCCTCGTTAGAATAGATCATTGACGCCTAAATTCTAACAATAATAATTTTTCAAAATATTTTTAATTTTATTTTCTCAAAATATCATCTTGATTTTCACAAATATAATATGTATATATATGCTACGTTAATCAAATGAAGAAGAAAACAAAAAAAAATATTGAAAAGTCATATTAACTATATTTTTTGCCCAAAAAAATTAAAATAAAAAGATGGATTCCTCTAACAAAAACAAAATATTCAATCTGATTTGATTTTTATTATTATTGGTGTCAATTAGCCTTCGTATCACTTCCGATTGGAAATTAAAATCTCTTAATTGTGTGAACCAAAGAAAAGTATGATTAAAAAAATCATAATTAAGTTTTTGTCTTCGTCTTTTGGAAGAAAAATAGTTGACTAGTGATAATATGGACTTTGTAGCCCAAGTCAAATTGTGGGTACATAGTTAGGACGTTGGATACGGTGTACGCCGCCTTCATGGACTAGAATGTCTTTTTCAAATTGTAGAGAAATTGACATTTCTCGATGCTTTTGTTTTATTTGGGTTAATTTTGAAAACTCCTCTCCTATATTATAGCATTTGTATCAGGGACGTTTACAAAAAAAAAAAAAAATTACAAACATACAGCAGGCATAATCATAAATACTAAGTTTACTTTGTTTTATTTTATTTTTTAAATAAAATTTACAAATTTATAACAACACAATTTTTTTTTTTTTATAATTAAAGTTTACAAATTTGTAACTAAAATTTATCATTCTGTATATGTTATAATTTTGTAAATAATATTTACAGATTAAATAAAAAATTGTAACAAGCAGTATTAAAATTACTATAAATTATTATCCGTATTTTTGTAAAATTTTATATTTTTCAATTTTTTTTTAATTAACAATGCAATGTGTAATTTTTATATTTTATTATTATGCACTCAAATTTGTCAAAAATTGAACCTGTTGTCTCTAAAATTTGACTGAAGAATTGATGTTGGCTTTAATTTTATGTGGAATTTACCACTCGCATGTCTTTTATTTATTTATTTATCTTTTCATCTAGGAATCTTGAATTCTTATTGATTGTATGGCTTTTTTTTCTTTAAAAAAAATTCAAATATATGGCATTTATATTACCATAGAAATAATTAACTCTTGAATTAATCTATATTTTTTTGCACAATTAAGATGTTATTTTTATATATGGCATTGATTGTTTCAACAAATACCATCAATTCCACATTTTATTTTTAAAAAAAAATAATTCTTAAAATACAAACAATGTATAGACTCCTTTAGTCTTTTTAGTTCACTATTTTCTTTATCTCCACTCTTTCCTCTCAAACACAAATATGTCTGCTTGAGAGAAAGGAAACGAAAGTGTAGTATTATTAAATTGGAAAATGACACAAAGGATAGTTTTTATGTACTGATTACAAGAGGTAATAATGATTACAAGAGGTAATAAGTTGTCATAAAGTCTAATAGAATGATATCCAATATAACATAACAGTTAACAAAAGTAACACCAATAACTAATCTACACTCTCCCTAATAGCCCCCTCAAACTAAGTGTGGATAAAGATTGAACACTTAGTGTGTCTCGAAGTAGTGGAACTTGGAGCTTAAAATGGCTTTAGTCAGGCAATCGGCCAACTGTGTAGGAGCAAGTACGTGGTTGAATTCAATCTGATGTTGCAGCACCTTATCTCGAATGAAGTACATATCAATTTCAATGTGTTTTGTGTGAGCGTGAAGCACAGGATTAGCTACCAACATGACCGAGCTTAAGTTGTCACACCATATTGTTGGAACCGTTGGAGGAACAGGGTGATGTTCGTGAAGGAGGAACAGGGTGATGTTCGTGAAGAAGTAACTGAATCTAGGTGATTTCAGACACAACCATGGCCAAGCTTCTGAACTCTGCTTCAGTAGAAGACCTGGAGATGGTTTGCTATTTCTTTGACTGCCGTGCTACAAGGTTTCCCCCAAAGAAAACACAAAAACCAGAGGTTGACCTCCTGTCATCCAGCTCCAAGGCCTAACCACATTACAAAAAGCTTCTAAGGAGTAAGAATCATATTTTGTATAGGTAAGACCATAGTCAAGAGTACCAGCTAGGTACCTTAGGATTCTCTTCACAATAATCCAATGTGAGAGCAGTGGAGCATGCATAAATTGTGCCACTTTGTTGACACAAACTGCTATTTCAAGACTTCTAACAGTAGCAAATTGTAGTCCCCCCACAATAGACCTATACAGAAAAGGATCATCAATAGCTTCACCACCATTACTAGAAAGTTTGAGACCACTTGTCGTAGGTGTCCTTTGGCTCTTAGCACCTTGCATCTGTGCCTTAGCAATGAGATCTTTGAGGTATTTTGTCTGAGAAATATGAAGACTAGAATTTGGGTAGGAAATATGAAGACCTTAGCCACATACTATACTACATCTCTCCTCATCCCTGGCCACCAATACAACGATCTCACATCCTGATACATCTTTGTGGTGCCTGGATGCAAATAGTAAGGTGTAGTATGAGATTCATGCAGAATCTCTCGTCTCAAAGCAGTGTCTAACGGAACACATATCCACCCCTTGTATCTCAACAAGCCTAACTCAGACACTGTATAATCTCTGGATGCTCCAGCCAAAACATCCTCTCTGATCTTGATCAGCTGTGGATCACTCAACTGACCCTCCTTGATTCTCTCTAACAGTGTAGAATATAGCGTAATATTAGCCAACTTGCACACCAGCAACTTTATACCAGCTCTGGTCATATCATGTGCTAACTCTCTGGCTATCAGCCTCATACCGTAAATCTGTCCCAGACCCTTCCGGCTTAAAGCATCAGCTACCACGTTGGTGTTTCCTGGATGATACAAGATCTCACAATCATAATCTTTTACTAACTTCAGCCAACACCTTTGTCTCATATTCAGGTCTTTCTGGGTGAAGAAATATTTCAGGCTCTTGTGGTCTGTATAGATCTCACACTTCTCTCCATAAAGATAATGCCTCCATATCTTTAAAGCAAAGACCACAGCCGCCAACTCAAAATCATAAGTGGGATATCTCTTTTCATACTCATTCAACTGACGTGAAGCATAAGCAATTACCTTCTCTGACTGCATCAAAACACAGCCCAAACCCTGATGAGAAGCATCATAATAAATCACAAACTTCTCTTGATCTGTCAGGAGACTCAGAATCGGAGTTGTAATCAATCTTTGCTTCAGTTCCTAGAAGCTGTTCTCACATTTATCTGACCATACAAAATTCTGGCATTTGCGTGTCAGCTCAGTCAACGAAGTAGCAATCTTTGAGAACTCTTCCACGAAACGCCTATAATAACCTTCCAATCCAAGGAAACTTCTAAACTCAGAAGCATTCTTTGGCCTTAGCCAATCTTTGACCGCTTCAATCTTTGCTGGATCTACCTTAACCCCCTCCTTACTGAAAATTTTCCCAAGAAATGATAGCTGAGATAACTAGAACTCCCATTTTTTAAACTTTACAAACAATCTATGTTCCCTCAGTCTTTGTAGAACCAACCTCAGATGCTGCTCGTGCTCTGACTCAGACTAAGAATATACCAAAATATCATCAATGAAGACGATCACAAATTGGTCCAAATAATCCTTGAACACTCTGTTCATCAGATCCATAAAAGCAACAGGGCCTTAGTCAATCCAAATGACATAACTAAGAACTCATAATTCTCATACCTGGTACGAAAAGCAGTCTTCAGTATATCTCCCTCCTTGACCCTCAACTGATGATAACTAGAACAAAGGTCGATCTTTGAGAATACCGTCTTACCTTGCACTGATCAAACAGATCATCTATCCTTGGCAAAGGATACTTGTTCTTGATTGTTAGCTTATTCAGTTCTCTGTAATCAATGCACATCCTCAGAGAACAATCCTTCTTTTTCACAAACAGAACTGGCGCACCCCAAGGTGAGAAACTAGGTCTGATAAAACCCAAATCCAACAGTTCCTGCAACTGTACTTTCAATTCTTTCAATTCAGCTAGGGCCATTCTCAGGTGCTCTAGACACTGGCTCCGTCCCTGGTGCCAGTTCTATAACAAACTCAATTTCTCTGTGCAGTGGCAACCCTGGCAAATCTTCTGGAAACACATCTAGAAATTCACAAACAACTCTGGTCTCTTCTGGTCTCATTGGCACGACCTGAGTGGTATCAACCACACTGGCTAAGAATCCAATACAACCTCCTTGCAATAGCTCCCTAGCCCTCAAAACAGAAATCATAGGTATGTGAGGTCCATGCACAGTACCAACAAACACAAAAGGATCCTCACCTTCAGGCTCAAAGGTGACCATCTTCCTCCTGCAATCAATGGTTGCCTCATACTTCGCCAACCAATCCATACCCAATATCATATCGAAGTCAGTGATAACCAACTCTATCAAATCCATTGATAATTCGCTGCCCTCTACTGTCACTGGCAAAGATCTGACCCGTCTCCTGTATACCACTAACTCTCCAGTGGGTAACAAAGTTCCAAACCCCACAGCATAAAAATCACAGGTTCTACACAGTCTACCAATAATACTACTAGCAACAAAAGAATGTGTAGCACCGGAATCAATCAAAACATTATAAGGGGTTCCAGGACTAAGAAGCTGACCTGTAACAACTGAGGGAGAAGCCTCAGCTTCTGCTTGTGTCAATGCGAACACTCGAGCTAGAGCCGAGCTATCCACTTTCCTAGGTTCTTCTTTTCTTGCCTTAGAGAAATTCTTCTTAAGATGGCTCACTGCTCCACATGAGAAGTAGACCATTGCCCTACACTCTCCCATATGACGCCTCTTGCATCTAGGGCATTCAGGATAAGACTTCCAGGATTCATTACCACCTGGACGACCCATTAAAACACCACGGGGTTGCCTATCAAGACCTGGAACTGGGAAGGTATCAGGAACCTTCCTCTTTTGATCACTGGGGCCTCCACCCCTACTTGAACCCACAAATGGAGGACCTGTCCTTCTGAACTCCTTTCTGGTTGCGCTATCTCGCGCAGATCTTGTTCTCTGCACTCTCAGCTATGAGTGCCTTCTCAACCATCTGTGCATTGGTAGTAAACCCAGCCACAATGGTAATGCGTACATCATGGGCTAATATGGGTTTTAGCCCCTGAAGAAATCTCTCTCTTCTGGTCCCATCAGTGGTCACCAGCTCCATGGCAAATTTCGCCAAACGATCAAACTTTAAGGCATACTCAGTGACTGACAAACCTCCCTGAAGTAGCCTAATAAATTCCTCAGCCTTTGCCGCCCTGATGGCATCATTGTAATATTTCTCGTTGAACAGAGTCTGAAACTCTTCCCAACTCAAGTCATTAACATTCTTGGTCTGGGTAATAACCTCCCACCAGATTCGGGCATCCTCCTAAAACATATAAGTGGCACAGGCCACCCTCTCATTACTAGTCACCCTCATGAAATCCAGGATGGTGGTAATCATACTCATCCATTGCTCTGCCTTGGTAGGATCTGCACTGCCCTAAAAAACTGGAGGTTGTTGCTTCCTGAACCTTTCATAAAGAGGCTCCCATTTATTTCCAACCTCAGGCAGCTGCTCAGCTGCTGGCACTGACACAGGAGGTGCCTCTGATACACTGACCACTGCAGGTGCTTGCTGTTGTCTCAGGAGACAAAGTTCTTCTCCCTGTCTCAACACTGTAGCCTGCAAATCACTAATTATCTGCTGCCAGTTTACAGGAGCTGGCTGTGGAATCTGTCCTTTGTCATTTTCTTGACCCTGATTGTTATTATTCTGGCCTTGATCACTCTGGCCAGCTAACATATCTGTCTGCCCTGGGTTCATTCTTATTACTGATACCTTGCTGAAACAATGATCAATACGGCCAGTCAGGTAGTAATAACTAAACCTCTTGCCGCCTTATGGTTCAAGAACAAGCAGACAATTATCATATTCCACAGTCACAAAAATATACAATTGGATACATGATTATAGCATTTAGCACTCAGCATGTATCACATAATAGTTCACAAACAACAATACTAATAAGTATGTTCCAGCAATTTCAGTACTAATTAGCACACGGTTGCTGAGAAAGTATTATTCAGGGCACAGGTTTAACATGGTGTCTCATGCATACAGGTAAAGCATATATACTATATTTAAGCAGTTATACATATAACTACATAAATAGTTACCAAACCATGAGTCGAGCTTGACTTCAGTGATGTGTGTACATGCCCAACCAGTCTACAGGAACCCTAACCTTGGCCCGCTCTGATACCGAATTGTAAAGCCCCGGTTACCCCAGAACAGTTATGGTGAACGATGAACCAGAAATTTGACTCGCTACCCGAGTCCTTTGGTTAAAAACGTGCTTTCAAGTGTTATTAAAAGGCTAAGGTGGAAAACCAATCAAAAGGAAAGGATATATTTTATTTAATACATAAAACTTTTCATGGGCCCATCAAAACATTTACAAATTATTTACAACTCAATAATGATCATTACTGTTTCAAATTTACAAACCCGCCGACCTAAGTGGAAAAAATAGGGTAAACCCCCTAGTTCCTCTGAGAACTCCTTGGCCGTGGTAGTCAAGCGACCGCATATGTACACAACACCACTTAAGCTCTCCACTCAAGGCTGGGTGAGCTTTTATTTCCCTTTAACTGCACCACATAGCACCCATGAGCCAAAGTCCAGCAAGAAAACACAATATATCATGAATATAGTATCAACAATGATCATAATCATCATTCAGGACTCTCAGTCCAAAACAGATGAGTGACAGTCGCAAAAGTCACTAAGGTGGGTTCCGTTCCCTCTAGCCATGTGACGATCGGGTCACCGGGGCTTTACAAATAATTGATCCTTTCACTAGCTTATCATGATAGGTGCTCGATGAACTGGTCACCAATATAACCTATCGCATGACCATAGAGTCATAACCATGGGATTCCGCTCCTTAGCCATGTGACAAGCAATCATTTAGGCCTTAGGCACTGGCTCTGAGTAACTAGTCTTAGACTAGTCAAGCACTTATAAGTTTCATCGACCTTAGGGTCGGTCCAGCATTAATGCTCTAGAGTCATTCAATGTTGATATCGATTAGATCTAATCTTTTATCGGCCCTGCGTTCAGAACGCTTATGTCGTTTCTGACTCACATGTTAGTAATATGCGACCAGTGTCGTCCCTGACTAATCAGTGTCATACACAAGTAAGCAAGCTCTGCTAAGCATTTAATATGCAAACAATGTCCACATTTATCAACCAACATGCCTCAACAACAATTATGCATGTCACATATGGGGTGCAGTTTTCTTACCTCTAATTCGAGCGAGAATGAATAAAAGAACGACCTGTGAGAATGATCTGACTTTTAGCCCTTTAGCGGTCACCTAGTCATAACCAAATATGGGACACCATCAATAAAATGAATAAAAAAGGTTTCCAAACCAAGATCTAGCCTCTGGGACATCAATCCTCACTAATCCTGGTAGTAGGAACAATCCCGAGGCCTAAAACCAAGTTCCCGAGGTCAAAACACTCAAATGGGCTCAAAACTACCCAAGGGTTGCGACCCTAGCACCTTGAGTCGCAGCCCTCAGCCACACCAGGAGCAAGGGCCACGATGCCCCACACCCAGGGCTGCGGCGACCAGCAAGGCCAAAACCCTCCACCTGCTTCTTCGAGCTAGGGTCGCGGTGCCCAAGAACAGGGTCGTGGCCCCCAACCCAGAACCAGCTATAAACATGTTTTCCATCATCCCAAACACTCCAAAAACACACCTAAACATTTCCAAATCCACAAATCAAATTTCCCAAGCTTCCCAATGATCGAAAACCATCAAATCCCGAGGCTCAAACGAACCAAAAACTCAACGATTCACAAAATCCAATTTGAAGCTTAGAAACTCTATAAACTCAAAACTTAAAGCTTAGATTACCTTTGATTGGGTTGTTTCTCATCAAATCCTTCGGTCAAGAAGCTTCTTATCTTTCCTAGGATCTCTATGCCTCGATCCTCGCTTGATTCCGACTCCTAGAACTCGAGATTTCTTCGAAAATGCCTCGAACGGTAAAATGAACTAACGGGAAGAGAGAAAGAGTTTTCTAACATACGGTTCTATCTGACAAGCTACTTCAAGCTTAAGTAACCTCCAATAAAACCTAGTGCTCGGGGTCCCGAAAACACCCCCGAGGACATTATAGTCAAAACTTCCAGAATTTCCTCTTGATCTCAATAATTCCCAATTTATCATCAAGTAACATTCTCATTACTCAATATCCCAATAAAAGACCTCGTTATGACAAAACCGCTATTTCACAATATAAGACCGTCTCATGTCGAATAGCTCGAATATATCTCCATAATAATGGGATCTCATCCATAACTCACAATATGTACCAAAATACACAAATATGCCCTCAATGAGCCAAATTACAAAAACACCCTAATAATCAAATGTGGACCCACATGCATGCATATGACATCATATTATAATATAATTTGCATAAACATGCACATAATCATTTAATGGAATAATTAAACAGTTATGGCCCTCCCGGCCTACTAATCCAGCCATTAAACCGCATTAGGGATTTTGGGGCATTACATCCTCCTTCTTCAAGCCTGGGCTGCGGCGCCCAGGAACAGGGTCGCGGCCCAACCACGAACCCAGCCAAAAATCTTGTTTTCTCCATTTAAAAACCTTCCAAAAACCTATCCAAACATCTCCAAATCCAAAAATCAAAGCTCCCAAACATCCTAATTATCCAATACCAATAAAACCCAAGCTTCAATTCATTCATAAACTCATCAAAACACAAAATCCAATCCAAGCTTAAAAACTTTAAAAACTTAAAACATAAAACTTGGATTACCTCTGATTGAGTCATTTCCCAACTAAATCCTCCGGGTAAAAAGCTTATAATCTTCCCTAGAATCCCTATGCCTCGATCATTTCCTGAATCCGAGTCCTAAAACTCAAGTTTCCTTCGAAAATGCGAATAGGTATCAAAAAGTGGAACAGAAGAGAGAGAGAAAACATATTGAACGTTCTTTTTATGTTTCTGACAGGTTACTTCGAGCTTAAGTAACCTCAAGCAAATCCTAATGCTCGGGGTCCAAAAAACGCCCACAGGGGTAAAATAGTCAAAATTCCAAGAATTTCCTCCTGATCTCACTATCTCCCAACTTGTCATCAAATATTTATTCTCATTACCCAATATCCTGGTAATGTGCTAAATACCCCTTAACTCACTCCGAGTCAAGTATAAATCCCGTTGTGACTTTCCCACTAGCTTGCTTCCTAGGATCGTCTCGTGCTGAGTAACCCTAGCATAACCAAATAATAATGAAGCACCACACATATACCACATATATGCCAAATATACCCAAAATGGCCAAAATAGGAAAATTGCCCAATTAAATAGAAATGGGTCCACATGCATATCTAGTCATATTATGATATAACTCACATATTCACATAATGATACACATAAATATCACATAATCATATAATTCCATAATTTTCCATTCTGGCCCCCTAATCAAGGCCATAAGCCTTATTAGAAATTTTGGGATGTTACAACAAACATTAGATGCTTTATTCAATTTCTTTCTAGCAGAACTAGAACGAATAACTAGAACTAGCAACTCTGTCTGACGGATGCTTTAGTCTCTTATGCCCTAGTTCAAATTCAAATATCTTTTGACCTGTTACCGTGCATACTGTAGAAATTCACCGAAAATTGTGGAGTCCATCCCGTCGTTCACTGGCTCCAATCAGGCTCCCCGAATGTGAATCATCAATTAATTGTGACACCGAAATTATATTGCACTATAATGTTGGTACAAATAAAACATGTTCAAGAATCAATCCGTCAGCCAATAGGAGATGGCCTTCCTTAGTAGTGATTGTTTGCTCGTCGTTAGGTAGGCCAATGGGGCATGCCAAAATACTTTGAGTGCTTGTGAAATAAGCTGCATCGCCAGTGAAATGATGGGAAACACATGTGTCAATAATCCAAGACAAAGAGAAAATTGTACCCATCATCTGATCTTGGTGTCGATTATTAATCATGTTTAATAAGGTATGGACTTGATCGTGTTTTAAATCAGCCAAGGAAGCACCACCAGCCCCACTAGAAGAGGATGCACCATCAGTATAGAAACTAGCGACTGCATTTGCACTTACAACTTTGGTGCATCCACGACTGGCGGACAGCGGTGTTGTGAGTGACGGTGGAGTAGAAGGATGGGCAGCCGCTTTGCTGGCACGATTCCGATCGCCCCACTAATCTGGAAAGTCGTGAAGCTTAAAACAAGTGCTATCATCATGGCCATACCTCTTACAATGAGAACAATGTAATTGAGACTTGTCTTTGCATTCAATTCTGCCCTTGGATCGATCAGCTTGGAGCATGAAAGCATGGATTTCTTCCTTGTCATTCTTACCCCGAGCAATACCACAAGACTGTTCCTCTTGAAGACACGCTTGATACGCACGGTCTAGATCAGGCGTTGGAGAGTGAGACAAAAGATTCGAACGCACTGTTGCATATAACTCATCATCAATGCCAATAAAAAATTGATGTAGATTCTCTTCTTACCTATCATTAGTAAAATTTCCAGCAACATCGCAGGTGCATTTTCCACATTCGCAAGCTTAAAGAGGATTGAGTCGAGCAAGTTCATCATACAATCCCATCAATCGATTATAGTAATCATCAATTGACATAGTTTTAGATTGTTTTCAAATAGTTTTAGATTGTTTTCAATTGGTATATCTTCCCGCAATTGTTGGAGACGAGGGCCATTAGCCATGCAAAAACACTTCTCAAGATAATCCCAAAGACGCATTGCCTCATCATGAAACAGAACGGATGCAACCACCTTAGGATCTACACATCACAAAATCCATGAAACGAGCATGGAGTTGACGGTGTCCCAATCAAGCATCTTCTTCTTCTTCGTTGGTTTGTTGATCGTGCCATCGACGAACACAAATTTATGGCGAGCCTTCAAAGACAACATTATTGCTCTTGCCCATGCAATATAGTTGTCACTGGTGAGGATCACGTGAGTGATCAAATTTCCAGGCTGATCTCCAGACCCAAGATAGTATGGAGAGGTAGGATCAATCATTCCATCATCAACCATAGTCGATCAAATGTAAGAACACGTTAGTGGTGCGAGATCGACGTAGATGGAGAAGAAATATGTGAAAAAAAAAATGGTGTACAAGGTTGCCGCCTATGGTCTGGTACCATGACAAATTTGAAAGAATTTATTATTTTCCTCCTTCTGTATTGATACTTGATTAGATTAATATACACCCTAAATTAACATTAGGGGTGTTCTTGGTAAGGATGGTGCGATTTTTCTCTAATTTTTTAGATCGCACCGCATATGCAGTTTGAACAATTTTCCAAACTGCAACCCGCACCGCATAGATCTCAAATCGCATAAACCGCACTGCAAAAATACGGTGTAGTGCAGTGCGGTGCGGTGCGGTGTGGACGGTTTATACCTATCACCAAGTAATTTAACAATTAATAACATTATAATTAATAAATATTCATAATAATTCTCATAACAATATATTGTTTAACAGAATAATTAAATGTACAACAAACTAATAAACTTTTAGAGAAACAATAAAAATATAACAAACTAATAACAAAGAAAAAATATAATATAGAAGTAATGATTTTAGTTAATGAAGAATATCTTTAGATTGAAGTAGAACATGTGTTAACATCCTATAAAAGATTATATATTTTTTTTAGGTATTGTGTATATTTTACTATATAAATATTTATGTATTAATTTTAAATGTGGTAAAAAAGAAAAAAAAATATGTAAAAAAGTTAATATATATAATAATGGGGTGCTGTGTAGTTTGAACTGCATCTATAAAATTTAAAATCGCAAACCATACTAACCAGCGTAGTTTGGCAAAAATACAAATCGCAACCACACCGCGAATGATTCTAAACCGTAAATTACAGTGCTATGTTGGCGATTTTATGAACACCCCTAATTAACATGCTTAGGGCCTAAGCCCATGTGAAACATTAATGTATTGGAAATCCCATCAAAGAAATACAATAAAAGTGGTAATTACCTGTATCATCAAATCAACATGAATAAGATTTTTTTTTTTTTTTAGAAAACAGTTAAAAAGAAACCAAAATAGACTAAAAAGTATAAGGAAAACAAACAAATAAAATTTTGAGAAAACACGAATAATTAAAAAATCATATTATTAATTATAATTAATTTATGAAAACAAAATATTTTGTAGTAATTACTTTTAATATATATAAAAAAATCTATTCGTAAATTGTTAAATGCTTGAAAATTGTGTAAAGGACTGATCGGCACGTTATAATTAAGCTCATCCAATGGCTCAAAAATTACTTTTCCAAAACCCAAATTTGGGAAAAGATAGAAAGCTTCATATTGGGTTTCTAGAAGGTTGTTATTGCGATGATCTCATTCTAAATTAAGATTAAAAATCACCAATGTACTATTTGTTTTTGGTACTTTTTCAATTAAGCACATTATTAACAACTGGTCCTCTAGGCAGGAGTAGGAATAGAGACTATTTGGTAGAAAGTTTTCAAACACTAGTGTCCAATTTCCTACCACTATTAGTTATATAGTTGGTGGAATGATAGATGGAGCAAAGAAGTTGAAAAAGATTGAAAGGATGACGCACTATATATGGCCTACCTATAGTCATAATTAAAGTGCACACACTGCCAATTTGGGTAGCATTTTTTCAAACAAATGAAATGGATAATTAAGAATCTCTTCACAGCACTCACAATATATTTTCTTTTATATAAATATATATATCTTTTAAATATTATTTATTTATTTAAATAAAAAAATACTAAATATTAATTAAATATTCTTTAAATAATAAAAACAAAAATAAAAGTAATAAACTATTAATTTTTTTTTAAGAACTCTAAACCATTCTCCACAAGTAGAGAGAGAATAGTAAATTTTAGAGAATTTTTAAAATGAAGAATCAATTTACATCATCTAATAAAAATTGTTTTTAACTTGTGTTTTTCAAATATTTGAAAATTTTCCTATTATGAAGCATCCGATGAAAATACTCTTAGACATAAAACAAGGAAATAAAGGAGCAAATCAAAGAAAATGAAAGAAAAATTAATATAATTCTATATAGTGTAAAAATTCCCCTAGCCTAGGTGTAATTTGCGGACCACATAAATATATATATATATACTATATACAAGTAATGTGTAATATGCACGTTTACTTAGTTTTGGTTATTAAAATTTTAATTATTTTTATTAAATTTATATTAATGTCATATAAATTTCAAATAAATATTATATTTTAATTAAATAATTTATTTATTTTTATTTAAGTTTATGTTTGTTCTAATTTTTAAATTTGAGATTGACAACAAGAGATTATATATTATATGTTTAATGTAATATCAAATATTATACGTGGATTTTAAATTTAAGTTTCTTGCTAGTTTTTCCAAAAAAGGAATTTGTTACTAATTGACAAAATATTATATTATATGTTTAATATGATATTATTCTAATAAGTGAGATTGAATTTAATTAAATTTTATTTACATTTTAAAAAGTATGATTTTATTATTTTTAAATAATTATCATTAAAAATATCTAAAAAATATCATATTTTAATTTAATTAATTATTTTTAAATAATTATCATTGTAAAATATCTCAAAAATATCATATTTTGATTTGTTTAATTATTTATTATTCTTTTAAATAATTATCATGGTAAAATATCTCAAAAATATCATATTTTAATTTTTTTAATTCATTATTTAATTTTATTTAAGTTTAAGTGTTTACAAACTACCGTTAAATATAAGAATATTCTGTTAAAGTTAACAATAAAAATAAATAAAAAACTATTAAAACAAAAAAATTCTCATATAATTTCAAAGATATAGAGTAATCCAACTTCTTTCAAAAGAACATGTTATATAAGTATTAAGATATAATATTAATATCATAAATACAATATGATCTTACCTTATATCAGACATAAATCTTATATATATTATTAAATTAGCACTTTCATGTCATAAAGTGGTCGATTAATTATAGTTTTTCTTTTAATTAATTAAGTTATTCCAAGCGGTCTTAAGCTTAATTTAAAGGGTTCCACATCTCTCCTTTTATTGAGGTCTTAAGTTCAATCCCGCACCCCACTCCCAACTACTAATAATACATATATGGGAAATTCTTTAATTCCTCACGGGACTTAGTCCAACAAGTGGGACCCAAAACTTTTTGTCAAGTGTCATGCTATGAACAATTTTGATGTTTTTCTTTTCTAAACTTTATACCTGTTGAATCGGTTATGTAAACCGGATGTGAAAAATTGTGCTAGTCTGACTGTGAAAAGTAAGGGGTATAACTGTAAATGTCAATCCCAAAAAATAATGAGTTGGGGTTGTATGGTCATTTTAGTATGAAGTTGAAACTTATTTACAATATTAGCTACGTAAAATTTTATCTGCAGCTGTGTAATTAAAATGATATATTACATAACATGAAATGAGTAAAATGTAACAAAAAATGAGTCATATGCCACGTTCGTGAAAGAGGAAGCTATCACAATGGCCGGACCGGCTGCAATTAGGGCTCCAACAACATTCCCACCAACCACCTGACCTTGTCCACCGGCCAAAAATACAGTGAGGTTGGTGGCGCCCGGTGGCACAGGCGAGGGCAAGAACGATCCTGAAAGGGAAATTATCTCGAACCTTCTGTGGAGTGTCACCACGACTCCGGCTGCGGCGAGCTGCCGAAACGTGATGTTGGTGACGGTGCCGCTTCTGCTGAGGACACAAATCCCACGCTGCCGCTTCCGGGCATAGGTGGCGACAAAGTCAAAGACGTTGCAGCAGCTTCCGACCTCCAAGATGTGGGCCCGGAGAGTGTTTGCGCTCTCTCGTGTGATGATCATCGATGACTTTGGCTTGTTCATCGAGCTAGGTGGTCGGCCTCTGGGGCAGCGTGAGGCCATATCACCGGAGTTGTGATGATGACCCGAGATGAGATCAAAGCCCCCACCTGAGTGGGGTTCAAAGTTGTTGTCGTCGTCATCGTCGTCGTCATCGACGTTGAGTGACTGTTGCGGTGGACATGAAATGGAAAACTAATACAAGGATATCAATTTTGAAAACACAATTCGAAAAAGGGAAAAATAAAATAAAAACACGTATCTTAACCATCATTTTCTAAACAAATGGCTTCATGATAAAGCTTTGTAATGCATCAGTTATTATTTATATATATAGGGACCATACAAGCTACAAGTTTGAGGATCCTTTACGTCTGAGTCTATGTCAACAATGCCTAGTTCTTTTGAAGCAGTTGTTTTCTCCAAACCCTCATCTTCTTCTGCACATTACAAGAAAAACTGTTGAGGAACAGTCTATTGATAGTTTTAAAAGGTTAAACCACTCCAAGGTAAATGGTTGAAACCAGATCTAGACATATTTGACAAGTCAACACATGCATTATGTATATAGAAACAGAACAATGATCTTTTCTTTGGGAGCATCGAAGACCATCACATTTTGTGAGAGCTTCCATGGGAAACGTCTTATTTTGAACACCGTATTGTCCGAAGTTCGGTACTTGCTCATCTTTCTCTAACTTTACTGGCTTAGTGAAATCTTCTGATTCTGCCACCTTTATTTTGGATAGTTCCTCAGCTAACTCTGTTTTTGCATCCTCCTGAACGGGGTAGCATGTCTCTGGAGTCATTTGAGGCCACCTTTACATTCTTCAGATCTCTCCTTTTGTAGTCTGTCAAGGGGTATATGTGAAAGTGAAACACGTAGCCAGTTGCTAAGGGGTATGAAGGGGTCAATATTGCGTCTCAATCTTACCGTCCATCAACAATCGAGCAGCTTAGATTTGATGAAGGACTAAAACCTTCAAATCCAACTAAGGGATTGTAGAAATGCCCTACATATATATATATAATTAATGATGATGTATTGAAAAAAGAAGAAGAATTATTTTATGGTTTTTCCAGAGAAGGAATTGGAGAGCCTTTAAGGATTTGTTGTTGGAAGGGATACTTCTTTAATCTTACGTTTCTTTTAACGAGAAAAGAAAAGAAGAAAAAAAACTAGGTCCTGTCTGACATTGTTTTTTGTTTTTGTTTTCAAAGTTCACTACTACAAAATTGACATGGGACGATGGTTTTAAACCGTCGTATGGACTCTCATACGTCGGTTCTAATACCGTCGTCCCATGCAATGTCATGCCATATAAATCATGTAACGACAGTTTAAATAAAAGTGTCATCTCTTGTCGTACATGAGACGATGATTCCTATACAAATGTTGTCTCTTGTGGTACATGAGACGACAGTTTCTATGCAAGCGTCATCCATTGCAGTAAATGAAACAACAGTTCCTACTTAAGCGTCATCCACCTACAGTACATGAGATGCCAATTTATATGTAAGCATCGTCCCCTGCAATACATAAGACGATAGTTTTACTGAGACCGACGTCCCATGTAGAATAAGAGAACTTTTTCATTTCTCTATTTTTAACCATTATATTCATTCATAATTTCCTGTGTAATTATAACATAGATCAGACAGAATCAATAGGTAGACAAAATCAATAGAACTCAGTATGTTCCAAATCTAAAAATTATGTAAGTGCTAACTAAAAACTACAATTAGTATATTTTTTAATTCTGATTTCAAAAGTTACTATAGTTATGACTCATCCGCTCAAGAAGCTTGGTTGCCCATTCATTTCGAGTTTCATTAATTTCGCCAAGTGTAATATGTATTCTTCCCACCACACAACAAAACACAAAATAAAAAAACTAAGTCAGAAGTTAAATTCAATAGAATTGTTGTTCAATAATAATAAATATACTTACATTACTAGTTAGCCATCGCATGAGTGTCTCTTTCAAGCAATAGTCCTTCATCATCCTTATGATATAAAAGTCACACTCTACTGACAATGTTTGACGAGGGCAATTGACTATTTTCCACTTGTAATTTTTTTCATTCCTTCCTGTCTTTCGCTTAATGTGTGAAAATACACTATATATACATCAATATGAAGAGCATATTAATTTTTTATTTCCATATCAAATAACCATATTATATTTTAAAATGAGTTTCAAATGTATTACCTATTCATAAGGTTCTTCAAATCATTTGAAGGAGATTTTCTAAGTGGACCAAGATAGTAACATGCATGGTCATCTGGATCAATGATCACTAACATCCAGTGATGTCTGCATTTAAAAAAAAGTTATTAAAATAAACATCAGAAGGTACAAGTAAAATTAATATTAAATGAAAATTTTACTTACAATAAATGGTATGGCATTAACAAAGTTTGACCCATATACGCTCTAAGATAATTTCAGCCCGATTATCCAAATTTGTCCCAATTCTCGATGACCACAATGACTCAATGAAACCAAAAAAGTGTGATATCTCTCTTTCGCACAACTTAGAATATATTATCCTACATATATGAAAGTTAATGATATTATATTTATACTTAAAAAGAAACTAAAATATATAATGTTTATAGGATTTCATTTGTCCAATCTCAATTAGTTTGCCCTATTTTCTTTGCTCAAGCATCAATCCCAAAATATAACTTTCAATTGAATAATGAAACCTATAGTATAGTCATTTTATGAACAAGAAAATGAGTAACTTTATTATTTTAGACTTAACAGCCACTTGAGGCTAGCTCAAAGCGGTCTTGGGTGGATGGATGAGTATGTGTTTGTGAACAGTAAGGAGTTCAAGTCTCCATAAATATATATATATATATATAGAGAGAGAAATTTATATTTTAGACTAGGTTTGTTGATTCAGTTAGGAGCATTGTCTTCATTTAAACAGAAAGAATACTCAGGGAACATGCGTAGTTTCACAAACCAAATCAACGTCACACACCAAAAATAAATGTACATAATTTTTTATTTTTTGGAAAAGAAACTTCTTTGTATTGATGGGAAAAATACAAAGATGAGAGATCAGGGAAAGATTTCAGGAAGCTAAACTACAACTCAAAGCAGAAAACAAACCTATGCATAATTGTAACTTAACACTTTAATGCATGTAAATACCTAGATGAGAATTTGTTGTATTAATAAATCAGATTAATAAAAGGGAATTACGTCAAGTTTTAATTCTAAAAAAAAAAGATGAATATCATTTTCTTTTTCACGGAACTTCTACTCAAAATTCATAAAAGTACAAGACATCATTGCAGCAAAATACCAGAACATTCTTGAGCCTTCACAAAAAAAAGTATATATTCCAAGAAAGGGCGGAGTTGCTGATCCAGTATGTCTCTTATCTCATCCACTGAGTGGAAATTAGATTCCAACTCAAATGGAACTACTAATAGAATATAAGCATGTTAATTATCACTCAGAAAATCCTATGCAACTCAATTTACATACTTTAATATCAAATATGTAAGTGCTAGCAGAAAAGCCAGCCAAGTTTAATATCAACAACAAGAGGAGGGAGGGAGTAGTTCAACAGATCAATTCCAACTATAACTGGGAAACCTTTATTCTCCAACAAAGCCTGAATTATCAACATAAGAGTTATATAAATAATTCTATTCAAGTTCTCACTGTCATAATTTCAAAATGATTAAGAGACTTCTAACTTATCTTCCAGTCCATTCTTGCATTGCTTGCACAGAAAAGCAATCCTCTATCCAAGTCATATGAATCGGGCATTGGAGCAAGTTTCATGGTGTCCCTGAAACTGGAAGGATCTATGGTTGCTTCATGAGAGAAGTTTAAACATGACGATGGCAACATACCCAGAAAAAATAAATTGGCAAGCAGAATAGTCTCTTAGTCAATGAAACATACCGATGGTTGAGCTATCTGCAGGAGGGTTTGAAGAAATGAAATGCCATGTTGCCACTACAGGTTCCATTTTTTATTTTTTTGGAGATCGAGTCCATGGCTGAGATAGATCCTCAAGCTTATTAACAAGATTCGGAGTAACCCGGATTGGGCTTGGTGCAATTATCGTTTTGTCTTGATTGTTGGCCAGTGGCCAGAGATGTATTAGGCAAAAGTGGAGGTGTATTAAGACGAGGTACACCTGTACAGACCAACAACACAATCATCGTTACTCTTAACTCATACATGTATATTTTATTTTATATTTTTCTAAATTACCTTCAAAAAAATGCCAAGAGAGAGAAGAGTGAACCACACAAACTAATTAAAAAAGGCTCCAAGGAAACCACATAAAAGCTTTTGAATAATTTTAAATTTCACAAGTAAAATAAACATTAATAAATTAGAAAAACATTGTCTCGTTTACAACCTTTTCTATCCATACTCATTTCAAGATATGATTTAGTGAGCCACGATCCACTAACGCCCATCTTTGATGCTTCATTTCCAACTGTCTACAGAAAATAAGATTAATCAAGGTGATAACAAGTTTAAAATATAACTACATATAAAGTCATGTTGAAAAGGATTGATAAAGGTAATGTGTTCCCTTCTAGGAACTTGGTTGATCCCAAAGTAAACAGATTTCATTTGTGTTTACCAAAAAGGTTGTCCACCAATCCTCCCCTATACCCAAAATGTACTTCATATGTAATAGAAAGAACTTCAAAACACAGGACACTAATGCAGCATATCCTAATAAAAGAATATATAAGGACATCAGCATAGTATCAACAGTAAACCTCTACAAAGTAATAATATAGGCACACAATTCATAATGACTTTATTTACATCCCAAGGGGACAGCCAAGTCACTCTTCATCAAATGGTTGGTCTTGTGTTCAAACCATGGCTATCACCCTTAATAAACTTCTCCAAAAGAATGTTAAAAAAGAAACACATTTTAGTAAAGAATACTAAGTTCATACTTTTCGATTTGTACCCCTCAGCACCATGAATGTCTCACCAAGAGTATCAATTGTTTCAAGTGAAATAGATACATTGTCATTATTCACTGATGTAGATGCTCATTTATAACTGACAACTACATTGTACCCCAAAACAAGCAGCCCACCTAAAGTCATCCTTCCAACCTGCTTTTGATATTTAAAAGGATAATCAGAAAGCAAAGAATATAAAGTAGTTATGTATTAAATAATGTACACATAAAATGACCCAAGCACAAGAGCTTTCACATGAGTTTTAACCAGGAATTATCTTCAAGTGCAAAACAAAACCAAAAGTAAAAGGAAGGACCACATGCTTCATAATAATAGGGGTGCATAAAATAATCATCTCTTTTTAAAATAATTAATGAAGGCTCTGCTGTTGGGATTTGGCTCTAATCCAGAAACACAAAAAATAATTTATCAAATCTAGTCAAATTACTAAGGACTTTTTGTTGCATGGATATAGCAAGGATAAAGGAATTTCCAACTCAGAAAGCAATATATAACAGGAAATGTAAGGCCTGACAAGCTTGGGTCTTTTTACTATTCACATGCTTGAAAATCATGGCTTATTGAAATAATTTCGCCTATCAATGTGAAAATTTTGTTAGTAATCACTAAGAAGATATGCCTTACCTCAAACTCAACTTTTGGCTTGATAATGAAATTCTTGTCAACAATCCTTTGATCACCAAGAGATAGATAATATCTAATACCAGATTGACGCACTTTTATCCAATCATTTGTCAGTGCTTCTTCACTGGCTGAAGGAGGTCTAAGGTACATCTCAATAAAACTGATAACAAAAAAGAAAAAAAAAATTTAAATCAAAAGGTAATTACAGTTTCTTTCTTTCAATATCGTTGAAAAAACTAGTCAGGGCTAGGAAAATAAACAGCCTGCAACACTCACTTATCTGTTTCTACTTCATATTCTTGAAGAAAATATGCAGATTGTCCACCTCAAGACTGTATCAAAAGCGTAAAAATAATAATAATAATATTAAAAAATTAAATTAATCAGGAATGATACACACACATGCCTATTTAGAAATAATAATACTACCCCACAAAAAATATACCAATAATAATAAAATCGTCAACTGTAAAAATTGATAATTAAAAGAAGAAAACATTAGTACAAATCAGAAAAGAAATTTAACATAAGAAGTTGTTTAGGCAGGCTTAATAATGTAAGAAAGAAGGAAGCATGCACATAAACACAACCATGTAATCCTAGTATCGTAGTATATCTCTCCACAAATATAACACATCTACATTATTAAAGATTATAGCCACAGTTTCTTGGCCAATTAGATATATTAATCACAATATAATGTCTTCATAGATAGTGAGGGATTTCCTGACATATGCCTTATTCTCCTCTTCTTCCTTTCAACATGTCATTTATACATGCCTCAATAAAGCAAAAGTTGTATTACTTTTAAGATAAAACTCACATTACCTTATGTCCTAGAGAACAATGCACATTTCCTGTCTCCAAACTACTTGAAATTACAAAGCGACAAGAGCAACGTAAATAAGGAAAGTCCAAGTTCTATGCATATAAAAAAAGTCCAGAATCCATTAAAAATGGCCTAACAGAACGATTGGATTATTTTATAGGAAAAAAATCAAATTTAAGTATAATACATAAGTCTTGTCTCTAAACTACATGGAATATACAACCATAAGAACAGCATAAATGAGGATGGTCCAAGTTCTATGTATATAAATAAGTCCAACATCAATTGAAACTATCCTAACAGAAAAGTACATACCTTAGTTTTGCATTTTAGTTTATAGATTACCTCTCAAAATGATGAAACAAAGCTGTTGTTAATTCTAATCTGCAACAAAAAAGAAGAAGAAAAAAAACACACTCAACTATGGTAAAGACGGAAGAAAATTGGACCAGGGAGATAACATGATACATAAGATGGTAAGGGCAATAGAAAAGAGGAGACAACATCTGTGGCCCCACCCCAGCTTTACTAAAGTCAAGAAAAAGAGCAGAAAAACATTAACCTGTGCATGATGAAGGTCTGGCTCAATATGCTTTCTGAATAGAGGGAAAATGCTATCAATAAGGTAATCCAACGAACAAGAATCACCAATGTCATACTTAACTTTGGACAGGAGACTAAAATGAACACTGCTGACCTGATATAAGAGATTTACATAAGGCTGTATCAATCTTTCATTTTCAACCAAAAAACTTATGTATTATAATATATATATCACTAATTACCTCAAAATAATTAAATGAGCCATACGATATACTTATATGTTCAAAACTGAAATTTGTAGTTCTCTTTCATCCCTATAACGAAAGCTTAAATCCAGAACAAATATCGAAAGGTTCAATAGACCATAAAAGGGATCTTTAATGCAAAACCTCCAAAGTAGATTGTCTAAAATTACTAGTTAGCCATCGCATAGGTGTCTCATTCAAGCAATAGTCATGTACATGCAAATTTAATGTGACTATATACTAGACTCCATTTCAAACTAATGAAATGGAGAAATTTTCAAATTTTTTCAAGAGCATATTCATCAAGCCATACAGATAGATTAGTAGATACTTTATCAACTTGTAACAGTCAAGAAACAGAGGTTTCTATTTGTTTCCTACTGATGGCCATCACAAGAAAATGTCACAATCACAAATGATAAAATTAAAGTTCTCCCAAAGTTACGTTATTAAAACTCCAAATCTACAACATGACAATAAGCCCAACCTCTATCCACCACCACAATTTTCCAACAACTTGGGATCAGTCCTTGTGGTTACCAGGTTACCAGGCTACCATCAGGCCTAAAGAAAGATATATATAGCAGTACCTGCGCTCATCTCTTTTAAGTAAAAGTCTACTCGTATTTCAATGATAAAAATTTATCTAATGATACTAAAGTAGATCCAGGCTCTTAAGTCTAACGCACACAAGACTTCAGCAAAGCAATGTAAGGATATAGTCTACAAGAGTGGTGAGAAATCCCAAAATCCAAAAAACAGAACACTCCCACATTAGTGCAAAAGAGAATAAAGCTTTTCAACATTTATATGCCTTACTTTTTTAAGGTGTGTTAATAATGATACTCATTTTCTCACCCTTCCCGAGTAAAAAATATGTTTAACATCAGTATGCTGGTCTATTTTTATGCATCTGTTTTGTTCATTTAATTGTACATTTTAAATGTGCATGCAAAAATAAGCCTTGAGAATTTATTTAAAAGGCTGTTGAATCAGCATGTAATTTGCAAGAGTATTTGACTTTTACAGACCTCATATATGCTGCCAACATCTTCATCATTTGTAGGCTCTGCATTTGCCTACTCAAAATCATGTTTCTTCTATTTAAATATATTCTACAGAACAACCTTTTTACTTCATGAAAAATAAAAATAAAAAATAAAAAGGATAGAAAGAAATACTACCATAAAAAATAAATAAACAAATGTGCTCCTATATTTACTTCGCCATCCAAATTTTCTGGAATAACTGATTATCTCTGAAACAACACAATATAATTTTCTTTTTTAGATGAAAATTAAAAAAGAAAGAAAATTGTATTAACGAAAAAAATCATACAAGAATAGTGTGGAAAAGCCATACTTGAAACAACAGAAAATCCAAACCCTCGCAAAATCAGAAAACAAAACACCCTCAAAACCTTTCTTCAAATAGGAAAAAAAATCCCAATATCCAATTTTATACAATAAACAATCCTCATTTTCTTGATATGTGTGATAAAACATCAAGAAACCAAATATCTAATACAAGAAAACTACTGAATATTCCCAAGTCAAGAGAGGCGTATAAATAGCCTAGGTGACTATCAGGTATTCAATTCTCTGGAATAAAAATTGATCTTACTTTTCATAAGATTGGAAACAAAATAAAACACCATCCTATCAAATTATAATACACAATAAACTAAATAAGGAAAATAGAATTAAAACAGAAAATAAGGAAACTAGAACTAAAACAGAAACAAGGATATCATAGTTGTGGCTGATATGAATGTACATGGCTGATCTAATATCAATGGAAAATCTTCCAACACTAGATATTTTTTTAAAAAACTAAAAAATCTCAAGTATGGCACAATCTTAATCCTTAGCATTCTTTGAAAAAACAGACACACATATAATGATAAACATTGATTGTGAAAATAAAGACATAAGAGCAATACACATTCAAGTGTTATGTGCGAAGCTGCACGCCCCATAAGTCGCACAACTGTAGTTGACAATTAAATTTCGTTAAGCTCACTAGAGTGCAAATCAAAAGATAAGATGAGTTAAACTGTAATCTAAAAGCTAAATCACTACATGTTCCATGACTTTCAACCAGCATACTTACAGTGATAATATTTTCCAGTTGATCTGGCATCTATCATGACATTTCTAATCCTTTTATGCATATATCTGAATAAAATGAAGTGCATCACATTATATTAGATTCATTCAGTGTATCTGTTAGTTGCATATCATAGAAAGTGTCACGCTATTCATGCCAAGAAAAATCAGGCAGAGCCAGACTTAGGCTAATCAAGTCAGTATTATATACATGATCCAATGAAGTATTTTTTTTAAAAATTTCTCAGGAAATAAACTTGTTAGAATAATAACTTTAACACCTAATTAGTTTTTTAAGCAGGACAAGGTACATTGAATGTTATACTTTATTTCATCAAAACACAGCATCACCAAATTTTCTTGCAAGTTATAGTTGATAGCCCACACAACAATTAACCAACTTATTTGCAAACAATTTTCTATGAGAAGTTCCTTCTCTTAACATGTAAAGGTTGATGCTTTAAAGTAAATTCATAAGTTCATGACCATAATGAATTAGCAAGTAAATAAGATGATTCTAGGAATATAAATATAACACAGTGGCAGTGAAAAAAAATTGCTTCAACAAATAAAATCATCATTAGGTACATGGATACAATTTTCAAGCTAGTGGGGTTCGAGTTTGTATTTGCTAAAAAATAAAGATTGTTGTTCCAAAATTTCCTACATGATATATGGAAAGAACCATAAAGAAATTTAAGGGTTCAAGTTGTAAAAAATTTCTTTTAGTTGCAGTCACCTTGCAAGCAGTATCAAACCCAAAACTTGTTGGGAATTCTTTGCATTTCAAGTCAGCATCAATGGTTTTTGGACACCCAATCACCTAAGTTTTCAAATTCTTTCCCCTGGTTGAACAAAAGAAAAAAACCAAACTGTGTTAAACAAACCAACGAAACATGCCCATATAACGATCTTGATTTCTGCCCATAGCTTTACCCTAATTTCTTCTTCTTCTTCCTTTACAATACAAAGACATACAATGGTACAATACGACTCAATACCCTTACAAATTCACATTTACAGAGCAGAAGCCCCAAATAACCAAACCCATTATCAAACCCATAATAGAACTTAACTATTTCCCACATATAATAAATTCACCACAAAGAACAACCAAGAACAACCAAATATGCTAATGCCAGAAAAAACACCAAATCTGAAAGAATGTCGTTTGAAAGAGATGCTTACCCAGATCGACCCAGACACCGGAAGTTCTTGCTTCCCCAAATCTACCCAAGCGTTACGCCTTTGTCGCGCCTAGAAAATTAATGATATGCTCAGATGCAGGGACAACAATGTTTGTCTCGTTCAGTGCTTCGTTGACAAGGACGGCGATGCAGATGGAGGAGGGAAGAAGATGGAGTGAGTAGGATAGAGCAGCAGCTGAAGAAATCGGGGAATAAAGAGGAAGAAGAAGAAATCGGGGGAAAAAGAAACAAGGTCAGAGGGAAAAAGAAAATAATATCTTTAGTTTTTTACTTTTATTAAATAAAATCTTATTATAAAATAAATTTCTTTAATTTCTTTTTGGCCCCAAATTTCAAAATCATCTCTATTAAGTCCTTTACTAAATTCATTTTATTTTTTAAAAATCCCAATTATAATTAAATAACATTTTAATCCAATAATCTTGACTAATCAAAATTCTTTCTTTTAATCCCAAATATTATAATTAAATCATAATTTATTGTAAATCTCACAAATTTTTGGATAAACCTTTCATCCAATTGGATATATATTCTTATTTATTCCAATAAATGATAATATAAATTAAGAGGGAAATATTTCTTTATAGTCTCAAAACTAGTATAAGGGAAATTGGTGGCAAAAGTACCCAATATTTTTTATTTCTTGCGATTTAGTACCCAATAATTTTTTTAGCGGGAAAAGTACTCAATATCAAGTTCCATCAGTTTCTGTAGGTACCTACTTTAACATAGTCGTTAATTTCTGTAGGTACAGTAAGGGATCTTGATCACCAAGAGCAAGATCACACCATTGATCTAGCATTTAGAGGCTCGACAATTAGTTTTGAAGTGGCACACTACGACATTCGTGCTATGTTTAATTGTCAAATTTTTAATTAATTAAATGAAAAACTATTTTTTTAAGTGTTACCAAACAACACCATCCTTAATGAATTTTTAATAAAAGAAATATTCTTTTATTAAATATATAATAAGTAATTCAATTAGTAATTAATATTACAAAAAAGTATTAAAAATTTAAACAATTTTTTGAATAACTTATTTAAAAACAAAACTCATTTTTAACTAGTAGCTATTGTGTGTTGCAAATTATTAATTAATATTTTTTTATTAATATATTTACATAAAATACATTAAATTATATTAAAAAAATATAAATTAAATTAGTATTTATTGATTAGAAAATTTGTACTGCATTAGACAACCGTTTAAGTAGAAATGTTGTCTCATGTTAAAAATTGGCATGTTACAACAGTCTCATTAGAACTGTCATTTCATGTGAGTTTTAATTTTCATGGCACAACAGTTTATGAGCGACTCTGTTGTGTCATGCATATTTTTAACATGACACGACAATTCTACTACAAACGCCATCTCATGCATGTCGTCTAAGTACAATTTTATAGTAGTGGTTGTGTTTTCAGAAATGATAACAGAAAATAATTTTTGTAGTTTTAAAAAAACAAGATGTGTTTGATTAATGTTTTCAAAAAATAATTTTTTAGTTTTATATTTTATTTTAAAAAAATCTTAAATAATAAATATATTTTCAAAGAGAAAAATATTTTTAAAGTTTGTAAAAATAATGACATAAAGTAATGAGAAAGAAAAAATGATGAAAAATAAAGAGTGAGAAAGTAAGGAGATAAAATTTTTGGAAAAATAAATTGAGAAAACAAAAATTGATGCAAGAAAAAATCACGAGAAAGAAAGTGAAGAGAGAGAAGTAAGGAGAAAGAGAGTGATGATAGAGAAAATGACGAGAGAGAAAGTGATGAGAAATAAAAATGAAATATAGTAAGCAATGAGAGAGAAAATTAGGAGATAGAAAATGATGAGAGAAAATATAAAAAGAGAGAAAGTGATATGAGAGAAATTAAAGTGAGAGAAAATAAGGAGAGCGAAACTAATGAATGAGAAAGTGATGTTAGAATAAATGATGTGAGATAATAATAATTAAAAAAGTAATGTGGGAAAAAAATGTACAAATTTTTTTTTGTAACTTTTTAAAAAAAAATCTAAAAAACAAAGTCAAACACCTACGTTTGTTTTCAAAAAAATAATTTTTAACTTTTAAAAACAAAAAATATTTCTTTTAGTTAGGGAGGAAAACAACCTCTAGTTTCTTATTAACTTTACTACACACACTGTGATTAATAAAAGCAAAAAGGGAGAATAACACAAATTCTATTATAAAAACAAATTATATCAAGTCAACTACAATCATGAAATGCATTTTAGTGTTGAACCATCATTAAAATGGTATAATTTTAGCATCTTATATATTTTCTTTCATTCTAACCACAACACTAAAAGTTATACTAAAATATATATTCTTTATTATTATATTATTTTATTATTGAAATAGGATATTCTCTTCATTAATATATTATTTTAATAAACCAAAATAATTTTTATATCCAATTAATTATTTTAATAAAAATATTATTATTAATTACTTTACAATAATACCTTAAATTATAAAACTCGCTAAATTAAAATAGCATATTAAATTTTCATAAATAAATATTACATTACATAAAAAAAATTACATTTAATTAACTCTAAAAAATCACTACTACAAAAGTGAGCTTTCCCGACACCCAACCATGGCAGTTAACTCTGTTGACTGTCGTAATTGCTCAGTGCGACTCTACACCGGCAGTTAAAAACTGTAAGCATAGAGATCAATGTCGATAGTTAATCACTGTCTCCATTGCTTTCGCCATTAAAAAATTGTCGCTATTGACCCCAACGCCAATAGTTATTTGGAGACCAATGCCAATAGTTATAAACTATCGCTATTAACCCTAACATCGACAATTAATAAAAGTTCAATACCGACAGTTGTAAACTATCGCCAAAATGTAAATAAAATACTTAGAATATAACTAATGAAATATAATTTTGAAATTAAACTAAATTATGTAAATATTTTCATAAAAAATATTTATTAATTAACAACTTTTAAAATTGGATTTTCTTTTATTTCTAAAATTTTCTAATATTATTAATTTTTTGTATTTATATGTTTTTATAATAACTTTTATATTTAAATTTAAATTATGATATAAAGAATGATACTTAAATTTGTTATTATTAATGGAAATTGAGTTATTTTATTGATTGGTTAAATATTCTAAAATTATTTTTAAATTTATACAAATTTATTTTGTAATTTTTTTATTGTATAGTATTTTTAAAATTTATTATATTTTATTTGAAATATTACTTTTTAATACAAAATATATGTTTAATATATTAATTTTTTTATAAAATATTGAAAAATTCAATTATTACAAAGAAGTTTGAAAAACTATAAAAATATTATGATATAAAAGTAAAATTTAATGTTTTTTGTTTACCAAGATTTTCATAAACCACACTAATGAATATCAGCTGATAATAATGATATGGAAAGTAGAAGATTAACACAGGATTTTTACGTGGTTGGGGCGTTAATAAGCCTTAGTCCACGAGTCAGTTGTATTAGAGCTTGGAAAGTCTTTTACAATGGAGTTTTTCTCTATGTTTTGACAGAGTAACTGTATATAAGTTGAAGAAAAGGTCATTTTCCCAGTGTTCTATCGCCTGTATTTATAGGCTCATGGGAACACTGGGTCTGGGCCGGGTATGACCCGGGCCCATAAGAGATATGGATACTCTTGGCTTCTCTGGTGGAAGCCCAATATAAAATATAAAACATACATAAATTCAAGACTAATTAAGGCCCAATAGGGTGGCCCAAGGACTATATTTCGCCCGACAAAACGGTGCTTTTGGTCTGGGCACTTCGAGTTACGAGGCAGATTCAGGGGACAAGACCAGTCAGAGTACTTGGCAGTGCAGATCTGAAACAGCGGCGTGCAATCCCGAGGTGGCCTTTTCCGCAGGTGAAAAGTGGGGACAACCCCCACACGGAGTGGGGCGGCTTCAGGGTCACGGATGCTTTTCCTTACCAACCGAGGAAGACCTAATCCGGGTTCGTTTACCTTTGTCCTTATTCGTTTACCACAGGCCCGGACCGTTACCAGACTCTGGGACCGTTTTACGTATACTTCAATAGGATTCTGAGCTCTGTTTGTCTCTTGGGACAGCTGTCCTGGATCACCATCCTGGACACCGTCCGGGCCCAGAATCGCACTAGGGCCGTGCCCCTTGGATATTCTGGTACCAAGCGGGCTTGGGCTGGGCCCACCTTCGAACACCCAGACCATGGGCCTAGACCACCGTCCTGAGCCCACGTCAGGAAATGGGGATAACATTTTTTAACATATTTTGAAAATTATTTGATAGGTTAAACTTTGTGATAATTTTAAACTGCTACAAGTTTATAAGTTGTAATTTTGTTTGTTATATATTATTTTTTAAATTAATTACAAATAAAAAATATACTTATTATAGTAAACTAATTTTGAATCTTTTTAATCAAAACATACAATAATAAAAAAATTAATTATATATATTGTTATTCCGAAATTGTATTTTAAATAAAAAAATGAAAAAAGCCCAAGCCCATAGACACACCAAAACCCTATCGTATCCCTCTCAAACTCCATACTTTTCCTCCTATTGGCTCACACCCTTATCTCTCGCCATTCTCTCTATTTCCCATGAAAATATCTTGCCTCCTCTCTCAGCTTCTTCTTCTTGGTCCTGGTAAGTTACTTTTTCTTCTTCGACGAAGGCACTGCGACGGGTGAAACACCGATGAGTTTGTAGCAGTGGGGGACCCAGCGATTCGTAGTAGCGGCAAGGGTCGACAAGTTTTGCGGTGCCTTTTCTTTCTCTGTTTTTCTTCGATTCAAGTTTAATGTAAGTTTGTATCTATATATATATATCAAAGAAAATGTTGAGATAAGGGCATAAGAGGAGCTCTACATCTTCATAAACTTATCAATGAATCTTTATTTCTCCTAGTTATTCCCAATTCGAAATTGTTGACGCCATATTTTGTCAACTTAGAAATGAAAAACACTAAACACAAAATCAGAAAATAAAGAGGAAACATACGATTTTTTACGTGGTTCAGCAGTTAATCTGCCTAGTCCACGAGTCGATGTTATTCAACTATAAAATTTTCTCAAAACTCTTTTTAAGGGAGCGATTCAGCAGAGTATTCGGAGTGCCAATTTCAGTGTGTTTACAAATAAATTTCTCCAATCTATTTATAGACTGATTTACAGAATATCTCCCCTCACATTTCGGGGAGTTATGATTCAAATATAAAAAATAAATACAATTAAATGCATATAAATATCTAATACACGTATAAATCCCATAATATTTAGGATTCATTAACAGATTACAACAAATCCCTTAGATATATGGATTTTTAAATAGTAACCGCGTCCACACTTGGCCAACGACCTCACACGTTCGATTTACATATCTTCGAGATTAGAAAATCATCACGAGCTTGCTAGCTCGACTTCCCTCGGTCTCATTAAGTATCTTTATCGAGGTAGTCCCCTCTTAGCTTTCAATATTTAGGCTCGAACCTTCGAGATCATGTGGTTCTGAGCTTACCATCTACGACGTCGTCGTTTTAATATTGAATTAGACTGTCAAACTCAATTCTCATTAATGCTAGTCTCATGACTAATTTGCATATTTCGAGCTCACACTTTACGAGCCTGACTTTCGAGATCAAAATTTATATTCTCAAAATTTGGGTGTAACAATTTGCCTCCTCAAAAGTATTAGTTTGAATCCTATCAGAAGGAAACTTTTGAACTGCTACTTTCGAAAATCAGGCCACGTACCACACTAGAGTGTGGACACGTGTCAGCCAAGGATTGCGCAGTCAGAGTGTGGATGTCAAAAATCTGCCAAGAAAAAAAGTCTCCAAGTCCATGGTTGGAACACATGGTTAAAGGTTACTTAGTCACGTTATTAGACTCGGGCCCGTAAGTCTTATGGAACCGGGAGGTCGTCCCAAGGGAAGCTTCACCATATGAGCCATGAAGTATGGTCTTGCTAGGCTAAGGGGCCAAACGACGCATTGCAAAAGGGTAGGTGCATGAAGGCCTTGCACAGCAAGGCCTTGCTTGTCTTGAGCCATGTGCTTCTACCACATGCGCAACCTCGCACCACGCCGAAGCCTGCACCATGGTCTCGCTCCAAGGGACCCGTGCGCGCGTAGTCTCGTGACACCACTAGGGGTGCAGGTTAGGGGCCGAGCATCGTGGCCTCGCTCCAAGGGACCTCGCCCCCATGGCCATCTCGCGCGCTGAGGGCCTTTCGCCTCGCTCACCTCAAGGGGCTTCGCCCCCATGACCATCTCGTGCGCTAAGGGCCTCGCGCCTCGCTCGCACCCCACACCACGCCTCGCCTCACCTAAGTGCCTAAGCGCCTCGCACCTACAGCCTCGCATAGCGAGGCCATGTGCCTCGTGCCATAAGTAAAGCGCCAAGTGAGGCGCACCTCGCCACAGCTGTGTGCCTTGCGCCAAACAAGAAGCACCGTGCACCATGGCCACGCACATGCCGCTTCGTCCCAAGCGACCCATGACCTCCTCCATGTGCCTCGCACCAAGGGTCTCATGGCATGGGTCTCGCACCAAGCACCCCTTGGCCTCGCACCAAGGGACCCGCGACATGGGTCTCGCGTCAAGCACCCCTTGGCCTCATGCCAAGGGCCTAACGCATGACGACAAAAGTGATAAGGAGTGAGCCTACATACCAAGAAGAGTTTGAGTACAGATACGGTGTCCACGCCAGACAGGTAGTGGTAGTACAAGAATGGTACATAGTCAGGACTCCCTCAGCATGCTTAGGAGGTCCGTACCCCACAAGTAGTGGAGGCATAATATGGTACCAAGCCAGGAGTACTTTTGTAGACCCCTGACACGTACTAGAGCAGACCACCACTCTCCCAACACCACTACCATATGTGCTACTATCCTGACAGTGTACTCATGTACTATTTTTCCCTGAGGGACCACTATGTACAAAGGAGCCATTAGAGCCCCAATATAAATAGATGATGACCCCTCCAGAAAAGGGGTTGGGAAATTCATTGTATGCAGAGGCTATTAAGCAATACACATTTTTCACTCCATTGTTTATCTATGTTTATCCTTCGATAAGTTCATTCTAAGAGTTGATCTAAAGATCGCCACATTTACATTTGAGTTTTCGAACATAATTTCGTTGACGAGATTTCACTGTCAACACAGAGTACTTGAGTAACTTTTATATCTGCCCACGTCTTTTCGTATCTCCATTTTGCCGCCATTACCGTATTTACACCCCAACCATTGGATCAGACTCCAAATCAAACCAATGACCCAGATTAGTCCAACCTTTGACATCCCTTGGGATCTATAAATATTCCCACTTCGTCTTCCTCATTTTACTTTTACACTCTTCATAGAAAAGGCTCGCACCAGAGAAACAGAGCCTCATTTCTTTATATCAAATTTTCATTCCATGGTCTCCAAACCACGGAAACAATCTACCTCTAACATATTCGATTCTATGAAGTCCATCCTGCTACCAACATTCTAGTCGGTGATTTCTCTGTACCCGCAGATGTTTGTGTGTAAGTTCCCATTCTTCACCCTTGCTTTGTTATTTATGCATTTTTCTGTTATACGAATGTGTAGTTTTTGCAAAGAGGTTTATTTGGTATTACACAAATTTTTTATTCAAATTTTTGGAATCACGATTTTTCAACCCATATTTTTTTTAGTGCTAAAAATGCAACAATGTGGTTATTTTGGTTAGGAGTAGTGTTTCGTGTATGCCAAGAAATAGAGATTTTGATTTAGGGTTTTAACTTGACAAATCCCTAAAATATCACCTTTTTGGGTAACTGTCAGCTTTATCCCTGAAAATATGGGATCCTGAAAATTGATATCCACTTCCCCACCCTCTCGCGTGGGTACATGCTCGAAGCACGAACTTTACAATAGTTCGGGGCTCACCTTTGAATTCATCTTACCCTTTCGAGACTTCAGTCTCGATTGAGGTAAATTTGTGATCTCGAACTTTCAAGCTCAGATCACATTTAATTATGCTTTCTTTGTGATTTCCCTTTTACTGGACCCTCACCCTTTTATTTCTTATTAGATGTTGTAGTAATCTGAGACTCGGTGGAGGCCCCGACTCACTATTCCTTACTCCCTGTCAACTCACAGTTCTGAATCGCCTTTCACACAGAACCAACGCCTGATACGCGAGCATAGAGAAAAGTGCGAACAAGAAGACATCCGAGATCAGTTTTGATGTCATATTGACGAGGTCAAGGAAAGAAAGAGAAGAGTACTCTGGATCGCGGTTTATCCAGATCCGAACCCCAAAAATCAGACCAATCCCATTAGACCCCGAGCTCAGAGTCACCATCGACTTCGAGCCTAGTGCACTTTCTTCCTCACTGATGGAAGACCTTTCACACCGTCCTTCCACCTCCCAAGCCGCTTCCATTCCTACCTCGAGAGAGGAATTCTTTGAGGCTGAGCACTATTGGAACTCAGTAACTTCCAATAGCCAGATATCTGAGCTGCTCGCCTACCATAGACTCAAACTTTCTGGCACCCTAATGTGCCGTCCTGTGGCTTCGAATGATCGAAGCTGCTTCACCTCGAGAGATGGAAATCGCAACGACAAGATAAAGCTTCCCGCATGGAGTCGTGAGCATATGAGGGCAAGAGCGTTGTTACCCCTGAAATCGCACTTCAAGGATTTTCTGGATTTTGTGGGGCTTGCCCCATTCCAACTCCAGAAAAATTATTTTAGGGTGTTATCAGCCCTTAGGTCGCTCTACCATGAGATGATGTGGGAAGGGCCATCGCCTCAAGAAATATTATATATCTTTTGTCTTAAAAGCAACCCATCTCGAGCTCGTGGCAGGGACGACTTTTATTATCTATCGAGATAACAAACTCTCCCCAAGGAGAAAAAAATCTCTTTGAAGATATGTCGAATCATCCCCCGGATTTCAAACTCTCATTCTTTTGGACGGACGGTCTAGTTCCCTCCAGATTCTACTCCTTTCAACGTATTCGTAAGTACCCTATCACACTTATCCCTTTCTTTCTTTTTTTATTAACTAGCTAAGCTCACAATATTGATACTTAGTTGTTCCTACAACTAATTATCACTGCCCCACCCCATCAGAAGCGATGGGGGAGCATAGGGCAGCCTTGCTCCAACTGTCCTATGGTCGGAGGTCCTTCTCCTACCTTCTCCACGAGGACCGGCTCCGAGCCTGCGACCTCTTAGAGGAAGGACAATCTACGAACGACTCAGCCTACCACAAGTACTCGAGGTGGGACCACATAGCACTTCCCAGTGACAAACTCCCCCCTAGGCGGGGGTCCTCGAGCTTGTAGGCTCACGCCCCGATGGCTCACCGACGAGATCGACCTTCCTCGGGCAACGAAGCCCAAGACGAAGCCTCACCGAACTCGGATGAGGGAGGTAAAGTCATGCTCAGCTCCTCGATGTGGTCTCCTTCCATTCTTAAGCACAAACCCGATGTACTGATCCTCTTCCCGGATCTTAGGGATAATTTTCATGTATGGTTATGGGTAGATTATAGAGTGCATAGGTTTGATAGCTGGTTAGGTCAATATCAAACCATGCATAGTCTGAATGAGGTCTGGGATGGGGTTGTCGTTTAGTACGGAACAAACATGTATAAAGATCTTTCAAGGCTATCTCCCACATATAGAGATGGGACTCCCCCAGCGTCCTCAGAAGACAGTAGAATTTCCTCGTCATCGAGTTCAAGCTTAGTTGACTGTACCAGTTAGGTTTCTTTTAACCTTGGTCTTGTTCCTTTTAGTAATCTTAGCTCGATCACTAAAGTGTGACTTGTGTATTTTGCAGGTGTCATCGATTATGATCTTGACAACATACTCAGCCGTCCCTCGATGGCCAAGGCGAGCAAACGCCAAAGAGCATCTCAAAGTGGGGGGCATCCCTCTAAAGTACTCAAAAGACCCAAGGTGGTCCCTCCAACCTCGACCGCTCATAGCCCGACCCTAGCTGCCGCATCTACTCCTGAGGCTAGGGTAACAACTGATGTTCCCGAGGTGAGGGTAATAACTGAAGTTACGCCAGTGGCGCCCCTAAACCCCTGTCCCCTCCTTCGGCCCGAGTCCTTAATCAAGCTCCCGCTGCCCAAAAAAGAGCTCCCACACGGGAAAGATTATGGACGATCTCCACCCACATCTCGCAATACGTGGTCGGCAATGCTGCTGGGTTGTATGGAGTAAATCTGGGCTCGGACGTCTTGTCTCGTGTGGGGAAAAGTCTCAGCAACCTTGGCGCCCCCCAGTGGGAGTTCCTCACCTCCTGCCATGATGGAAACACTATCTTTGACAAAGGCGGCAAGATCCTTTCCTCGGTAAGTCACTTTTGTTGTGACCTTTTTGCATTATACTGACTTATAATGTTCTTTAATAACCCGTGTTTATTCTTGTGTACAGGCATTTGCCTCTTTTGTTCAATACAACTTTAAGTTGAACAACAAGGTGGCAACGAGTAAGGCACATGCTCAAGAGGCCAGGGATGCCCAGCTGAAGCTCGCGGATGAGCTTAAAGCAGGGAGGTTAGAGGCGGCGGCAGGGGAGGTAGCCATTCTGAAAGTGTCTAAGCTAGAGCTGAAGTTGAAGGATGCCTTGGAGACTGCTTAGAAGGTGTCCGACCTTGAGTCAACTATGGCGGTAACCATGAGAGAAGTTGAGGCCAAAAATTCCAAGATCTTGGAAAAATACTCCAAAATTAAGGAGCTTCGGGAGCTGAACACCAAGTTGGAGGAGGAAAAGAGGGAAACCTTCGAGATAATCGAAGGTGAGAAGGCCCGCCTTCTTGAGCAGTTTAAGACCAAGAAAGATCACGCTGTAGATGTGACAGTCAAAATCCCATGATCCGTAAGGGGAAAGACCGGGTAAGCTGTGCAATCCCACACCGCCTGGGGAAGGTCAAGTGTAATGATTCTAAGACTGTGTAGGTATGGGACTACACAGTTGAAGATGGCTTAAATGGATTGATGGGTACTACCTATATCAGGAAGATGCATCTTCTTTTTGGTAGCCCATCACTTGAGAACTCCATGGTTAAGCGTGCTTGGCCTGGAGTAATCTAGGAATGGGTGACCTCCTGGGAAGTTTTCCCAGGAAGTGTGCGAGTGAGGACAAAGCACGCTGGAAAGACTTGTCTTGGTGTGTAGGGCTAGTCGTCATTCCAGAAAGCATCCTTAGTGATGTGGGGTGTCACAGTAGACATAGCGATGTATCGAATCTGGGTCAACAATCCTAACCTCGATACTAGCTTCCTGGACAACTTAGAGGCCGAGTTTGTTGACAAGTGGTAAGCTCGGCTTGAGGAAGAGGAGGACAAGCTCGAGACCGAGAAGATGGCAGAGGCACCGGGTGTTGCTGGTGGGGAGGCGTCTACCTCGTGAAGACGAGGCCATGGACTGTGTCCCATTAAACTTTTTGTAACTTAATCTATTATTTATTTTATATGTGCCCTTGGGGCAGAGACAATACATAGCTCGATTTAGAGCTATTTTTATTAAATATTAACTTTAATCTTTATGCATACAGTTTTTTGGCTCAAAAGTTTTTTATGCATTTGATTTTATTCTAAGCTTTTTGCCTTAATATTATTCTTTACATCTTTGGATCGAAATATTTCGAGCATATTATATTGAAGGCTTGTTTTATATTTGTTTTATTTGTACAAATACATCTGTTGGATTTAAGCTCGAATTTCAATGCATTCATGCATAGTTTTTTATTCAGAGTATCCACGTTCGACTTCGTTAATGTCAAGGTCGAACCTTACTTTTACCATGCACCTGAAAGTACTTAATTAGCATGTAATTTTAATAGTTTAGTTATATCTTTCATTTTTAGTCCCTTTTTCTGACCTTTGAGTATATCCTCTAGGTTATGAGGTCGAGACTTATTTGGCAAAACACTCAAACCTTGGGATTGACTTTAATTCATAGTTGGTTTAAATTCCAACTTCTTTAATTGTCGCTTAGGTCGGTTCGGTCCAAATAATTTAGCTCGTGTTTGGTTAGTGATCCATACACTTAAAAATTTTATTGTCGGGTTAAGTCCAGACAGTTTTAGCTCGTGTGTGGTAAGTAATCCATACACTTAAAAAATTTATTGTCGGGTTAATTCCAGACAGTTTTAGCTCGTGTCTACACTTATAAACTTTCATGTCGGGTTAATGATCTAGACATTTTTAGCTCATGTGTACACTTATAAACTTTCATGTCGGGTTAATGATCCAGCATTTTGTTTTATGTTATTTATTTTTTCAAAACTATGGTATGAACATATACCACTTATGCCCCCCTTAATATCCTATGAGTGTGATCATAGGTTATTAAATTAAGTGGGTTTGCAAAAAATATAACATTAAAAGAGAATACAACTTTTGAACAAAACTGAAAATTTTATTGAGAAAAAGCAGAAAAAATAAACATGCTTGGTTATAATGAAAACATCATTCCTACATTATTGATAATAAGGTAGTAGATGTTCGCCATTCCAAGCTCGTGGAACCAACTCTCCGTTAAACCTTGCTAGTTTGTACACTCCAGGTCAAATGATAGACTCGGTCTGGTAAGGTCCTTCCCAATTAGGTCCAAGTACCCCGAAAGACGGATCTCGTGTAGCTAAAATTACACATCTTAGTACCAAGTCTCCCAATATGAACTTCCTATCCTGAACCCTCTTGTTGAAGTATCTAGTGGTTCGCTGCTGATATGCAGAATTTTTCAATTGTGCTCCATCTTGGTTTTCTTCAATAAGGTCTAGACTTTCTTTGAGCTGAGATTGGTTCAAAGCCTGATTGTATGCATGGCTGCGTATTGTAGGGATTTCGACCTCAATAGGCAACATGGATTTGCATCCATAAGCTAGGGAGAAGGGAGTATGTCCCATTGAAGTCCGCGTTGTGGTTCTATAAGCCCAAAGGACTTGAGGCAATTCTTCGGGCCACCTTCCTTCTGCCTCCTCCAACCTTTTCTTTATGGAGCTCTTTGAGGTTTTATTCACCGCGTCAACCTGGCTGTTTGACTGGGGATGGGCCATGGAATAGAAACTTTTTATTATCCCATTTTTATCACAGAAATGGGTAAAAAGGTCACTGTCAAACTAGGTTCCATTGTCTGATACTATTTTTCTGGGCATCCCATATCGACAGACGATATATTTTACAACAAAATCTAAGGCATTCTTCGAGGTAATAGTGACCAATGGTTCCGCTTCAGTCTATTTTGTGAAATAGTTGATCGCGACCACAACGTATCGTACTCCGCCTTTTCCAGTTGGCAATGATCCTATGAGGTCAATTCCTCATACTGCGAATGGCCAAAGGGAGCTCATCATGGTGAGTTCGGTAGGTGGATCTCATGGAACTAAGGCAAACCGTTGACATTTATCATAATTGTTTGACATATTCAAACGAGTCTACCTTCACTGTGGGCCAGAAATACCCCTGTCTTATCACCTTTTTGGATAGACTATGCCCCCAGTGTGGTCTCCAAAAAATCCTTCATGGATTTCTCCCAAAATTTTCTTTGCCTCAGGTGGAGTGACACATCAGAGTAATGGCATAGATTATCATCTTCTATACAACCTTTCTTCCACAATAGTGTATCTTGGGATCTGATACATCAGATTTCTGGCCTGGTTCCGGTCTGCTGGGAGACTTCTGGTTTTGAGGTAGTCAACTATTGAGGTCATCTAGGTTCGTTGCGAGTCAATCATGCATACGTATTCCTTGTCACGGTCGTTAATACTCAAGGTCGGAAGAAACTCCACTGGGACCACATTCAGTGTATCGACCTCGTTAGTTGTGGCCAGCTTGGCCAATGCGACAACATATGAATTTTGTTCTTGGGGGACCTGCTCTATAGCGTAGAACTTAAACTGTTCGAGTGCAGCTCTCACTTTCTCTAGGTACGCAGCCATTTTGATGCCACAAGCCTGATATTCACCCAAGACTTGGTTAACCACTAGCTGTGAGTCACTATAGCAATGTATATCCTTTGCTTTGAGGTCTCTGGTTACTCGAAGTTCTGCTAGTAAAGCCTTGTATTTAGCCTCACTGTTTGCCGCTTTGAAGCTGAACCTTAAAGCTGATTGCAATCGGTTTCCCGCTGGGGTAATTAAGATGATACCTGCCCCCGATCCATTTTCATTAGAGGATTCATCGACATAAAGTTTCCACAACTCATGGGATGGGGTTACAACTTCGTCATCTAAGATCCCGGTACATTCGACAATGAAATCTTAAAGCTGAGATCCTGGAAGCCTAATACGTCTATGCCTGTCCTTTGATAGTTATTCTTGGATGATATGTGATCTTGAATTGCCTGAGCTCAACAACCCATTTTAAAAATCTTCCTAACGCTTCAAGCTTGGAAAAAACTTGTTGCAATGGCCGGTTGGTCAACACGTAAATAGGGTGTGCCTGGAAGTAAGGTCGGAGCTTTTGAGATGCATGTATTAGGCTCAGAGCCAGTTTTTCCATTAATGGATATCTCAATTCTACCCCCAGTAATCTTTTGCTAACGTAATACACAAGTCTTTGTACTTTTTTCTCTTCTCGCACTAGTATTGCACTAATGGCGTGCTCAATTGTAGTGAGGTATATATACAAAATCTCTCCTGTGATTGGCTTGGACAAGATTGGTGGCTCAGCGAGGTGCTTCTTAAGATTCTGAAACGCGAGCTCGCACTCCTCTGTCCATTTGAATTTTTTACCCCCTCTCAAAAGATTAAAGAATGGGAGGCGTCAATCTATAGATTTCGAGATAAGTCTACTTAAATGTGCCATTCGCACAGTTAGGCTCTGGACATCCTTATGCTTTCGAGGTGAAGGCATATTGAATAATGCCTTAATCTTGTTTGGATTCACCTCTATTCCCGGTGCATTTACTATGAATCCAAGAAACTTTCCCAAAGACACTCCAAATGAGCACTTTTTTGGGTTAAGTTTCATGTTGTATTTTCGATGCATAACAAAACATTATGCAAGATCATCCACATGGTTATTGTTATGTTTAGACTTGACCAACATGCTGTCAACATAAACTTCCATGTTATTTCCTATCTGCTCAGCAAACAACTTGTTCACCATCCTTTGGTACGTGGCTCCAGCGTTTTTGAGCCCGAAAGGCATGACATTGCATCAGTATAACCCTTTTTCGGTTACGAAGCTCGTATGTTCCTGATCTGGTGCATGCATGGCAATCTGGTTATAACAAAAATAAGCGTCCATGAATGACATGATGCCATGACCTGCGGTGGTGTCTACGAGCTGATCTATCCGAGGTAAGGGAAAATAGTCTTTTAGGCATGCCTTGTTAAGACCTGAGTAGTCGATGCAGGTTCGCCATTTTTCGTTGGGCTTTGGGACCAAAACTGGGTTGGCGATCATATCCAGACAAAAGGCGTCTCATATAAATCGATTTGCTTTTATCCTATCGATTTCTTCTTTGAGGGCTCTCTTTCTGTCATCGTCCAGGAGCCTTTGTTTTTGTTTTTGTTGCTTCGAGGGGGGGGGGGGGGGGGAAGCTCTTATCGATGTTCAATGCATGACTTATTACATTTGGACTGATTCCTACCATGTCCGAGTGTGACCATGGAACACATCCTGGTTTTCTTTTAAGAAGTAAATTAATTGCTATTTTGACTTTTCGGAAAGATTCTTCCCCACATTTACCGCCTTTGTGGCATCCGTTCCTTCGAGCGTCACTTCCTCAAGTTCTTCCAGAGGTTCGAGGTCGGCCCTTTCTTCCATTCTGGGGTCGATTTCCTCATCTATCTTGAAGACAGGCCCATCTGTCTCCTCAACAACTACAAGTGTTTGCGCACTTGTTTGATTTTTCTCTTCTTATGGAAATGTTGTAGCACTCCCTTCCAGCAAGCTGGTCTCCCTTCAATGTCCCGATGCCACTAGAAGTCGGGAACTTGATGGCCAAGTTCTGACAGATGACACTGCCCCCAGCCCAATCAGGGCGGGTCTCCCGAGAAGTACGTTGTAGGCCGATGGGAAGTCCACCACTACAAACCCATCATCTTGGTTACTGAGACTGGATAGTCTCCCAAGCATACGAGGAGTTTAATGGATCCCATACAGGCAATCCCTTCTCCTGAAAAACCATACAATGTTGTTACACATGCTTTCAAATCGCAAAGAGTGAGTCCCATCTTTTCTAGAGTGGCTTTGTAAAGGATATTCAATGAGCTCCCATTATCAATCAGGACTCGGCACACCCTCTTGTTCGCGAGCTGGAGAGTAATGACCAGAGGGTCGTTGTGAGGAAATTGGACGTGTGATGCGTCCTCTTCAGTAAATGTAATAGGCTGAGTCTTAACCCTCTGTTGTTTTGGAGATCGTGGTTCAGGTTCGTAGGGAGAATCGTCTCCAGTCTTGAGCATGTTTACATACCTCTTTTGGGCATTCCTGTCCAAACCTGCAATATGAGGTCCCCGTGAAATGGTTACTACATCCTCTCCATCAACCGGAGGGGCTCGCTCATCCTCCTAAACTCGGGGGTTATTATGCTGGGTAGGTTGGGCAGCTACTGCCCTTCAACTTGTTGAGGCTTGGTTGGAATTTCGGCTTCTAACATACTGTCTGAGATATCCTCTTGAGATCAAGCCTTCAATCTCGTCCTTCAGTTGTCAACATTCATCAGTTGTGTGTTTGATATCTGATTGGAATCTACAATATTTATTTGAGTCCATTTTTGCCTTCTGATTCCGCATGGGGTCAGGTCATCTGAATGGGACCTGATTTTCATTACTCAAAAATATTTTTCCCCGAGTCTCGTTGAGCTCAGTATATACTGTGTAATTGGAGAAATATTTATCTCCTTTCTTCTTTTTCCCTCCATCAACCTCGCGGTTATTCCCTTCGTTCTTCTTTCTTTTAGAAGGGTTATCCCTGGAGGGTTTTGAATTTGATGGGACCGCTGAGATCGAGGCGGAGTTAAAGTTTGTCGTTGTAGTTATGGGCTGAGAGGTCAGGTTCAGTGTAACCTCGCCTCTTCTACAATGACAAACCTCTGGGCCCTCCGATTGAACTCGGTTAGTGACCTAATGGGCTTTCTTTGTAAATCTTCCCAAAGGGGACTCCCTGGTAAAATACCAGCTCTAACGGCCATTAGGTGGCCACTATCATCTACATTTCAGGCTCGGGCCATTTCTAGGTTAAACCTTGTAAGGTAACTCTTTAGTGACTCATCTTGCTGTTGTCGGACATTGGTTAAGGCCGAAGCTTCAGGCTTGACGCCAACCATAGCCTTGAATTGCTTTTTAAATTCTCTTGCTAATTGATCCCATGACAAGATCGAGTGTCTTCAAAGCTTTTCAAACCAGTTTTTTGCTGGTCCCGTAAGAGTTGCTAGAAACAGCATACACCTGAGTTCGTAGCCAACATTGCTGGCTCACATGATGGTATTAAATGTGCTCAGATGACTGTACGGGTCTGAGTTCCCATCAAATGGTTCTACGTGAGGTATTCTGAATCCTTGGGGAAATGGAGTGCTAGAAATATGTGGGGCAAAAGGCTCGAGTTCCTCATCGGACTCTTCAGCGTTATCCCTGCTCCTCTCATCTTGCAGGAGCTTGAATGCTCTTTCCAACTGATCAATCCTTTCCTGAACTAGATCCACTAGGGGCCGAGCCTGAACTTGATGGGGCTGATTTTCGTTAATAAGAGTTCCAGCTCCTGGTCTTGGTATGGGGTTATGTGCCGACTGCTTACGACCATTCAGATGGTCTCGTAGATCAGGGTTCGGGGGATCAACTCATTCCCAATTATGGTTTAGGTGATCCCGCAAATCAGGATGATTCCCCCAATTTCCTGTATGTCTAGGCTCAATATTATAAATGCTTACGAACCGAGTGTAGTCCGAGCTCCTGCTTGCATAGCTTGCAGCCCTTTCTGGTTGTGATGCTCGATAATTACGACGCGGGTCCCCTGTCGGTCTCCATCACCCAGCAGATTGTGATCTTGAAATTTGGCTTCCTGAAGGTTGAGGAGCTATGCGCTTTCATATAGCCTCCCTTTCATTTCCTTGTCCAAGTCTGGCCATTCGGTTTCCATCCTGACTGCCATTGCGAGACAGTCTTCATGGTGCAGGTCGGGGGACCTCTTGTACTGGTGAAGGGTGCCTTATGGGCTATGACGGATGTCTCCCATTTTGGGCCTGGATGGCCCAGAGTTTTCCCGGACAGGCTCCGGGTTGTTTCTTGCAGCTTCAGGATTCGGGTTCCGAGCCACTGGAGGGGCCCGGTTATTACCCGTTCCTATTGGTAACTCTGCAGTTGGGTTGGCAGTGGCCTCAATTTGGGTACTTCTCCGGGGTCTCGGCTGATTCGGCTGTGGCGCTTGTTCCGCCCTCCTGGCGATCGTGCTCCCATGGGGACGTCCTCTAGGCCTTCGGGGAGGTGCCTGGACTTCCACAACCTACCTAGCTAATTCCTCATTGTGTTTTGTCTCCTCTGCCAACTGCTTTCGCAGTTGGCGATTTTCGAGTTCCACAATAGGAACATACCTTTCAAGATTGTAGTATAGATCTTCATCAAGCCAGGGAGCTGGGGGCCCTTGAGAATCGGATGAATCACTTTTTTCTTTAGGGCCTGGGTCAGCCATAGGCTGCTTTCCAGGTCATCACGGATAGTCTTCAGTACAAGGAGTTTGCTCCTTTGGTATTCAGGGAAATGGTCGCCCACCAGTGCTGGGATTGTTTGCGGCGGTCATTGATTAATCGGGAGGTTTTCTGATTAAACAGGATAATGTCTTGTTTAATGGCTCTCAATGAAAGCACCAAACTGTTGACGTCATTTTTCGTCAACTTAGAAATGAAGAGCACTAAACACAAAATCAGAAAAATAAAGAGGAAATACGCAATTTTTTATCTGGTTCAGCAGTTAATCTGTCTAGTCCACGAGTCGATGTTATTCAACTATGGAATTTTCTCAAAACTCTTGTTAAGGGAGCAATTTGGCAGAGTATTCCCAGTGCCAATTTCAGTGTGTTTACAAATGAATTTCTCCAATCTATTTATAGATTGGTTTACAGATTATCTCCCCTCACATTTCGAGGAGTTATGATTCAAATCTCAAAAATAAATACAATTAAATGCATATAAATATATAATACGAGTATAAATCCCATGGTATTCGGGATTCATTAACATATTACAACAAATCCCTTAGATATAAGGATTTTTAAACAGAGCTTTGTCCGCACTTGGCCATCGACCTCACATGTTCGATTTACATATCTTCGAGATTAGCAAATCATCACGAGCTTGCTAGCTTGGCTTCCCTCGGTCTCATTAAGTATCTTTATCGAGGTCGTCCCCTTCGAGCTTTCAATATTCAGGCTTGAACCTTTGAGATCATGTGGTTCCGAGCTTATCACTCACGACGTTGTCGTTTTAATATTGAATGAGACTGTCAAACTCGATTCTCATTAATGCTGGTCTCATAACTAATTTTCATATTTTGAGCTTACATTTTACGAGCATGACTTTCGAGATCAAAATTTCTATTCTCGAAATTTGGGTGTAACAAAAATTAAATGACAGATATTTGCAATACTATTATGGGCAATTGGAACTAGATTTAGTAAGGTTTCATATTATAATATTAAATGACTTCATGTATTGATTAATGTCTTGAAATCTATTTTTTGAGTTGTAACTAATAATGTCGTAATATTATTTCTGGGTAACTGAAAATGATATATATATATGTATGTATATATGTTTTTGAAGTATGAAGTTGTGAGCATTTATATATATATGTATATATATATATATTTTCATATATTATATACTCTTTTATATCTGTTAATTCTTTTGTATTCTGTTGGAATTTAAAAGAAGCTAAAACATCATTGGTTGTTGAAGCTCCACTTCTTCTTGATAATGAATAGAATATAAGGTGCTTCCTCTCATGATTTACTAGTTCTAAAGATGTTGAGTTAATGCATGGTTTTATTAACTGGGTTGTGGTCGATATTAACCTATTAGTATTACATTAGTCTATGGACAGAAGTACATGAATTATCATGTCACAGTGTTGAAATCAATTGATTATACTAGGTGTTATTTAATGTCTCTTTCTTTTGGTTTAGTTGGTACTGGAGAAGAGTAGTAAAAAGATCGATTTGTGTTTATTTATAGATTTTAGATTTGTATTATATGACTTTCACTTCTTTTTTATTGATATATTTGTTGTATTTTATTGTATGCAGGGCCGACTCTGGGCATAGGCGGGCTAAGCCTGTGTCTAGGGCCCACCTCTACTCAGGGCCCATTTTATTTAAAATTAGTTTAATTTTATATTATTAAATATTAGTTTAATTTTATTTAAAATTACATAAAAAAATTACATATACAAAAGGGTCCATTTTTTTCAAATTTATTAAAACCGTCTTAGGCCCACTTTTTTTCAGGGCCGGCCCTGACTATATGTACCATGTGTGGGAGATTCTTAAAATTATGGCGAAGCTCGATACATTTATGACTATTGAGTGCGCAAGTTTTTTGAACTTCACAGTTTTATAACGACTTGGACCACTAAATTCATCTCTTTATTGTTGATGATGAGGAATTGTTGCATATTATAGAAAAGTAAGCTTAAAAGTTTATAAGATTTTTTATTTTTATTTATTTTAAAATGATACGAAATTCATTCATTTCCGCAACTTTTGATTGCCAATTTTCAATATCAACCTTCTAATTGTATTTTGTAAAGCTGAATGGATCGAGTAATAAACATTTTAGTCTTTTTGTGGTCCTCCTATATTTGTTTTGTGAGGTGTAATTTCTTCCATACTATATTAAATTATTATCTAAACTAGTTCTATTATATGTGTTATGAATACAAAGTTGATGAGAATCTATAAAGCTAATGAAACGTGACCTCTGTGACTAAAATTAAATTCGTTGTTGGCTTTATATATGTAATCGTTATTATAAGCAGTAGTCCATTATGATTCGAGTTTTTGTTTTGTTTTAAATTTGAGCAGATTTTTTTTTTTTTTTGGTTTGCAATGTACTCATTTTGAAACTTTATGTGATGGTTTAAACTAAGTTTGTGTCATTTGATAGAGAAACTTCTAGTAATTATTGACAATAAACTTTGTGTCATTTTGTAAACTTGTCATTGCAGATGAGATATAATCAAATTAATTACGCTCAAATTTATGGGATGTTCAGATTCTTCTTTCGTGAATTGCTAAAATTTGTCTAGTGTATCTTTTAAGAGTGAAGGAAGTCTCACTCTTAAAGTTACGAAACTTAGGCTTGGGATTCAAGCAACAAGACTGTAAGGCATATTCGTGTCAAAGGTGGAAGTTATATATCGGTTGTTATGATTATTTTACATTCATTTATATTTTTAGTTGTTGTTTTTGGATAATAAATTGTGTAAATATGAGTACAATTTGTATATGTGAGTTTGATTTTGGATAATTAATAAATATGTATTTTTAGAGTTATTGAATGAATTTTTGGATCGAAATTTATATTATTGCTGGAATCTCTTATCTTTTGGTATTCTCATGGATGATTCAATATTTATGTAAGTTTTAAAATATATATAACATGAGTGACAATAATTTTAAGCAATTTTTTTTGTTATTTTTGATATATTTTTTAGCGTCGTTGTAGAGAGCAACATTGACAGTTTTTTACTGTCAGCGCAATTAGCAATTGTGACAGTTTTTAATTGTCGGCGTACCAACTCTTATGCCGGCAAATACGATAGTTAGTCGACTGTCGTCGTTGCTCAATAGCGACAATTAAAAACTGTCAGGAAAGCCCAGTTTTGTAGTAGTGGATAACCCATACTACAACAAAAAACACTTTTAGGGGCTACGCATGTCGCCCCTAATAACCATAAAATTCGCCCCTCATGTGACGCCCCTAATAAAATGCGCATAATTGTGTACATTAAGGATTACTAATGGGTCGTCCCTAAAAGTTGAGATATCACTTCAAATTTTTTCACATGTAGCATAGCTTTTGGTCGATGTGTTGTCCCTGATATGTCACCAATCGCCCCTGATACTTGATTATAAGGGACGACCCTAATACTATTTTATTTATAGAAAAATATTAAAATTATTTTAATAATTAATTAAATTTTAAATTATTAATTAAAATTTAAATCATTGAAGCAGATATATTCAAAATAAAAATATTATATTAAATATTCAAATTAGTTCATTAAGATAACAAATATCCATATTGTTAATATAATGTAATAATAACTAACAATAATATAAACCTAGTCTTCTAAATCAGTTGTCTCGTCCTCGATATTGTCTTCTTGTTGCGGTTGTGGTTGTTGCGGCGACGGCATCAGCCAAGGATATTGAGGAGGTAATGTGGATGATCCTACTCCATACATGTAGGGATACAACAGCTATGACGAACATAGAATCGACCACAAATAAAGCGATGGTGTTGCTCGTACATGTATGGAGGTGCCCTAGATTGAGACGGTGCTACCCCTTACATGGAAGGATAGGCTGGAGCTGGAGGTTGAGAAGACGGAGCTCCAGAAATATTGTCGCTATCAGGAATAGCGACAACTAAATGTTTGGTGGACGAAAATGAAGGTCGAAGAAATTGAGACAAGAAATTAACTTGTTCAGTAAAATTATTTATCTTATTCTCCAAATTTTCTATCTGTTTTGATGAATGTTGAGGAGGAGCTTGAGACTCGCTGAAGTGAGAGCGCTGGGTAGATGATGACCCCAACCCTTTCAATTTGCAGTCCACTCCTCGCTCGTGTCCACGCCTTTGGCCCGGTACTTTTTGTAGCTCCTCCACCCGATCAGTTGTTGTCTAACCATCATCATTGGAAGCGATACCTGATGTTTGCTGAGTTTGTAACTCAAAATCAGCCTTCAGTTTTTCTTGTTTTCAGAAAACATTAGAGACACTAACAATAAATATAACTCTATTAATATTAAAAAAACATAATTCAAACTTACATAATCTTGGTGAGCATTGTCGTTCACATAATCATCGTCGTTCATATTATAATTATTATTATTTAATTATTTTATTCCAAACTTCAACCTACCATATTCCGACCTAGTGGATCCCTTGGAGATAGTAAGCAGACATCAACTACTCCCCAGTCATTTAAGATATTTGAAGAAACATCTTGAAAGAAATGAGGAATACTAGATGAATGCATTGACTCAGATTACTATCCCCAAGGCATCCACTAAAAGTATGTCTATGACTTTTTGTTATTATAAATAATAACAATTACCACTATGTGATAACAACCATCGTATTCTATATATGTTGTTTTATAAGATCTTACTTTATAATGTTTACGGTTAAATTTTCTTTAAAAATTTCAACCACATTTATTAAGAATGTTATTATAGTTACGATTACTATTAATTTTAATTTTAATTATTGTTTAATAAAATATAATTGAAATTAATTGTAGGTAATTATTTCCATTCTTAGTTTTCAAATTTGTCAAGATTTTTCATAATTAGTTATATTTTTAATTATCGAACCTACTTTTTCTTCTTTCAAATTAATATTAAATTTATGAATAATCTTTTTTTTAAATTATTTTAAGAAATTTATTTATTATTTGTTAAGTTTATAATTACTTTGTTATATTACTAGGAATATTGTAAAAAAAATTAATTATCAAACTTACTTTTTCATCTTACAAATGAATATTAAATTATCAAATATTATTTTTAAAAATTTTAATATAGGAATGATTTATTTTTAAATTATTAAATTTGTTAATCTTAAATTAAATTATTTATCTAATTTTTTAATTTATATTTAAATTATTTATATAATTTATTTATTTTTAAATTATTTATCTATTTTTTAAAATTTATTTTAAAATTATTTATCTAATTTTTTAATTTATTTTTAAATTATCAAATTTGTTAATATTAAATTAAATTATTTATCTATTTTTTATAATTTATTTTGTTAATTCAAATTACTCAAAGTTTAATGTATTACCTAATCATTTGTTTATTCTCCTAACTCTATCAAAATTTCGGCAGCATAACGACTATATTCTAAACTATCACAAAAATTTAAAAGCCTGCAAATGACATTCAGAAAATTCCTAGAACATTGACAATATATTATCCATTTTTCTACGCATATTCATGATATCTTTTTCTACAAATATATTAATAAAACTAAACACATATTATTTTCTACACACATTCACAATAAAATTTTCTAAACACATATAAGTAAACATTCACGATTTATTTTTTCTAAATAAATAATAATAGCACTAATATTACCTAAACACGTATTAACATTAATAATTCTAATATTACCTAAACACATATTAACACTAATAATTCTAATATTTCAAATACAAATATATTTTTATTAATTAAATTAAACTAATTAAAAAATTAAAAAAAAACCTTTTGCTGCCTTTCATCTTCAGTTTTCATTATCTCCTTCAATCTCTACGCACAAACACAATATAATAATTAATAAAATATAAATATATAATACAACTAAATAAAAAAAATTAATATATATTGTACGCCCTGAGTATCAGCACGTACCTTGTTGAGGCAACTCGGGAGAAGAGAACTAATAAAGAGCCCTAACCGAGGTGCCACGTGTTCACCGTTCATCCGGAGAAATTTGGTACGATCCCCTAAACAAGTAGCTCGAGTTGGCGGTTCATTTAGCTGTTTATCACTTGGAACCATTGTCAGCATGGCATCAAAAGACACAATCTAGCACTACATTAAGTCCGTGGTACATCAGAGGCCTGACATATCCCAGGATCTTTATAAAGTCAACCACGCAATATAAACGTGCGTATAACAGACATCACGTGTCTGTTTCACTCCCGAATTCCCGGATACGGGTGTGTGATCAGACATCCCACACCTGATCTAGGCCATGCGACCCATTATCCATTTTTACCTACTGATTAGACCACACTTCAGTGTAAGGTTTAGATATTAATCATCAATGTCACAGAGATGACGTGCAGGATAAAGAGATCATGGGATGAACCCAATGCCTACTCAGAGATCATTCTCCTATCAATGCCAAGACCCTGGGTAGTGCAAAGGGTTGGATTCTTCTTGCAAAGCAAATACTCTGTAAAAATAGCAAGAAAAGAGAAACAGTAATAATATTGACTCGTAGACTAGAGGGATTTTAACCTCCAAACCACGTAAAAAGGAGTGATCACTTTACTTCTCTTGATAATTCATTGCCAACATCCTTGAGTATTATCATTTTCTTATTACGGTTTACCATTAAGCCCTAATCCATCCTAGTTATTCATACAATTCATTATTGGCGAAAAACCGCGTTAACAGTTTGGTGCTTTCATTGAGAGGATTTAGATTAGTGCTATCGCAAAAACTTGATCATGACGGTCACTCGTTCGAGGCATGGTAACGAGGAGGGTCAACATGGTGGGCAGAAGGCTCACCATACCACCGTATCCGACGAACAAAACCCGGAGATCCAGCAACGACCGGGGAAATAGCCGATGGGCCATGACGATACTGGGAGTTCAGCGCCCCTACCTCCAAATCCGAACCCAGGTTACCTGACGGCAGTGGAAATGGAGAACATGCAGTTGAGGAGTCATCTAGCCAAGGAAAATAAGCAAATCGAGGAAGTCTTGGCTCGGCTACCCCCTCTTACAACCAACGTTAACGTTGGAAAGAGACAAAGCAGGACTCACAAGTCCTGCCAGGATAGTCGGCCCAGGCCCAGTCGATCGGTTAGAACCTCAACCCCGAGTTCTGCGCCCATGTCGCGCCATCACCAGGAAACTATGTTTGATGATTTTTCTAGGGCCCCTCAGCGAGTCAGCCGGTCAGTCAGAACTTCGACTCCAAGTTCAGATCCACCATCGGACGCACCTAGGAGAGCACGTGGCAACTCGCGGAGGAGGTCCGAGGTCCTCACGCCGACAACCTGCTTCGGCCAGCCCTCCCATGAGGCGGTTAGATCGCCCGACGCAGAGAGCTGGAGGCGGTGGGATAGAGCGACCGTGAGCTAGTTTGGTCCAGCCAGACGGGACTAGAATTGCTTCACTAGTTAGGCACCCACCTTCGCCGATAAGATATCCATCTCTTCCTCATCCCGCTCGAGATATTCCTACATACGGGAACTGCAGGAGGAATCCTCCTCCCGCCGTTGCTGCTAATCATCAGCGAGCGCATGGAAATGTCCCAGATCCTCTTCCTCGACAGCAGGCTCTGAGCTTTTCTCATGGGAGCTATTGGACCGAAAGCCGTCAAAGTGGCAAATCTGGTGGAGACCTATGAAATCATCTAAGTTCGGCACAAAGCCCTCGAGCCGCCTCGCGGACTGACCTTCGAGATTGCCTCAACTCATAGAGGGGAGAGCCGGCCAGAAACGAATGTCGTGCTTGCAGAGAGGATGGTCCTTCTGCAATACGTGACAACGGGAATGTCCCACCAAACCAAGGTCAAGCTTGGAGGGACAATAACCCACCTAATGCGTACAATGGGACGGGAGCTGTTGAACAGCCCCAGAACAACCCAGGGATCAAAGACCAAACCCTCGAAAGGTTAGCTCAGATTGAGGAGCTAATGAAGAGGCTCCTGTCAAAGAAGGGAAAAGACAAATATGACTCGGGGGGCGAGCTTGAGCTTTTTCCCCCAACATCGTAGCAACGACATACCCGCCGGGTTTCAGGATGCCCCATATATCCAAATTCGACGGAGATGGAGATCCGTCGGATCATTTGGGGTTGTTCAATACCCTAATGAAGGCCCATAATATCGGCCCCGAGCTGAGATTCTTGATATTCCCTTCGATTCTGATTGGGCCAGCTAGGCAGTGGTTCAAGCAATGTAAGAAATAGTCGATCAGCTCGTGGAAGAATTTCTTTGCCGATTTCAAGAGGGCATTCCGAGCCTCTCAAGCAGTTCGTGTCAAAGCGGATACCCTGGCGAACGTGAAGCAACAGCCCGAGGAACCCTAAAAGCTTATCTGAGCAGGTTCACAAACATTGTGGCCCGAGCTAGGGACGTGGACGAAAGTTCCAGACTCATGGCTATCGGAACTGGAATCCTTGTTGGGGGAGAGCTGTGGAAGGAAATCCAGAGGAAAGGTGTCAACACTGTGGATGAATTCTTGAACAAGGCCCAGAAATGGATAAAGTTGGAAGAAGCAGGAGCATCGGTTGCGGGAACCAGCCAAATCCCTGACTAGCCTGTTGGAGCAGAAACGGACGTCGTGAATACGACTGAGACCATTGCCTAGAATAACAAAGGGGGTGGAAGCAAGAGAAAGGGGAACGGCGAGGGCGGCCAGCACAGTCCAAAGAAGAACAAGCCCGTGGAAAAGTTCAAACTGGTGCACGCGGTTTATACCGACCTCGCAAACACTATGGAGCACATTTTCCTAGCAAACTTTGCCCGCCTTCGCTAGAAAAAGCCAGAGCCCTTGAAAAATCAGAAGGCTAAGAGAAACCCTTCCAAATTCTGTCGATTCCACAACGACATCGGTCACAACACTGATGATTGCAGGCATCTGAAGGATGAGATCGAGACACTCATCCGGGCAAGAACCTTGGCTCAGTATGCTCGGAATCGGGTCAATCCTAATCAACCTACCAGGCAAAATGTTCAATCAGCTCCAAAAGTCCCAACAAATCCGACCGGAGCCCAGGCGGGTCAGGACCTCCCTTCTCCAATAATAAGAGGAGAGACAAACACCATTTTTGGAGGCCCCCATCTGGCAGGCTCGAGCAGAGGTGCTCAGAAAAGACACATCAACGAATTGAAGTCTCATAACGGAATTGAATTTTTCCCAGAACAACCCATACCCAAACAACAACGATTGAAGAGACAGCCAATCAGTTTCACCGAAGAAGATGCTAGTCATGTTCAGTTCCCCCATAACGATCCTCTAGTTATAACCGCCTAGCTCGCCAATCGGAGAGTCAGGAGGACACTAGTTGACAATGGGAGTTCGGTGAACTTGTTGTATCAGTCCACACTAGAAAAAATGGGGTTGTCAGTGATCGAACTGAAGGCCACTTCCATCATGCTGTATGGGTTCTCTGCCGAAGGGTCGGCAACGATCAGTACGATTGGGTTAGTAATAACCTTGGGAGAGGGACCCCGAACTGTATCCAAGCTCCTTGATTTTTTGGTCATCGACTGTCCCACAGCATACAATGAAATTTTGGGTCGGCCTACGTTGATGGCATTTCAAGCCATAACTTCAATCCGCCACCTCGCAGTCAAATTCCCCTCCTCTACGGGGATATGTATGGTCAGCGGTGATCAACTCGCTGCCAGGGAATGCTATAGCATTTCCATGAAGGGAAAGTAACAACTTGGGCAGCAGACAATGGCCATTCAGGGCGGAAGCGAGGAACCCCAGGAAGTGAGAGCTAGCCCTGGGATAAAGGAATCTCGGCCAGCCAACGACGTAGATACCACCCTGAGTGACGATATCAACCCTAGGTTTGGCGAAGATAGGGCTGAGCTCCAGGCTATCGAAGAACTCGAAGAGATAAATATCGATCCTAAAGACCCCTCGAGGGTGGTTAGGCTCGGGAAAAACCTTGGTGATGAGAGAAAGGCGGAGCTGATGAAATTCCTGCAAGGAAATCTAGATGTTTTCGCCTGGTCTCATGAAGACATGGTGGGGATCAGCCCGAGCATCATCATGCATACCCTCAACTTGGACAAGAGCATGCCTGCGAAGTCGCAGAAACAAAGGCATCTGGGCACGACCCGAGCTACGACCCTGGAAGAGGAAGTGGCTTGACTTTTAAAGTGCGGTTTTATCCGCGAGGCAAAATACCTGATCTGGGTCGCCAATCCTGTTTTGGTCCCAAAACCTAACGGAAAATGGCAGACTTGTATCGAATTTTCAGACCTTAATAAAACATGTCCCAAGGATGGCTTCCCCTTACCAAGGATTGACCAGTTGATGGATGCCACAGCAGGACACGAGCTCATGTCCTTCATGGATGTGTACTCTGGTTACAACCAGATCGCAATGAATCCCACGGACCAGGAGCATACCAACTTCATGACCCCAACCAATGTTTATTGTTACAAAGTCATGCCCTTCAGGCTGAAGAACGCTGGAGCTACATATCAGAGATTGGTCAACAGAATCTTCGTTATCAGATCGGGAAAAACATGGAAGTGTACGTTGACGACATGTTGGTCAAATAAAAAATTGTCAATGACCCTATTCCCGATCTAAGGGAATGTTTTGAGATCCTAAGGAAGTACGGTATGAGTTTGAATCCCCTAAAATGTACCTTCAGGGTGGCGCCAGGAAAATTTCTGGGTTTTATAGTCAACACCAGAGGAATAGAGGTGAACCTAGAAAAAATCAGATTGCTACTCAAAATGCCATCTCCCCGGTCGTGAAAAGACGTCCAGAGTATGACAGGAAGGGTGGCAGCCTTTAATCGGTTCATTTCCAAATCTACCGACAAGTGTTTTCCATTCTATAACCTGCTCCAGCGGAATAAAAATTTTGAGTGGACCAAAGAGCGTGAGTGGGCCTTCCTCGACCTAAAAGCACATTTAGCCAAGCCGCCCGTTATGTCCAAGCCAAAGGCAGGAGAGCCTCTTTTTCTTTACTTAGCTGTTACAGAAGATGCGGCTAGCACCGTGCTGGTCCGGGAAGAGGATTGGGCTCAAAAGCTCATCTATTACATTAGCAAAAGGCTCCTCAGAGTTGAATCTCGATATCTGTTGATGGAAAAAATGGCCTTCTGCCTTATCACGGCCTCCAGAAAGCTTAGGCCGTATTTCCAGTCCCATTCAATCCAAGTCATAATCGATCAACCTTTAAGGAAAGTACTACAGAAACCTGAGGCATCGGGACATCTTTTGAAATGGGCCATCGAGCTCAGCTAATTTGAAGTTCTATACGTACCACAGAATGCAATCAAAAGCCAAGCCCTGGCTGGTTTCATGGCTGAATGCACTGGATTCCAAGAGGAACCGGGGGAAGAGCCAGTGCTGGCGTTGTGGAGAATCTTTATGGATTGTTCGTCTAACGAAAACGGGTCCGGAGTTGGAATCTTTTTAATATCCCCAGAGGGACATCATTTCCACTCCGCGTTATGATTCGGATTCGAGGCGTTCAACAATGAGGCCGAGTACAAAGCTCTTTTCGCTGGGCTTAGGGTGGCCAAGGAGCTGAAGGCCAGGGCTATCCATTGCTACAGCGATTCCCAGCTCGTGGTAAACCAAGTATTAGGAGAATATCAAGTGCGGGGAACCAAGATGGCGGCCTACCTGGCCAAGGTAAAGAATGAGTTGTCCGAATTTGAACACAACCAAATCGAGCAGATCCCACTCGAGCAGAACGCCAATGCTGACGCTCTGGCAAAACTCGCCACTTCCAGGGAAGCCGAGACCTTAAGCCTGATACCAGTGGAATTCTTGGAAAGACCAAGCGTGATAGAGGATACAAAGGAGATCGAGATGATTGATGCCAGGCCAACCTGGATGACGCCCATAGTCGAGTACCTTACAACCGGGAAATTACCCGAAGAGCGAAATAACGCAAGGAAGATACTCTATCAAGCTCCGAGGTATACAGTCATAGATAGAACGTTGTATCGGTGTGGCCTGTCCCTGCCTCTTTTGCGATGTGTTCTGCCGGAGAAGGCTAAAACTATTTTGCAGGAGGTGCATGAAGGTTTTTGTGGAGATCACGCTTCAGGGAAAAACCTGACCTTAAAGATATTAAGGTAAGGATATTATTGGCCCACCCTATCAAAGGACTCAATTTCTTACGTCCAAAAGTGTGACAAGTGCCAACGGTTCGCCACGATTGCCCGAGCTCCACCAGTCAAGCTGAAGATGATCTCATCCCCGCGGCCGTTTGCGGTTTGGGGGATTGACTTAGTTGGAGCCCTACCCACGAGAAAAGGAGGAGTTCGCTATGCAGTTGTGGCCATTGACTACTTCATGAAGTGGGCAGAATCAGAGCCCCTGTTAACAATAAGGTCAAAAAGAGTCCTCGATTTTGTGGTTAAGAATATTGTCTGCTGGTTCGGGTTGCCAAGGAAGATCGTGTCGGACAATGGAACCCAGTTCGATAGCGACCTCTTCACTGAATTTTGCGAAAGACACAGCATAATTAAGATTTTTTCCTCAGTGGCCTACCCCCAAGCTAATGGGTAGGACGAGGCTGTGAACAAGACGCTCAAGGCAAGCCTTAAAAGGAGGCTGGGCAAGGCCAAGGAAGTTTGGCCTGAGCAGCTACCACAGGTGCTGTGGACGTACCGGACCTTGCACCAAACTTCGACGGGGCACACCCCTTTTTCCCTGACTTTCGGGAGTGAGGCCGTCCTTCCTGTCGAAACAAAGATAGCCTCGCACAGGGTCCAGGCCTTCTACCAGGAGCAGAATGACAAATTGCTCAGCGCGTCTCTCGACCTGATTGATGAAAAGCGAGAAGATTCACAACTACGGCTCATGCATTACCATCAAAAATCACTCGTTATTTTAATTCAAAGGTTAAGAGACGTGCCTTTGTATTAGGAGACCTGGTACTCCGAAGGGTGTTTTTGGCAGGCAAGGACCCCAAAGATGGCGCCTTAGGCCCAAGCTGGGAAGGGCCCTATCAGATCATCGAAATCATACAGGAAGGAACTTTCAAATTGGCCCAACTTAATGGAGAAATGGTGCCGCGGACCTGGATTGCTGCCCATTTGAGAAAGTATTATCAATGATCAAATCGCTCATGTATGTAAGGCTGACATATAAAAGCCAATTTACTATAAAAGAAATGGTTTATGGTTTCATTTCTGTCTATGTACCATTTTGTTTGTATGGCTAGTTCAAAGTAACCAAGCAAGTCCACTTTCTAATTACTTGGGGGCAGATCACCCGACCAGGTTCCAAAACTTAGAAGTTTGTTAAATTGATTAACCAGTGTTTTTTCTAAAAAACACGAGGTATCGATAAAACTAACGCGAACTAAGTTTTTAAAATTGAGTATCCTGGACATGACCAGGTTCCAAAACTTAGAAGTTGGTTAAATTGATTAACCAATGTTTTTTCTAAAAAACACGAGATATCGATAAAACTAACGCGAACTAAGTTTTTAAAATTGAGTATCCTGGACACGACCAGGTTCCAAAACTTAGAAGTTGGTTAAATTGATTAACCAGTGTTTTTTTTTTCTGAAAAACACGAGGTATCGTTAAAACTAACGCGAACTAAGTTTTTAAAAATTAAGTATCCTGGACACGACCATGTTCCACGACTTGGAAGTGGGTTAAATTGATTAACCAATGTTTTTTCTAAGAAAAACACGAGGTGTCGATAAAACTAACACGAACTAAGTTTCTACCAAACACATCATAAAATATGAGAAAAATATTGAAGAACAAGTAAAATTTGAAATAACTAAAATTAATATATATAAATTGTCTCGAGGAGAATAACCCCGTGCTCAGTATTTACAAATAAAAGTGAAAATACAAAAAATCCTAGGCTCCCCCAGGCCGCTCTGAGGACGTCACCTCCTCAATCTCCTCCTCGCCCACATCAGAAGTCTCCCCGATCTCAGTCGTCGCCAGCAGCTCATGTTGTTGCCGAACTTTGAACTTCTCGAGGTAGTGCCCCCATGCGTCGGAGGCCATGAAGGAGAAGTTGCCGTCCTGATTGAAGGCCCAGCAGTGGTACAACATACTCTCCATGGAGGATGTCGATGCCTTCTTCTCCTCCAGAATGGCCGCCTCGACCTCCAGCGGTTTTGCCTTGGCCCCCTCAAGCGTGGCTTGAAGGGCTACTGAGGTCGTCTTCGCTGCCTGCTAGCCTTCTCGGGCAGTGGTTAAAGCGGCCTCCGCCGCCTGTTCACGCTCATGGGTTGCGGCCAAAGCGACCTTGGCGCTCTATTCGCTCTGATAAGAGGCAGCGAGAGCAGCTTGGGCCGTAGTCAGCTCGGCCTTGAGTTCTTCGTTCCTGGCCCTGGCCCGAGATATGCTGCGGTGTTGAGCCAAGACCGCCTACAAAAAGCAAAGAAACAGTTAGGCACATACCAGAAAAATAAAATACATATAATAAAAGCAAGGCCAGGAAAAATGCTTACTGTGAGGTTCATCCCCAAGGAAGACTCCATGACATTCTCCGCGCTCCTCTGCTCAATCGCCCTCAGGTCGTGGGGCTTGGCCTTGTAAAAATGCTCCACCGAGTAGTTCGTCGTCGCGTAGACGGTCCCCCGAATAGTGTCTGGAATCAGCTCTAGATCCTGGGGGTTGACGGGGATGCGAACAGTGGCGACAGGGACCACTGGAGCTTGAGGACCAACTGGTGCTACCGGTTCCCAAGCAGGAGGTGGAGGAAGGTGAGGAAGGGGCGCAGTCGGACCTTTTTTCCCCGGGGCTGCAGCGGGCGGAGCTCTTGAGCCTGAGCCTTTCCCCTTGGAATTAGGAGGCAGTCGCAGCCGAGGGCGGCATTTTCTTTGAAGTAGACCGAAGTCTCTTGACAAGGGGGCCCTCGCTAGACCTCCCTTCTTGGAACATCAAGCGGATGTTAGGTTCTCCTCTCTGTTCCATCTCCTCGCCTGAAAAAAGAATGGGAAATGTGTTAAGAATGCATGTACGTTCTTCAACAAAAAAAAAATATAATAATAATATTAATAATAAATACATACGAAGTAGAGCAAGAGTCTATTTCCACGACCTCCGGCCTTGGAGATGCTACAGGGGAAAGAGAGTCTAAACCAACCACATCTCGGATTAGGGGAGGTTTCAGATCAGGCTCTACCTCGGGACTGGATTCCCCCACGTATTGCCTAAGTCCAGGAGCGACTATACCCTCGAGAAGGGAGGGCCACGACCTAAGGTTGGTCCCATACTCCTCAAAAAAGGTCGACCTAAAAGAAAAAGTGTTGTCCACTACCACAGTACCCCTAGGATGACCCAGGTCATGACACATCACTAATTGATCTACACATTGGAGCAAGGTTATGTCTCGGTCTGGGTCATTTTGGTGGCAGTGCACGAGCTGGTTTGGGTTAAACCTAACTAGCCTAAGGTCTACGGCTGCCTTATCTAGGTCCCAAAAGAGTTATGGGTTACCTTGGCCAGAGGGGCTGGCTGCTGCCCCTGATTGAGCTCGGTCCAAATCGGGGTCCCGAGAAGCCTCCAGAGCTTGACTCTTCCACACGAGCAGCACCTCAGCCTCCTCTTCCTACTTGTCACCACCGTCGGCCTCGGCATCGCCCTCGAGAATAGGCACCAACACGTAGGCTACTAGATGATTGGCCTACGTCCTCCTCAGGGCCAGAGTTTGGCTTGCAGAGATTAACTTACACACCAATATCGTGTCATCAAACACGAGCTGGCGGTAGTCCTTTTCACTGGGCGGGAGCCCCGCCAGGGTATCATAATGAACCCCGAGGGTCACGGATCTGGCCGTCCTCACAAAAATGGCTGTATGATGATGCTCTAGTCAATATACACGCGAAAAGACAGAAAGAAAAGGTAATAAAAATTACACGAACTGAAGATAGAAAAAAAGCTTATGAGGACGGTTGAAATAATGGTACTCGCCGTTGAGAAACCCATTCGACATAAAGAATTGATCTTTGAAGTCATTGGGATGGCTGGGAAGTTCGATTACTGCGGATGAGTTCAGGAAGCGGGTCAGGTAGTAGAAGCAGAGGATGTCTGCCGGGGTAGGGACCTCCCACTCGTGCTTCAGAAAAAGATACCTCAGCCCCGCCAGCAGACGATAGGAATTCGGAGGAAGTTGAAATGGTGCCAACTTCACGTAATTGAGAAAGTCGGCAAAGTACTGATCTAGGGGGAGGAAGGCCCCGGCCCTGAGATGCTCATCGCTCCAGGCCGCGAAGTCTTCATCGAGGGGTGCGCAGCTCCTCTCACCCTCCAAGGGAGGTCAGGCATAAGGACGCCGGTCCCAACCTCGATGTTATGGGACAACATTATCTTATTGACACTCCCTTGGGTCGTGATCTTCGAGGCTATCCTCTCCGCTTCAAAGAAAGCATTAGGTCCCACTTTGATCTCCTTCTCCATCGTGGGACTGAACTGGGGGATGGGAGACTCCACCACGACCTTCTTCCCTCTGCTGGATTGTTGGGACGGCGAGCCGGCCGCACTTTTCTTAGACACATTCCTTTTGGGCCCCATCTGATTGCCTAGCGAACAAGAACAATGAAAAAATTAGCAGGCGACCTAAAAGCTATGAAAGGACAAACAGCGCGAGAAGAACAAAGGTTTTTCATGCACGAGCCGAGGTAATCTCAGCCTGCGGTGTGAGGGCACGCGCTGCCATGGCCACGTGCCCAACTTTCCAACAGATCCCTGATATTCAGGGATCCTTGTGTCAGGAGGGTCAGGTTATTACTTGCCTTGGGGGAGAGGTTTTGAGAGAAAAACCACCTAGGACGCGTGACCCCTAAGCTACCCAGTTTTACACCCTAAAAACCTCTCATCTTCCATGTCCCGAATGGGTATTTCCTAAAATTACCCAGAAATATTACCCAGACATTACCTAGTTGTGAACATCACAATCCTAGACATGTTTTGGGTCTACTCAATATGCCTAGAATCAGAACTTATACTCCAAAAATAATTCAGAAACAACCTACTGTTTACAACTATGAGATTTAGGTCTTCATAACAAAGAAAAGGGGAAATCAAAACATACAACGAGTAGGAAACTTACAATGTATTTTCCAAACGAAGGTTGCTGACAGTGTAGAAGTAAGAGTTCTGGAAGATTCCTTAAGGCTGGACTTCTGAAAGGTTCTTGTGGCAAGAATATGGGGATTTATGAGATTATAAGTAGAAGAAGAAGAAGAAGAAGAAGAAGAAGAAGAAGAAGAAGAAGAAGAAGAAGAAGAATGTTGACGCTGTTTTTCGTCAACTTAAAATGTGGATCACGTAAACAGTAAAAACTATTGCAAGAATAACACAGTAAAACAATGAGAGTTTTTTACGTGGTTCAGCAGTTAACTCTGCCTAGTCCACGAGTCTTTTTTATTAGGACTTAGGAAATTTCTGGAAATTCTTTAGGGATGAATTCTCCAAAGATTCTCTCAAGATCACAAAATTTTGGTCCCTTACAAAGGTACATGACCTCTCTATTTATAGAGGAGATCTCAGAATACAATCCCACACATTTCGGGAAGTTATTATGTATATTAATAAATTTAATAACTTTAAAGTTTGGTACTCCTATATACAAGGAAACGTCCCCTGAAGACCAGGGGGTGTATAACCGACTAGTTAATATCCCTTTATTGTAGGGAAGTTACAACAATAAATATCTCTTGAATGCATGGACTGCGTCTCCTCAAGTGACTCACTAAGCTGTTCGAGATCAGCAATCAGCGTCAAGCCAGTCCAAGTCTCTGAGGAAATTACAAGTTGTATTACTACCAGCTCGGAGAGGGTAAATACCATCGAGGCCACCTTATTTTGGGCTCACACCCATGCCAAGCTCGGACCGCCTGATCCGAGGCTTCCTGACAATGGACATACTCTGATGTTCTGTCATTCGAGCTTATAAGGACTTCGAGGCTGCCTATCTTTGAGGTTGCCACCTGCTTTGAGGATTTGGCGTCTAGATTACGAACATTTATTTTAGCTATCGCGAGCTCACACTTGATGAGTCCAGCTTTCGAGGTCACAACCTCAAGTCTCGAGATCTAGGTGTAACATTTTGCCCCCTCAAAAGTATTAGTTCGAATCCTATGAGAAGGAAACTTTTGAAAAACTTTCCTCGGGAACCGCACCGTCACACATACTCGAGTATGGATACGCGTCAGTTGGGTATTTCTCACTCAATGTACTTAAGTACCTTGGAAACCTGCCCACGATCGTTCGCCTGCCACCTTTACAGTACCATCATGTCACTTATTCCTGGCCGTCGGATTTGATACGGAATCTGGCCAATGGCCCAGATTAATCCAACTTTACAATCTCTGAGGGTCTATAAATATATCACCCTTTGCCTTCTCTATTTTTTCTTCATCTTCAATATCCCAGAGAGAAAACAAAATAGTTCTTCGTCTGGTTCTTGCATGTTCTCCAAGCCGAGAAGACAAAACCACGCTGGCATTTTTGACTCTGTGAGATCACACTTGCAGCCGCTTATACAATCGTCCATTTCTCTGTTTCAACCGATTGCATTGTGTAAGTTTTCTGTTCATGGCTTCTTTGCATTATTTTTTCCATGTGTGTTTATACTTCTGTTGAACCTTGGGCATGTTGGTCCATTCATTAGTTTAATGCACTAGGACACGTCGGCTGATAGATATTACATTTAGGTTCCAACATTATCGGTTCAAAACCCAGTTTATGCTTACAAAGGCCCAAATATGGTTCTTTTTCTGAGTTTTTTAAATTTTGGAGGACCTATCTTGCACACCAAGATATCGGGTACAAAATCTGGGTTTTAAAGAATGCACGATTTTCAAAAATACCACTTTTGAATAACCGCCACATTTTTTCCCTGATACTTTGGGATTTTAAAAAATTAAATCCACTTTCCTCGTTTTTTCATGAAATACATGTCATGACACTAATCGGGTCCCCATGATCGAGCTCATTTCGTATCCAATCATTTCCGACCCTGAACCACCGAGATCGTTATTCTTGATTCCTTGCATGCATGGCCCTCACCATTTTTTCTTTCTTGCTAGATGTCACAGAATCTGGAAAGACGGTGGGGGTCGTTGCTTGCCATCCCGTATTCGCCAAAAACTCTGAGCCCGGAGTCGTTGTTTACCTAGAACCAGCGCCTGATTCGCGAACACGAGCTGAGGCGTGAACAAGAGGACACTTGAGATCACTTCCGACATCAGATATATGAGATTGAAGAAGGGAAAAGGAAAAGACTAAGGGTCACCCTTCATCTAGATTCTGACACCGATCCTAGACCGATTCCCCTCGACCCTAAGCTTAAGGTGACAGTTGCATACAAGTCGGGAGATCTTCGATTCTCACTGATGGGGGAACCCTCCACTTCGTAGCCGAGGAGGGAATTCTTCGAGGCCGAACACTACTGGAACTCGGTCACGTCGCTGGGACAGATATCTGATATTCTGGCCCTACACGGCTTAGGGCTGTCGGGCTCGCTTAGGTGCCGAGCTCCGACTGCCCATGAGCGAAGCTGTCGTGCTCTGGGGGATGGAAACCCTGAAAGCAGGCTGAGGTATGCGGTTTGGAGCCAAGAGCACATGAAGGCAGGAGTTGTCCTTCCCTTGAAGTCCTTCTTTAAAGGCTTCTCGGACTATGTTGGGCTGGCTCCCTTCCAACTCAATACCAACTCTTATAGGGTTCTGTCTGCCCTAAGGTCGCTTTACCACGAGCTGAAGTGGGAATGGCCTTCGCCTGTAGAGATCTTATATCTCTTTTGTTTGAAAAGTAATCCCTCCTGAGCTTGAGGAGGAGATGGCTTCTACTATCTCTGGAGCTATACCAAGGAGAAAAAGTTGTTCGAGGATCTTCCCAATCATCCTCCTAACTTCAAGAAGGCCTTCTTCTGGAAAAATGGCCTAGCCCTGTCTCGATACTACTCATTCAGACAGATTTGTAAGTATCTCAACCTCCTTCTTTTCTGTGCTCAAACTTTGTTCTTAGGCCTGTACTTAGTTGAATTGCGTTTGATTTTCCAGCCAACTATCATCGCCCTACTCCCACTGATGAGATGAAGGAGCATAGAGAGACTCTGCTCCGACTCCTTTACGGTAGGAGATCCCTTTTCTATCTCCTGCATGAAGACAAGCTCCGGGCTTGCGGGCTCTTAGGAGAGGATCAGTCCACATCAGATTGGTCCAATAAAAAATACGACCGTTGGGAGCTCGTGCCTCTGCCAACGGGCAACCTCCCCCCAAGGAGAGAGGCGAGGCCTCCGCCTCCAGTTCGTCAAAGGAGATCGCAATCAGGGAACGAGGCCAATGACGAGGCCTCAAGCTCGGGCTCGGATGAGCAAGGTACAGTCATCCTAAGCTCGAATATGTGGCCCCTCCCTATTAAAGAATAAACACGATACATTAGTATTGTGTGAGGATGATAGGAACCATTTTTACGTATGGTCTTGGGTAGATGAACTGGTTCATAGGTTCGATAGCTGGCTCGGGAAATATGACATCATGTATAGCCTGAACGAGGTATGGAACTGAATAGCTGTCCAATATGGGACCAACGACTATAGGGACCTTTTGAGGATGACGTCCACCTATAGGGAAGGTACTCCCCCCGCCTCTTCTAAAGATGGGGGAATTTCGTGGTCGCCGAGCTCAAGCTTGGGGGAGAGTTCCAGTTAGGTTTCTCTCCACTTGTCTTTTTATCCCTTGTATGTTTGCATGATGTTGAGTTACTTTATTTTTTTGATAACTCATATTGTGGTGTAACTGTGTAGGCAAGATGGACTCCGATCTTAACAATATCCTTGAGAGTGGCGGAGCCAAGAGGAGTAAGCGTCCCAGGGGGTCGCGAAAGACCGAACGTCTCACCATGGTCCTTAAGAGGAGTGAAAAGAAACCTCCTCCACCAGATCCACCTGCCATGAGCTCCGCTGTGGAGCCGTCTCCACAGGTCGAGGCATCCACTATGGTTGAGCCCCAACCTCCCATCCTGGTTCACTCAACGCTCGGTCCACCTACGAAAAAACCCTCAGCTTCCCTATCCCGCAAGCTTTCAGTTTCTACTCATGTTGATGAGTATGTAGTTGACAATGCTGTCGAGCCCCATGGGGCTACGCTGGGCTCGAACATTCTATCTCAGGTGGGTCAGAGCTTTAGCGGCTTTGACGCTCCTCACTGGCAGTTTTTGAACAACGCCCGAGACTGCAACACACTTTACGAGAAGAGTGTCGAGATTACTGCCGCGGTAACTTTTCTTTTCTTGCTACTAGCTGTATTTATAGACAGTCCATATGCTAATGTTGATTTCTTTGTATGCCAGGCTCTTGCTGTCTTTGCTTAGCTCAACTATAAACTGAATAATGAGATCCATTCGCGAAAGTCATATGCTCAGGAGGCGAAGGATCTTCAGCTCAAATTGAGTGATGAGCTAAAGGCAACAATGGCGAAGTTTGAGGCAGGAGCCGAGGAGCTTAAGGCCAAGATATTCGAGCTTGAGAAGCAGAACGCCACGCTCGCAGAGCTTGAGAAGGAGAATGCTCGGCTCAAGCAGGTCAATGTCAAGCTCGAAGAAGATAAGGCCGCCACTTTTGAGATCATTGAGGGTGAAAAGGCTCGTCTTCTTGAAGAGTTTAAGGAGAAAAAGGATCGGGCGGTCGACCTGGCCATGTATAGAATATGGGCCAACAATGTCGACCTCGATACCAGCTTCTAAGGTCATCTTGAGGAGAAACTCATAGACAAATGGCAGGCTCGGCTTGAGGAGGAGGAGGCTGCTCGTGATGGCGCAAAGGGAGCTGGGGAGGATGCTGATGCTGAGAAGGCCAAGGAGATTACTCTTTCTCTTTAGATGATACCTCGGGGCTGCGTCCCTATACTTTTGTAATAATTTATTTTATATGCCCATGGGGCTGGTACAATTTTTCTTTCTTTTTGACTTCCTTTTAATATATATGCTTTACATTTCTCGGTTTGAAATATTTTGCACATTTTATATTAACGAGTCATATATGCTTGTTTAATCACACAAACATAGTTTGGATTTAAGCTCGAGGTTCAATGCTTTTATGCACAGTTTGCTCGAATTATTCGCTTCCGATCTCGTTATTTGCCAAGGTCGGATATTACTTTAACCATGCACCTGAAAGTACTTGTATGGTATGTAATGTAGATGGTTTAGTTATATCTTACTTTTTAGTTACTTTTTCTTGTCCTCGATTTGCTCTCCGAGGTTATGAGGTCGAAACTAGTATTTTGCAAGATACTCCAGCTTCAATCTCGGCTTATCCGAAGCGGGCTATGCTCCAACTTACTGTCGATTAGTTTTAGCTGGTTTGTTCAAAACCTACTAAGGTCGTGTTAGGTTTGTAGTCCATACATTTTAATCTTTTCGCTAGCTTGGTTATATCCAGACTGTCTTAGCTCGCGTATTTGGTTACGTCCAAACACTTGTATGTATTTCGTATATGTTATTATATTTTTCAAGCTCATGGTATATATACCACTAATGCCCCATTAATATCCTATGAGTGTGACCATAGGTTATTAAATTAAGAGAGATTGCCAAAAAAAATAGCATATTAAATGAAATCACCCTTTATTTGACAAAATCCAAAAATAGAAAAAACAGTACAGATAAATAAGCATGGTTACAGGCAACATCCTTCCTATACTATTGATAGTAAGGTCATAGGTTCTCGCCAATCCATGCTCGCGGCACTAGACTTCAATCCAATCTCGCCAACTTGTAAACACTAGGTCGAATGACTACTCTATGTGGTAGGGTCCTTCCCAATTTGGCCCGAGCACGCCAGCTGCTGGATCCCGTGTTGCCAAGAATACACGCCTTAGCACTAAATCTCCCACCCCAAATCTTCGATCCCGAACCCTTTTGTTGAAGTACCGGGTAGCTCGCTATTGGTATGCACCATTTTTTAGCTGAGCTTTGTTCCTTCTTTCTTCGATCAGGTCGAGAGTTTCTTCGAGCTGAGTGTGGTTCGAGGCTTGATCGTAAGCGAGGGCTCGAATTGTGGGAATTTCGACCTCAACTGGCAACATAGCCTCGCAAGCGTACGTCAGAGAGAACGGGGCATGTCCTGTTGATGTTTGGGTCGTAGTCCTATATCCCCATAGGACTTGGGGCAATTCTTCAGGCCATCTTCCTTTCGCTTCTTCCAGCTTTTTCTTCAGCGAACTCTTTAGAGTCTTGTTTACAGCTTCGACCTGGCCATTTGCCTGGGGATGGGCTACTGACGAGAAACTCTTTATTATTCCATTTTTTTCGCAAAAGTTGGTAAACAGATCGCTGTCGAACTGGGTTCCGTTGTCGGATACAATTTTCCTCGACATCCCATATCGACATATGATGTTCTTCACTACAAAATCAAGTATTTTTTTTGGAGGTTATGGTTTCTAACAGTTCGACTTCTGTCCACTTCATGAAGTAATCTACGGCGACTACCGCGTACTTCACTCCGCCCTTGCCAGTCAGGAGAGAGCCTATGAGGTCGATTCCCCATACCGCAAATGGCCATGGGGAGGTCATCATAGTTAGGTCAGATGGTGGGGCTCGAGGAATTGTGGCGAATCGTTGGCACTTATCACACTTCTTTACGTAATCAAAATAATCTGACTTGACAATAGGCCAGAAATAACCTTGGCGTATCATTTTCTTGGATAGGCTATGTCCCCCAGTATGGTCTCCACACAACCCTTAGTAAATTTCTTCAATGATTTTCTTGGCTTCGGGTGGAGTCACACACCGAAGTAACGACATGGAATATCCTCTTCTATACAGCCTTCCATCCATAATGGTATAATGGGGGATTTGATACATCAACTTTCAAGCCTGGTTCCGATCTTTCGGAAGGACGCCGGTCTCGAGATATTCAATTATCAGAGTCATCCAGGTAGGCTTGGAATCAATCATACACACGTCTTCCTGCTCTGGCTCGTTAATACTAGGTGTTGAGAGATGTTCAATTGGTACGACATTTAGCTCATCATTCTCGGTGGAGGTAGCGAGCCGAGCTAAGGCGTCCGCATTCGAGTTTTGTTCTCGGGGGACCTGTTCTATCGCATAGAAATCGAAGTGTTCCAATGCTGATTTTGCCTTTTCTAAGTAAGCCGCCATTCTTGTACCACGAGCCTGGTACTCTCCCAAAATTTTGTTAACCACCAGTTGGGAGTCACTGTAGCAATGTATTGCTTTAGTATTGAGCTCCTTGGCTATACGAAGTCCGTCCAGTAAAGCCTCGTATTCGGCCTCGTTATTAGATGCGTTGAAGTCAAATCTCAAGGCAGAATGAAATCTGTTTCCTGCAGGAGTGATCAAAATTATTCCTGCTCCCGATCCATTTTCATTAGATGACCCATCAACGTAAAGTTTCCACAGCTCGCGGGCCAGGGTTATAACTTCATCGTTGGCCATACCAGTACATTCTACTATGAAGTCTGCCAAGGCTTGTGCCCTGATGGTCGTCCTTGGATGATAGGTGATCTTGAATTGCTCGAGTTCAACTACCCATTGAAGAAGTCGACCTGAAGCTTCTGGCTTAGACAAGACTTATCTTAGTGGTTGATCAGTTAGTACATGGATGGGGTGCGCTTGAAAGTAGGGTCGAAGTTTCCGAGATGAGTGAATTAAGCTGAGAGCTAGCTTTTCCATCAAGGGATATCTCGATTCTGCCCCCAGTAACCTTTTACTGACGTAATATACGGGCCTTTGCACCTTTTCTTCCTCTCGTACGAGCACTGCACTTATGGTATGCTCAGTAGTGGCAAGATATAAGTACAGTACTTCTCTTGTAATAGGTTTTGATAAGAAAGGGGGTTCTGTGAGGTGTTTCTTGAGCTCCTGAAAGGCCAACTCGCATTCCTCCATCCATTCAAAATTCTTGCCTCCTCTTAACAGGTTGAAAAACAGAAGACAACGGTCTATAGATTTCGAGATAAACCTACTTAGTGCCGCCATTCTGTCGGTCAAACTCTGGACATCTTTGTGTTTCCAAGGTGAGGGCATATCGATCAGGGCCTGAATCTTGTCTAGATTAGCTTCTATTCCTCGAGCATTTACAATGAAACCCAGGGATTTTCCTAAAGATACTCCAAAGGAGCATTTATGAGGGTTAAGCTTCATGTTATATTTCCGGAGTACTGCAAAACATTTTTCGAGATCATCAACATGGTTATCGTTAAGTTGAGACTTGACTAACATGTCGTCAACATAAACTTCCATGTTGTTCCCTATTTTCTCTGAGAACATCATGTTCACGAGCCGCTGGTATGTGGCTCCAGAATTTTTGAGCCCGAATGGCATGACGTTATAACAGTATAACCCTTTATCTGTTATGAAGCTCATATGTTCCTGGTCAGGGGCATGCATGGCAATCTGGTTATATCCAGAATAGGCATCCATGAATGACATCAGTCCATGCTCTGCCATGGCATCCACGAGCTGGTCAATTCGTGGTAAAGGAGAGCAGTCCTTAGGACAGGCCTTGTTGATGTCCAAGTAGTCAATGCAAGTTCGCCATGTCCCATTGGGCTTCGGGACCAGTACCAGATTGGCTACCCAATCGGGGTAAAAAGCATCCCTAATGAATCGGTTTGCTTTTAACCTGTCTACTTCCTCTTTTAGGGCCTTTATTCTATCGTCGTCCAGTTGTCTTAGCTTTTGTTGCTTTGGTGGGAAGCTTTTATCGATATTTAGCGCGTGGCTCACTATATTTGGACTTATTCCTACCATGTCCGAATGTGACCACGCGAAGACATCCTGGTTTTTCTTCAAAAAGCAAATTAATTGCTATTTAGTTTCTTCATGTAGATTTTCCCAACCCTTATTGTTTTCGAGGGATCTGACTCTTCGAGCTTGATCTCTTCAAGCTCTTCCAGTGGTTTGAGATCATCCTTTTCCTCCACTCTTGGATCAATCTCTTCATCTATCTCCAAGACTATCCCGTCCTTATTCTGAATAACGACAAGTGCTTGTTCGCTCGCCTGTTTCTTTCCTCTTATGGAAATGCTATAGCATTCCCTTCCAGCTAACTGGTCTCCCTTTAGCGTCCCGATGCCACTAGAAGTCGGGAACTTGATGGCCAGATGGCTTCCAGATGAGATTGCCCCCAGCCCTACTAGGGCGGGTCTCCCGAGCAGCACGTTGTAGGCCGATGGCAGGTCCACTACTACAAACTCCATCATCTTGGTTACTGATACTGGGCAGTCTCCCAAGGTTACAGGGAGTTCGATGGAACCCATACAGGCAATCCCCTCTCCTGAAAAACCGTACAAGGTCGTTGCACAGACTTTTAGGTCTCGAAGCGCGAGTCCCATCTTTTCTAAGGTGGCCTTATAGAGAATGTTCACTGAGCTCCCATTGTCTATGAGAACTCGGTGAACTCTCTTATTCGCGAGCTGGAGAGTGATGACCAGTGGGTCAATGTGGGGAAACTGAACATGGGACGCGCGTCCTCAGTAAAGGTTATCGGCTGAGATTCAATCTTTTGGCATTTTGGAGCTCTAGGTTCGAATTCATAAGGAGACCCGTCCCCAGTTTTTAGCTCATTCACATATCACTTTTGGGCATTCCTGCCCATCCCTGCGAGATGAGGCCCACCCGAGATGGTTATCACGTCTTCTCCATCAATTGGAGGGGGCCTGTCTTCTTCCCTTGCTCAGGAATTATTGTTTTGAGCAGGTTGTGGCGCAGTTGCCCTCTGGCTAGTAGACGCCTGATTATTACTCTGGTTTTTGAAGTACTGTCTAAAATATCCTCTCGAGATCAATCCTTCGATCTCATCCTTCAACTGCCTGCACTCATCAGTAGTGTACCCGGTGTCTCTGTGAAATTGACAGTACTTGCTGGAATCCCTCTTGGACTTCTGATTTCTCATGGGGTCTGGACGGCTGAAAGGGACCTGGTTTTCATTAGCCAGGTATATATTCTCCCGAGACACGTTGAGCTCGGTATATACTTTGTACACGGAGAAATACCTTTCCCCCTTCTTCTTCTTTCCCCCTTCTGCCTCGGGGTTACTCCCTTCGTTCTTTTTTCTTTTGGAAGGGTTTTCCGCAGGAGGCTTTGAAACTGGTAAGTCTGCTGAGGTTGAGGTAGAGTTTACGTTTATCGTTGTAGTTACAGACTGAGAAGTCATATTCAGTGTTGACCTCACCTCCTCTACATTGACAAACCTCTGAGCTCGCTTATTAAACTCGGTTAAAGACCTTTCCGGTTTTCTCTGCATATCGTCCTAGAGAGAACTTCCCAGCATTACTCCAGCTTGGACAGCCATTAGATGATCGCTGTCATCCACATTTCGAGCACGGGAAAATTCCAAATTAAACCTCGTAAGGTAGCTTTTCAACGTTTCGCCTGGCTGTTGCCGAACGTTGGTCAGAGTTGATGCCTCGGGTCTTACCCCGATCATGGCTTTGAACTATTTCTTGAAATCCTTTGATAGCTAATCCCAAGAAGTGATCGAATGTCTTTTATATTTCTCGAACCAGCTTTTTACTGGTCCTGTAAGCGATGCTGGAAATAACATGCATCTGAGCTCGTAACCCACATTACTTGCTCTCATTATGGTGTTAAATGTACTCAGATGACTGTACGAGTCAGACTTCCCTTCAAAAGGTGGGACATAAGGGATCCGAAACCCTTGAGGAAACGGAGTGTTGGAAATATGGGGAGCGAATGGTTCGAGCTCCTCGTCAGAATCCTCATCCCGACTCCGACCTCGCTCATTTTGTAAGAGCCTAAAGGCCTTTTCTAGTTGATCAATTCTTTCTTGAACCGGGTCTGCAAGGGGTCTTGCCTGAAATTGGCTATCATTGATCACAATTCCAGGCTCGCATCTTCGCAGGGGATCTTTGCGTCCATTTAGGTGATCTCTTAGGTCTGGGTTCGATGGATTACCACTACCCTGATTCTGATTCAGATGTTCCCGCAGGTCGGAGCGGTTCCTATGGTTTCCAGTATTTCTTCGACCTTGATCATACATGTTGACTGATCTAGTGTCTCCTGAATCATCACTGGCGAGGCTTGTTGCATGATTATTCGGAGATGGATCTCTTTCATGCTTCCTCGTCTTCGCAGTGCGAGACCGAGACATTTGAATTCTTGTAGGCTGGGTTCCTCTCCGTTCCCTGAAGGCTTCTCTATTTCCTTGTTTCCTTCCTGCACACCTTTCCTCATCATCTCGAACTGGTTGAGCGTTCCTGCGAGGCAGTGAAGGGTATCTTATAGGCGATGGAGGGAATCGTATGGGTGACAGTGGCTGCCACCCATTTCGAGGTCTGGATGGTCCTGAGTTTGCCCGTGTTGGGTTGGCAACATTCTGCATGTTACCAGGGATTTGAGTCCGAGCCTCTGTAGGGGCTCGGTTATTCCCAGTTTCCACTGGTACCTCTGCAGTTGAATTAACCGGAGCCCTAGCTCGAGTACTTCTTTGGGGGTCTCGAAGGAGCGGATTGCTCTGCCGGTGGCGGAGGTTGCTCTGGTCTCCTTGTGGCAGCATTTTTTTGAGGTTGTCCACGAGGCCTGCAGGGCAGAACATGCACGTCCCTCGAAGGTGGGACTTGGTTCTCACGTGGAGGTGGGGGCTGAGCCACCTGGGCCTCCGTGGCTAACCTAGCGAATTCCTCGTTCCGCTTATTGACCTCAGCCAACTGTTTTCTCAGCTGTCGATTTTCAAGTTCCACAATGGGGACGTACTATTGAGGATTATAGTACATGTCCTCATCATCCCTTTGGGCTGGAGGTCCCCGAGAATCGAAGGACTCGCTTCTCTCTTCAGTGTCTGGATTTACCAATGGCTGCTTCCCAGGGCATCTTGGATAGTTTTCTTCAGGAATATTTTGATCATTCGCGACCATAGCAATTCAGGGATCGTACTGCTTAAGGCTCTCAATGAAAGCACCAAACTATTGACGCCATTTTTCGTCAAATTAAAATGTGGAGCACGTAAACAGTATAAACTATGGCAAGAAGAACACAGTAAAACAATGAGAGTTTTTTACGTGGTTCAGCAGTTAACTCTCCCTAGTCCACGAGTCTATTTTATTAGGACTTAGGAAATTTCTAGAAATTCTTCAGGGATGAATTCTCCAGAGATTCTCTCAAGATCACAAAATTTCGGTCCCTTACAAAGGTACATGACCTCTCTATTTATAGAGGAGATCTCAGAATACAATTCCACACATTTCGAGAAGTTATTCTGTATATTAATAAATTTAATAACTTTAAAGTTTGTAAATCCTATATACAAGAAAACGTCCCCTGAAGACCAGGGGGCATATAACCGACTAGTTAATATCCCTTTATTGTAGGGAAGTTACAACAATAAATATCTCTTGAATGCATGGACTGCGTCTCCTTAGGTGACTCACTAAGCCGTTCGAGATCAGCAATCAGCGTCAAGCCAGTCCAAGTCTCTGAGGAAATTACAAGTTGTATTACTTTCTCCAAGACCAGCTCGGAGTGGGTAAATACCATCGAGGCCGCCTTATTTCGAGCTCAAACCCATGCCAAACTCGGACCGCCTGATCCGAGGCTACCCGACAATGGACATACTCTGATGTTCTGTCTTTCAAGCTTATAAGGACTTCGAGGATGCCTATCTTCGAGGTTGCCACCTGCTTTGAGGATTTGGCGTCTAGATTACGAACATGTATTTTAGCTAATGCGAGCTCACACCTGACAAATCTAGCTTTCGAGGTCACAACCTCAAGTCTCGAAATCTGGGTGTAACAAAGAAGAAGAACAAGAACAAGAACAAGAACAAGAACAAGAAGAAGAAGAAGAAGAAGAAGAAGAAGAGCCTTTTAAACTTCGAAAGAGAGAAAATAAAGGAAAATTTCGAATGAAGGGTGATAAGTACTGAAAACAGCCAGCCTTATTTATACGTAAGAGGCATGAGGAAATGAGGACTGTCCGATTAAATTAATGCGAGATATGAGGATCATAACTCGAAAGACAAAACGGCGGCAAAAAGGTGGCCAAGCCATTTAATACGATCCTCGAAACCCGAACAGATGCCAATCGCTGCGTTCCATGTGTCCGATACTCAAGTAACGCACAGGGTCTGGATAATCGAAAAGAAAGTTTAAAAGCCCCCACCCTGAATGACAAAAGTGATGTCATAGATCACGGGCAGGGGCTTGGGGGGGAAATGTACACCCTGAGTATTAGCACATACCTTATTGAGGCAGCTCGGGAGAAGCGAACTAATAAAGAACCATAATCGAGGTGCCACGTGTTCACAGTTCATCCGGAGAAATTTGGTATGATCCCCTAAACAAATAGCTCGAGCTGGCGGATCATTTAGCTGTTTATCACTTGGAACCATTGTCAGCATGGCATCAAAAGACAAGAGCTAGCACTACATTAAGCTCGTGGTACATCAGAGGCCTGACATATCCCAGGATCTTTATAAAGTCAACCATTCAATATAAACATGCGTATAACAGACATCACATGTCTGTTTCATTCCCGAATTTCCGGATACGCAATACAAACGTGCATGATCAGACATCCCACACCTGATCTAGGCCATGCGGCCCATTATCCATTTTTACCTATTGATTAGACCACACTTCAGTGTAAGGTTTAGATATTAATCATCAGTGCCACAAAGATGACGTGAAGGATAAACAAATCACGCGATGACCCCAATGCCTACTCAGAGATCATTCTCCTATAAATACCAAGACCCTGGGTAGTGCAAAGGGTTGGATTCTTCTTGCAAAGAAAATACTATATAAAAATAGCAAGAAATGAGAAACAATAATAATCTTGACTCGTGGACTAGGGGGGATTTTAACCTCTGAACCACATAAAAAGGAGTGATCACTTTTCTTCTCTTGATAATTCATTGCCAGCATCCTTGAGTATTATCATTTTCTTATTATGGTTTACCATTAGCACTAATCCATCCTAGTTATTCATACAATTTACTATTGGTGAAAAACCGCATCAACATATATATAATTAATGTTGATGGTGAGGTGGATTCGATGGTGGTGGTGGTGGAGGAGGAGGAGGCAACCAGCAGTGGTGGAGGCGACAAGCGGTGGCGGTGGCGTTGGAGGCGGGCGGCGATGGTGGTGGAGCCTCGCCAAGACAAAGAAAGTGAGGGAGAAGATGGGTGGTCGAGAGAGTGAGGGAGAAGAGAGAGAGTCACAGTGAAAGTGTGTGTGTGTGAGAGAGAGAGAGAGTGGGGTTTGGGAGGATCGAGGTTTGGGTTTTTTTTTTTAAATTTGTTGTTTAAGTTTTAGAGAGGAAGGCGAAACGGAAGAGGGGTATAATACAATATTTGGTCGCCCCTAATAATTTTCACAAAATAAAACACCACCCAAATTTCCCTCTTCATTCTGGACAAAATATTAAATTATCAGGGGCAACATCGCCCCTAATAATTTTTTAGAATATTAGAGACGACTTACCATGTGTCCTCTCTAATATCTTTTATGTTGCCCCTAATAAAGTTGTCTCTACAACTGTTTTTTCTTGTAGTGAAATTACATTATAAACAATAATACATTTAATTAAATATACTAATTCTGCAATTTAGCATATTCTTCCAACAAGTTTTCAATTAATGCATTTCAAAGTTCAATGTGATCTTCCTTATCTTTGATTTTTCTATGTGGAACAATTCATAAATTCTTAAAATCGAGCACTGTCATCACCCACCATCTCAACTTCTGGACTTGGCACTTCGACTCGTTATTAAATTATTGTTTTAGTATATATTACTTACTTTACATCTATGTTATTGCTTTCGTTTTTACATTTGGTGTGTTTGATTTTAACTTTGTAATATATGTTTAAGTTTGGCATTTTTTTTTTGTATTTTTTTAGATGTTTCTTTAATTAATTTTCTTGTTAACTTTCATTTTCTTATAAATTTATATTATAAATCTTTATTAAACTTAAAAGAAATTATACAAATATTTAATTATAAAATATTTAAATTTTTATTAAAACATATTAATTGTATATTTGGTTCATAATTAAATTACAATATAAACTAACTAAATTTATACTATAAATAATATATATAAATTTATAAAATATTTACATAAAAATTAGAAAAAAAACATTTACCATGGCTACAGTGTCAAACCATATCCCATCAAAATAATATAGCATATGTTGTGCCATTGGAAGAAAATGATGTGAAATTCACATCAAAATGTCGTATTACTGTGTGGTTGGATTTAGTGGCGTTGCAAGAGGTGTCACATCAATCGTCAATGTGATATATATACTCGGTAGAAGCAACGTGCAATACGTTTGCTTAGTTTTAAAGTTCACTACTACAAAAATATGCTTTTATGACATTTTTTTAGGGCACTCACCTAGATGCGATCCCTAAAAACAACTCCTGGATTCTTTAGGACACCTAGTGTGAGCTCTAAAAACTGATGTGTGTCCTAAAAGTTTGAGTTTTTTTTAATAAAAGTTTCTAGACTTCTTAGGACACTCATTGAGATTAAAAAATTTATTTTAGGACACGCAATGCAAGCCCTAAAAACTTATGTGAGTCCTACAAGTTTGAATAATTTTTTTAACAAAAGTTTTATTATATATTAATTAAATCTAAAAAGAAAAAAAATAATAAGCTCATTCTCTCTCTTCCTTGGATTCCCTCTCTCTTCTCTCTCTCTTGCAACTTGCTGCCAGCCACGAACGGCAGCTCTCCGATCACCTACACGCGTCGTCCAGGCATCAACGTCGACCCTCAAAACCTCCAGTCCCGCAAGCCCCTAGCCGCACGCGCCCCCTAGCCCTCTTGACGAAGCCTCCAAAGTTTCCAAAACTTTTTGGGCATTTTCTGACCACCCCGAGACAAATGACCACCACCTTTTCATTCCTTGTGGTTTTGGCTTCAAAACCCACTAAAGGACCGGACCGAACCACCACCATGGGGTGGCACCGCCGCCATCATCGTCGGAGCTCCGGCGGGAGCTTTGGCTACCAATTATTTTTTTAAAAATAAAAATAAAAAATTTCAGGACTTACAATGCGAGCCCTAAAAATATTCGTTTAGGGCTCGCAATGCGAGTCCTGAAATACCTAACTTTTTAAGACTCTCGCGCGAGTCCTAAAAACTTTTTTAGAGCTCGCTAAAAATCTTTTTTTTTTTTGTAGTAGTGGTTGTAAACATTGTCTATAATTTTAATAAACTGGTTCACAGTTTTAATATATATATATATATAATAGAATGAATTATAGTTGTATAGTATATATAAATATTTATATCATTAATCTCTACATATATATATATAACATCTAAATACAACATTGACATAGATATATATATATACATGACTACATGACATATATATATAATACAATAATATTTAAAAAGAAATTAATAATAGAAATAAAATAAGAATAGAAAAATTTATAGTATAGACAGTAATATACATGTATCAACTACTTTTAGTTTCTAATATATCTCACAATGTCCTTTGGTGAATTTGATGAATAAAAATAGCTCAATCACTTGATAAAAAACAAACTATCACACAAATTTATAAGATAAAAAAATGATATGTATGTATTTATTATTTTTAAATAAATATGATTTAATTAATTAAATTATCATAAAATATCTTTAAAATATCATATTTTAATTAATTAATTAATTTTTGTTTAAGTTTATGTTTGTTTTAGTTTTTGAATTTGACAGTGATAATAAAATATTATATATTATATGTTTAATATAATATTAAGTTTAAGTTTAATTAAATTTTATTTAAGTTAAATATATGGTTTTATTATTTTTAAATAATTATCATGGTAAAATATCTATAAAATATCATATTTTAATTTGTTTATTTATTTAATTTTATTTAAGTTTAAGTCATGTTTACCATCTACCATTAAATATAAAAATATTATGTTAAAGTTAACCCTAAAAAAACATTTAAAACATATATATACTAAAATATATTGGTGGCACATAAATGAAATATGAAAGTGCTCAAGTGGGGTACGTATTTGATATTTCAGTATATCAAAATCAAGTTTGTACAAAATATAATTTTCATCTTATTATTGGTCGAAATGTTGTTTTTAAAATGGCCATTATCATACATATACAAGTGTAACCCTGCAAATCAATCGTACTCTCACTACTACCCCCCATTATTATATATAGATGTTTTCTTGTTGTGGTGCTATATTGTATTTTTTTTCTTAAAACTGTTACTATATATATGTCTACAGTTTTTTTATGATATAACAAGACAGCTGGTCAAGTATGAACGCATGAAAGCCACTTTTAATTTACTGTAGATATTAAAGTAACGAATTATCCTTTCGAAAGTTTCAACCCTCTTTCAAAACTAGTAATGTAACCTCGTATATCTTGCTTTATATGGGAACTGATTTCAACACAATTACCATATTCACGAGATTCACATAAAAATCTATGGCATCTATATATAGTTGTATTGATGCGTTATACTCAATTTATAGAATTTGTTATTATAATTAACAAACATTGCGATGAGATTATACATATTTTTTACAGTACTATTTTTTTCAGAGATGGTAACCTACCTGGAACCTTCGTTGTCATTGCTCCACAAAGTTTGTGTGCTTTATAATTAATTGAAAATGGAACAATGCAACTTTTGGCCCCGGGGGAATATGCCATAAAATGGTTGATTTGTGGATGAAGACATGGACATCTCACTTTCATTATTAATAATATCTGTCCTCTCAAGAATATAATTTCCAACTTTATTGATCTTCTATTATTTTCTACCAGAGGTTATGTATTCATTACATTAAAACTTTATATATATATATATATATATATATGAAGATCAGGGAAGAGAAGGGAAGGACTATATTTATATATATATAATAAACCAAGTTACCAAGTTGTTGGGAATAATCGGTTGCTTGGTATGGTGCTGGTGGATGGGTGCATTTGGGCTTGGTTACTGTAACAGATATTGAATTGTCGGACTTTATCGGGTTGTCCATCCAATGTATACTGTGTCGGCAATATGGAAGAGGTCAATACATTCATGATCATCTTCATCATCATCATCGTGTATTATTATTTATATAAATCTTTAATTAATTACATTTAATATATGAGAAATATGTGGAAATAGACTCATTTTAGAGTGCATTTTGCACATTAACCTACTTTCAAAACATTTTAGCTAAATGACTTCTTTTATTAATGAATTTTTTGTATTACCCATCTTACCCTTAAAATAAAATAATAATAAATTAAAATAAAAACTCTAATAACTATCATCTTTTTCCTCTCACCCATCCACCCACACCCATCCACAACCACCCACTATCATCCCCCGCCGCCACCACCACCACCGGCGACCACTGCCCCCTACCGTCGACGAACACTGCTCATCACCGGATGCTGTCATTTCTCCACAAATCCAGCCACCACTCATTGAAAAGGTTGATTTATCAGGGTTTTTTTTTTTTTGAAAGATGAGATTTTTTATATTGTTTTTATAGATTTAAAATACAAAATGATTGTTTTAGTATATTGAAAGTATAAGTAAGGATTTAGGTTTATTTCTGGGGTTTATGGAGGTTAAAGCTTGAAAATCTGAAAAAATTAATGGTGGTTTCGGCTGTTTTCGAGATAGAGAAATCTAGATTTTTTTGATAGCTTGTCTAATTTTTCGACAAGGAGTCTAATATTTTAGACCAGTTGTCTAAATTTCAGACCAGGAGTCGTATTTTTTCGACCACCTGTCTAAACTTTAGACCATCTGTCAAATTTAGACAGGTAGTCTAATTTTTAGACAGATCGTCATATATTTTCAACCACCTGTCGAATTTTTAGACGGGTTGTCGAATTATCAGACAGGTTGTCGAATTTCTAGATTTTCAACTTGATTTTCATTTTTTTATATAAATTTTTAATCAAAGTAATACAAATAATTTATATTTGTTTATTGTATTATTTTTTTTCAGATGTCATTAAAAAATATTGTAATATTATGTGATGGAATGTGGAAAAAGAATGAGGACTCGTGGAAATGGATTTCAAATGGCTCACAAACAAGATCAAGTTTGGTATAAACTAATCTAACTTATGAGGAGTTAGTTGAACATATTTATGAAGTTACAGAAATCGATCGCAACCTCTTCGATATAGAATTAACTTACAAGATAACGACAATGATGGAGATTGAACCAATTGTAATAAAAAATAGTAGAGACATTGTTAGTTTCTTTACATGGAAAGAGCGTGATTTGATTCCATTATGTGTGGGTTTGATCAAGAAGATGGAAAATGTGCTCATTAATGATAATCTTGTTATTAATATTGATTCTACTACAAATGTTAATTAAGATCCAATAACCTACTTTCAAAATTGTTCTACCCGACATCCATCTTTTCCTTGTAGTATGACAATGTTCATGTATCAAACTCTTATAGTATGACTTGTATTGGATATTTATTAGCAAAGGCAATGGAATGGTATTTTGTTTATGTATAAAACTGTTATGGTATACCACAAACTGTTATAGACTACTTGTGTTGGATGTTTCTGTTTCAGACCTCTTTGTGTTATATTTCGACAGCCTGTCTAAAACTTTCGACAGCCTGTCTAAAACTTTCGACAGCTAGTCTCAAATTTTGACGCCCTGTCTAAAACTTTCGACAGCTAGTCTAAAATTTCGACTGCATGTCTAAAACTTTTGACAACTAGTCTGAAATTTCGACTGCTTGTCTAAACATTTCGACAGCTAGTCTCAAATTTTGACAGCCTGTCTAAAACTTTCGACAGCTAGTCTAAAATTTCGTCTGCCTGTCTAAAAATTTCGACAGCTCGTCTGAAATTTCGACTGCTTGTCTAAAAATTTTGACAGCTAGTCTAAAATTTTGACTGACTGTCTAAAACTTTCGACAGCTAGTCTCAAATTTCGACATATTGTCTAAAATGTTTGAAATGTCTAAAAAGGCTCCAATAACACAATAAAAGAACATATATCTCAATTAACATTTTATAAAGTTAAACAAAACTTAATCTTTATGAGATTATGATGATTACAGATTGAGTGGTACATATTTCAATCAAACTACTATGATGATCAAGGATTGAGTGGTAGACAATCTATTGAGGTACTATTATGATGATTATGTTTATAGTATAAGAACAACACTTTCTCATGTAGGTTATTGGATCTTAATTAACATTTGTAGTAGAATCAATATTAGTAACAAGTTTATCCTTAATGAGCGCATTTTCCATCTTCTTGATCAAACCCATACATAATGGAACCAAATCACGCTCTTGCCATGTAAAGAAACTAACAATGTCTCTACTATTTTTTATTGCAATTGGTTCAATCTCCACCATTGTCGTTATCTTGTAAAATAATTCTATATCGAAGAGGTTGCGATCGATTTTTGTAACTTCATAAATATGTTCAACTAACTCCTCATAAGTTAGGTTAGTTTGTACCAAACTTGATCTTGTTCGTGAGCCATTTGAAATCCATTTCCACGAGTCCTCATTCTTTTTTCACATTTCATCACATAATATTACAATATTTTTTAATGACATCTGAAAAAAAAAATACAATAAACAAATATAAATTATTGGTATTACTTTGATTAAAAAGTTATATAAAAAATGAAAATCTAGAAATTCGACAACCTGACTGATAATTCGACAACCTGTCTAAAAATTCGACAGGTGGTTGAAAATATATGACTATTTGTATAAAAATTAGATTACCTGTCTAAATTTGACAGATGGTCTAAAATTTAGACAAGTGGTCAAAAAAATACGACTACTGGTCTGAAATTTAGACAACTGGTCTAAAATATTAGACTCCTTGTCGAAAAATTAGACAAGCTGGCAAAAAATTCTGGATTTCTCTATCTCGAAAATAGTCGAAACCACCATTAATTTTTTCATATTTTCAAGCTTTAACCTCCATAAAACCCAAGAAATAAACCTAAATCCTTACTTATACTTTCAATATACTATAACAATCATTTTGCATTTTAAATCTACAAAAACAATATAAAAAATCTCATATTTTATATATATAAAATAAACATTTATAAACCAACCTTTCAAATGAGTGGTGGCTGGATTTGTGGAGAAATGAAAGCATCCGGTGATGAGTAGTGTTCGCTGGCGATAAGGGGGCAGTGGTTGTCGGTGGTGGTGGTGGTGGTGGTGGCGGGGGATGATAGTGGCTGGTTGTGGATGGGTGTGGGTGGATGGGTGAGAGGAAGAAGATGATAGTTATTAGAGTTTTTATTTTAATTTATTATTATTTTATTTTAGAAGAAATGGGTGGTTGAAGACACTTCAATATTGAAGATATTAAACTAGTAAAGAAAATCAAAGAAGTAGTAAAAACCTTACAAAAATTATCCCTTCCATTAATAACTGACTATTTAATAATAGAAACAGATGATGTGATAAGGGATGGGGAGCAGTATTAAAGAAAAAGCCTAGTAAATATTCTAATAAAGATACTGAAGAAATATCAAGATATGTTTCAGGACAGTATAAAGAAAAAAGTATTACTAGTATTGATGTCGAAATAATAGCAATCGAATATTCTTTAGATGCTTTCAATCTTTATTTAATTAATAAAAAATAATTTACTATTAGAACAGATTGTCAAGCAATAGTAGGCTACTATGAAAAAATGAGGCAAAATAATAAAAAACTAATGACTAATAGATGGACAAAATTCATTAATAATTTTATTATTAAAGGATATACTCCTACTATTGAGCATATTAAAGGAAAATATAACTATTGTGCTGATGCATTATCTCGATTAATTTATAATACAGATGAACCGACAACCATTTCGTCCAAGAATGTATAGGCCTGGAATACACCCCAGAGCCCAAATGGCAAACAAGCAAGCAGTAGACAAAATAATATATGGTCACCCAATGGAAAAAGGTGAGGCAATATCCTTCGGAGAATTAGTATTACATTGTTATGGCAATAGTGAAACCAAATATATCCCTCACAAGGCCATTAGTAAAGAACAACAATGTTTATTAGATAATCTTCACCATGCCTATCTATTTAATAATCCTAGATATTTCCAGGCAGTACTAAAATGCCTAGTAGAATATTTCCAAAGTAAGAATTTTTTTTATTATTATTTAGTATTTCGAGGGAAAAAACCAGGATTATATAAGTCTTGGTAATCTGTAGCCGAAACAGTAGACAAATTTAATAATGCCCTTTGGAAAGGGCAAGTAAATTATGAAGAAGCCACTAAAGCTGCTATTATGTATTGGGGTCTCAATTATTATGACGAGACAAAAGATAAGGGGAAAGAAAAAGTAACTGAGTTAAATTGCCCCAATTGTATTTATTATAATAAAACAATAATAGAGAAAGAATTAGTAAATAAAAAATTAAAAGAAGAAAATGAAGCCTGCTGGGACCAAATTACTAGTCTCAAGCTTCAAGTGGATGCCTTCCGACAACAGCTTCAGCAACAGAGCACTCCATCCACCGCCAATCAAGTAACAATGTCCACTAAAGACATACAACTTCTTGTCAATAAAGTTGTCGAAGAAAAAATGGAGGAATGGAATATTCAATTTGATGGGACCTATGATGAAGACTCCATTGACCGCCTTGGACTTGAAGACCCTACTATGGGAAGCACTACAATCTAAAAGTCTGATTTAAAGATAAGATGCTCTTTTCAGAAAGACCAAAGGTAGCCGCCCATGTGCTACGCATCTTAACTTTTCAGAAAAAAAAAATCTCATTAATACTTAACATTATCATCTTATCCTCATTTTAATAAAATAATAGAGGATACATTTTTATTTCGGTATAAATAAGTTAAAGAGTCTGGCTTGTAAACTCACTTCTTTTCTTTTTAAATCTTATTCTCTAAACTCAGAGAAACCTCTAAGTCTTGAAAACCATCAAACTTAGCCTTCTCTTCTATTGTATAATATTTTATAAGTTTATCAACAAAATGGGTTACTATTGCTAAAACACATTGCGATAGTAGAAGGGGAAGGTGAATCTTTTTTCAGAAATTTCAAGTTTTCTCAAGGATCTTCTATCAGGTATTTAAATTATTTCAAAAGGATAAAAGCATTGGTTATTGCATATAATAGGATCTAGCATTGCTTCATTAAACTTGTTTATGCCATTGATAGGCTTGTTAAAAGTTGTGTTGAAGTTCACCCTAGATATGAATATGCATAGATACGTCACATTTTATATGAGAAAATAATAAATTTACATGATAAGAAGATTTTTCAGGAGAATTGCAGTTTCAGTCAAAATATTCCATCCACCCTCTACTATCATATGAATATAAAGTTTATTCTCAAAACCCAAGTCTTTTTCATATCTATAAGAACAATTTTTTTTATAACCAATTATAAACTATATATAAGAAGTTATTATAAACTAAAAATACCGGGAATCTATGAACGTACCTAGAGACATAGAAAAATATACCAATAAACTCTGTCAACTCAGTATAGATAGTAATAATATAGATATATTAATAAATGAACCAAAAGAAAGCTTAGATAATCAGTTTGATAATTTATCACAAAATATAGTAAATGCTTTTGACGAAAATTATATCCAGTTATTAAACGAAGAATATAATATTAGCTATAAATTTATATCTGGTCAAATAACTTTATTAGAAAGTATTAAAAGTGACATTTTCAAAAGTAGAAATCAGACAGTCATAAATATTACTGATTATTAGCCTACATCTGATATATACAACGTATTCAACTACTAACATTATAACATAACATAGCCTACTATATTTGACTTATCTAACTATATAATATATATTATTATATACATATTTCACTTATACGTATTAATCATCTAAAACTATAACATAACATTTATTACCAGTCTACTATATTTGACATATCTAATTATATAATATATACTATTATATACATATATGTATTAATCTTCTAACATTATAACATAACATTTATTATAGATCTACTATATTTGACATTTCTAACTATATAATATATATTATTATATATATACTTCACTGTTATATATATAGAATACTCTGAAAGCATCTTTCATTTATATATTAAATAAAAACTGATTACAATTTTCAAGCTTATAATTTTTAAAAAGAAAAGAAGTCCAGTTTTTATTAATTTTTAATAATATAAAATTAATTTATGAAAACAGATACAAACAATATAATTAAAAAATATTGCTTACTTGATAACAATAGTAAAGATTCTTCTAATAACTGTCATACTTACCATATTTCTAGTAAAGATTGTGAGATAAATAAGTTAGCTAAATCTCAAAATCTTATACAAGATAAGATCTATTATATTATAAGAATATTAAAAAGAAAATTTATAAAGATTAATAAAACTATTAAACCTAGTCTTAAAGACCAAGAGTTTCAAAATAAAATATTAGATAATATAGACTATATTAAAAACACAAATAACTAATACAAATAATAAAATATAATTTTTTTTAATAAATATTGAAAAATTTCCTAGTAAGAAAGAAATAAAATATTTATTAGAATACGTTAACAAACAATCTAAAATAGTAGAAATAGAGAATAAACAATTAATAACAGATCAATATCTCTTATTCAAAAAGGATATAGAAGAATTAAAGACACACGTACAAAATATTCGTAATATAGTTCTTTCTTAATTCATGCTTTATTTATGTCTTTCAATAACGCTGATTATATTGTTGCAAATAATCTAGTTAAAGATTTTGATGATAATAGAAATTTAGAAGGTTTTAGTTCTTCTGCTACATCTGGTCAAGATAAAGCTAGAAACCATCAACTTAATACTATAATTGAATTATTAATAAAATTGCATGAAAAAATAGATCAAATAAGTGAAAGAATAAATACACAAGAACCACAAAAAAATAATAAAATTGAAACTGACATAGATCAGCTAGTAAAACAGGTTAGTAAATTAAAAATTGAGGAAAACGTGGTAATAAAAAATAAAAAAGTATTTAGTAATAAATTTGAAAGATATGTCGAACAGATCAAGCCAGCCAAGCCAAACACAAGTAAATAGTCATTTTGGTACTCTAAGGAATAGTAGATCCTTAAGTAGAAGATTTACTGGCATTTTAGATCGAATAACTAGTAATAATAACCAAGAAATATTATCTCTAGATGAAGTAGTAGATATTAATGAATCCTATGATAGATTTACACAAGAAACATTAGTATTAAATAATGCCCGACAATTATACTATACTGGAAGATGGCAGCCTAATAGAGGCCTTTTTAGTCATCAAAGAGAAATACCAATAATAGTAAATGATAACAACTATCAAAATTTACAAATAATCCCTAACGAAACTATTATAAACCTCATAAAAGAAGAAAAATATAAATATATTCATCAAGGTTTGTATATAATAGGAATAAAGGGACTAGTAAGGAAAAAATTAGGAGCAAAAGTTTTATTAATATTATATGATGAAAGTATAGAAGATGATAGAAAAAGTATTATATCTATGATGGAAGTAGACATGAATAATAATTACGGATTATTCTTTGTAACCCCAGACTTTATAATGATGATTAAAGACATAGGAAGTATTAAACTAAGAATTCAAAGTAGAGGATACGGAAATATAGACCGTGAAAACCTCATAATATGTACAGGATTTCAAGGAAAATTAATACATAATACTAGCATAAGATTTAATTTAAAAATAGAAAAAGTAATAGAAACCCTTCAAAGTAAAGGAATAAAAATGATAAAACCTCCCGAATACTCTTCACAACTATTAGAAGGAATAGAATGGGACGTAAAATTAAAAGAAAATATAAGTGTTCCCACCAATGGAAGTATATATCAAAATAATAATAGACTTAGTATTTCATTTTCAGATTATGGAGAACAAAGTAACAAAGAATTAGAAGACGATGAAAAAGATAATATGGATAAAAATATAGATGAATTTAAAAATCAAATATTAATCATCAGAGAAAAATTCAAAAATAAAAATATTACAGAAGAAAATATTACTGAAGTATCTGATATTTCATATCAAAGAGATTTTATGGAAAATAGTTCAGGAGAAAGTAGTATGACTAATGCAAATAGTAATTTATTTTTAAGACCCCATACTAGAACAATTGAATCATTAAGCGGAGGAAATTTCCCTAGACAACCTGTATATCCTTATAGTTACCAAGGAGAACCTAAGTATAAAAGTAGAGGTCAGAGAGAATCAGGAGATTTAAGTATAAATTGGAATAATAATAAACGATTAATTATAACAAATATTTGACCCCCAACTATGGAATTCAGTAATAATGGGTTGGAAGGCAAAAATAATAAGAGAATATATAAAAAAATGAACATAATCACACTAGATAAGAAATGTATGCTTATTTAGAAAATTATTTAGGAGAAACAGTGAAAGCACATTGGGAGAGGTATAAAGCTCAGTACCCTAATGAAATAAAAGAATTAATTGATTTAGGAAATAATCCTTATAATTTTGTTAATAAAATACATCTTTTAATAACAGGAGAAGATCCTAATAGTGGATTATTAAGTATTCAACAAGATGCTATGAAAAAACTAGAACAAATATATATTAGGGATTGGAAATATATTAAAGTTTATATTAATGATTTTGTAAAATTAGGAAGTATTTCAAGAAACGCTATTAATAGTGAATTAGGAGATAAAATGCTAATAAAATTACCTGGAGCCTTAGGAACATAAATAGTAAACTCATGGAATAATAACATGGCACACACTAGAAATACGGCCATGGATAGCTTAAGTATAAGAGGAAATTTTATCCTAAAACATTTAGTAGATAAATGTACTTTTATCCAAATACAAAAACAATTAAAAGGAGACAATTTTAGTTTTTGTAGTAATATATTTACTCCACAACAATATGGAATAAATGATAGAGAGTATAAACCAAGACATCATAAAAAATATAAAGGGAATAAAAAGTACTACCAATTAAGACGAAGTAACTCTAAAAGATCTTTTCTTCAAAAATGTAGACATGTAAGAAGATATAATGATAAAAGAGATTATCGAAATAAAATAACATGTTTTTCTTGTGGAGAAATAGGAGACGTCTCTACTAGTTGCAGAAAGAAAAATAATAATTTTAGTAGAGAAGCAATGCTAAAATTTGATGGAGTCGAAGAAAAAATGGAGGTAGTGGGTGGTTGTGGATAATATAAAATTTAAAATCGCAAAGGCAATGGAATGGTATTTTGTTTATGTATCAAACTCTTATAGTATGACTTGTATTGGATATTTATTAGCAAAGGCAATGGAATGGTATTTTGTTTATGTATAAAACTGTTCTGGTATACCACAAACTGTTATAGACTACTTGTGTTGGATGTTTCTGTTTCGGACCTCTTTGTGTTATATTTCGACAGCCTGTCTAAAACTTTCGACAGCTAGTCTCAAATTTTGACGCCCTGTCTAAAACTTTCGACAGCTAGTCTAAAATTTCGACTGCATGTCTAAAACTTTTGACAACTAGTCTGAAATTTCGACTGCTTGTCTAAACATTTCGACAGCTAGTCTCAAATTTTGACAGCCTGTCTAAAACTTTCGACAGCTAGTCTAAAATTTCGTCTGCCTGTCTAAAACTTTCGACAGCTAGTCTGAAATTTCGACTGCTTGTCTAAAAATTTTGAAAGTTAGTCTAAAATTTTGACTGACTGTCTAAAACTTTCGACTGCTAGTCTCAAATTTCGACAGATTGTCTAAAATGTTTGAAATGTCTAAAAAGGCTCCAATAACACAATAAAAGAACATATATCTCAATTAACATTTTATAAAGTTAAACAAAACTTAATCTTTATGAGATTATGATGATTACAGATTGAGTGGTACATATTTCAATCAAACTACTATGATGATCAAGGATTGAGTGGTAGATAATCTATTGAGGTACTATTATGATGATTATGTTTATAGTATAAGAACAACACTTTCTCATGTAGGTTATTGGATCTTAATTAACATTTGTAGTAGAATCAATATTAGTAACAAGTTTATCCTTAATGAGCGCATTTTCCATCTTCTTGATCATACCCACACATAATGGAACCAAATCACGCTCTTGCCATGTAAAGAAACTAACAATGTCTCTACTATTTTTTATTGCAATTGGTTCAATCTCCACCATTGTCGTTATCTTGTAAAATAATTCTATATCGAAGAGGTTGCGATCGATTTTTGTAACTTCACAAATATGTTCAACTAACTCCTCATAAGTTAGGTTAGTTTGTACCAAACTTGATCTTGTTCGTGAGCCATTTGAAATCCATTTCCACGAGTCCTCATTCTTTTTTCACATTTCATCACATAATATTACAATATTTTTTAATGACATCTGAAAAAAAGTAATACAATAAACAAATATAAATTATTGGTATTACTTTGATTAAAAAGTTATATAAAAAAAATGAAAATCTAGAAATTCGACAACCTGACTGATAATTCGACAACCTGTCTAAAAATTCAACAGGTGGTTGAAAATATATGACGATTTGTCTAAATATTAGACTACCTGTCTAAATTTGACAGATGGTCTAAAATTTAGACAGGTGGTCGAAAAAATACGACTACTGGTCTGAAATTTAGACAACTAGTCTAAAATATTAGACTCCTTGTCGAAAAATTAGACAAGCTGTCAAAAAATTCTGGATTTCTCTATCTCGAAAATAGTCGAAACCACTATTAATCATTTCAGATTTTCAAGCTTTAACCTCCATAAAACCCAAGAAATAAACCTAAATCCTTACTTATACTTTCAATATACTATAACAATCATTTTGCATTTTAAATCTACAAAAACAATATCAAAAATCTCATATTTTATATATATATAAAAAAAACATTTATAAACCAACCTTTCAAATGAATGGTGGCTGGATTTGTGGAGAAATGGAAGCATCCGGTGATGAGTAGTGTTCGCTGGCGGTAAGGGGGCAGTGGTTGTCGGTGGTGGTGGTGGTGGCGGGGGATGATAATGGGTGGTTGTGGATGGGTGAGAGGAAGAAGATGATAGTTATTAGAGTTTTTATTTTAATTTATTATTATTTTATTTTAAGGGTAAAATGGGTAAAACAAAAAATTCATTAATAAAAGAGGACATTTAGCTAAAAACTATTGAAACTGGGCCAAAGTGCAAATTGCACTATAAAAAAAGGCCATTTTGCCAAGAACCCCTTAATATATTATAGTTTCACCTTACTTATACGTACATTCGTATTTATAATGTGTATTAATTATCGTATCGATCCTGTTAGGGTTGGAAATTCATGTCATGGTTCCCTATTCGTGTCGTGTCATAGTAAGTTAGCGTGTTGGTCACCCCTAACCCGGCCCATTTATGTTTAGTGTCAAAAATCTCAACTCTAACCCGACTCGTCGTGTTTGCGTGTCGACCAAACACATCGCACACTACTTATAGATCGACATGATTAGTACCACATATTTAATTTATTTTACCTTTTTTAGTACATCAATCTGTTTCACTCATTTGACTAATACACTACATAAATGTTTACCAATTTTTTTGGAAACTAGAAATATATTAAGAAATAAGAGCTGGAAAGAAATGATAAAAGATGAACAAACAAAGTTTTTACGTGGTTGGGGCGTTAATGAGCCTTAGTCCACGAGTCTATTATATTATATTTTAGGGAGATTTTGACAATGGAGATTTCTGCAATTTTTAGCAAAGTAATTGCTTACAAGAGAAAATTTTGGATTCCCGCTACAGTGCACAACTGGCTCTATTTATAGGCAGTCAAGTGCACTGTGCTTGGGTCAGACTAATCCAGCCCCAATAGGGATGTAATCATGGTTTACTCACTAGTCGAGTCATAATACAAAGAACGTTATATAATAACATGTAGTAATCTGGGCCCATTGGGCCGGCTTAGGCGTGGCCAAGCCTTACAGTTGCCAGTTGTACGTTAGTTCGGACTGGTCCGCGTGGGCTAGTAAGGAGATCCTGGGGACAGGATCTGTCAGAGTAATGGCAATATTGTTTCCTAGGAACAATGTACTTTCCGTGCGTACCCTCTTCCGCAGGTTAGTTGAGGAGACTAACTTCCATGTTTCTCTGGGACATGTTAGCGTCAGGGAAGATCAGGCTTATCCTATCCAGATATCTTGTCCGAGTTCATTTACTAATGTCCTAGTATACTTACCAGGGTCCTGGTTCATTCACCGAGACTAGGGTTCATTCGCCAAGACAAACATTGTGACACCAAATATCTCCTTGGATTCCTAATAAGGTCTATCTCCCTCTACTAGTTAGTCTATCACCTTATTGGCGTCTCAGAGGACACATGTAGGTCAAGACCGGGAAAATGAGTCGAGCCTGCATCTTAGTCTCGGTTCCTTCGTTATGCTCGCGCTCGTCAAAGGTTGTTGGGTTCGAGGATGATTGGGCTATTTAGATGAGCCTGGACCTCTTTAAGAGGGCCCCCGGACCCACAGGGTCATGCCATAAGTTACGGGTGGAAAACAGAGATAACATTTACCCCCAAGTCTTCATCCGTGTTTGCATGGTGGAGACTTGCCTTGCTCTTCCCGATCAATCTCAAATATCCTGGTTTGTTTACCAGAAGTCAAGTTCATTTACTTGGGGGCCATTTGGGCGATCCCCGTCCTTTCAAATTCTCAACATCTCAGACACGTGTCTCCAGGTTGATGGTGTGTCGGTGCCACTCGCGCCCTAAAGATCTGGGAAGAATCTTTTGATGATCCAAGTGACCGATGGGTGTCAGCGCAATTCTCGAGACGTCCCGTCTGTACGAAAAAAGTCTCTTGGGTACTCGAGTGGGCTGTTTAATGCTTCTGCACCATTTGGGACCGTCGGATGGGGATAGCCTTGAGAGTTTCGACATGGACCGTTGGATGAGGCAGGTACAGATCGTGGATTGGCGAATTCATGATTTAGTGTTTGACTAGGGCAATTAAAGCCTATGCACCATCCGGAACCGGTTGATGGGGATACTCTTGGGATCCCCACTATAGACCGTTGGATCAAATAGTGGATTTATGCCCTATAAATACCTCGAAAGACTCATTTCAAACTTTACACATTCCATATATTCATAGTAGAAAAGAGAGCATTTTATGTACCATTTTGCCGATGAGGTTCTCCGAAGATTAATCCACCTACGATTTCATCTATTCCTGACTAGACCTCTTTCTGCTCAACCAGCTGACAACTTTGTCTTGACTCAACCAGTGGATGAACTGCTGCACCATCTTCTCAGATCAAAGACTGAGTTTTTGTCGACGCTATCACCTGAGAATCTACGAATTTCAAGACTGAGTTTTGACCATCTATTCACGGAGGCGCAGTTCTGGGAGGATATGGCATTCCGGGTCTAGGTGCTGGTACTATTGGGGCCCCTTGGGGGGCCTGTGCTCTCGAACCTGTAGCATACCCTCCTTGAGGAGGTCGGTATGATCCAGGTGCACCTGGGGCCGTAAGTTGCCCACGAACTGCTGGTAGTGTCGGAACCTCTATTGGCATCCTGACCCATTGGTGGAGATGCCCTAGTTTGATCAGGTTTTAAATCTCATCCTTCAGCTGACGAAACTCTTCGGTCGTGTGACCCACGTCCTTGTGGTAGGCGCACCTTTTGTTGGTGTCCCTCGAATTCTTTCCCCCTTTGAACATAGGGGTTGGCTTCCGGTAATGGACTAAAATGGTCGTTTCCAGATAAATGTTTTCCAGGGTGTCGACTAGGATGGTATACTCTGTGTATTGGGGTTCGTAACCCCTCTTTCCATTTTTTGAGGGATCGGATCAGTTCTGACCATTTCCTGATCTTTTTCCCCGGGAAGGGTTTACACTAGCCTCAGCTCCTCTGGCTTGAGGCAGTTAGGCACCACCGGATGCAGCACTGTACCCGGTGGGTGTCAATCCGTACACCGAAAATGGGGTCGACAGAACCGGAGCGTACCTTGTTGAGGTAGGCTCGTAGACTGTCGGGGTTATGAATGTCATCTCATGGGTCCCAGCAAATTCGAACACCACTGGGGTGCCGCATAAAGACTTGCCGAATACTGTGCTCCGTATCCGGGGAAGGTTTGGGCGGTCGACTGGATCACTGGCTGCCACCCAAAGGCTTGGATTCGGGCCTCCTCCCAGTTGATGAAACCTTGTGCCCTCCTGATGAATTCTTCGAGGGTGGCTGTCTTGCTACACTACATGTCATCCCAGATAGGGGATCCAGCTCTGATCCTGGATTGGAGAGACACCAGGCGTTGTCTGTCATCCACTTTAGTTTTCGAGGCTTCCTCCATGAAGCGCTGGATGTAAGCACCGAGGGTCTCCATGGGATGTTGTTTGACATTGGCCAGAGCACTGATTTGCATGTCCATTTTCATGGTGGCCACGAACTGCTTACAGAATGCCGACTGCAATCCAAACCAAGATTGGATTGATCCTGTCTTGAGTCTTTTCCACCACTCTTATGCGGGTCTAGCCAGAGTGATCGAGAAATTTAAGCACTTGTCTTTGTCACAAACGTGAGCCACGGTCATCAGGCGATTGTAGCGAGATAAGGGATCCCTGGGATCCGCGTCCTCGGTGTAGTCAGGTAGGTTCAACATCTTGAACCCCTTTGGTAGTACCATATCTAGGATGTGTTTGGTGCATGGCTTATTTCCTCTTCTTCGAAATCAAAACCTCCACCTTCTTGTTTCTGGACCAAGCTATCTATGACCTTCTTAAGATCGGCCAATTGTTCCATGAACTGTTTGGTCATTCCTCCGATTTTTGAGGTTATTCCTCAAGTGTCCTCCTTGGGGGCGAATCTTTTCCTCGAGGAAGCGACTTGGGAGCTGGAGTCAGATATGCAAAATCAATATCCCAAACTGTTCAGGTAAATTTTAAGGACAAAATTTCTGTAAGGAGGGGATAGTTGTAATGTCTCAAATTCTCTAATGTGGCTTAATGCCTAGATTATGGGGGCGGGAGGGCAATAATTGATTATGAAATTAAATAATTATATACATGATTATGTGAGTTATATTATTATATGATGATAATTGCATGCATGTGGGTCCACTTGTCATTGTAAGGGTATTTCGGTAATTTGGCCCGTTGAGGGCATATTTGTATATTTTCATGCATGTTGGTGAGGTATGGATGAGGCCACATTATTATGTGGATATGTTCGAGTTATTCAGTATAAGACGATCTTAGAATGCAAATTAGTGGTTTGTTCATAACGGGGTTATTTACCAGGCTCGGGGTGAGTCTCGGGGTAATTTGATGATTAGTACATTACTAGTAATGAGAGGGTAATGGGATATGATTTGTTAACTATTTGAGAATATTGGGAATAATGGGAATTGAAGGACGTTAATTATAATTAGCGGGATAAGTGGGAAAGGACGATTTTTCCCTTGGGGGCTGTTAAGAAGTTACATTTGGCTTGGGGGCATTTTGGTGTTTTGACCAATGGTTATATGTTAAAGTTAGAAAGTTGTAGAAGCCTTAGGAGCAAAACAGGGCAGCTGGTTCTTTCTCATTCCTGATCATTTCTTCCTCTTTTCTTCCTTTGGATTTTTAAAGAAAGATTAAGGGTTCAAACATAGGAATCAAGGCTTGAGTTCTAGGCTAGTGTTCAGCCATTGAAGGGGATTCAAACTTGAGTTTAAGGAAAGGTTTTAGCTATAGTTTTTCTGTTTTTTGCTCTGCTTTTCAGTAGGTTTTTAGTTGATATTTTGGACTGAACATATGAGAATTTGATGAGGTTTTAAATGGTTTAAAGCTTAGGTTTTGTTAGTTGAGTGTTGGATAAGTCGTGGTAATGCTTGGGTGTGATTTCTGGGTTAATTGGTGAAGGTTTATGTCTGGTTTTAATGGAGAAAAGAGCAAGGGGTTGTGTTCATGGGGTCAAGTCGCGACTTGGCCCAGGCAAGTTGCGGCCCGCCCCTAGTACCCCAGGCAGAGTGCTCTCTGACTTGGGGGCGCACCATGACTCACTAGGCCAAGTCGCGGGCCACCCCTTCCTTATGTGCCAGGGAGAAGTTTTCAAGGGTTTAGACTCGGGGTTTCATTTCCTAAGGCTCGAGATAAAATCTACTAACCGTTTTAGTACGATTCGAGGTCCCGAGAGCAAAGTTTAGACTATGAACCTTTTATGAATTATTTTATTAATGGGATTTCATATTTTGTTATGACTAGGTGACCGCTAAAGGACCAAAGGATTGATTGTTCTCAAGAGTTGTTCTTTTATTATTTCACACTCGACCAGAGGTAAGAAAACTGCACCCAGTATGTGACATGCATGGTTATTGATGAGGCATGTTGAGTGCTCTATATGTGGACATTGATTACATTGTAAATGCTTAGCAATCTTGCTTATCTGTGAATGGTACTGACTTATTAGTCAAAAACGGTAATGGTGTCAGTATTGATTGTGAAGCTGTGACTTATTAGTCAAGTTTGGCAGTATTACTAAGCACTGGTCATATGGTATTGGCTTATGAGTCAAGAACTGTATTAGCGTGTTTAACGCAAGTCGAAAAGGTTAGATCCAATCGACATAAGCATTATCAACATAGGTATGATATGCTTGACCGAACTCAAGTTCGATGAAAACAAAAACGCTTGTCTAGTCTAAAGGCTTGTTACTTAGAGTCAAAGCCAAAAGGCTCAGGTAACCGTAATGTCACATGGCTAAGGGTGCGAAGCCCAAGTTCGTGACTCATTATTCACTTATCTGATCGGGCTGCAAGCCCCAGTATGATTACCAGAAACATTATTGATAGTCACTTATCTGATTGGGCTGCAAGCCCCAGCATGATTACCAGAATCATTATTGATAGTCACTTATCTGATTAGGGCTACAAGCCCCAGCATGATTACCAGAATCATTTATTGTTACTCACTTATCTGATTAGGGCTACAAGCACCAGAATGATTACCATGATCATTTATTGATATTACATACATCCAGTAATAAGTTTACTTGTTGAGCCTTGGCTCACAGGTGCTATGTAGTGTAGGTAAAGGGAAAGAAAAGCTCACCCAGCCTTGAGTGGAGAGCTTAGGTGGCGATGTGTACATATGCGGTTGCTTGACCACCACGGCCAAGGTGTTTCTTAGAGAAACTAGGGGTTAACCCTATTTTTGCCGCTTAGGTCAGCGGGTTGTAATTTTTACACTGTAATGACCATTTTGGATTGTAAATAACTTTGTAAACACTTTTATGGGCCTATGTACAGTTTTATGGTTTAAATAAAATATATCCATTCCTTTTGTTCGAGAATTTTCATCTTAGCCTATTAATAATACCTAAATGCACGTTTATAACCAAATGACTCATTTAGTGAGTTAAGCACTATTTAAAGTCCACAGTGACAGTCTTGGAGTAACCAGGGAGTTACACCCATCCCTGATGTTTTGGGAATCATCGAGTAGAGGCCCTTGATAATGCGTATCCTCAGGTTGGTCTTGAGGAAATGGTTGATTGGGCAATGGTTCTTTATTGTCTTGTTGTTGCTGGTGAGCATGATCAAACATGGTATGCCTGGTGTTCACCATTCTTCGCAAATGATCGAGATTGATTCAAGCTTCCTTCAGCTCTCAATGAAAGCACCAAAATGTTTACCAAGTTTTTGGGAAACTAGAAATATATTCAGAAATAAGGGCTGGAAATAAGAGCTAGAGGTTTTACGTGGTTAGGGCGTTAATGAGCCTTAGTCCACGAGTCTATTATATTATATTTTAGGGAGCTTTTGACAATGGAATTTTCTGCAAGTTTTAGCAGAGTAATTGGTTACAAGAGAAAATTTGGGATCCCCGTTACAGTGCACAACTGACTGTATTTATAGGCAGTCAAGTGCATTGTGCTTTGGCCAGACTAATCTGGGCCCAATAGGGATGTAATCACGGTTTACTCGCTAATGGAGTCATAATACAAAGAACGTTATATAATAACATGTATTAATCTGGGCCCATTGGACCAGCTTAGGCGTGGCCAAGCCTTACAATTGCATGTTGTACGTTAGTTCGGACTGGTCTGCGTGGGCTTCTATGGTGATCCTGGGGACAGGATCTATCAGAGTAGTGACAGTATTGTTTCCTAGGAACAGTGTACGTTCCATGCATACCCTCTTCTGTAGGTTAGTTGAGGAGACCAACTTCCGTGTTTCTCAGGGATATGTCAGTGTCAGGGAAGATCAGGCTTATCCTATCCGTGTGTCTTGTCCGGGTTCATTTATTATTGTCTCAGTTTACTTACCAAGGTCCTGGTTCGTTCACCGAGACTCGAGTTCATTCGCCAATATGGACATTGTGACACTAAATATCTCCCTGGACTCCCAATAAGGTCTATCTCCCTCGACTAGTTAGTCTGTCACCTTATTGGCGTCCCGGAGGACACAGGTTGATCAGAACCGGGAAAATGAGTTGAGCCTGCATCTTAGTCCCGGCTCCTTCGTTATGTTTGCGCCCGTCAAAGGTTGGTTGTTTCGAGGATGATTGGGCTATCAAGATGGGCCTGGACCTCTTTAAGAGGGCCACCGGACCCACCGAATCATGCCACGTGTTACGGGTGGAAAACAGGGATAACAGTAGAGATTCATTATTATCATATATTAAATTTGTATTGTCATGGGATATTATATTGTCATATTTCTATTTTATATATAATAAAAAATATTCTGACAAAAAAATACATTTATTCACAATAAATTATAATTTTTTAAACTAATATTTTCAGTCACGAAATTTTTAAAGAGATATGATAATGTTTTTTAGTCACAAATTTGTTGTATATTCTTTTGGGTGCCCATTATATAATAATTTTAGCTTGGACATTGTCTATTATGTACGAAAAATTATATTAATTGTATTTACACCTTGCATTTATTCTAAAATCAAGTATTTAAATTTAGCATTTCCAATATTTAAAACAAAAAATTGCATTCCAAATTATATTATAATACTAATATTTTTGTTGTTAAAATATATTCGTTTATACTTTTTGTTGTTAAAAGTATATATATAACAAGTTATTTGAACTTTGTTTTCGACACTTTAATTATTCGTTATACAATGAACACAATCATATAAAAAATATTGGGTTCAAGATGCGTTCACGTGTCCATATAAGGAGTATGTTATACGGATAAAGTAAACAGGACTCATAATCTCCCAAAAAATATATATTTTTTAAACATTACAAAAACCTGTGCAATGCTTGATTATGTGTAACACCCTACTAAAAGTCTTTACCATGTGATTTATAAATGTGTCATCAACTCGCTAATCGAGATTTTAGAATAAAAAGTGTGATTAAATAAAAATAAAGTCTCATTTGACGAACGTTAATTATAAAAGACTTGGACATTCATTAAAGTCATAAAGGTTATACATTGGGATCCCAAAATACTGTTTCAAAAATGTATTACATTGAAAAAGTTACAATACAATCGACCTAAGTGACAAAACTAACCATTTACAGTAAATTTCCTAAAACAACCCCAGTCGTAGCAGCTAGGTAGGTTGAACATTTACACGCTGCTCCACACTCTCCATCTCATGGTTGGTCGATCTTTCCCTTGCCCTTACCTGCACCAAAGAGCACCCGTGAGCCGACCCAAGTAGAGCTGTAAATACGGGCCGGGCTTTTGAGCACGGCACGAAAACGGCACGAGCCCGGGAGGCACGAGCACGACACGGCACGAAAAAATATGGGCTTGGGCCAGGCACGGCACGAAAAAATATGGGCTCGGGCCAGGCACGGCACGACACGGGCTTAGCACGGCACGGCACGACAAGCCCGAAGGCACGACACGAAAGCACGAACAAACTAGCCCGAAAGCACGACACGATAAAAAACCCGATATTTTGACATTAATAATCATAATAAATTTTTATTTGTCAATAATTAATAAATTAAAATGATAATATATGTCTTATTTTTTTCAATGTTTATATTTTTATAATTATATTAATTTATTTTAAGATTTGTTAGATAAATTTTTAGCATTTATTAGTAGGTATTAAAATTCTAATAATTATCTTTGATATAATTCTGTGTAAAATATTGTTAAAAAGTATATAAAAATATCTAAAATTATAATTTAAACAAAGAAATGTATTTGGTTTGGTGGTAAGTCCATTGATGGTGAAAGAGGAGGTGGAGGGTTTAATTCTCCATCCTCACATTTTTTGGCAAAAAAAAAGTGGGCCTAAAAGTGGGCCCAAATTTGGGCCCGAATATAGAAAGTGGGCCTAAAAGTGGGCCCGAATAAGGAAAGTGGGCCGGCCCGACACGGCACGAGCATGGCACGACATGGGCCGGGCCCATGGGCCGTGCTGGGCCTACTCTTTCAAAAATGGGCCGACACGAGCATGGCACGAATTGAATATGGGCCGGGCCGGCCCGAATTTACCGGAGGCACGAAAAATGTGGGCCGGGCCGGGCCAGGCGGCCCACATTTACAGCTCTAGACCCAAGAAGAAAACTCCACACATAGCATAGCATAATTCAATCCAGTAATAAACAGATTAAACATGTAGCGGCCTATGCTGACCCAGGTGCTTTACTAGACACTAGGTTCACAGTCTTCATCGAGCTGGTGAGTACAACACCCTTAGAGGGTCTCTCCCTAGCGGCCTGCATTCAACACGCTTAACGTCGATCCTGGCCTTTGCCGTCCTCAGCCTTCGCCGTTCTCAACCTTCGTCGTTCCCGAGCTTTACCGTTCATTCATAATCATGCACAACATAGCATAACATTTACAAGTATTCACACCCACATTAAACACAAATAATAGAGACATGCCCTACTCTACGAGCACAAACAGTTTTCTTACCTATGTCCCGAGCTGGCTGATTAATGCGATCCAGAGCATGATCCCCTAAACCTAAGCCTTGACGTAAAACCTAGTCACAACGCACCAATAAATAGGCATCCATCAAGACCTAACCAATTAAGAACTCTTGATTAATATTCTAGCCTTTGGGACCTCGAATTTTACTAAATCGGGTAGTAGAATCGTTCCCGAGCCCTAAGATTTAGGTTCCTGGGCTTAAAACCCTATTTTTCTCATTTTCCCGAATTTGAGTCGCGGCCTGCCCCTAGGGCCACGGCCCGCTGCAAGTTAGAGAGCCTCGGCTCTCTCATCTGGGGGACACGGGTCGCGGCTCGAGCCCAAAACCCAAATATCCTCATGCATTTTTACGAGCTAAACTCCCTAAAATTAACGATATGCAAACCTTAAACCTAAAATTTAGTCTAGAATTCATATCCAAGCAACATAACTGGTATAAGCATCCCAAAAAATTAACTAAGATCTCACCACAACTTAAGCTTAAACACTTGAGTTCAAAACACTTAAAGTAAACCAGAAAATTCAGTAAGGAAACTTGTTCTAAACCTTACCTCAGTGATGATTACGACCTTAAGCTAGATCTCCAACACCTTCAGCTTCAAATCCTCAACTTCCAGCCCCGAATTCTGAGCTTTTCCTTCAAATTTTCCAAAAATCCTCTAAGTCATCATGAGAGGGAGAGAGAGAGAGAAAGAGAGAGAGAGAGAGAGAGAGAGAGAGAGAGAGAGAGAGAGGTGTTATGTTTATCTTCTAAATTCTGGTGAGTACTAGTGCCTAAACCAATTAAAGTCTATCCCCAGCCTCCAAGTTGACCAAATTACCCCTAAGATCAATCCTAACCTTCTAATATTACCTATGGCAAAAATCGTCTTTTGCCACATTCTTGCTAATTCCTTAAATACTCCTATAAATCCTCATTTAATCCCGACATACCCAAATAATCGCCAAATCACTACCCGTTACCCGGTAACCCCGAACACGTGCTACATTCCCAAAATACTCCTAGGCTCACCCCAAGCCGAGTATTCTACCCGTTGTGACTATTTCGCTATTCCACTCCCTAGGACTGTCTCGAATCACACATCACAAATAAATCTCCACAATCTTGTGGTCTCAAGTACAACACACATATAATTTACATTTATGCTCTCAACAGACCAATATTACAAATATGCCCTTATTGGCCAAAATGGGCCCACATGCATATTTAATTCACCTAACACATGCATTTCTAATCACATAATCATTTAATCCACGTAATAACATAATTAAATCAGTTATTGCCCTCCTGACACGCTAATCAAGGCACTAAACCTTATTAGAAAATTTGGGACGTTACAACTATCCCCTCCTTACAAAAATTTCATCCTCAAAATTTACCTAAATAACTCGGTTGTTCCTCCAAACACTTTTACTAAGGCAATGGTCTTGTTGTGCAAGACTTTATCCTTTCGGTCTAGAATCTTAATCGGCTTCTCCTCATAAGACAAATTCGATCCAACTCCAGGTTTTCATAACTAACACATGCATAGAATCTGGTACGTACTTCCGGAGCATGGATACGTGAAATACGTTGTGAACCCCTGATAAGGCTAGAGGCATAGCCAACCAGTAAGATACTTCTCCAACTCATTCCAAAATCTCAAAGGGTCCAACAAACCTGGGGCTTAACTTTCCTTTCACTCCAAATCGCTTTACTCCTCTCAAAGGAGCAACTCTGACGAACACATGATCACCGACTTGAAACTCTACACTCTTGCTTTGTAAGTCTGAGTAACTCTTCTATCGACTCTGGTAGGCGAGCATCCGAGCTCTAATCTTTTCAATCACCTCATTGGTCCTCTGAACAGCCTCAAGACCAAAGTACCTCCTCTCACCTATCTCATCCCAATGGATGGGCGATCTACACTTCCTCACATACAACATCTCATACGGAGCCGCTCCAATAGCTGCCTGATAGTTGTTATTAAATGAAAACTCGATCAAAGGGAGATACTTACTCCAAGATCCCCCAAAATCTAGCACACAGGCTCGTAACATATCTTCCAGTATCTGAATCGTCCTCTCAGACTGTCCATCTGTCTGAGGATGATAGGCGGTACTAAACCGCAACTGCGTGCCATAGCCTTCTGCAGGTTCTCTCAAAACTTAGAGGTGAAGGTGGGGTCCCTATCGGATACTATCGAACTCGGAGCCCCATGAAGTCGCACAATTTCCTTCACATACAACTCATCATAATGCTCCACCATTTGAGTTGTTCTAATAGGCAAAAAGTGGGATGATTTGGTGTACCTATCCACGATCACCCACATTGAATCATATTGTCCCACTGCCTTCGGTAATCCATCCACGAAGTCCATGGTGATATCCTCCCATTTCCACTCCGAAAGCCCTAAAGGTTGCAGCAACCCTACAAGCCTTCGATGTTCAGCCTTCACCTGCTAACAGGTTAAACAATAGGCCAAATAATCCACTACGTCCTTCTTCATCCCCGACCACCAATACAAAGTCCCCAAGTCTTGGTACATATTCATCGTACCCAGTTTTAAGAAGTAAGGAGTGGTATGTGATTCATCTAGAATCTTTCACTTGATACCGGAATCCATCGAAACGCAAATCCGACCTTTATACCTCAGTAAACCCACCTCTGAAATAGAAAAGTCTCTAGCCACTCTGGCTAAAACATCCTCCCTATGTGTTCTCAACTGGGGATCCTCCCTTTGCGCTTCCTTAATCCTCTCAAGGAGCGTGGACTGAAGTGTGATATTGGCTAGCTAGCCAACTACCAATTCAATTCCCACTCTAGTCATCTCCTCGGCTAACTTCTCTGATATCTGCCTCGAACTGAATAACTTCCCTGGGCCCTTTTGTCGGCCACCACATTGGTCTTCCCTGGATGGTAGAAAATATCACAGTTGTAGTCCTTTACTAATTCCAGCCAATGCCTTTGGCGCATATTCAGGTCCTTCTAAGTAAAGAAATACTTTAAACTTTTATGGATGGTGTATATTTCACACTTCTCTCCATATAGATAATGCCTCCATACCTTCAGTGCAAATACCACCGCTGCTAGTTCCAGATTGTGAGTGGGATACTGTAATGACCCAAAATCACTAATATGGCATAAGAGCCTTGATTAGTGTGCCGGGAGGGCATAATTGGCTTATGTGTGAATTTACTAATTTAATGCATGACTACATGATAAGCATGCTTGTATGATTATATGAATGTAAATGTGGTTAAATGTTATATCTGCGAGAAACACATTATTATGTGGGTAGATCTGCAACGTGCGATTTGAGGCGATCCTAGGGAGCCAGTTAGCGGGAAAGTCACAACAGGGCTTAATACTTGACTTGGGGTAAGTCAAGGGGTAATTTGGGTATTGGATGATTATTTGGGTTATCGTGTCATGGAAATAAATATATGGAGATATATTCGAGGTTAGGAGGCTTAGGCGGGAGTATTGGGGAGTTTTACCATTTTTCCCTCGGGGACGTTTCTGATACCTCGAGCCTCGGGATTAACTTAATTAATCAAGGTTGATTAAATAGAATAGAAACCAGCAAAACAAAAGAGACAAATAGACCCATTTTATCTCTCTCTTCTTCTCTCTTCTTCTTCTTCTCAAAGAAAACCATTAGAATCTAAGAAACTCAGCTGAGAACTTTATGATTTGGGCTGGAGTTTTGGGGAAATAACTTAGTTTTAGCCAAGGAATTCAACCATAAACCAAGGTAAGCATTGAATTTCGTTTTTGGTTAGTTGATTATAAGGTTTATGGGTTGAAATCAAAGGGTTCCTAGGTTCTTAATTTCAAGGTTGAATTAAGGTGGGAAGGCTTGGGAGTTGGCTTGGATTTTTGCTTAGAGAGGTGATTGTGCTGTGGAGGTAAGCTTGAATCCATGAACTAATGGCTGAACTATAATGTTCCATGGTTTTTGTGTTCTTAAGTACCTGGATTTCAGAAATTAAAATGGGATTTTAATGAGTATTAAACTAGGTTTTCTGTTGGATTATGTGGCTAGGATCATGCTAAAAGTCTTGAGATTAATGGGTTTTGGAATTAGGGTGCTTTGGGGTGGTTTTAAATAAGGTTAATATGTTGGAAATGGTGGGTTTTCTGGGCACGAAGGGTTGGGCCGTGGCTCTGTTCTAGAGCGGTGCAGCCCTACGAAGCAAAGGAGCTAGGGAGGCTCTACCGAAGGGGAGCGCCGCGGCACCAAAGGCAGGGCTGCAGTGCGTGTCTGCCTTCAGAGGGGCTTGGTTTCTGTTTCAGGAGCAGGTCGCGGCTAGGTTTCAGGGGTCGCAGTCCTTAGGTGCATTTTTGATCTTTTGGGGATTTTAAGCGCGGGAACCTAACCTAGGGTGCTCGGGATCGATTCCACCACCGTGTTTGGTGGAACTCGATGTCCTGGAAGTTAGACTTATACTCGGAAACCTTTACTTGAATATTAATGGAATCCATTACCTTCATTGTGACTAAGGGCCCGTTTGGTTGAATGGAATGGGCCAGAAAAGAATAGAATTGAATATTAATAGGCTGTATTCATTTGTTTGGTTGGAAATAAGAAGTGTGGAAAAGAATTCCACGGTAATGGTTATTCCCCCAAACTAACGGAATAACTTTTCCAATTTTGAGCAAGTGGAATTATAATTCCATTCCACTGGTTATCATCATCTCTCTCCTGGGTCTTCGTCTTCTTCTCCAACTCGCTGAGTTCCTCAGGTATGGCCATGCCTGCAATTTATTTATTTATTACTTATTTGCTTTATTTATTTTGATATCTCACTCTCCTCTTGCTCAACTCCTGAAAACCACAAGCAATCTGACACAATCATCTCTCATTCTCACTCTCAGCAAGCAACACACCCAGTCGAAGGTAGCTGCTCGTCCCAATCGGAGGTCCGTGTCAGAGACACTCTTCTCTTCTTCCTCCTGCTTTTCTAATCTGTTGCAGAGGTACTCTCTCTCTATCTCTCTTTCTATGAAATCAGTAAGAGCACCAAATGTTTGATGGAATGCCTATTTGCATATTTTAGACTTTTTAATCCTTCTGTTGTAATTCCAAGTCCTCCAACTTATTTTATGTTTTTGTTCTAGATTATCTAAAACATTTTTTTTCCAAAAAAATTCCAAACAAAAGAAAATAAACTCTGTGAGGTCAATATTTGTTACCCGTCTCTCATTTACAATGGAGACTTTACAAGCTAGTCACTATTTTCTTGGTTTGATGAAGTTGTGGGTTAAAGAATCTAGATGTTTTCTATTAGAATTTAGCTCACAGTAGTGCCTATAATGTTTCCATTGCACATCTGGCATATTACTGAAAAAGATTTGAGGGTTTGTGTTTGAACCATTATGACTGTGAATGTAATAAATCTTAGATTACCTTTCTCAGAAGAAAGTGGCATCTGTCACTATAATAAGCTAGGAGAATATGAACTAGATCTTTTAGGCTTGGGTTTGTGTTGTTATCCAAGAATGATCTGAAAATAATATCATATTGTCATTACAAAATCATACTTGACATAGATCTGTTTATATATATAGCAAGCAAGCATGCTCTATAAAAGATCACTAGACATATTTTAATATACAAGCGAATAGATTATCAATATACAACATATAAAACTATTTAAAGATCTATTTATGTGATATCTATTTATCACAGATCTTTTGAAGAAAAAAAGACCTCAACAAAATATTAATCACATATATTTAGAAGTATTTCTTAGACAATATATATTACATGACTATCTTAAAGTGTTCACAGAGCATAAAAAGAAACAATCTGCAGCCAAATTATGAAATAATAATAAATATTAGAACACATCATTCTCAAAAGTAATATATTTATAAATCTATGTATAAAAAATTATAAAGAACAGAGTACACCTTGTATACATCAATAGAATAAGGCTAAATTTCTAGCAAGATATTTTCTCAAAAACTAAACATAATTCAAGTATTGTTTATGCTCCAAATACACTTGTTAAAATCCTTGAAAGTAAAGGAGCTTACATAAATGCACATAACACAGCAAAAAAAATTACAAAACAATCTTTACTAAAGTGAAAACCTAAAGAAAGTTAAAAAAATCTGCATAAGGAAATGGGTGTGTGGGAGGGGAAAAGGGCTAGTTCAAATGCTTGAAACCAGTGTTGCTGAAAGCAGCAGCAATGAACTATAAGCAAGCATGCATTGCTTAAAATTTAAATTGTTCCCCATACAACACCAGAAGAGAATATATCAGAGGAGGAACAAAGCTTGAATCTGCATGTAGATTAAGTCATAATTTATTAATTATTCATAATTAATTGAATGAATCAACTTCAGCTAAGTTTTGTTTATAGTTTAGTTAGTCAACACATTTTGTGTACATGTATATAGCTTAACAGAAGTTATCAAAGGGTAAGGTTGTTTATTACATTGAAATATAGCTTAATAAGAACAAAACTCATTTATAACCCGTACATGTATCCACACACATATAGGTGTATATACACATATATATACATATATATATACACTACATGGAAAGAGAGAGAGAAAACATGTATTTAATTAAAGATTTATGTGATTTTTTGGCCCTCTTAGTAGCTCTAAAAACCCCTTCAACCTCCAGCTCTTTTGGAAAATTTACTTGACTAATTTTAGTAACACCAACTAAAATGGAAAAAGATGGTTTTAATACTGTATCACCGTTGTGGCTAAAACTAGTCTCTTATTAGGGAATATCTTCAGATAACTAACGAAATAACCTGTCACAGATCAGTCTCAAGAGTTTATGTTATACACACAAAATGCCATTTTCTTCTTTATAATTTGCTCTTAGCCATACTTAAAAAGCCATATTGGTCATTATTATCCAGAGCAGAATAACCTTTCATGTGAAAGAAAGTAACCAAAAGTGGGAGGGGACTGCTATAAACAATCGTTTTTAAGGGGTCTATTGATACAATAAGAGATATAAAAAAGAAGAAACATTACAACAAAAGGGTCTTAATTACTCTTCATTAGACACCCAACCAATCAGAAATAAAAAAACAAGATGGAGTTTCACCTCTTAGCCAATCACCACTTAGATAAGACCTATTTGTGGGGTCCCATATATGGATACATCTACTTCTCAAAGGTCAATAAACACTAAAACAGAGTCTCATTCTCATTCACCACAAGTTTTAATTGGAGCAGAGAGCATGGAGTGGAGTGTATGTGTCTCTGTTGATGAATGTGTCTAATCTACACCACAAGTTTTAAATCAAAGTCAAAAAGTGTCATGACCCCATCTAAATAAATACTATTTTAATCTCATTTTTGTAACATTATTTTAATTTGGATTCTCTGACAGAAAAAAAAAAAACTCTGGATTATGCTTGCCCACTTCTGCCAATTGGTATTTGTTTTCCATTTTTTGCCACTGCAATGAAAATCTATACACAAGTTAATCATTGTTTTTAGAAAGATTTTAAATCACAACTTGAGACTTTAGAAGCAAACTATATAAGAAAAAAAAATATTTCACAACAGAATCAATTCTTGCAAATTAGTTATTCTTTGGAGGGTTTTGCTATAACAAGTTTAATATTTAACAACTAAACATGTTAAGGTGTATTTTGGACACAGTATTTACATATATTTATATATATAAATATAACATGTTGATATGATTTGACTTTAATATACTATATAATTGTAGAGCAAACCAACAAATTTATGCTTTGAAATTGTGCTAAAGAGTTTAAGTAGTTGAACAGTTTCCTTTTTAAATCTAAGGAACTTCATTTATTATTAATTTTGTCAAAGCCTTCTGGCAACAAAATACTGAGAAAAAATGGGACTAATTAATCAACTTGGATTTGTTCATTTCGATAACTAAAATTTTATTTGCTTGATTATATTCATTGTAGGATAATGGTTCGTTTAACTGTCAGTGAGAGACAAATTTTGAGAAAGAAGAAGATCATGGCTATGCCAATTCATTTGACTGTTTGTGTAATTGACCGCCCCAAAAACTTTTATCCCTTGCTTTGAAATGGAAAATTTATCTTTAAATTTATGTTTTGTTATTGGTGTGTATATCCATTCACTTTTATTTCTTTAGTGATGGCTGTTTGTTTCTTTTTCATTCAACTACAATATTTCAGCTTTAGTTTTTAGTTTTACAGTATTTTGATACCTTATTTCAGCATGGAGACTTCAAAAGGAAGAGGTCCAGGACAAAATAAAAGATTTTGGAGCGAAGATGAAGACAAACACTTGGTTGAAGCACTTATGGAACTGAATAATGAAGGGAAGTTTAAAGCTGAAGGAAATTTCAGGCCAGGTCATCTTAGAGCTCTTGAGATGAAATTAAAGGAGCGGATGCCTGGATGTGATATACAAGCTAAGCCACACATTGAGTCTAGAATGAAGACTTTGAAGACTCATTTTCAAGTGGTTCATGAAATGTTGACTGGACCATTTTGTAGTGGATTTGGGTGGGACAACGACAGAAAAACTGTTACTGCAGAAAAGTCAGTGTGGGAAGCATATTTGCAGGTACTCAAATAATAGTATTTGGTCTACCATTTTGCTTATGATGTTAATGGATCCATAAGAATGATTATTTGCTTATGATGTTAATGGATCCATAACAAGGATGGTTTGCTTATTTATTTGTATCTGATTTTTTTATTTTGTATAAATGCAGAGTCACAAAGAAGCAGCCCCCTTCAAGATCAAGTCATTCCCTTGGTATGATGACTTATGTATGGTTTTTGGCAAGGATCGTGCAACTGGAAAAAATGCGGAGACTGCAGCAGATGTTGTTGAAGAACTTCAAACTGAAGAAGAAAACACTACTATTGGAGAAGATGATTTCAACTATGCTAACAATGTGGATGAAGTGCCATCTATGTCTGTCTCAGATGCAACAAGAGGTGCTCAATCTCACACTCAATCAGATGGGTCTTCAAAGAAGAAAAGGAAAGCTGTAAATCATGAAGAACTTTCAGATGCACTCACACAATCAGCTTCTATTATCGCAAGAGAAATTGAAAAAGCTTCTATTCGTTTGAGTAAAGCTATTGGTGAAGACATGAATGAAAAGCATATGCAACTTGGGAAAGAGTTAGAAAGGACCACTACACTTACCACAGCTCAACGTCATAAGGTAGCTCGCATGATTATGCAAGATAATGCTCTGGTTTCTTACTTTTTCAGTGTCCCAGATAATGAGAAGGATGAATGGGTGACACTTCTTCTTGATGGCTCTCTCTAAGATCATGTTTAGTCCACTTTGCTCTACTACAATTTGCAGGACAATTTATATTGCCTTTGACATTCAGTAGTATACAAATTATAATCTTTTGGATATGATGTAATGTTTTATGCTCATAATTTTGCAAACTAGATTGTCTTTGAGCATAGATCTGAGTAATTGGACATGAATACTTATACTATTTCTAGTGATATTTCATGTGTATGGACAGTAATCAAAAACTCTTTTGATTATTAGAATATAAATATGTTATAATGTTTAGTTTAACATTTTTATGTTATTATATTGTTTTATTTTTAAAAAATATAAAATTGTGTTTAGTGATAATTAAAGTAAATTGCATTTGACATTAATAAAATACTTCACAAAAATAAATTCTTATTGATAATTTTAATATTTTGTAGTGTTCAAAAGTGGAATTATTATGCTTAAAAAAAGTAGGATTATTAAATATTATTTTGTAAAAAAAAAAATATGATAAAAAAGTAACGTCATTGTTGGTAAATCTATATAAATATATATATATTTAGTATGTTTATTTTAATTTATTAATCATATTTTAAGCACTTTGGGTATTTTTGTCCAAAATAAATTTATTCCATTCCATTCCATTCCATAATCAACCAAACATAAGAATAGGTATTCAATCATTGATTCCATTATTCTAACCAAACAACATAATCGCATTACCTTTCTTATTCCATTCCATTACTATTCCTATTCCTATTCCTATTCCTATTCCATTATTTTCATTACCTCCAACCAAACGCCACCTAAGTGTTAAGCTAGGGCTTGGGAAGCAGATCGTGCTCGAGGGACGTTGCTCGTAGTCAGTGAACGAGGAAATTAAAGGTAAGAAAACTGCACCCGGTTGTGTATTTGTGGTGGGACTAAGGGTTCCCTAATGTGTATGCTTTGAAAGGGTGGTATTATGCCATGTAAACCGTAAGCCAACGACCTAAGAGTGCCAAGGGTTACACTAGCGCACAGGGCACGGCTCGACCACTGGTAGCCGAGGATAGCTTATTATGCACTGAGCTCGGTTTAAGTGGGTCGGAGTCAGTGGGGTAAACAGAGGGTGCAGCCTAAGTTGTCGGCCCCTAATTATCATGTGACTTGATTGTTATTAATGTTTAGTTTCATCTTTGATTCTGAATACATGCTATGTGATTAATGTAGAATGATAAGTGTCTGATCATACTTAAAGGATTATTCATCTGTTATTGATTATTTGTGAAGTATATTATGTTTTCTTGCTGGGCTTTGGCTCACGGGTGCTACGTGGTGCACGTAAAGGCAAGGGCAAACTTGACCAGCCCTTACTTGGAGAGCTCGGTGAGCTGAATGTACATGACCAGCTGCTCAGCCGCCACAGTTGAGGGGAACCAGAAATGTCTGTTTTGCCTTAGAATGGCTAATGGTTGTTTAAACTTTGGAAATTTTCTAAACTGACTTTCGAACGCTGTTCCTTTTTGGGGTCCCATGTATAAAATGTTTTGTTATATACAATATACACTTTTGAGACCAAAACCTTTTAACCCTAGCTCAATAGTGGTTTCAGTATCACGTTTTAACTAAATGACTTGATTAGCGAGTCCTGCATCTTTATAAACACACAGTGTAGCAGTCTTGGCTATCCAGGGCATTGCAGATACCTCTGCTCATACTCCTTCAGCTGTCTCAATGTGTAGGCTATTACTTTTCCAGCTTGCATCAACACACACCCCAAACCCTGCCTCGAGGCATCGCAGTAGACTACAAACTTCTCATTGATTGATGGAAAAATCAACACCGGAGCGTTGATCAGTCCCCGCTTCAACTCCTTAAAATTGTTTTCACATCTATCTGTCCAGACATTCTTGGTCTTCTTACGCATCAGCTCAGTCAACAGTGTAGCTATTCTAGAGATTCCCTCAACAAACTGCCAACAATACCCTGCTATTCCCAAGAAACTCCAAACCTCTAGTACACTGCTCGGCCTAGGCCAATCTCTCACTACCTCAATCTTACTTGGATCCACCATAATTCCCTCCTTACTCACAATGTGGCCCAGAAATGTTACTTGGGGTAACCAAAACTCACATTTGTTTAACTTAGCATATGGCCTATGCTTTTTCAACCGATGTAGTACCAAAACAAGATGTTGCTCGTGCTCTGTCTCTGACTGGGAGTACACCATTATATCATCGATGAATACGATCACAAAATTATCCAAATAATTCATGAAGACCCTATTCATCAAGTCCATAAAGGTTGTTAGGGCATTGGTTAATCCAAAGGACATGACCGAGAATTCATAATGTCCATACCTTGTATGGAATACGGTCTTTGGTATATCCTCATCCTTAATCCTCAACGGATGATAGCCAGACCGAAGGTCAATCTTAGAGAACATCGTCTTCCCCGGTAGCTGGTCAAACAAATCATCAATCTTGGGTAGTGGATACTTATTCTTAATGGTCAACTTATTCAGCCCTCTATAGTCGATGAACATCTTTAAGGTCCCATCTTTCTTCTTGTCGAACAATACTGGAGCACCCCATGGCAAAATACTAGGTCTGATGAATCCTAGATCTAGTAATTCCTGCAACTGAATCTTTACTTCCTTCAACTCTGCTGGACCCATTCTATAATGTGTCATAGATATTGGCTCCACCCCTGGCGCTAACTCTAGAATGAACTCGATCTCTCAGTGTGGTGGCAATCCTTGCAAGTCTGCTGAGAATACATCAAGAAACTCACACACTAGTCTGGTCTCATCCGGTCCAACTGAAGCAATCCTAGAGGCATCCACTATGTTTGCTAGGAATCCTATGCAACCTTCTTGCATTAGGTCTCTAGCCTTCAGTGTAGAGATCATAGGTACCCATGGCCCACTCACTATCCCCACAAACACGAAGGGTTCCTCCCCTTCCGGTTTAAAGGTCACCATTCTTCACTTGCAATCTATCGGCATCCCGTACTTTGATAACCAATCAATCCCCAGAATCATATCTCATCCATGACCAGCAATCAGGTCCACAGACAACTCCCTATTGTCTATCTCCACTGATAATGCTCTAACCCACTTCCTAGGACTACCAGTTCCCTAGTTGGCAACAAAGTCCTGAATCCCCTAGCATAGAAGTCACTAGATCTACACAAATGATCTATAACTCTAGCAGATACAAACGAATGAGTAGCACCTGGATCAATCAATGCAGTAAATGAAGAACCAGCATTAGAAATCTAACATGTCATGACCGAGGGGCTAGTCTTAGCCTCGGTTTGGGTCAAGGTGAACACTCTGGTGGGAGTGAGGCTGTCACTCTTCTTCGGTTCTTCCTTCCTGGATTGTGGGCAGTCCTTACTCAAGTGACTGACACTCCTACAAGTGAAGCATGCTTTGACTCTGCACTCCCCCAGATGTCATCGCCTTCACCGAGGACACTCTGGGAAGCTCCTCCAGTTCTCTCCCCCGGTCTGACGACCACTGAAAGCACCTCATAACCTCCTATCTGGACCAAGAGGAACAATGGAATTTGGGGCCTTTGTCTTCTGCTCACTGGGGCCATTACCCTGGCTAAAACTAGTTAAAGGAGGCACCGTCGTCCAAGCATCACGGCTTGCGGCGCCCTCTCTCAATATCTGGTCTTCAGCCCCCTCAGTTGTAAGGGCCTTCTCCACAACCTGAGCATAAGTGGTAGTCCTCGAATATAATTTTATCTTGACATCATGGGCTATCATGATGTTCAATCCCCGTACAAACTGATCCCTTCATGCCATATCATTAGGCACCAAGTCCGGCGCAAACTTCACCAACCGGTCAAACTTTAGAGCATATTTTGTAATGATCATTTGGTTCTGAGTCAGATTGGTAAACTCATCCACCTTTGCAGCTCGGACTGCAACACTATATTATTTCTCGTTGAAGACATCTCTGAATTCTTCCCAGATCATAATTGTCACATCTCTCCTCTGGGACACAACTTCCCATTAGATGCAAGCGTCTTCTCTCAACATATAACTGACGCAAGCCACCATTTCGTTCCCTTCCACCCTCATGAAATCCAGGATGGAATAAGTCATATTCATCCACTGCTCTGCCCGTAGTGGGTCTGGACCGCTCTCAAAGAGGGAGGATGTTGCTTCCTAAACCTCTCGTATAAAGGCTCCCACCTATTTTTCATCACAAGCTTGGCTGACGCTCATGCCACAGCCTGTGGAGTCTGTAACCCAATACCCCGAGGAGGGGTCTGTTGCCTCAATTCTCAGAGCTTGTCTTTCGTTTGCTGAATTATCGCTTTTATTTTGGCGAGCATCTGTTGCTAGTTCTGTGGGGCGGGTGGAGGGTCCTAACCCTAGTTGTCATCTTCGACGCTATAGCTGCGGAGTCTGATCAATCGTCAGGGCATAGCTTCAATATTTCTACAATCAATGACGTCGCACATCAGGCATGATAACAACATCCAAAAACCACCTCCCAGTCCCATCAACCAACCAATAACATCAAATCAACACCACATACGCATATCATAAGAACATAACAATCAAAGGGGCCATGCCCTGACATCATATATGTACAGATATATTCACCATGCTCTATTTATAATATTCAGGAAAACAAGGCAACTCAGACAAGCAACTACACACATAATTCAATTAATACCAACCAACCTTGAGTCGAGCTTGTCTCTGGCAGCGGCGTACATGTTCGGTCGATCTCTAGGAACCATAATCCTTGGGACGCTCTGATACCAAGTTGTAAGGCCCTACTACTTTAGAGTCGTTACCATGTGATTTATAAATGTGCCATTAACTCAGTAATTGAGGTTTTAGGTTAAACTTTGTGATTAAATAAAAATAAAGACTCATTTGACGAACATTAATTATAAAAGACTTGGATATTCATAAAATTTATACATTAGGATCCCAAAATAATGTTTCAAAAATGTATTACAATTCAAAAGTTACAATACAATTGACCTAAGCGACAAAACCAACCATTTATAGTAAATTTCCCAAAACATTCCTGGTCGTGGCAGCTAGGTAGGTCGAACATGTACACATCGCTCAATGCTCTCCAACTCATGGTTGGTCAATCTTTCCCTTGCCCTTTCCTTCACCATATAGCACCCGTGAGCCGAGGCCCAACAAGAAAACTGCACACATAGTGTTGACGCGGTTCTTCGGCAACAGATAATTATATGAATAAGGAGAGGGTTTAGTGCTAAATGATGAACCGTAACAGATGAATGATCTCAAAGGAAAATTACAACACGGATATTTTTTAGGTGGTTCAAAGGTTAAAATCCTTCTAGTCCACCAGCCAATATTATTGATATATCTCTGATATTCTTTACATGGTATTTTTTACAAATTAGAAACCAACCCCTTGCAACTCCCAGGGTCTCCATATTTATAGGGAGAGGGCACCTAGGTGTTGGCAAGGGAGGTCATCCCGTGACCTTCTTACCCATCATCTCACTTCTGTGACATTCATGATTAATTCCTAAAACCTGACAATGAAGTGTGGTCTAATCAATAGGTAAGGGGGATAATGGGCCACATGGCCCAACCGAGTCGTGGGTGCCTGAACATGCAAGTTTATGCTGCGTGTCCGAGAATTCAAGAATGGAGTACACACGTGATGTATGATATATGCACGTTTACAGTGCGTGGTTGACTTTATAAAGGATCGGAGGTGTCAACTCAAGCTCGTATCCCAAGCTTGATATAGTTTTAGCCAGTGGTGTCCACACTGCTGACCCGATGCCTTAGTAATCTCACTAAACCTTTAGTTACCTCGAGCTAAAGAGGTAGAACTTAGTAACAGCAGCTCCGAGTAGGTGGCTTCCACGTGGCTGATATAATTATGCCATTTCCCAGCTCGCTAATAACCCATGGATATTTAGGGCGTACATTTTCCCCCAAGCCCTTGCTCGTGGCACATGACGTCACCTGGGGCCAAAGTGGGGGCTTTTAGGCATCTTGGTGGACTCTTCATATCCCGCCCATTACACTGGTATCGGATACGTGGAGCATTGTGGTTGGTGACGGTCCGTCTTTCGAGAACCGCATTAAATGGCCTAGCCTATCTTCGGCCGTCATTTCGTCTTTCGAGTAGTGATCCTCATATCCCACATCAAGACAATCAAACGGCCCTCATCCTTTGGCCCCGTAGGAAAAAGTGCTTAGGAGCATGACTCATAGGATACAACTCTGGGGTAATTTTCTGGGTAAAAATTTTTAGGCCTGTTTGGAACAACAAGTTTCTAGGGTGCAAAAACCGGGTAGCTTAGGGTACATGCTTCACAGGCGGTTTTGCCTTTTGAAACTTTCCTTCCAAGGAAAACTTTTATCCTGACCCTCCTGACACACAGATCCCAAGTAATCGGGGACCCGTTGGGAGCAAAGGCGCGTGTTCATAGAACCGTGTGATCTCACTCGCCGCGGGCTGAGATTTCTTCAGCCCGTGTAAAGGAAAACCCTTCGCGCTAGATTCTTTCTTATGCTTAGGTCGCCTTTTCTAAATTTTCTTCTTTGTTTGTTAGGAGACCAGATGGGACCCAAGAAGAGCGCATCCAAGAAGAGTGTTGGCAGCTCGTCTTCCCAGCAAACCAGTAAGGGGAAAGAGGTGGCAACGGACTCTCCAATTCAACACTTTGGTCCCACCGTGGAGAAAGAGGTTGAGGTGGGGCCCGACGCCTTTTTCGAGGCCGAGAGGATCGTCTCGAAGGTCACCACCCAAGGGAAAGTTAACAAAATTATGCTTTCCAATAATATTGAGATAGGGAGGGGTGCTCTGGACACCCGACCTCCCCTTGAAGACGAGCGGAGCTGCACGCCGCTCGATGAGGAGTACGCCGCCTGGAGCGATGAGCATCTCAAGGATGGGGCCTTCCTCCCATTGGACCAGTACTTCGCGGATTTTTTAAATTATGTGAAGTTGGCCCCCTTCCAGCTCCCCCCTAACTCCTACCGTCTGTTAGCGGGGTTGATGTATTTGTTCCTGAAGTAGGAATTGGAGGTCCCCACGCTGGCGGACATCCTTTACTTCTTCAGCCTTAAATCCAGCCTGGAACAATGGGGGCGAGGTGACGGGTTCTACTACCTGACCAGTTTTCCCGATTCGGCTGCGATCATTGAGCTGCCCAGCCACCCCAATGACTTCAAGGATCAATTCTTCATGTCAAAGGGGTTTCACAACTGCGAATTAAATTATTTCAACCGTCCTCGTAAGTTCCTTTTAACTTTAGCTCGCTACCTTGTCGCTGATTAGCCTCTTTTTATTCGTTCCTGACTTAGAAACTATCATGCAGCTATCTTCGCGAAGACGGCTAAGTCAGTGACCCTTGGGGGTCAATATGAAACCTTGGCGGGGCTCCCCCCAAGTGAAAAAGATTACCGCCAGCTCTTGTCTGATGAGACGATGCTGGCGTGTAAGTTCATTTCCCCGGGCCAGACTCTGGCCTTGAGGAGCCCGCAGACCATCCCCACTGCTTGCGAGATGGCGCCCATCCCCGAGGAGGAGGTCGCAGATGAGGACGAGGACGTGGTGCCCCTCGTGCTCTAGAAGTGGGCTCTGGAGGTCACCCAGTAAGTTAATGCAGAGAGGACCCAGTCCGGGGCAGCAGCCGGCCCCTCCGGCCAAGGTAACCCTTACTTATTTAGGGACTTAGACAGGGCCACTGCGGACCTACGGCTCGCTAGGTTTAACCCTAGCCAACTCGTCCACCGCCACCAAAACGACCCAGATCGCAACATCACTCTACTCCAGTGTGTTGATCAACTCGTGTTGCGTTATGACATGGCCCGCCCTAGGGGTATTTTAGTAGTATATAATACCCTGGCCTTTAGGTCGGCCTTTTTTGAGGAATACGGTACCAATCTTAGGTCGTGGCCCTCCCTCCTGGAGGGTGTAGTAGCTCCGGGTCTTAGGGAGTATGTAGAAGAGTCCAGTCCCGAGGCAAATCCGGACCCAGAGCCTCCTCTAGCTCATGAAGTCATTATCTTAGACTCCCCCGTAGAAGCTCTGGGGCCGGAGGTCGTGACAATAGATTCCTCCTCCAGCTTGGAGGGTAGGGCCCTTTTCAATACATACTTAGGCTTTGCCTCTTTTTTTTTGTTTTGCACATAAATGTTTTTACATGCATATTATTGCTTTGCTGCCTTGTTTCAGACGAGGAGATGTCACAGCTCGGGGGCATTGATCTTCGTGCTATGTTCCAGGGAGGAAACCCTTCCTCCGGGCCTTCCAGATCCATGGTGAAGAGGCTCCGGTTGGCGAAGAAAGCCGTCAGGACTACCTCCAAGTCTCTTGCCAAGGGGGAAAACCCCCTCCTGCAGTGGAGAAGATGGCTCCACCTCCCCCGCCACCTCATGTCCCTACTCGGGAACAGGAGGTGCCCATTGGGACCTTGTCAGCTCCGACCCCTGGTGTGCGCGTCCCGGTCAACCCCCAGGTCTTGGAGAAGGTCCCCGAGGTCTTTAGGGGGACGGTTTACGAAACCGTGACCTATATGGTGGACCACCGCTACAACGCCACCTCAAGGGATTTGCGGGAGATCGAGACAAGGAGCCCCGAGAACGTGATGGAGTCTTCATTGGGGATGACCCTCACGGTAAGTTGGCTTTGCCACTGGTTCTTCCTGTTTGTTTGTTTTCTCATTATATTTTTTCTAAGGCACTTGCCTTATTATCTTTTGGTCTTGCAGGCGGCTTTGGCCCTCCACCAGAGCATATCTCGGTCCAGGGCCAGGATCAAGGAGATCAGGGGCGACCACTAGGCTTCTCAGGTCGCCCTTGCGTCCGCTCAACAACAGTAGCGGGATGCCAAGGCAGCCCTGGTAACTGCCCGAGAAAATGAGAGGGTCACGCAGGCCGCTTCGGTTGCTGCGCAGACCAAGCTAGAGGCATCTCGGGCCAAGCTGCAGGAAGCCGATGCCACCAGGGTCGCCCTAGATGCCATGAAGATCGAGCTCGAGGAGAACAAGGCTGCCTGGTTCGTCCTAGACGCCGCGAAGGTCGAGGTCGAGGAGGCCAAGGCTGCTCTGGTGGCGAAGAGGGTAGCTTCCAGCTCCTCCATGGAGGCCATGTTGTACCACTGCTAGGCCTTCAACCAATATGGTGACATTTCCTTCTTGGGGCTGGACGTGTGGGGGTCCTTTTTGGAGAAGTTTAAGGCTAGCCTTCAACAAGAGGCGCCCTCCGAGACCGGGGATACTTCCACTGCCACCGAGCAGGATGGCGAGGGGGTGACTTCATCAAAGCGGCCTGGCGGGGCTTAGGATTTTTCTCCTTTTCTTTTATCATTTACTTTTTTTTTTTTTTTGTAATTTTTCATCACGAGGTTTTTATCCTCGAAACAATTGGTATCCCCCACTTTATTTCAATTTATTTACATATTTTTGCACGACCTTATGGTTACTTCTCTTCCATGCATTTGGTGATAACTTAGTTTCTGTTGGTGTTGTGATTGACATCTTATGCTTTTCTAGGAAAAAACATCTGTTAATCAACTTGAACCAACTTCTAAGACTTAAGTCCTGGTTGTATCCAGGACATTAATTTAAAAACATAGTTCGTGTTAATCCTTTATCGATATCTCGTGTTTTTTTAAGAAAAACGTCGATCAACCAATTTGAAATAATTTCTAAGTTTAAGGGCCTTGTTGTATCCAGGGCATTAATTTGAAAACTTAGTTCATGTTAATCCTTTATCGATATCTCGTGCTTTTTAAGAAAAACATCGATAAACCAACTTGAACTAACTTCTAAGTTTTCGGACCTAGTTGTATCTAGGACATTTATTTGAAAACTTAGTTCGTGTTAATCCTTTATCGATATCTCGTGCTTTTTAAGAGAATCATCGATCAACCAACTTGAACTAACTTCTAAGTTTTAGGATGACCTGGTTATATCCAGCACACAACTTAGTTCGCGTTAATCCTTTATCGATATCTCGTGTTTTTTAAGAAAAACATCGATCAAACAATTTGAACTAACTTCTAAGTTTTTAGGACGACCTGGTTATATCCAGGATACAACTTAGTTTGCGTTAATCCTTTATCGATATCTCGTGTTTTTAAAGAAAAACATTGATCGACCAATTTGAACTAACTTCTAAGTTTTTAGGACGACCTGGTTATATCCAAGATACAACTTAGTTCGCGTTAATCCTTTATCGATATCTCGTTTTTTTTTTAAGAAAAACATCAATCAACCAATTTGAACTAACTTCTAAGTTTTTAGGAAGACCTGGTTATATCCAGGACATATGCCTCCCAAGTAATTAGGAAAGGATCTTTCGTGGTTACTTGACGTTACATCCACAAATATATACAATAATGTAAAAAGATTTAATTCTCATTACTTAATAAACAAAAGATGGCTTTTTTGCTTAAGCCTTACAAAGATATTATTGATAATATTTCTTCAAGTGTATAGCGTTCCAAGTCCTTGGGACTGCTTCTCCATTAAGCCGAGCTAGCTTATAGGTTCCTTCTTTTATGACCTCGGTTATTTGGTAGGGCCCTCCCCAGTTCGGTCCCAATACTCCGTCCTTGGGATCCTTACTGGCTAGAAAGACTCTTCTAAGGACCAAGTTTCCAACACTAAAGGCACGTTTCCTGACCTTTGAGTTGAAATAACGAGTGATCTTTGGTTGATAATGTGCGAGATGTAGCTGTGAATCTTCTCGTCTTTCCTCAATCAGGGAGAGGGATGCGCAGAGCAATTCGTCATTGCGGTCTTGGTCAAATGCCTGAACTTTATGCGAGGCTACCTTTACTTCGACAGGAAGGACTGCCTCACTCCCGAAAGCCAGGGAGAAAGGAGTATGACCCATCGGCGTTCGATGCGAGGTCCGGTATGCCCACAGTACCTAGGGGAGCTGTTCTGGCTAGACTCCCTTGGCTTCTTCCTGTCTTTTCTTAAGGCTTGCCTTTAGCGTCTTATTGACGTCCTCGACCTGCCCATTGGCCTGGGGATAGGCCACGGAGGAGAAGCTTTTAACAATGTCGTGCCTCTCACAGAATTCGGTGAAGAGGTCGCTATCGAACTGCGTTCCATTATCTAACATGATCTTCTTTGGCAGCCCGAATCGGTAGATAATGCTTTTGACCACGAAGTCGAGGACACTTTTTGAAGTGATCGTTGCCAAGGGCTCTGCTTCTTCCCACTTGGTGAAGTAGTCGATAGCCATCACCGCATAACGAACTCCTCCCTTTCTAGTAGGGAGGGCACCAACCATATCAATCCCCCAGATCGCGAATGGCCACGGGGACGAGATCATCTTCAGCTCGACCGGGGGAGCTCGGTCAACTATGGTAAATCGCTGGCACTTCACATTTTTTGACGTAGGAGATCGAGTCCTTTGACAGAGTGGGCCAGTAATATCCTTGCCTTAATATCTTTAGGGCCAGGTTTTGCCCCCCAGTGTGATCTCCGTAAAAACCCTCGTGCACTTCCTAGAAAATGGTCTTCGCTTCGCTTGGTAGAACACACCATAGGAGAGGTAGAGAGTGTCCACGCCGATATAATGTCCCATCTATCATCGTATACCTTGGAGCCTGGTAAAGTACCCGCCTTGCATCATTTCTCTCTTCAGGTAACCTTCCTGTTGTGAGATATTCGAGGATGGGGGTCATCCAGGTCGGTCTGGCGTCGATCATATCAACCTCCGCCCCGACTTCTTCTATGCTTGGTTTTTCCAAGAGCTCTACCGGCACCTGCCCCAAAGTCTCCGCCTCCCCAGAGGTAGCGAGCTTTGCGAGGGCGTTCGCATTGGCATTCTGCTCCCGAGGTATCTGCTCGATTGAGCCACACTCAAATGCGGATAGCTCGCTCTTTACCTTTGCCAAGTAAGCAGCCATTTTGGTTCCTCGTGCTTGGTATTCCCCTAACGCTTAGTTTACCACGAGCTGGGAATCGCTGTAACACTGGACGGAGCTGGCCTTCAGCTCCTGGGCCATCCTTAGCCCAGCCAGTAAAGCTTCATATTCAGCCTCATTGTTGGATGCTTTGAATCCAAATCGCAACGCCGAGTGATATCAATATGATTCTATCCCCAGAGCCGTTCTCGTTAGATGAGACATCTACGAAGAACTTCCATGAGGCCTGGGCTAAGGAGGCCTGGGCTGACTCTTCTACAGGATCTTCTCGGAATCCTGTGCACTCTGCCACAAAATCAGCCAGGGCCTGGCTTTTTATTGCAGCTCGCGGTATGTACAATATCTAAAATTGGCTGAGTTCAATAGCCCACTTCAACAGACGTCCTGATGCTTCAGGTTTTTCTAAAAACTGCCTTAAAGGCTGATCAGTTATGACGTGTATCGAGTGGGACTGGAAATATGGCCTGAGCTTTCGGTAGACCGTAATGAGACAGAAAGCCATCTTCTCCATCAACGGATACCGGGACTCAGCTCCGAGAAGCCTCTTGCTGATGTAATAGACTGGCTTTTGAGATCGGTCTTCTTCTCGGACTAATACGGCGCTAGCTGCGTCTTCCGTGACAGCTAGGTAAAGGAAAAGAGGTTCTCCTGCCGTTGGCTTGGATAATACGGGTGGCTCGTCTAAATGTGATTTCAGGTCGAGGAAGGCACGTTCGCATTCCTCAGTCCACTCGAATTTCTTATTCCCCCGAAGCAGGTTGTAGAATGGCAAACACTTGTCGGTAGAGTTAGAAATAAATCGATTAAGGGCCGCCACCCTTCCTGTCAAACTTTAAACGTCCTTTCGTGACGGGGGTGAGGGCATCTCGAGTAGTGACCTGATCTTATCAAGTTTTGCTTTGAGTCCCCTGGTATTAACAATGAAACCCAGGAATTTTCCTGACGCGACCCTGAAAGTGCATTTTTGTGGGTTAAGCCTCATGTCGTATTCTCTCAATATCTTAAAGCATTCCTCTAGATCGGAAACATGGTTATTGGCAGTTTTCGACTTGACCAGCATGTCGTCAACATACACTTCCATGTTCTTCCCGATCTGGTTGGCAAACATCCTATTTACCAACCTCTGGTATGTAGCTCCGGCGTTCATCAACCCGAAGGGCATGGCCCTGTAACAATAAACGTTAGTTGGGATCATGAAGCTAGTGTGTTCCTGGTCTGCTGGATTCATGGGGATCTGATTATAGCCCGAATATGCATCCATAAAAGACATGAGCCCGTGCCCCGCCGTGGAAGCAGTCTTCGGGGCAGGCTTTGTTCAGATCAGAGAAGTCGATGTAGGTCCACCATTTCCCTTTGGGCTTCAGGACCAACACAGGATTGGCAACCCAGATCAGGAACTTTGCCTCACGGATAAAGCCGCACTTTAAAAGTCGGGCTACTTCTTCTTCTAGGGCCTTAGCTCGGGTTATTCCTAGGCGCCTTTGCTTCTAGGATTTTGCTGGCACGCTTTTGTCCAAGTGGAGGGTGTGCATGATGATGCTCAGACTGATCCCTACCATGTCTTCATGAGACCAGGCGAACACATCTAGATTCTCTTGCAGGAACTTAATTAACTCCGCCTTCCTTTCGCTGCATAGATTTTTCCCGAGCTTTACCACCTTCGAGGGATCTTGTGGATCGATGCTTACCTCCTCGAGCTCTTCGATGGCCTGGAGCTCGGATCTATCCTCACCTACTCTGGGGTCGATATCATTATTTAAGATGATATTCTCCCCTTTGGCACTTTGAGGTTTTTCAATCTCAGGACTAGACATAAGTTCTTGAGATTCCTCATCTCCGCCCTGGATGGTCATCGTTACCTGCCCGGATTTTGATTTTCCCTTCATAGAAATGTTGTAGCATTCCCTAGCGCGAGGTGGCGGATGGAGGTTATGTCTTCAAACGCTATCAATGTAGGCCGGCCCAAAATAGCATTGTATGCGGCGGGACAATCGATGACCACAAACTCGAGGAGTTTCGAGACATTCCGGGGTCCCTCTCCTAGGGTGATCACCAGCTTGATTGTTCCTATTGCTGTCGATCCTTCTCCAGAGAATCCGTATAGCATCATGGAGGTGGCTTTTAACTCAGTGATGGATAAACCCATCTTTTCCAGTGTAAACCAGAACAGCAGATTCACCGAGCTCCCATTATCGACCAGTATTCTCCGAACTCTCCGATTAGCAAGTTGAGCGGCTACGACCAGAGGGTCATTATGAGGGAACTGGATGTGACTGGCATCTTCCTCGGTGAATATGATTGGTTGCCTCTCCAATCGTTGTTGTTTGGGTAGATGCTGCTCAGGGACGAACTCCACTCCATTATGAGCGTTAAGTTCGTTGGCATATCTATTTTGGGCACCCCTGCTCGTGCCAGCCAGATGGGGGCCTCCGGAGATCGTGGAGATCTCTCCTCCTATCACAGGAGGGGGGACGTCCTGATCTACCCGAGACCCGGGCTGACTTATTGGGACTTCCTGATCTGGATGGCCGGCGGGAACTCTATTCCGCGCATACTGAGCCAAGGGTCCGGCTCTAATGAGAGTCTCGATCTCATCCTTTAGGTGCCTACAGTCATCAAAGTTTTGGCCAATGTCGTTGTGGAACCGACAAAACTTGGAGGGGTCTCGCTTACCCATTTGGTGCTTCAACGGTTCCGGCTTCTTCCAGGGGAGGCGAGCAGAGTTTGCTAGGAAAATGTTCTCCCTAGTGTGTGTGAGCTCGGTATAAGTCACGTAGACTGGCTTAAATTTTTCTACGGACTTGCTCTTCTTCGAGCCGTGCTGGCCGCCCTCGCTACTCTCTTTTCTCTTGCCTCCACCAAACTGGTTATTCTGTGTAACAGTTTGTGTTGCGGTCACGACATCCGTTCCCACTCCAGCGGGCTGTTCAGGGGCTTGGCTGGTCCCTGCGGCTGATGCTCGCGCCTCCTCCAGGTTTATCCATTCCTGGGCTCTATTTAGGAATTCGTTTATGGTGCTGACACCCTTCCTTTGTATCTCCTCCCAGAGTCTGCCTCCGACGAGGATCCTAGTCCTCGAGGCCATGAGCTTGGAGCTGTCATCTGTGTCTCTGGCTCGAGCAGCGACGTTTGCAAATTAGCTCAGGTAAGCTTTCAAAGGCTCATCGGGCTGCTGCCTTACGTTCGCCAGGGTGTCGGCTTTGACGCGGGCAGCTTGAGAAGCTCGGAATGCTCTCTTGAAGTCTGCGGAGAAGGTTTTCCACGAGCTGATGGATTGCTTTTTACTCTGCTTGAACCATTTCCTGGCCGGCCTAGTCAAGGTGGAAGGAAATATTAAACATCTCAGCTCGGGATCGATGTTGTGGGCCATCATTAGGGAGTTGAACATACCCAGATAATCTGACGGGTCCCCGTCTCCATTGAAATTGGACAAGTGAGGCATATGAAAACCAGGTGGATATGTCGTAGACGCTATGCTGGGGGTGAAGAGCTCAAGTTCGTCCCCCGAGTTTTACTCATATTTTTCTTTTTCTGATAAGAGTTTCCTCATCAACTCCTCCATTTGAGCCAAACGCTCAAGGGTTTTGTCCTGACTTCCTTGGTTGTTCCGGGGCTTTCAACAGCTCCGGTTCCATGGTACGCGTTAGGTGGGTTATTGTCCCTCCTATCTTGAGATAGGTTATGTGGGACATTCTTATTGTCGCGTACTTTGGATAGGCCTTCCCTTTGGCGAGCACGACTTCTATTTCCAACTGGGTATCCTCATTGGGAGTTTAGACGATCTCGGAGGTCGCCCCTCGGAGTGGGCTGAGGGCTTTGCACCGAGCTCAAGAGATGGCGCAGGTCTCCGACGGATATGTCACTTCGAAGACTCCTGGTCTGGTAACTTCCATTTGAAAAGCTCGGAGCTCGCCGCTAAGGGTGAGGATCCGGGCCATTGCTGGGCGTCCGGCCACGATGAGAGGGTCTGACGGAAGGAGGATTTCTCCTGCTGCTCCCATGAGCTGAGATGTCTCAGACTGGACGGGGAGGAGATGGGTATCTAATCGGTGAAGGAGGATGTTTGACCAGGGACGCAATCCTAGTCCCGTCAGGGCGGATTAAGTTAGGTAGCGGCCGCTCCGCTCTACCATCCTCCGCGTTCTGTGCTCGATGGTCTGACCGGGGTACAGGACAGCTGGCTGGGGCCGGCTGTCGTCGCGAGCCCTCCCCGGATCTCCTTCGGGAGCTTCCTCGAGCCCTCCTGGGTGCACTCGAGGGCGGAAGTGAGCTAGGAGTTGAGGTCCGGACTGATCGGATGAATTGCTGCTCAGCCCTAGGAAGTTCCTCAAATGTGGTTTCCCGGTGGTGCGACGTGGGAGTAGAATTTAATGCTGGGGGTCTGACCAACCGACTGGGCCTGGACCGGTTACCTCGGTGGGACTTATGAGTCTCGTCGTGCCTCTTTCTGACGTTAGCGTTGGTTGTAAGAGGGGGTAGTTGGGCCAAAACCTCTTGAATCTGTTGGTTTGCTTTTGCCAGCTGACTCCTCAATTGTGCATTTTCCATTTCTATCGCCGTGTAGAAATCCGGGTTCGAATTGGGCAGCCGGGGAGCTGAACTTCCAGTGTCATCTTGGCCCATTGGCTGCTTCCCCAGTTGCTGCTGAACCCCAGGGTTCTGGTCATCGGTCATGGCGGCATGGTGGGCCTCCTACCCGTCACGTTGGTCCGCCTCGTTACCATGTCTTGAGCGAGTGACAACCATGGTTGGGTATTTGTGATAGCACCAATCTAAAAGCTCTCAATGAAAGCACCAACCTGTTGACGCAGTTCTTCGGCAACAGATAATTATATGAATAAGGAGAGGGATTAGTGCTAAATGATGAACCGTAACAAATGAATGATCTCAAAGGAAAATTATAACACGGATTTTTTTTTAGGTGGTTCAAAGGTTAAAATCCTTCTAGTCCACCAGCCAATATTATTGATATATCTCTGATATTCATTACAGGATATTTCTTTACAAATTAGAAGCCAACCCCTTGCAACTCCCAGAGTCTCCATATTTATAGGGAGAGGGCACCTGGGTGTTGGCAAGGGAGGTCATCCCGTGACCTTCTTACCCATCATGTCACTTCTATGACATTCATGATTAATTCCTAAAACCTGACAATGAAGTGTGGTCCAATCAATAGGTAAGGGGGATAATGGGCCGCATGGCCCAACCCAGTCATGGGTGCCTAAACACGCACGTTTATGTTGCGTGTCCGAGAATTCAGGAATGGAGTACACACGTGATGTCTGATATATGCACGTTTACATTGTGTGGTTGACTTTATAAAGGATTGGAGGTGTCAACTCAAGCTCGTACCCCGAGCTTGATATAGTCTCAGCCCGTGGTGTTCACACTGCTGACCTGATGCCTTAGTAATCTCACTAAACCTTTGGTTACATCGAGCTAAAGAGGTAGAACTTAGTAACAATAGCTCCGGGTAGGTGGATTCCACATGGCTGATATAATTATGCCCTTTCCCAGCTCGCTAATAACCACATAGCATAATAAACAGCTTAAAAAGATAGCAGATTAAACATGTAGAACCATATGCCGACCCAGGTGCTTTACCAGGCACTAGGGTCACGGTCTTCACTGAGTGAATGAGTATAACACCCTTAGAGGGACTCGCCCTAGCAGTCTCAATTCAACATGTTTAACACTAATCCCTGCCTTTATCGTCCCTGCCCTATGCCGTTCTCGGCCTTTGTCGTTCTCGGCCTTTACTGTTCTCGGACTTAAAATCAAGGCTTGTATTATTATTTTTATTGATTTAATTAATTAAATAATTATTTAAATCCTTTATCAAATTAATTATTTATAATTTGAACCTTGATTTAAACTTCTTTATTAATTTAGATACCAATTTATCTTAATTAATAAATCTGCCATAATTTCTCTTTTCTTCTCAAAATTACATAACTCTGTGAAACTATCCAAATTGACCTGGTCAACTTTGATAGTTCTAACTGATAATTAAATCAATTAATTGAGACTATCTAGATGATTTTATCCAAGGTACAATGGGGACCATGGCTCTATGAAATCAAGCTCCAATAAGTTATCATAAATCTAACAAATAAATTTACTAACTTATTAATTCCTCGTGACTCCACTATAGACTCGGAATTACACTCTTGAATTCAAAGAACGCTCTATAAAAAATATAGACACGCTATTAATTATCCATTGTTACAACAACAATTGTCACTCAATCCTCTATATATGGTCTACAATGAGATAGGACTAAAATACCATTTTACCCCTCATTGTATTTTATCCTTAAAACACTTAGTTCCTTGTAAATGATATTTCAGTAAACTAATTTAATTACTGAAATGAGATCTCGATCATTTAACACCTTGAACCAGACTAAAAGGAAATCATCATTTCACTTCTTCATAAGAAGCTATAGATGTTCATATCTATGATTAACACTCCCACTTAATTATACCACCGAGTTCCCAAGATGTAAGTATGGGCTAGTCCGTAGGGTAAGTTGGTAACGAACAAGTCAAAGAACTCCAATAATACAACCAGTTAGAATACTAACCACTCAAAATTAAGATTGCATTGACCTATGGTCAACTATATGATATGACTAGAATAGATAATAACGGTATGTTTACTTATCATATCAATTGTCAATACCGGTCTTGTCCGATGTAACAAATAAATCCGGTCTTATCTACTTTGCTAATGTTCTGGAAAGAACATAACACCAAAATGTGTAAGTAGATCATATCGTAGATTGGCAAGTCAGCGTAAATCCACCCCAAGTACCTTTACGATAGACAACAAACATGAAAACTTCAGTTCGCGGTTCTAGCTTTCCCTCCTTTTTCCTCAGGACGTGAGAAGGACACCCCCAGATTCTATAATGGCGTAAACTAGGTTCACGACCATTCCAGCGTTCTAAAGGTGTTTTGGGGATTGATTTTGACGGCACGACATTGAGAATGTCGTTCGCGGTTTCAATTGCATGTCCCCAGAATGAAGTTGGTAGAGTTGAGTAACTAAGCATGCATCTAACCATTTCCAATAAAGTTATGTTCCTGCGTTCAGCTACACCATTTTGTTGCGGAGTACCTAGGGCAATAAGTTGTGATAAAATCTCAAGTTCAGTTAAATGATATTGGAACTGCATATCCAAATATTCTCCACCCCTATCAGATCGCAAGATCTTTAACATTTTACCTAATTGGTTCTGAGCCATTGCTAGGAATTCTTGAAACTTTGAAAATGTTTCTGATTTCCTATGCATTAGGTAAAGACATGAGTATCTTGAGTAATCGTCAATGAAAGTGACGAAATACTCAAAACCACCCCTGGCTTGTACATTCAAAGGTCTACAAACATCTGAATGCACAAGACCAAGTGGTTCTTTGGCCCTATCACCCTTTGCAGAGAATGGACGCATGGTCAGTTTGCCTTCTAGACAAGATTCACAGATAGGTAATTCACCTAAGGTGAGTTCCCTCAATGGCATGTCCTTTGGAAGTCTTTGAATCCTATCATAGCCAATGTGACCTTTTCTCAAGTGCCATAAATATGTTATATTATCGTTATCGGTCTTTTGACGTTTATTGGTCCTTGGTTTAGCAACTTTGAATAAATCACTATTAAGAGCGAGGGGTTCGTTAGGTCGCAGAATATAAAGCCCATTTTCTAAACATGCAATACAAAATTTTGATCCATTGAAAGAAATAGATATATTAAAACTTGTGAAAGTCATAACAAATTGTTCCAATTGCAACATGGAAACTAAAATTAAATTTCTACTAAAATTTGGAATAAAAAATACATCATTTAAAATTAAGTATTTATTTATGAACTTCAGACGAGCTATGCCTCTAGCTTGGACCTTAACGAACGCTCCATTCCCAACTCTAAGCTTTAAGTCGCCTTCGTTCAGTTCCTCCCACAATTCAAGAAGTTGTAAAGAGTTGCAAACATGGCCACAATGCTCCTTCTAGGGATTCCTCAATCATAACGAACTCGGAGTTGTCACCAATTTACTTTATGTTGATATTTTGCTTCCAATTAAGGAATTTTTCTCCAGTGAGTTTCTCCATCAAAAGTTGAGAAAGGATGGGAGTAGACACAGACACTATTATACTACAAATTACCATTAAAATAGAAATCAATCACATTTTCTCAATAAAACTTCTATTCACAAAATTTCAAGAAATATCACAACATACACCAAAAATATGTAGGATATGAGAAAAAATACCAAAATAATCATAACTCTATTTCTTTAGGTCTTTAACTGATCTATGATATCCTTGTCCCAGTTGGCAAGAGTCAAAAATACCACTAGTTAAATTGAGTTGTAAACTCATTTAGTAATGGACACCACTCTTAACAACCTACTATTCGATCAAAATAAGAAAACAAAATCTCTTATTTTATGAGCTAGACCCACCGTTTCGATAATCATAGATTTAGTCCTAGTAGTCACCGTAGGGGTGAGTCTAGTAGAATTTTACCTATAATTATCTATCTTTCGAGATCTAACCTTGTCAAAATAACTAATGAACACCTTCCATAGGGGGACGAATCAAAGCGCCTCGAGGCCCCACTAAGCTATTGACTATGTTTGTAACGCCCTGGTTACCCCAGAACAGTTACGGTGATCGGTGAACCAGAAATTTAACTCGCTACCCGAGTTCTTTGGTTAAAAACGTGCTTTTAGGTATTATTAACAGGCTAAGGTGGAAAACCAATCAAAAGGAAATGATATATTTTATTTAATACATAAAACTGTTTATGGGCCCATAAAAAACATTTACAAGTTATTTACAACTCAAAATGGTCATTACTGCTTCAAATTTACAAACCCACCGACCAAAGTGACAAAAATAGGGTAAACCCCCTAGCTCCTCTGAGAACTCCTTGGTCGTGGTGGTCAAGCGGCTGAATATAAACACACAGCACCACCTAAGCTCTCCACTCAAGGATGGGTGAGCTTTTCTTTCCCTTTACCTGCACCACATAGCACCCATGAGCCAAAGCCCAGCAAGAAAACACAATAGAGCATGAATATAATATCAACAATGATCATAATAATCATTCAGGACTTTCAGTCCAAAACCGATGAGTGACAGTCGCAAAAGTCACTAAGGTGGGTTCCGTTCCCTCTAGCCATGTGAGGATAGAGTCACCGAGGCTTTACAAATAAGTGAACCTTTCACCAGCTTAAACAGGATAGGTGCTTGATGATTAGTCACCAACATAACCTACCTTGTGACCAAAGAGTCACAACCATGGGATTCCGCTCCCTAGCCATTTGACAAGCTGTCACCTAGGCCTTTGGACCTGGCTCTGAGTAACTAGTCTTAGACTAGTCAAGCGCTTATAAGTTTCATCGACCTCAGGGTTGGTCCAGCATAATTCCCTAGAGTCATTCAACGCTGAAATCGATTAGATCTAATCTTTAATCGGCCCTGCATTCAGGACACTTAGGCCGTTTCTGACTCACAAGTCAGTAATATGCGACCAGTGTCATCCCTGACTAATCAGTTCCATACACAAGTAATCAAGCTCTGCTAAGCATTTAATATGCAATCAATGTCCACATTTATCAACCAAAATGCCTCAATAACAATGATGCATGTCATATACACAGGGTGCAGTTTTCTTACCTCTGGTTCGAGTGAGAATTAATATAAGAATGACCATTGAGAACGATCTGACTTTATTCCTTTAGCGGTCACCTGGTCATAACCAAATATGGCATTCCATTAACAAAATGAGCAATAAAAGGTTCCCAAACCAAAACCTAGCCTCCGAAACATCGAATCTTATTAAACCGGGTAGTAGGAACGATCCCGAGGCCGAAGGTTTGCGTTCCCATAATTAAAACACAAATTTGGCCAAAGATGCCCTTAAGCGCCACGGCCCCACACCAGACTTTCGCCACCGCCCGCCCCCAAACAGAAGCAAAACCCACTTCTGCCTCTGCCTAGCGCCGCGGCCCTAACTTCCCAAACAGCAAGCCACCTCCTTCATCAAGCCTAGGCCGCGGCGCCCAAGAACAGAGCCGCGGCCCCCACACGGGAACCAGCCATAACTCCATTTTCTCCCATTTTAAACCTTCCAAAAACATACCTAAACATCTTCAAATCCAAAAAATCAAAGTTCCCAAACTTCCCAATGATCTAAAACCATCAAATCCTAAGGCTCAAACGAACCAAAAACTCAACGATTCACAAAATCCAATTCGAAACTTAGAAACTCTAAAAACTGAAAACTTAAAGCTTAGATTACCTTTGATTGGGTTGTTTCTCATCAAATCCTTTGGTCAAGAAGCTTCTAATATTTCCTAGGATCGCTGTGCCTCGATCGTCGCTTGATTCCGACTCCTAGAACTCAAGATTTCTTCAAAAATACCTCAGACGGTAAAAAGAACTAACGGGAAGAGAAAAAGTGTTTTCCTAGCATACGGTTCTATCTGACAAGCGACTTCAAGCTTAAGTAACCTCAAATAAAACCTAGTGCTCGGGGTCCCGAAAACACTCCCAGGGGCATTATAGTCAAAGCTTCCAGAATTTCTTCTTGATCTCAATAACTCCCAATTTATCATCAAATAACATTCTCATTACTCAATATCTCAATAAAAGACCTCGTTGTGACAAAATCACTAATAAATAAGACCGTCTCATGTCGAATAGCTCGAATATATCCCCATAATAATGGGTTCTCATCCATAATTCACAATATGCACCAAAATACACAAATATGCCCTCAACGGGCCAAATTACCAAAACACCCTAATAATCAAATGTGGACCCACTTGCATGCATATAACATCATATTATAATATAATTCACATAATCATTTAATGGCATAATTAAACAGTTATGGCCCTTCCGGCCTACTAATCCAGCAATTAAACCACATTAAGGATTTCAGGGCATTACAATTATCCCCTCCTTATAGAAATTTCATCCTCGAAATTTACCTGAATAGCTCGGGATATTGACTTTGCATATCTGACTCTAGCTCCCAGGTCAATTCTTTGACCTTGTTGTTCCTCCACAATACCTTAACCAAAGGTATCGTCTTATTCCTGAGGACCTTATCCTTTCTGCCAAGTTTCTAGACTAGTTGCTCTTCAAAGTAGAGATCTGCTTCAAGCCCCAGATCTTCATAGCTCAAAATATGAGTCACATCAGATACATACCTCCGAAGAGCTGAAACATGAAACACATTATGAACGGCTGGCAATGCCGAAGGTAAGGCCAACTTGTAAGCCACCTGACCAATCCTCTCCAGAATCTAAAATGGACCTACAAACCTAGGGCTCAGCTTGCCTTTCTTTCCAAATCTCCTCACCTTTTTCCATGGCGAGACTCTAAGGAAGACATAGTCTCCCACTTGGAACTCCACGTTCCTTCGTGTGAGATCTGCATAGCTCTTCTGCCTACTCTAAGAAGCGAGCATCCGAGCTCTAATCTTCTCATTGGCCTCACCTGTCTCATCCCAATGAATGGGAGATCTGCACTTCCTACCATACAACATCTCATAAAGTGAAACTCCAATGGTAGAATGATAACTGTTATTGTAGGAAAACTCTATCAAAGGTAGATACTTACTCCAGGATCCACCAAAGTCCAGCACACATGCTCGTAGCATATCTTCTAATATTTGGATCGTCCTCTCAGATTTCCCACTGTCTGAGGATGATAAGCAATACTGAACTTCAATTGTGTACCCATGGCCTTCTGTAAACTTCCCTAGAACTTGGAAGTAAAAGTGGGGTCCCGATCTGACACAGTCGACATCGGCGCTCCATGGAGGCGCATGATCTCTCTCACATAGAGATCTGCATATTGATCAACTGTATAAGTAGTCCTCATTGGCAAGAAGTGAGCTGACTTGGTGTAGCGATCCACTATCACCCAAATAGAATCATGCTGACCAACAGTCTTGGGTAAGCCCACCACGAAATCCATCGCGATGTCCTCCCACTTCCACTCTGGGATATCCAGAGGCTACAATAACCCTGCTGGCCTCTAATGCTCAGCCTTGACCTGTTGACATGTCAAGCACTTAGCCACATATTCCACTACATCTCTCTTCATCCCTAGCCACCAATACAACGATCTCACATCCCGATACATCTTCGTGGTGCCTGGATGCAAAGAGTAAGGTGTAGTATGAGATTCATCTAGAATCTCTCGCCTTAAAGTAGTGTTTAACGGAACACATATCCGCCCTTTGTATCTCAACAAGCCTAACTCAGACACTGTATAATCTTTGGATGCTCCAGCCAAAACATCCTCTCTGATCTTGATCAGCTGTGGATCACTCAACTGACCCTCCTTGATTCTCTCCAACAATGTAGATTGTAGCGTAATATTAACCAACTGGCCCACCAACAACTCTATACTAGCTCTGGTCATATCATCTGCTAACTCCCTGGCTATCAGCCTCGCACCATAAATCTGTCCCAGACCCTTCCAGCTTAAAGCATCTACTACCATGTTGGTCTTTCCTGGATGATACAAAATCTCACAGTCATAAACTTTTACAAACTCCAGTCAACGCCTTTGTCTCATATTCAAATCTTTCTGAGTGAAGAAGTATTTCAGGCTCTTGTGGTTTGTATAGATCTCACACTTCTCTCCATAAAGATAATGCCCCTATATCTTTAAAGCAAAGACCACAGCTGCCAACTCTAAATCATGAGTGGGATACCTCTTTTCATACTCCTTCAATTGACGAGAGGCATAAGCAATTACCTTCTCTGATTGCATCAAAACACAGCCCAAACCCTGATGAGAAGCATCGCAATAAATCACAAACTTCTCCTGCTCTGTTGGAAGACTCAGAATCAGAGCTGTAATCAATCTCTACTTCAGTTCCTGGAAGTTGTTCTCATACTTATCTAACCACATAAATTTCTAACTCTTGCATGTCAGCTCAGTCAATGCAGTAGCAATCTTTGACAACCCTTCCACAAAACGTTTATAATAACCTGCCAATCCAAGGAAACTTCTAACCTCAGAAGCATTCTATGGCCTTGGCCAATCTCTGACCGCTTCAATCTTTGCTGGATCTACCTTAATCCCCTCCTTACTGACAATGTGCCCAAGAAAGGATACTTGAGATAACCAGAACTCACATTTCTTGAACTTTGCAAAAAATCTATGTTCCCTCAGTCTCTGTAGAACCAACCTCAGATGTTGCTCATGCTCTGACTCAGACTGAGAATATACCAGAATATCATCGATGAAGATGATCACAAACTGGTCAATATAATCCTTGAACACTCTGTTCATCAGATCCATAAAAGCAGTAGGGGCATTAGTCAATCCAAAAGACATGACTAAGAACACATAATTCCCATACCTGTTATGAAAAGCAATCTTTGGTATGTCTCCCTCCTTGACCCTCAACTGATGATAACCAGAACGAAGGTCGATCTTTGAGAATACCTTCTTGCCTTGCAACTGATCGAACAGATCATCTATCCTTGGCAAAGGATACTTATTCTTAATTGTTAACTTATTCAGTTCTCTGTAATCAATACACATCCTCAGAGAACCATCCTTCTTCTTTACAAACAGAACTGGCGCACCCCAAGGTGAGAAACTAGGTCTGATAAAACCCAAATCCAACAGTTCCTGCAACTGTACTTTTAACTCTTTCAACTCAGCTGGGGCCATTCTGTAAGGTGCTTTAGACACTGGCTCCATCTCTGGTGCCAGTTCTATCACGAATTATATTTCTCTGTGTGGTAGCAACCCTGGCAAATCTTCTGGAAACACATCCAAGAATTCACAAACTAATCTGGTCTCTTCTGGTCTCACTGGCACGACCTGAGTAGTATCAACCATACTGGCTAAGAATCCAATGCAACCTCCTTGTAATAGATCCCTAGCTCTCATAACAGAAATCATAGGTATGCGAGGTCCACGCACAATACCAACAAACACAAAAGGATCCCACCTTCAGGCTCAAAGATGACCAACTTCCTTCTGCAGGCAATGGTTGCCCCATACTTTGCCAACCAATCCATACCCAATATCATATCGAAGTCAATCATAACCAACTCTATCAAATCTACTGATAAGTCTCTGCCCTCCACTGTCATTGGCAAAGATCTGGCCCATCTCTTGGATACCACTAACTCTTCAGTGGGTAACGAATTTGCAAACCCCACAGCATAAAAATCACAAGGTCTACACAGTCTATCAATAATACTACTAGCAACAAAAGAGTGTGTAACACTAAAATCAATCAACACATTATAAGGGGTTCCAACACTAAGAAGCTGACTTGTAACAACTGAGGGAGAAGCCTTAGCCTCTGCTTGTGTCAATGAGAACACTCGAGCTGGGGTCGAGCTGTCCACTTTCTTGGGTTCTTCTTTTCTGGCCTTAGGGCAATCCTTTTTAAGATGACCCACTGCTCCACATGAGAAGCAGGCCCTTGACCTACACTCTCCCAAATGAAACCTCTTGCATCTAGAGCATTCATGATAAGACTTCCAGGCTTCATTACCACCTGGACGACCCATTGAGATACCACAGGGCCACCTATCAGGACTTGGAACTGGGAAGGTGTCAGGAACCTTCCTTTTCTACTCATTGGGGCCTCCACCCCTACCAAAACCCACAAATGGAGGACCTATCCTCCTAAACTCCTTTCTGGCTGCACTGTCTCGCCAAATCTTGTTCTTTGCACTCTCAGTTGTGAGTGCCTTCTCAACCACCTGTGCATAGGTAGTAACCCTAGCCACAGTGGTGATACGTACATCACGGGCTAATCTAGGCTGTAGCCCCTGAAGAAATCTCTCTCTTCTGGTCCCATCAGTGGGAACCAGCTCCATGGCTAATTTCGCCAAACGATCAAATTTTAAGGCATACTTAGTGACTGACAAACCTCCCTGAAGTAGCCTAATGAATTCCTCTACTTTTGTTGCCCTGATGGCATCATTGAAGTATTTCTCGTTGAACAGAGTCTGAAACTCTTCCCAACTCAGGGCATTAAAATTTCTGGTCTGGGTAATAACCTCCCACCAGATTCGGGCATCCTCCCGAAACATATAAGTGGCACAGGCCACCCTTTCATTACCAGTCACCCTCATGAAATCCAGGATGGTGGTAATCATACTCATCCACTGTTCTACCTTGGCAGGATCTGCACTGCCCTAAAAAACTGGAGGTTGTTTCTTCCTGAACCTTTCATAGAGAGGCTCCCATTTATTTCCAATCTCAGGCAGCTGCTCTACTGCTAGCACCGACACAGGAGGTGCCTCTGATACACTGGCCACTGCAGGCGCTTGCTGTTGTTTCAGGAGACAAAACTCTTCTCCCTGTCTCAATATTGTTGCCTGCATATCGCTAATTATCTGCTGTCAGTTTACAGGAGTTGGCTGTGGAACCTGTCCTTGGTCATTTTCTTGACCCTGATTGTTATCATTCTGGCCTTGATCACTCTGGCCAGCTGATATATCTGTCTGCTCTGGATTCATTCTTATCACGGATACCTTGCTGAAACAATGATCAATACAACTAGTCAGGTAGCAATAACTAAACCTCTTATCGTCTTGTGGTCCAAGAACAAACAGATAGTTATCATATTCCATAGTCATACAAATATACAATTGGATACATGATTATAACATTTAGCACTTAGCATGTATCACTTAATAGTTCACAATCAACCATACTAATAAGTATGTTCCAGCAATTTCAGTACTAATTAGCACACAGTTGCTGAGAATGTATTATTTAGGGCACAGGTTTAACATGGTGTCTCATGCATACAGGTAAAGCATATATACTATATTGAAGCAGTTATACATATAACTACATAAATAATTACCAAACCATGAGTCGAGCTTGACTTCAGTGATGTGTGTACATCCCCATCCAGTCTACAGGAACCCTAACCTGGCTCAGATACCAAGTTGTAACGCCCTGGTTACCCCAGAACAGTTACGGTGATCGGTGAACCAGAAATTTAACTCGCTAACCGAGTTCTTTTGTTAAAAATGTGCTTCTAGGTATTATTAACAGGCTAAGGTGGAAAACCAATAAAAAGGAAAGGATATATTTTTATTTAATACATAAAACTGTTCCTGGGCCAATAAAACATTTACAAGTTATTTACAACTCAAAATGGTCATTACTATTTCAAATTTACAAACCTGCTGACCTAAGCAGCAAAAATAGGGTAAACCCCCTAGCTCCTCTGAGAACTCCTTGGTCGTGGTGGTCAAGCGGCCGCATATGTACACAGCACCACCTAAGCTCTCCACTCAAGGATGGGTGAGCTTTTCTTTCCCTTCACCTGCACCACATAGCACCCATGAGCCAAAGCCCAGCAAGAAAACACAATATAGCATGAATATTATATCAACAATGATCATAATAATCATTCAGGACTTTTAGTCCAAAACATATGAGTGACAGTTGCAAAAGTCACTAAGGTGGGTTCCGTTCCCTCTAACCATGTGACGATAGGGTCACCGGGGCTTTACAAATAAGTGAACCTTTCACCAGCTTAAATAGGATAGGTGCTTGATGATTAGTCACCAACACAACCTACCTCGTGACCAAAGAGTCACAACCATGGGATTTATCTCCCTAGCCATGTGACAAGTTGTCACCTAGGCCTTTGGCCCTGGCTATGAGTAACTAGTCTTAGACTAGTCAAGCACTTATAAGTTTCATCGACCTTAGGTTCAGTCCAACATTAATGACGTAGAGACATTCAACGATGAAATCGATTAGATCTAATCTTTAATCGGCCCTGCGTTCAGGACACTAATGTCGTTTCAGACTGACAAGTCAGTAATATGCGACCAGTGTCGTCCCTAACTAATCATTGCCATACACAAGTAAGCTAGCTCTGCTAAGCATTTAATATGCAATCAATTTCCACATTTATCAACCAACATGCCTCAAGAAATCATGCATGTCATATACACAGGGTGCAATTTTCTTACCTCTGGTTCGAGTGAGAATTAATATAAGAACGGCCCTTGAAAACGATCTGACTTTAGTCCTTTAGCGGTAACCTAGTCATAACCAAATATGGGATTCCATCAATAAAATGAATAATAAAATGTTCCCAGACCAAGACCTAGCCTCCGAGACATCGAATCCTCTTAAACCGGGTAGTAGGAACTATCCTGAGGCCTAAGGTTTGAGTTCCCATAATTAAAACACAATTTTGGCCAAAAATGCTCTTAAGCGTCGCGGCCCCACACCAGACTTGCGTCGCGGCCCGCCCCCAAATAGATGCCAAACCCACTTCTGCCTGTGCCTAGCACCGCGACGTTCCTTCTTGCGCCACGACCTTAACAACTCAGACAACAAGCCACCTTCTTCATTAAGCCTAGGCCGCGACGGCCAAGAACAGAGCCGCGGCCCCCACGCGGGAACCAGCCATAACTATGTTTTCTCCCATTTTAAACCTTCCAAAAACATACCTAAACATCTCCAAATCCAAAAATCAAAGTCCCCAAACTTCCCAATGATCCAAAACAATCAAATTCTGAGGCTCAAACAAACCAAAAACTCAACGATTCACAAAATCCAATTCGAAACTTAGAAACTCTAAAAACTCAAAACTTAAAGCTTAGATTACCTTTGATTGGGTTGTTTCTCGTCAAATCCTTCGGTCAAGAAGCTTTTAATCTTTCCTAGGATCGCTATGCCTCGATCCTCGCTTGATTCCGACTCCTAGAACTCAAGATTTCTTCGAAAATGCCTCGAACGGTAAAAGGAACTAACGGGGAGAGAAAAAGTTTTTTTCTAACGTACGGTTCTATCTGACAAGCTACTTCAAGCTTAAGTAACCTCAAATAAAACCTAGTGCTCGGGGTCCCGAAAACACTCCCGGGGGCATTATAGTCAAAACTTCCAGAATTTCCTCCTGATCTCAATAACTCCCAATTTATCATCAAATAACATTCTCATTACTCAATATCCCAATAAAAGACCTCGTTGTGACAAAACCACTAATTAATAATATAAGACTGTCTCATGCCGAATAACTCAAATATATCCCCATAATAATGGGTTCTCATCCATAATTCACAATATGCACCAAAATACACAAATATGCCCTCAACGGGCCAAATTACCAAAACACCCTAATAATCAAATGTGGACCCACATGCATGCATATAACATCATATTATAATATAATTCACATAAACATGCACATAATCATTTAATGGCATAATTAAACAGTTATGGTCCTCTCGGCCTACTAATCCAGCTATTAAACTGCATTAGGGATTTCGGGGCATTACAATGTTAAACCAACGATGGAGATCGAATAAAATTCTTAAAATAAGCTCAATATTAAATTAAAAATAGTATTTTTATTATTTATTTTTGGAAAATTAATGACTATTGTTTTCCAAAAAAAAAATTAAAAAAACAGATTAAATTTTTTTTTAAACCAAAGTCCTATAATTTCTTATTAATTCTAAAGTGTCACATTGAAACAAATTCAATTAATTTAGAATTAAGTTGTTGCTAATCAATATTTAGGTTTAACTAATATAATGAACCTATACAATTAAGTCCAACTCAGGTAAATGGGCCTTAACAATTGGGCTTGTATGGAGGAGGGTTAGGTCTAGTATGTCGTTCCCACTACAAAGGCCCCCTATCTTCTATTCAAGGTCCAAAAGACATGAATTTAAACCTTCGTTTTATTAATTGTTATTAATTGATTAGGCTCACTATAGTCATGCAAAGCAAATGAGCCTTCACAAGTAGAATCACCCACAATAGAGGAATTTAAACTATACATTTTCTAATGGGCCCAAATAAAACCTATAATTTTATGAATATTTGATTTGGCAAAAAAAAAAACGTATATCTAACAAATATATGGGTCACTACATGCATCTAAGCCTAATTGCAAAAATACCACATATAGTGCAAATTGACATGTTATAATTGGATGGACCCAATCATGTTACTATATGAGCAATTCTATGAATTTATGCAAAAATACCATAATTTATTTCATTTGAAAAAATATCATAATTAATTATCTAGAATTTATAAAAAAAAAATTCAAATTAATTAAATTTTTACAAAAATTAAGTCAATTTAATGAAATTTATCAACAATTAACAATAGTTAATTTAAATTTCATTTATCAACAATAACTTGGTTTAGGTTAATTTGAAGAAAAAAAATTAATTTAATTTAAATAAGATTTATCAACAATTAACCAAAGTTAATTTAAATCTCATTTATTAAAAAAATATTTTATTACTTGGCTGAAAAAAAAATTATATTTTTCAAAATTTAACCAATTTAAAATTATAAAATCAATATCTAAACTGTTTTTCAAAAAAAATATATATTGTGTTGTTACAACTATTAGCTAATATTTTAACTATTTAAAAAAAAATAGTTATAACAACCCTAAAATATCTTAAAACAATTAAACAAATTCAAATATGCATGAAAATATCTAACTAACAAATTTTAAATTTCAAATAATTTAAATATTAACAGATATTTATATTTTGAAATAAAGATTTAATAAAAATATCAAGAATATAAAAAAAAAATATCTTAAATATCTGATATCTTAATTCTAATATTTTAATATATTAAAAGATTTAAAATTATCTTGTTAGTCTATTTTTAAATTTGAATTTGAATCTTTGTAGAAAATATCTAATTATTTAAATCTCAACTAACAAAAATATCTTATTTTTAAAAAAATAGTTTTAAATGCAAAAACAAATTTGATATTTTTTGTTTTCATTATAAATAATTTATTTTCACAATTTTTATTTTTCTTTAATTTTAAAAAAAATTCAGATGAATAATACCGGTACTGTTCATCGTGGGTGAGGTGGCTGATGTGCGCCACGCATGGGGCAGCCAGTGCAAAAAAATTTGAGCAATTTTTCAAACCAAAACTATTTTCTAATTAATTTTTAACATGTTTTATACAAAATAAAGCATATATAAAAATTAATAGCAGATAAAACACAACAAAATAATCTAAAAATTGCTAATAATCACATAAAATCTATATGTTTTATAAAAACATGGAAAACCATCCAATTATTCAAATACATCAAATAATCCAATTTTTAACATATGCATGTATGAAAATAAAGATTACCAAAGGCTCTGAGGTTAATTGTTAGGAAAACTTATACATGATCTTTATTTATTTTCATGTAGATGTAATATTAAACAAATTAATATGAGATAACCTATAACATATTTCTAAAATTGAATTCAAAGAGAAACAAATATAAGAATACTTACAATATACGCAGCGGAATGAAAGAGTCATTCCTTCAGTTTCTCTAACTCTTGTATCCTTTCTGTCGCAGAGTATTATCAAGAAACTGAACAGTTCTTCTAATTTCATCTCAATCTTCCAATGTATCCTTAGAATCACCTAGACTAGAGTGGGCAATTCTCAACATATTAAATAGATACAAAGAGAAGAAGAGAAAATGACAAATGGCTTAGAAAAGGATTTGTGCTTAGAGAGAATCTAAAACTATTAGAAAACTAGTGATTAAACTTATCTATCGTCTTTTTTGACTTCTCTCTAAGCACTCATTTTATAGACTCAATTAGGTCATTTAATTTAATTAAAAAATCAATAAAATAATAGCCAATTTGAAGCTCTAGGTCGAAATTATCATGACCTTTAGGCCCGTGAAATTTCTCATTTGATTATAAGCCTGTTAGACTTAAAATCAAGGCTTGTATTTTTTTTTTATTGATTTAATTGATTAAATAATTATTTTATTCATTTATCAAATTAATTATTTATAATTTGAACCTTGATTTAAACTTATTTATTAATTTAGATACAAATTTATCTTAATTAATAAATCTGCCATAACTTTTCTTTTCTTCACAAAATTACATAACTCTGTGAAACTATCCAAAATTGACCTAGTCAACTTTGATAATTCTAATTGATAATTAAATCAATTAATTGAGTTTATCTAGATGATTTTATCCAAGGCACAATGGAGACCATGGACCTATGAAATCAAGCTCAACCTTACCTGAGTGATGATTCTAACCTTAAGTTAGATCTCCAACACCTCCATCTTCAATTCCTCAACTTCGAGCCCCAAATTCTTAGATTTTCCTTCAAATTTTCCCAAAATCCTCTAAGACACCAAGAGAGTGACAAGAGAGAGAGAGAGAGAGAGAGAGAGAGAGAGGTTATGTTTATCTTCTGATTTCTGGTGAGTTCTAGTGCCTAAACCAATTCAAGTCTATCCCCAGCCTCCAAGTTCACCAAATTACCCCTAAGATCAATCCTAACATTCTAATATTATCTAGGGTAAAAATCCACTTTTGCCACATTCTAGCTGTTGACGCCGTTTTTCGTCAACTTGAAATGTAGAGCACGTAAACAGTAAAGAATTATGACCAGAAAAACACAATCAAACAAGGAGAGTTTTTTACGTGGTTCAGCAGTTAACTTTTCCTAGTCCACGAGTCTTTGTTATTAGAACTTAGGAAATTTCTGGAAATCCTTCAGGGATGAATTCTCCAGAGTTTCTCTCAAGATCACAAAAATTCGATCCCTTACAAAGGTACATGACTCCTCTATTTACAGAAGGAGTCTATGAATACTATCCCACACGTTTTTGGGAAGTTATCCTGTACATTAATAAATTTAATGGCTTTAAAGCCTGTAACTCCTATATACAAGGAAACGTCCCCTGAAGACTAGGGGGCGTGTAACGGATTAATAAATATCCATTTATTGTAGGGAAGTTACAATTGAATGCATGGACTGAGTCTCTTCAAGCGACCTATTAAGTCGTTCGAGGTCAGCAATCAGCATCATGTCCGTCTAAGTCTCTGAGTGAAGTACAAGTTGTCTTGTTTTCCCAAAATCAGTTCGGAGAGGGTCAGTACTACCGAGACCGCCTTACCCCGAACTCACACTCATGCCAAGCTCGGGCCACTTGATCCGAGGTTATCTGACAATGGACATACTCTGATGTTCTGTCTTCCGAGCTTGCAAGAACTTCGAGGCTGCCCATCTTCGAGGTTGCCACTTGCTTTGAATGTTCGATATCTAGATTATGAGCATGTATTTCGACCATCTCGAACTCACCCCAGACGGATCCAGCTTTCGAGATTACAACCTCAAGTCTCGAAATCTGGGTGTAACACTCGCTAATTGCTCAAATAGTCCTATAAATTCTCATTTAATCTCGACATACCCAAATAATCGCCAAATCACTACCCGTTACCTAGTAACCCCAAACACGTGCTACATTCCCAAAATACCCCTAGGCTCACCTCAAGCTGGGTGTTCGACCCTGTTGTAACTATTTCGCTACTTGGCTCCCTAGGACTGTCTCGGATCACAAATCACAAATAAATCTCCACAATCTCGTGGTCTCAAGCATAACACACATATAATTTACATTTATACCCTCAATGGGCCAATATTACAAATATGCCCCTATTAACCAAAATGGGGCCACATGCATATTTAATTCATCTAAATAAGCATTGCTAATCACATAATTATTTAATCCACGTAAAAATATAACTAAATCAAATATTGCCCTTCTAGCATGCTAATCAAGACACTAGGTTTTATTAGCAAATTTAGAACGTTATTTTTTTTTGGTAAATAAGAATCATTGTATTGCTCCAAAACCATATCATGTACACTTTACAAGCCTTCTAATACCCCTATCCTGACTTTACAATTCATGTATCTATCTTTACAATTTTTGAAACCACTCTTTATCACTATTTCTTGTTTTCCTTGGCATTGACATAGCCAATCTCAATTTGAACTCTCTTTTAATAACCTCTACAATATGATTTCCATGCCAAAGTTAATATGACCACAAAACACCATTACGTGCCAAAGTTTATATGACCACAAAACACCATTACGTGCCCTCCATATATGATACACTAGTGCAGTAATAGCAACTATAAAAATTTCTTTCCTGACTTTACTCAGATGCTTCGCTTTGTATATCCACTGCAATAGTTGATGGTAATGTTCTGTTTGTGCTCAACAGCCAATCCATTCCTTCATCCTCAAAAGACAAGCCCTACTGTAAGTACATTGAAAAAACAAGCGAGGAAGGTCTTCATTGTGATCACCACACAGCAGACACACTATGTCCAAACCAGGTAATATCTGCTGATATAAGATCTGGTGCTCAACTTCTGAAGCATTACTAACCATAGAATGAATCTATGCTTCGGAATGCTAATTCTCTCCCAAACAAACATACTCCACTGTACATTAGTATATCATATCGGGATTGAATACTATATTTCCTTGCTATAAAGGCTGCCTTATCCAATTTGACTTTAAAGAGGTCTTTAATGGCAACAATTTAGAACGTTATTTCTAGTTATATAATAATTCTAGCTTCCATATTGTCTATTATGTACAATAAATTATATTAGTTATATTTACACGTCGTGTTTATTCTAAAATGAAGTATTTAAATTTAGCATTTCCAATATTTAAAACGAAAAGAATAGCATTCCAACTTATATTATAATACTGATATTTTTGTCGTTAAAATATATTCGTTTATACTTGCGTAGTCGCATGAAGTATAAAATTTGAATTTCCCAACCTCAATGTGTCAGTATAATATATTAAAAACAAGTATATATATTGACGTCCAATGTCATTTAAAATAAACTAGATACGTAAATAATTTTTTATGATAGCCATGTTTGACCATATCTTTAGTTTCTACCGTAAACTATTTCTATTGAAGAATTCCATTACTTTGATCAAAGTGAAAAGGGAAAATACTTTTATATATACTAATGGGAGAACGTCTAATGAATATTATAAAAAAAATTTATTGAAAATATATAATAAAAATGATTTAAAAATAATTCTCCATCACATTTTGTGTTTTAACAATATTTTACATTTTACAAAAGTATTTTCTCTTTATTTATATAAGGGTTATTACCGGCGAAAATACCCAATGTTTACATGTTGTTCCACTTATACACCCAATCTTTATTTTTCGCGGTGAATATACTCAAACCCACATGAACTGTGTCTCCGTCACTACTTTACCCCTAACAGCGTTAAAAACGCTTACGTGGCCAATTGCGTGTACAAAACCAGACACATGTGCTTTAAAATATTAACTGCAAATCAAAAAAAAAATTTCCAACGGCTTGAACAGGGAATGATTTCTTTATACCCACATTTCATGTAGAAAAGGCAAACCCACATTCAAAGTTTTTTCTGAAACTAATTTCTTGAGACTACAAAGATCACAGAGGACGACGACGAAGACTGAGGACGAAGAACCCCCTGCTTTTTACCATTTCGAATTGAGGAGGACGACGAAGACTGAGGACGAAGAACCCCCTGCTTTTTACCGTTTCGGATTGAGGACGACGACGAAGCAGGAGGTAGAACTGGAACAAAATGCCCATGCTTCGGACTGAGGACGAAGAACCCCTTGGATATGGTAAGCCCCTGACTGTGTTGTGCATGTACTTTTGTGGGATATTCTTTGTTTTGTTTGGGTAATGTGCTTTGTCGTATATCACATGAGTTTGTCCATTTTCCCACTAACTTTCTTTGTATTTTTTTATTATCTGATATGCTAGATCTGTGTGGGGGCCATTTTACTGTGGCAATGCACCATGGAGGAAATTTCTTCACTCCATTTGGCAACAAAAGGTATCATGGAGGTAAAGTTTCTTTTTTTGACTGGAATCACACTGATTACTTCAGTAGATATGAGTTGGATTGGATGGTGCAATGCTTAGGGTATAAATTGCCTGTGGGTTTTTTGTGGAAGCCTAAGGAGAAGCATTTGAATTTGGCTGAAATGGTAATTGGTGATAAACAAGTTATTGAAATGGTTGAAGATATGATGAGGAGAAAGTATAGACAAGTGGATATTTTTGTGGTCCAACCAGAAAGAACTTTGGAGTTGGAATGGAGTAAGGAGAAAGATGAAATTCCTTATATCCCAGAACTTTCTAAGAAGATGGTGTGCACTATAGAAGAGTTGCCTGATGATACAACTATCCCAGCAGATGTAGTGGTCAACCCATTATCAGATGATGAAGATCCTTGGTTTGATCACAATGAAATTAGATATGAGGATGGTCCTGAAGTTGTAGACATTGACTCTGTGAACTCTGAAGATGAGGACCCTTTTTTTGTTGTCAATATGCCAGAGGAATGGACACAATCTAGTTGTGTCATTGAAGACTTGCCTGATGATGCAGATGTGGTTGTCAATCCAAAACTCAATTGTGCTGCAGAAGAGGCCCAAGTTGGAGAAGAGGTCGAATATGAGTATGAGTATAATGATTTTGGCCCAAGTCAAAATGATGAAGCTGATGTTGGTGAGAATATTCAGAGTGAAAGTGATGTTGGTGAAAGGGGTCTAGAGAGTCAGCATGATGAAGCTGCTGTTAATGAGAATGGGCAAAATGAAGGTGAAGCTGCTGTTAATGAGAATGGGCAAAATGAAGGTGAAGGTAATGAAGAGTCTGAATTTGTTATGGAGGAGGAGGAGTACATGCAGAATGAGGGTGAGGCTGAAGAGATGTTTGCTAATGCTAATCCTGCAACATGGTGGCATTCAGTTACAGACGGTTGTAGCCAAGCTGATCCAAATGATGATGAAGGTGCTTATGTTAGTGAGGAAGACCTACAAAGTTTGTCTAGTTCAGATGAGGATGGTAATGCCAGGAGGAGAAAAAGATCCAACAACCAATTCAATCATGCAACAAACATGGATAACTTCAGATTTAAATTAGGCATGCTTTTTGCTACCGTGGACCAATTCAGAACTGCATTGAAGGAGCATTTTATTAAGATTAACAGGGAGTATGTTTGGCTGGCCAATGACCAAAGTCGGGTAAGGGCAAAATGCAAGAGTGCAGGCTGCAATTGGGTCATTTATGCAAGAGTCCAACTGTCAGACAAGCGCTCATTCAGGGTAAATACATTGGTGGATAGGCACACGTGTGGATTGGTTTTCAATAACAAACATGCAACCTCCAATTGGCTTGCAAAGCATTATCTTGAACAGTTCAAAATAAACCCAAACTTAACTTACTCTGGTTTCATGCAGCTAACAACACGTACTCAGTTTTTAAGAACAACAAGGTCAACTTTCTACAGAGCAAAGAATTGTGCAAGAGTGATGTTAGAAGGAACTATAAGGGAACAATATGCCATACTGGAAGATTATTGCAAGCAACTGTTAGAGACAAATCCTGGGAGCACATCAATATTGAAAACCAGAATGCAGGATGGAAAGAGGTTATTTGAAAGGGTGTATATATGTCTTAAAGCTTGTAAAGATGGATTCGTCAATGGTTGTAGGCCCCTTATCTGCTTGGATGGTTGTTTTTTAAAAGGATATTGCAAAGGAATGTTATTAGCTGCAATTGGCATTGATGCAACAAATGCCATGTTTCCAGTGGCTTATGCTGTAGTGGAGAAGGAGTACACAGGTAGCTGGACATGGTTTTTAAATTTATTGAAGGAGGATTTGAAGATTGATGAACCAGAGAGATTAACAATGATTTCAGATAGGCAAAAGGGCTTAGAAATAGCATTAAGTACTGTATTTCAAGGTTCGGAAGTGAGATTCTGTGTGAGACATATGCATGCCAATTTCAAGAAGCAATTCCCTGGACTCTTACTTAAGCAAATGATGTGGGCCGCTGCAAGGGCAACAACTAAAGTGGAATGGAAAAATAGGATGAATGAAATTAAGCAAGAGAATTTCAAGGCGTATGAATGGCTGATGAAAAAAAACCCAGAAGAATGGACCAAGTCTCATTTCAGGGAGCATGTGAAATGTGACCTTCTTATTAATAACCTCTGTGAAAGTTTCAACAATGCCATTCTTGATGCCAGAGATAAATCTATTATCACTTTGCTAGAAAATATTAGGCATTGGATGATGAGTTTGTTCTGCAATAGAAGAATGAGTGTCTCTAAGTGGGTGCATCCTGTTTCCAAAAGAATTATGGACATCATTGAGAAAAACAAGAATGTTGCTAAGCATTGTTTCCCTATGCTTGCTGGAGGTGGTAAGTTCCAGGTAAATTTATTGCAAAGCATCAATGCTCAGTCATTTGTTGTGAACTTGGAAACGAAAACATGCACATGTAGGCTATTCCAATTGTCTGACATACCATGTGGGCATGCTTTAGCTGCTATCTGGTTTTCAAACCTAGATCCAGTGGGATTCATAGATGACTACTACAAGAGGCAAGCATATGAAGAAACTTATGCGACACCAATCGAACCAATGCCTAGCCCAGATAAGTGGCCTGACACTGGTCTGAATCCGATACATCCTCCAACAGAGACAATTTTACCTGGAAGGCCTAAAAAGTCTAGAAACAAAGAGGCAGATGAACCACCACCTACTACTGCAACAAAGGCTAGGAGAGTTGGCCAAGTTAATCACTGCAGCAATTGTAAGCAAACAGGCCATTCACGAGTAACATGCAAGAATGCAACTATGGAGGTAATCTTGGTACACGGTATGCCAGACTTGTATTCATTTGCAGTTAAAATGAATGTGATTTGCTTAAGTATGATGAGTTATGTTTTTGGTTTAATTACAGCCTGCAAGGCAAAAAAAGAGAGGAAGACCACCATCTCAGAATCCTACTACTGAAACTATTAAAAGGAAGGAGCGAGCTAAGAGACAGAAGCAAAGGAATGGTGGTTCCACATCTCAGACCAACTAAGAAGCTGCTCTTTAATCTTAAACCCTTTTGATGTAGAAAACTTGTTTTCTTTTTGGTGTAGTCGCCATACAATATAGGCATTACCATACTTTTGACATGTACATATTCAGTCTGACTTTATCAATATTTTGGGACATCTTGGCCATTAGGAATACTTTTGACATGTAGACATTATGCTACTTAATATGTCATATGTTTGCTCTGTAAAGTTGAAAATATTAATCGATGACAAAATATCTGGTTTGGTGCATCATTCTATTATGCTTGAAAGCAACACTAAATAAATATATTTCTTTTACATTCAATGAAGCCATGATTTTTTTTTCAGAGAAGGGTCGAACACTAAATAAAATACATAATTTTTATTATGCTTGAAAGCAACACTAAATACAATAAACAGGGAAGTCGAACATTACATAATTTTTTTCAGCCAATACACAATTACAAAAAAAAAAAAAAACAACATCATCTTCCTCACATTTCCCTTTACCAACCAGGAACTTGCATGAACTCTTCCATCCAAACTCCCATTCATATAGCCACAATTTTGACATTGAAAAGACTCCACACTAGGTTCAAAGCAAGACTCATATCTATCTTCATATTCATAATATCTGCCCAGATCACCATCAAACTCACGTACTCTTCTTAGTAAACCAGGTATCACCATCTTTGACCTTTCACACATACGGGGTCAATCCATTGGAAATAGTTACAACCCCCATTCCACTGTTCACAAATAGTTTTCTTGAATTAATTTATTTCCAAGCTAATAATATATAAAGGAAAAAGAAGACAAAAAATATAAACAGGCTCACTTTCATCCTATAGCAAGATTTGAACCGTCTCCCTGGATTATCATCGGTCCATGATGTCCTCTCCACTGTTTCTGCCCCACAATCACAATGCTTACGACAAGCTTGATATACACCTTGTGCCCTAGATCTCGACGACCTCATTTTGGCTCCACCTCGGTTTATTGATTCGCCCCAAGACACACTTGGGTCTTCCCCTTTCATCTCTTCTCTCTTCTTCTTCTTCTTCTTCTTCTACAATGGAGATCTCTCGTGCATATGGTATTTAAGGATTTAAAGCTTTTTTTTTTCAATCAATAATTAAAAACTTACCTAGGCTAAATGATGTGTCTGGTTTTGTACACGCAATTGGCCACGTAAGCGTTTTTAACGCTGTTAGGGGTAAAGTAGTGACAGAGACACAGTTCATGTGGGTTTGAGTATATTCACCGCGAAAAATAAAGATTGGGTGTATAAGTGGAACAACATGTAAACATTGGGCATTTTCGTCGGTAATAACCCTTTATATAATACTGTTAAATAACCTCTTATTATAGTCTATTAGTTAGTTTTAGGCCTTAATATATTTTCAGTTATATTTTCTGTTCAGGCCTCTTGGCTAACTACCTTTCTGTTTATCTTTTTCTTGTAATTGTTTTATTATAAATAAGAGGTTTCTCTCTCAGGTCTCCATTCATTCAATCTGAGGTTTTTCACCTAAATATCTCTCTTACTTTCTTCTTCAGTTCTATTCTTTACTTCCAGTCCTTCCTTTTCAAATGTTCCTCAGACCCCAACTGCTATTTGGCATGCTAGGTTTGGTCATGTAAATTCTAATATTGTTAATGTTGTTCTACATCAATGTAATAAACCCTTTCAGTATAATAAAAATCATGTTTGCACATCTTGTCAATTGGCCAAAAGCCATAGACTTCCTTTTGCTAACTCTGGCTCTCGAGGTCCTCCTAGATCGAATCACTTAAGGCCAAGAATCATATGCCAACTGTGTCTTCACCCAGGCCATGGTGCTTTCAGCTGCTACAGGCAGTTTGATCCAAATCTGCCTTCACCTTCCTCTGCAGCTCCCTTGTCGGCTTCCTCTTCTGGTGCTTCAGCAATGATTGCAAGTTCCAACACAGTTGTCGAAGACACATGGTTACTTGATTCTGGAGCATCCCACCATCTCACACCCTCTTCCAATACTCTTGATCAATCTTCCACTTACTCTGGCACTGACTCTGTGACAGTCGGTAATGGTAATTCCCTTTCAATTTCTTCAATTGGTCATTCTCATCTAAAGTCATCTCATTCATCTTTTCAATTAAAGAATGTTTATCTTGTTCCTAAACTAACTTCCAATCTTCTTTCTGTATCCAAATTTTGCTTGGATAACCATGTCTTTATTGAATTTTATTCCAATCATTATAACATCAAGGATCTCTCTTCAAAGAAATTGCTCCATCAAGGCTACCTTGATCGCGGTCTCTATACTTTTCAAGCTGCTTCAGCCTTGCACACTTCTGGTTCTTCTTCTAGTGTTCGTGCCTATCACTCTACTATTCCTTCATCAGATTTTCATGTTCCGTACATTTGGTTGCTTGTATTTCCCGTGTCTTTGTCCGTATAAAAAACACAAACTCCAATTTCGGTCTTCCCCTTGTATTTTTCTTGGTTATAGTACATCTCATAAAGGTTATCTTTGTCTAGATCCCTCCACTCGCCGCATATACACCACTCGTCATGTCGTTTTTTATGAGGCCTCTTTTCCCTCATTTTCAAATCCATGTCCTTCCGCTGTCAAATCTGCCTATGTTCCTACTCCAGCTCTTATACAACTCTCTCCCCCTCACTCTCCTCATATCTCCCATCCTACCCCTTCCACTTCTCCCTCTTTCTCCTCTCCCTCTCATCCTCTTCCTTACCCCACCTCTTTCCCTTTTGCTTCAGATCATGTTCCCACTACTACTACTATGCAAAATGTTGTTGATACTAATGTTGTTGTTTCAGATCGGGTCTCTACTGATAATGTTTTGCAGGTTCCCATGGCTGCCCCAACATCAAATTCTCTTACTGATATTTTTCAAGTCCCATCCGTAGCCAACACACATCCAATGTTGACTCGAGCAAAGTGTGGCATCCACAAACCTCGAGCTCTTGTGGTAAAAAAGGCTCCTGATCTTCCCAAGCCACCCTGCACCTTCACACAAGCCTTGAGCATACCTCATTGGAAAGCTGCCATGGAACTTGAGCTTCATGCTCTTCATCATAACTCCATCTGGCAGCTTGTTCCTTGTCCTCCTACCGCCAATATTATTGATTGTAAATGGGTCTTCAAGTTGAAATACAAGCCGGATGGTTCAATAGACCGCTATAAAGCACGGCTGGTTGCTCAGGGTTTTACACAAACAGCAGGGGTTGATTATTTTGACACTTTTTCCCCGGTTGTCAAACCAGGGACAGTGCATGTTATGCTCACTTTGGCTCTCTCCAAAGGCTGGTCACTTCGGCAAATCAATGTTCACAATGCTTTCCTCAACGATGATCTTATAGAAACTGTGTATATGTCTCAACCACCCAGATTTGTAAGCTTTACCCAGCCACATTATGTCTGCAAATTATCCAAGGCTCTATATGGACTCAAGCAAGTGCCACGTGCCTGGTTTGCTAAGCTCTGTCCAGTTGGGGTTTTTCCTGCTCCAAAGCTGACCCTTCCTTGTTTATTTTGCATCAACCTTCCTATGCCATCTTCATACTTGTTTATGTGGATGACTTGATCATCACTGGCAGTGATTCTACTAAACTTGAGAACATAATGAAAGCTTTACACAGTCAGTTTGCTATTCGTGATCTCGGTCAGCTTCACTATTTTTTGGGAATAGAAGTCATTCGGGCATCCAATCAGTTACACCTTTGCCAACAAAAATATGTCCATGACATATTATCCATGACTGACATGCTTGCTACTAAGTCAGCCCCTACCCCTGGAATGGTTGGGAAACCACTCTCTCAAAATGATGGTATTTTGCTCGAAGACCCCTTTGAGTACAGGCGTGTCATTGGCTCTCTTCAGTATGTCACAATGACCCGCCCGGACATCACTTATGTTGTTAACCGTGCCTGCCAATTTATGCACGCACCCACCACTTCTCACTGGCAAGCAGTTAAACGCATCTTATGTTATCTTCGGGGCACTCAGTCTCACGGCATCACCTTTACCGCTGCTACGAAGCTTCATTTTGCTGCCTTTACGGATGCGAACTGGGCGTCCAACCCCGATGACAGATGTAGCACTGGTGGCTACTGTGTTTTCTTGGGCGATAGCATCGTCTCATGGTCCTCGACCAAACAGAAAGTGATCTCACGAAGTAGCACCAAGTCTGAATATCGTTCCCTTGCAAATGTTGCTGCAGAACTCACCTGGTACAAACACTTGTTCACTGATTTGCAACTGCGTATAGCCTCTACTCTAGTGGTTTGGTGTGATAATATGTTTGCAACTCAATTGGCCTCAAATCCAATCTTCCATGCCCGCACAAAACACATCAAGATCAATTTCCACTTCATCCGTGATATGGTAACTCGCAAGGAAATCAGTGTGCAATATGTTCCTTCGGAACACTAAGTCCCAAACATACTTACTAAACATTTGCTAGTGGCTCGGTTCTCGACCTTGTGTGCCAAACTATCTGTCCTTCCCAGGCCACTCAGTTTGAGGGGGGCTGTTAAATAACCTCTGTTTATAGTCTATTAGTTAGTTTTAGGCCTTGATATATTTTCGGTTATATTTTCTGTTCAGGCCCGTTGGCTAACTACCTTTCTGTTTCTCTTTTTCTTGTAATTGTTTGGTTATAAATAAGAGATTTCTCTCAGGTCTCCATTCATTCAATCTGAGGTTTTTCACCTAAATATCTCTCTTACTTTCTTCTTCAGTTCTATTATTTACAAATACCTTTCATAATAGAAAAGTTTTATAATTAATTTCTCTTTCTTCCTTTTTCTTAATATTTTTCTTTTCTTCATATTTGAAATGAATGAATAAAAATATAAAATATAATACATTAAATAATATGATAAAAAAATAGATAAGTTAGATGTATGATTTTTCGTAAAAGTTAGTATATATTATAGAAAATGTAAATTTTAGTAATGTATTTTAAAATATATGATAGAGAATTGTGAGTATTCTAAACAATTCAATTTTAAAAAGACTATGCTAGGCACAATTTTTTAAAACATTAATTGTAAACACAATTATGTGACAGTTCTTTTGTCCAAATTTATTTTTTGTGTGCATGCAATTCATCTCAATCATTACTCTTTAGAAGAATTTGCCGAAAGGATGTAAATTAGTACCCTCAATGTTGAATACATACCAGAAATTAAATTAAGCTAAAGAAATTTACAATTCTTAAAATAAATTTTTTTTTCTTCCACACTCACTACAAGATCGAATGAACCAAAAAAAAAAACATTGAAATACTATTTCTGGGCTAATTTTGGTCAAAAAAATATCTATAAAAATGCGTTTTTACATTAATGAATTTTTTTTATCCAACATCCCACTTCCATCTCTACTCCCACCTTGTTTTCTATGATACGACCTTGCTCCTCGATCATTTTTTGATGATCTTGCACGCACACTCACTTTCAAAAAAAAACGTTCATGTCACTGTATACACCCACTCAACACTCCAAGTCTTGTTGTGACCTTTAAACTGTTAATTTGTCTCTGCCTTTTGAATAAGAATGTATATAAGAAATCTCAAGACAATCTCCGAGAGACTTTGGACACCCAGACCCGTCGTTCTTAAGTGATCTCAACAATCACTACAAGAAAAATCAATTTTAGAGACGATTTTATTAGAAGTGACGATGTGTCGCTCTTAATATATAAGAAATTAGGGTGACAAATGAGGGGTCGCCCCTAATATTCTAAAACAATATTAAGGGAAACATATATGAAAGTTGCCCTTGATAATGATATATTTTGTCCAGAGGTGGAAAATTTAAGCGGTGTTTTAATTTAGTAAAAATTATTAAGGGTGATATATCGCACCTAATATTGATATCGTCGCCCCTGATATTTATATATAACCTCAGCTACATCATCCCCTCCACCATTCGCATCTACAAACAAAGAAAAAAAAGGGCAGAAGCGAAACTTGATTCTCTCTCCCAAATATTCCCCATTTTCCTTAAATCCAAATCCCTCTCTCCCATTCAGTTTTTTTCCTATTTGCTCTAAATCAAAACCCCTCTCTCTCCCTTTTTCTCCACCACACCACACCACACCACCGGCCCGTTGGACCACCACCACCACGATCTCAGTCGCCACCTCCCGATCACCAGCCACCACTACCACCTACCATGGTATAATTTTTTTCTTCACATGATATATATATATATTTAGTTATTTATTTATTTATATGAGTATATAATTTATATATATTTATTTATATTTTTTTATAAATATTTACATTAATGGTTGAGTATATATATGTGGTATATATATTTATATATTTTATAAATTTATATATATAATGTGTGTGCCAAGAGAGATTGTATATATATATATTTGTGTATAGTTTTATTTTTTTTATATAAATATATGTTCAGTGTATATATATTTAGCTTTTTATTTATTTAATTTTTTTTATAACTATCTATATTATGTTTGTGTAGAAATTGAAGGAGTATCTCTTGGAAAATTTGCGACAACAAGATATTTATTTAATTTTTTATTATGTTGTTTTAATTAATATGTGAATGTGTCTAAAAAGTAAGATGTGTTTAGTGTTATTAATGTGTGTGTATAAAAAAGTATGTTGTATTAGTGTTTGAATTTGATTAATAATATGTATATTACGAATGCTCTGAGAATTTTTTTTTTTTTTTTATGAATAAGATCATTGTATTGCTCAAACAACCAATTACAAGACAAACCTATGAACACCCAACACAAATACAAGAAGACCCAAGACCAACCCGAACATGCCAGCCAAACAAGTAAACTAGCCCCTATATAATTCTATACAAATCAAATTCAATACAATCTGTTAATACAATCTGTTAATAAACTCTCTATCTTTCCTAGAGGCTTTACATGGTAACACACTAAGTAAACGAAATTTACAATCATTTTGAATTCTACCAACGGTATGTTGAACTTGCCAGAGCTTGTGATTCCATAGTGCATCATTCCTCACTCTCCAGATATTGTATACTGTCGCAGTAAGAAAAGAAAACAGCATGCTTTTGTATGTACTCGATATATGCTTGGCATGAGAAATCCAATGCAAAAGATGGGTAAGATTGATTGACTGTGCATTCCAATGAAGCCAACTTTTGATAGCCTCTAAACACCTCTTACTGTATATACACTTGAAAAATAGATGATCAATGCTTTCATTTTCTTCCCCACATATCAAACATACCTGATCGAGATTTGGATTGTATTTAACAATTCGGTCCTTTGTGTGTAGTCTTTCCCACATGACTAACCACATAATGAAACGATGCTTGGGAGTAATGAGTCTATCCCAAACATACTTCCTCCATGGCACTCTAGTCTCTTGAGGGGTCAACAAGTCTAAACCAAATTTTATAGTATATATCTGAGATAAGAAAGAATCATGAGAAATTTTCGCTTTGAAACTTTCTTTCACAGCAACTAGACGCTTCGAGTACCAGCTACAATCAGTGGGACATTTGTAATCCCACCAATTTTGATTCAACAAATAGACATTATTTATCCACCTGACAAATAGATTATCTTTCTTCTTAGCAATTGCCCATACATATTTTCCCATGGTAGCCATATTCCAAATATGCATCCTCTGAAATCCCAAGCCACCTGCAGCCCTTGATAAACAAATATTCTCCCAAGCAATTAAACCTGGAACATGAGAATCTGAGATACCTTTCCAAAGAAAGGCCTTACATATCGCTTGTACATCTTTGAGCAATTTCTTGGGTAGAATCATGATCTGAGCCCAATATGAATGAATCGAAATGAGGACCGAATTGATCAATGTGACTCTCCCCATATAAGAGAGATTATGAGTACTCCAAATTCGAATCCTGCTAGTCATCTTTTCCAAAATACATTTACATTCTGCAGAAGAAATTTTTTTTGAGCAAATAGGGATACCGAGATACCTGAACGCGAGGTGGCTGCGAGAATATCCAGAAACCTTCAGAACCCGATCCACTACAGATTCAGGCATTCCATGACAGTATATTGCAGACTTCTCAGGATTGGGGAGCAGACTCGAAGAAGAGGAGAATAATGCTCTGAGAATTTTCTGAGTGTCATTTGCAGAGTTTTAAATTTTTGGGATAGGTTAGAATATAGCCATTATGTAACGCCCAAAATTCCCTAATATGGCTTAGTGTCTGGAATAGGGGGCTGGAAGGCAATAATTGAATTAATTGAGTCCTTATGTGCTATGAGCATGTTATTATATGAACTATTTGAGTTATATTATAATATGACTATATTAGCATGTTTATGTGTATTAAGCATGCACGTATGCTCATTTCTTATTAGAAGAGCATTTTCGTAATTTTGACCCATTGAGGGTATATTTGAATATATGTGTGTTTTATGATTAAGACCACATTATTATGTGGATATATTCAGGTTACTTGGCATGAGGCGATCCTAGGGAACTAGTTAGCGGAAATGTCACAACGGGGTAAAATATCTGACTCGGGGCGAGCCTAGGGGTATTTTGGTAATTTAGCACATTACTGGGGTTTACCGGTGTTACACCCAGATTTCGAGACAAGAGGTTATGATCCCAAGAACTGGGCTCGTCAGGTGTGAGCTCGAAATGTACGAAAACATCATATGGTCCAACCGTAAAATCTCTGAAATAAAACAACGACCTCGAAGATGTGTAACCGTGGAGTATTTTCTAAGTTCGAAATGGCACGACATTGGGATATATCTTTTACCGATTGTGTTCAGATAAGACAAGTCCGAACTTGGGAAGGGCAAGCTCGGGTGTGACAGCCTCGACAATACATACCTATCCCGAGCATGGCCTAAAGTTGGGTGACAAGTTCGTAACAGCTCCGTAAGTCTTGACAGTCGCAATGCCGATTGCTGATCTCAAAGACCTGATGAGTCACCTGGGATAGCCCATTACGTGTGAACATATTTATTGTTGTGTAATCCCAATATTTAAGGGATATTATTTAACCTGTTAATCCGTTTCCAATTTTCATGGGACGTTTCCATGTATATAGGATATATTGCATTTAATATCACTATTTCAATTGATATGCATATTATCTTCCCGAAATATGTGGGAATGAACTCTGTAACCTTCCCTATAAATAGATAAGGAATCACCACTTGTAGGGGATCAAATTTTGATTTCTAATTTCTAGGGAGAAAGCTCTGGGTAATTCATCATTGAAGAATTTCCAGAAAACTCCAAGTCTTAATAACATAGACTCGTGGACTAGGCAGAATTAACTGCTGAACCACGTAAAAGCCTTCTTATCTTCCTCTTTAAATTCATTTGCTCCATTTTCCATTTGTTTAATTTCTCTACTGTTTAAGTTGACGAAAAACGACGTCAACAGATTGGTGCTTTCATTGAGAGTATTAAGCAGTGCGTGTGAGTCTAGTCAAAAAGCCTCCCAGAATCAACAATGGCAGCAAATGATCCCAACGTTCAAGAGGAGGAAATTTTAGATGAAGCTGACTACCCCCGACGTCCTGGAAAACAGCCTATTGTGAATTCGAATCCTGATGAAAGGAGCAGGTCATCCAACTCTCGGGGACCACCAGCCCCCAGGGATAATGAGGACATGTATTATAATCCAGAACGATATGTCCCAATAGTGGAGCTCTAAAATCGTCAAATGCGAAAGCAATTGGCAGAAGCCAAGAAACGTAATGAGGAGCTGGCCAGACTGGCTGCCGAGGCCCAGGCGGCTCAGGCCCTGCCTCCGCCAGAGGCCCAAGCTCTTCCTCCACGAGACGTTCATGTTCCACCCCGCAAGCCTCGTGGGCGACCGCGCAAAAACGCCGCCATCCGAAGAACGAAGCAACCTCCACCACCTGTAGAACAGCCTGCTCCTTTAAGGCCCCAGAGAAGTACCCGGATTGGAGCTTCTGCTAACTCAACTGCAGAGGCACCGGCCGAGATAGGGAATAACTGAGCCCCCACGGAGGCTCAGACCCAAAATCCTGGTAACGTGCAGACTGTTCCTGAACCAGTTCGGGCAAACTCGGGACCTTCTAGGCCTCGTAATGGATGGCAGCCACCATCACCCATAAGCACCCACTATCGCCAATAAGGTATCCCTCACCAACTCAGAGAAACACGCAACCGACTCGGGGCGATAGGGAAAGGCAAGCTGGGCAAAAACATGGGAATGGGAGGCTGCTAAGGAGCATAGAGGTACCCAACCCACGAGAAGCCAAATGTCTCGATCTCATACTATTGAGATGAGGCAACCCGCAAGGAACCCATCACGAAACAACCGCACGACGAGCCATGTCAGTGAAGGCTCAGGAGACACTAGATCGGTCAGTATGTATGACCAGGGACGTAGAAATATTGGGAATCGAAGGGATCACCCAGATTTACGAGAACACCTGAACCATAATCAGGGTAATGATAACCCCTTGAATCCAGATCTGAGGGATCACCTCAATGGATGCAAGAATCCTATGCGGAGGTGCAAAGCTAGGGTTGTGATCAATGATAACCAGTTTCAAGTCAGACCCCCCGTGGATCCGGTCCAAGAAAATATTGAACAATTGGAAAGAGCGTTCAGGCTCTTACAAAATGACTGGTGTCGAGATCGAGACGAAGAGTTTGACGAAGAGTTCGACGAAGAACTTGAGCCCTTCGCCCCCCATATTTCCAACACCCCGTTCCCTCAGGGATTCCTAATTCCTCATGTCCCACCATTTGATGGGAATTCTGATCCATACAGTCATTTGAGTACGTTCAATACAATTATGAGAACGAGTAATGTGGGCAACGAGCTCAGATGAATGCTATTTCCAGCCTCGCTCACAAGACCAGCAAAAAACTGGTTTGAAAAATATAAAACAGTCTAGAGATTTCAAGAAGCAATTCAAAGCCATGGTCGGAATAAGGCCCGAGGCATCCGCCTTGACCAATGTCTGACACCAGTCGAATGAAACATTGAAAAGTTACCTCACAAGGTTTAATTTGGAAGTCCCCTAAGCTCGTGATGTAGATGACAGTGGCCATTTAATGGTTGTTCGAGCCAGAGTAATGCCTAGAAGCCCTCTCTAGGAAGATATGCAGAGGAAACCTGTGAGGTCCTTAACTGAGTTCAATCGACGAGCTCAGAGGTTTGTTAATGTAGAAGAGGCGAGGTCAGCATTGAATATGGCCTCTCAGCCCATAACTACAACAACAAACGCAAACTCTATCTCGACCTCGGCGGATCCTACGGCCTCAAAAACCCCTGTGGACAACCCTTCCAAAAGAAAGAAGAATGAAGGGAATAATCCCGAGGAGGAAGGGAGAAAGAAGAAGAAAGGGGAAAGATATTTCTCCATGTACAAGGTGTATACCGAGCTCAATGAGTCTCGGGAGAATATCTACCTGGCTAATGAAAACCAGGTCCCTTTCAGGCATCCGGACCTCATGAGGAACCAGAAAGCAAAAGCAAAGACTCCTGGACGACGACAGGAAGAAGGCCCTAAAGGAAGAGGTCGACAGGTTAAAGGCAAACCGATTCATACGAGATGCCTTCTACCCCGATTGGGTCGCCAACTCGGTGTTAGTTTCGAGACCTAACGGGACATGGCGAACATGTATTGATTACTCAAAGCTCAATAAATCTTGTCCTAAGGACTGCTTCCCCTACCTCGGATCGACCAGCTCGTAGATGCCACAGCTAAGCATGGACTTATGTCGTTCATGGACGCTTATTCTGGATATAACATGCACGCCCCAGACCAAGAGAATACGATTTTTGTGACAGATAAAGGACTATATTTCTACAATGTCATGCCATTCAGACTCAAGAATGTTGGAGCCACTTACCAACGGCTCGTAAACATGATATTCTCCGAACAGATAGGTAATAACATGGTAGTTTATGTTGATGATATGTTTGTTAAATCTAAACATAACAATAACCATGTGGACGACTGTGACAGTAAAAATCCCGTGATCCGTAAGGGGAAAGACCGGGTAAGCTGTGCAATCCCACACCACCTGGGGAAGGTCAAGTGTAATGATTCTAAGACTGTGTAGGTATGGGACTACACAGTTGAAGAGGGCTTAAATGGATTGATGGGTACTACCTATATCAGGAAGGTGCATCTTCTTTTCGGTAGCCCATCACTTGAGAACTCCATGGTTAAGCGTGCTTGGCCTGGAGTAATCTAGGGATGGGTGACCTCCTGGGAAGTTTTCCCAGGAAGTGTGCGAGTGAGGACAAAGCACGCTGGAAAGACTTGTCTTGGTTTGTAGGGCCAGTCGTCATTCCAGAAAGCAGCCATAGTGACGTGGGGCGTCACATAATGGTATCAAAGCCTTGACCCAGCCGGAAGTGTGGCCGACAGGGACGTCGGGCCCGTAAGGGGGGGTGATTGTGACAGTCAAAATCCCGTGATCCGTAAGGGGAAAGACCGGGTAAGTTGTGCAATCCCACACCGCCTGAGGAAGGTCAAGTGTAATGATTCTAAGACTGTGTAGGTATGGGACTACACAGTTGAAGAGGGCTTAAATGGATTGATGGGTACTACCTATATCAGGAAGGTGCATCTTCTTTTCGGTAGCCCATCACTTGAGAACTCCATGGTTAAGCGTGCTTGGCCTGGAGTAATCTAGGGATGGGTGACCTCCTAGGAAGTTTTCCCAGGAAGTGTGCGAGTGAGGACAAAGCACGCTGGAAAGACTTGTCTTGGTTTGTAGGGCCAGTCGTCATTCCAGAAAGCAGCCATAGTGACGTGGGGCGTCACAACGACCTTGAAGAGTGTTTTGTCATGTTACGGAGGTACGACATGAAGCTCAACCCCAAGAAGTGCTCTTTTGGAGTGTCGTCAGGGAAGTTCCTAGGTTTCACTGTGAATGCTCGGGGAATAGAGTCTAATCCAGACAAGATCCAGGTTCTAATTGATATGCCCTCACCTCAAAAGCATAAGGATGTCCAAAGTTTGACTGGACGGATGGCGGCACTGAGTAGGTTCATCTCGAAATCTACAGACCGTTGTCTTCCATTTTTCAACCATTTGAGAGGAGGAAAAAAATTCGAGTGGACAGAGGAATGCGAGCTAGCTTTTCAGGAGCTCAAGAAGCACCTTGCGAAACCTCCTATCTTGTCGAAACCTATCACAGGAGAAATTTTGTACCTCTATCTCGCTACGATCGAGCACGCCATTAGCGTCGTGCTCGTTCGAGAAGAACAGAAGGTGCAAAAGCTAGTATACTATGTCAGTAAAGGTTACTGGGGACAGAATCGAGATACCCCTTAATGGAGAAGTTGGCTCTCAGCCTAATCCACCCATCTCGAAAGCTCCGACCTTACTTCCAGGCACACCCCATCCATGTGCTGACCGATCAACCGCTACGACAAGTCTTATCCAAGCCAGAAGCCTCAGGCCGATTACTAAAATGGGTCATAGAACTCAGACAATTCAAGATCACATACCATCCAAGGACAACCATAAGAGGACAGGCCCTGGCAAACTTCATAGTGGAATGCACTGGAATGACTAACAATGAAGTTATAACCCTAGCCCGTGAGCTGTGGAAACTTTATGTTGATGGGTCTTCCAATGAAAATGGGTCGGGGCAAGAATAATACTGATCACCCCAACAGGATGTTGATTTCACTCCACTTTGAGATTTGACTTCAAGGTGTCAAATAACGAGGGTGAATATGAAGCTCTACTGGCAGGACTTCGAATAGCGAAGGAACTCAAGGCTAAGGAGATACATTGCTACAGTGACTCCCAGTTGGTAGTCAACCAAATTTTAGGGGAATACCAGGCTGTGGGACAAGAATGGCTGCATATTTAGAAAAAACAAAAGCAGCACTCGAGCATTTCAAATTTTACACGATAGAGCAGGTTCCTCGAGAGCAAAATTCGAATGCAGATGCCTTAGCCAAGCATGCCACATCCACCGAGGTCGAAAAATTGAATGTCGTGCCAATCGAACATCTATTGACACCCAGTATCAGCGAGCCTGAAATGGAAGATGTCTGCATGATTAACTCTGAGCCAACCTGGATGACCCCGATAATTGAGTACCTTGAAACTGTCATTCTCCCAGCAAAACGGACCAAGGATCGAAAACTGATGTATCAGATTCCCAGGTACACCATTGTGGATGGAAGGATATATAGAAGAGGATACTCTATGCCATTACTTCGATGTGTGACTCCACCCGAGGCTAAGAAGATCATAGAAGAGATTCATGAAGGATTATGTGGAGACCACACTAGGGGCATAGCCTGTCCAAGAAAATCATACGCCAAGGGTCCTTCTGGCTACCATCAAAGCATATTCGTTTGATTATGTCAAGAAATGTGATAAGTATCAACGGTTCACCACAATCCCTTGAGCTCCACCTTCTGGGCTAACTATGATGACCTCCCCATGACCATTTGCGGTCTGGGAAATCGATGTCATAGGCTCGTTGCCAACTGGCAAAGGTGGAGTCAAGTACGCAGTAGCCGCAGTAGATTACTTTACGAAGTGGACCGAGGCCGAACCTCGGGCGAAAATTACCTTGAAGAAAGTCTTGCACTTCGTGATAAAGAACATCATCTGCCGATATGGGATGCCAAGGAAGATAGTATCCGATAACAGTACTCAATTCGATAGCGACTTGTTTACCAGCTTTTGCGAGAAAAATGGGATAATGAAAAGCTTATCCTCTGTGGCCCATCCCCAAGCGAATGGCCAAGTCGAGGCTGTAAATAAAACCCTGAAGAGTTCTATGAAGAAAAAGTTTGAAGAAGCTAAGGGGAAATGGCCCGAAGAGGTTCCCCATGTTTTGTGGGCATATCGAACCATAGCCCGTACTTCAACAGGACATACCCCTTTTTCTCTGGCATATGGATGCAAGGCTATGCTTCCAATCGAGGTCGAAATACCCACCATTCGAACCCACGCTTATGACCAAGCCTCGAACCAATCCCAGCTCAAAGTAAGTCTGGACTTGATTGAAGAAAGAAGGGACGAGGCTCAACTAAAAAATGATGCATACCAACAGCAAGCTACCCGGTATTTCAATAAGAGGGTTCGGCATAGAAAATTCGGTGTGGGCGATTTGGTGCTGAGGCGTGTGTTCTTGGCTACACGGGACCTAGCTGCTGGCATGCTCGAGCCTAATTGGGAAGGACCTTATCAGATCGAATTAGTTATCCGACTTGGGATCTACAAATTAGCAAGATTGAATGGGGATTTGGTACCACGAGCATGGAATGGCGAACATCTGCGACCTTACTATCAATAGTGTAGGAACAGTGACACCTGTAACCATGCTTGTTTATCTTTGCTATGTTTCCGTTAATAAATTGTTCAATTCCGAATAAACTTCATTTTCGTTTCAATATGCTGTATTTTTTGCAAACTCTCTTAATTTAATAACCTATGGTCACACTCATAGAATATTAAGGGGGCATTAGTGGTATATATACTGTCAGCTTGAAAAAACAAAATAGCATATACGAAAAGAATAAAAGTGTTTGGATATAACCAAATACACAAGCTAAGATAGTTTGGACATAACCAAATTATTAAAAATAAAAGTGTTTGGATATAACCAAATACGCAAGCTAAGATAGTTTGGACATAACCAAATTATTAAAAATAAAAGTATTTGGATATAACCAAATGCGCGAGGCAGAGTAATTTGGATAAAACTGAATGCGCAATCTAATACTTAACTAGATCAAAAATAAAAGTGCATGGATTACGAACCAAAAACATGACCTGAATAGGTTTGGAACAAACCAGCTAAAACTAATCGATAGTAAGTTGGAACATAAATAAACTTACTTCAAATTGAATCGAGATCGAGGCTGGAATATCTTGCAAAAAGATAGTTTCGACCTCATAACCTTGGGGAGCTACCCGAGGACGAGGAAAAGTAACTAAAAAAGCAAGATATAACTAAACTACCTACGTTACACGCCATATAAGTACTTTTGGGTGCATGGTAAAAGTAAGTTTTGACCTTGACAAATAACGAGATCGAATACGGATATATCGAGAATACTGTGCATGAATGCATTGAAGCTCGAGCTTAAATCCACCATGTGTTTGTATGAATAAACAGACATAAGGACACTTAATATGAATTGCTTGAAATATTTCAACTTAAGAAATGAAAAGCAAAAATATTAAAGTCAAATACGAGTATCATAAATAAAAGGAAAAATAGCTCTTACACGAGCTATAAATTGTCTTGGCCCCAGGGGCATAAAAACAGAAGATAAAAGCTATTACAAAAGGTTCAAAGGGACGCAGTCCCGGGTCGAGATTTAGGAGGGAGGAGCATCCTTCTTAGCCTTCTCAGCATCCTCCTTGGCTCTCTCTGCTTCATCCCGAGCAGCATCCTCCACGTCGAGCCAAGCCTGCCATTTGGCCACGAGTTCTGCCTCGAAAGAGCCTAGGAAGCTGGTATCGAGATCAGCATTACTGGCCCAGATACTATACATGGCCAGGTTGACCACCCGATCTTTCTTCTCCGCCCGATAATGAATATTAATTGAAAATATTTGAATATTCGTCAATCAGAGGCTGAATACTCGGTCAAAACTATTCAGGGGCAAGTCTAAGTAGTTATGTTTAGTTTTAAAATTAAAAACAAAAATAAAAATAAAAAATTACTAAGGGTGATATACTGCCCCTATGTGGCGATATATCGGCTCTGCCCTAATCCTGAGCCTCCGTTCGTATGTTCGTGCAACGTCAACGTGTTTTCCGTATCCTTCGTCATGCAATATATCGGCTCCCAGGTGCGATATATCGCCATACGTGAATATTTTAAACACGTAATTGCACTTTTTCAGCATAAATGAAGTTAGATAACTACTTTGACTGAGTCAAACTACGACCCTAACAGTTTCTGGTGAATACTAAAGCTTATATTTCCTTATTTTATCATTAAAATACTCAATTCCTTAATAATCATGCTTATGAAAAGTGTCATATTCCTATTGGCTCTATCTAAACCTCAAACAAGGATTCGACCTTGAGCCACCTCCAAATCCAATTCCAAGCTTAATTCCCTTGATTCCCAACTGAACCTCACAATCACCAAGCCACACATCCAATTTTCAGCACTTAACCCAAATTCTCTAAAACATGCAAGGAGACTCAAAAGAGAAAATGAAGCCTTACCTTTGATTTACTCTTGGCCTATGCTTGACTCTAGCTGCCCCAATCTCAGCCTCGAATTCCTTCCTTGATCTCAAGGACAACTAGCTCCTCCCCTCCTTCTAGTTTCTTGGTTCTCTAAACTTGTAGCAGAACTTGAATAAGCCTAAGTGTAGAAAAAGAAACATAAATGACTTCCTCTCAGCCAAGGTTATCCTCTCCTAAAGCCAAATTACCTATTTTCCCTTTCTCTTAATAAAATCCTTATACAATCTCAAGGGTAATTCCGTCATTTCACCCAAATCCCACTAAGTCCTCAAATATTCCTATAAATCTGTATTCAATCCCGACATACCAAATTATTAACAGGCTACTAACCATTACTCAATAATTCCTGAACACATTATAATATTCCCAAAATACCCCTAAGCTCCTCCCGAGCTAGGTATTTGACCCCGTTGTGACTTTCTGGCTAAACGGCTCCTTAGGACCGTCTCGGGTCGAATGCTGCGAATATAAATATATCCACATAATAATGTGGTCTCAACAGTTTATCACATTTATGCCATAACGGCAAAAATTACAATTATACCCTTACAGACTAAACAGGGCCCGCATGCTTAACTAATACTCATAAACATGCATTCCACATATCCATATAATCATAGGATCATGCATATCACATAATCATATATTTTCACCATTAATTCATATAACTTCCAGTTATGCCCTCCCGGCACACTAATCAAGGCTCTTAAGCCTTATTAGTAATTTTGGGTCGTTACAGCCAACTTATAAGTCGAGGGTTCACAAGGCTCGACTTATGAGTTGAGGGTTTGCAAGGCTCGACTTATGTGCCGTGATCAGCATTATGCGCGTTCAGTGCAAGTCGTTACGCTAGGCCACCCCAGGAGTGCGTTATGCACTTGACTGGCACGGATACCATAGGAATAAACGGGAGTGCATTATGCACTTGACTAGCTCAGATGCCATAGGAATGAATGGGAGTGCATTATGCACTTTATTGGCTCGGATATTGTAGGAATGAATGGGAGTGTGACACACACTAGTGTGACCCTATGGTCACTTACTTGTACAATGTGTATGCTTGGTTCCAGTTATTACTGTTAATCATGCTGTTATATTTTGTGGACTATCTGAATTTGCTAATGTGTTTCTTACTAAGTCTTTTGGCTCGGGTGCTTTGTGGTGTAGGTAAGGGTAAGGAGAACCTTGGCCAACCATGAGTTGGAGAGGATTAGGGGCAATGTGTACATATGCAGTCTGTTCGACCGCCACGGGCGAGGTATCGCAGGGGAACTAAGGTTGGACGTTGTTTTGCCGCTTTGGTCTGTTTATTTTGTCATCCCTGAGTTGTAAACACATTTTTAAACTTGTATTTTGGGATCTCATGTAAAGATAAAGTTTTCTTTTAATGGAAATGTTTATTCGTTGACCAAAATTTTTAATACATGAACTCTTAATGGCTTAATCACATGTTTTAGTCCAAATGACTTGTTTAGCGAGTCCCGCACTAATTTAAACACATGTGGTAACATACCATAATTAGCAAGGCACTACACGTTATGCTGTCTAAATTTTAGTAGAGTTAGGAGAAATTTTAGTAGTGTTAGAATAAATCATTATAAAATTAATTGATAATAAATAATTATTTAATTTTGAGTTTATCATTATTAATTAATTAAATTAAGAAATACATTAAGAATTAAATTAAACTTTAAAAAATATAAAATGATGAATAAATGTAAGAAATAATTAAATTAAATTAAATTTAGTTCTATTAAAAAAATTAATTTGATACTCATATATTTAATAATTAAATTTAAAAATGAGATAAACATTTCTTATAATTAAATTAGAAAAAAATATTATCCAAAATAATTTGTAATAAAACAAAGTAATAATAAACTTAACAAATAATAATTTGATACGTTTGATAATTAAAAAAATAACTAATAATGAAAATTTTTGACAAATATAAAAATTAGGAATGGAAATAATTACCAATAATTAATTTTAATTATACTTAATTAAAATAGGAATTAATAATAATCATAACAATAATTATATTCTTAATAAATGTAGATGTAATTATTAAAGAACATTTAATCTTTAACATTATAAAATAAGACCTTATAAAACATCATAATTTTTTGGTGATATCATAAGACTTTATAAGACATCATAAAATGGGTAGCATAAATAAATATTATATTTTTGTTGCTTTTCTTTGGTGATAAAATTTATTACCAAAGATATGATAGAAGTTTTTTTAATTAGCACCTAGTGATAATTTTTTCTTAATTATTTTTAATCACAAAAAGCCTTAGACCCGTTCGGAGAGGCTGAGTGAGTAAGGACTCTTAAATATGCTTCTTTGAATTATCCAGGATTTTTTATCCGCATGGACACTTTGGGTTTGTTGTGTACCTATAATTTGATCTATTACTCATTTTATTATTTTGTTAGCAGAGATTTCAATATATGTCTCCTTATTTGTTCTCGTAAGTGGGCAGACTTAATTTTAGTCTGCACACTTATGAGAAGCATAGGGAGGTGTTGCTGAAATTTTTACATAAACAAAATAATTTTAAGAGTGTAAATTAAATTATATGTATACTACAAACTTGAATGGAATAGGTTTTGTACCCTTTAAGAAGTTGAGTGAAAAGGTGGATTAGGGCACACACACACATAGTCAATAATATTTAATTGTTGTTTATTCTTGTATCGTAGATGTCGGTCGATAAGAGTTGGACGACATTAAGGAATCGAAATGTGATGCTTATTGGAACGGTCTCCAAGCCCTCTTGAATATGGCAAAGGAACATGTAGATTGCAATAGGAGAATTAAATGTCCATGCTTTAGATGTCTGAATGTTAAACTACAAACTATAGATATGGTGGAGGCTCATATCTTTAACAAGGGTTTTCAATAGAACTATCAACAGTGGGTTTACCACGGGGAGGTGGAAGATAGTGTTTCCAATGAGGTAGTTAAGGAGAATAAATATGTAGATGAGATGATCGACATTGTTGACGATTTCATCTTACCGAAAAATGCAAACGAAGCATATGGTTTGTCTGACAGCTGAATGGGATTGTATTATGATGATTTGTTCGACGATATTGAGGCTGAGTTGTATCCGGGTTGCGATTGGATATCATCCCTAAAAATTTTGGTGAAGTTGATGCACTTGAAAGTTAAGGGAAGGTAGCCAAACAAATCTTTCGATGAAATGTTGAAGTTAATAAAGTTTGCATTTCTGAAAGATAATAAAATTCTTCCATCACACTACGAGACCAAAAAGAAATTGAGTAAGTTAGGGTTGGGATACCAATCAATCCATGTGTGTAAATATGATTTTTGCTTATTTTATAATAAGCATGCAAGCAAAGATTCATGTCTGTGTGTGGGAGTAGCTGATGGATCAATGAAAAGAAGAAGGAGAAAAAGGTTACACATAAGGTGATGTGTTACTTTCCATTGACTCCCAGATTAAAGCGAATGTACAATTCAAGGCATACAACTAATGACATGTTATGTCATATCGAAAGAAGATGGGGTGATGCATCATTCGGTTGATGGGTCTGCATGGAAAGACTTTAATGCCACACTTCCTGAGTTTGCAAAAGAACCCAGAAATGTCTGTCTGGGCTTGGCTGGCGATGAGTTAAATCCTTTTGGCAACGTGAGCTTATCGTACAGTATGTAGTCTATGGTTTTGACAAACTACAATCTCTCGCCCTGGCTGTGCATGAAGGATGAGTATTTTATGTTGATTCTTCTTATTCCTAGGCCAAAATCACCGAGACATGGATGTATTTCTAAGGCCCTTGGTGGATGAGTTAAAATAGTTGTGGATTAACGGGGTCTTCATAAGAGATGACACAAGGAATGAATTGTATGAGATGCATGCAGCCCTTCTTTGGATTGTTGGGTTGAAGTCTCATGATTGTCAAGTGGTAATGGTTTCATAAGAAGGTAACCTATAGTTGTACTTAGGAAATTGTTTACAAAAAATTCCTTTCTCATTCTAATATATTTCTTTATTATTAGATATATGACTTGCACCAGCTCGGGTCATTAGAGTATGTTGATGAATTGCTAGCTTTAGCATCTGGGTCAGATCTTTTGACATACTCCTATCAAACATGTATAATGAACGGAGTTTGATTTGTTTCATACAATCGAGATTGAAATCGAACTACACAAAATAGTAGAGTGTCTGTTGCTGGAACCAAATGTTTTAACTATTACAGGCAACTTGATGAAAAACTCCATCTATCTTTTACTGGTGCTTATTCGGTGGTATTATTTCAATGTAAATGGTTCAATATATATCTGAAAAAGAAGAAAACAATTACTGAAAATACTATCACTTGTATCAACATCAGCGGTGAATTGTATAAAGTTGAACTGTTCATACTAGCTAGCCAAGTGAAACAAGTTTTCTACATCGATGATCCCATTAGAGAATGAGATTGGAAAGTTGTACAAGAAGTGAATCATCTACAAGTTTGGGACATTCCAGATACTTCAGAGATGATTACTATATTAATGTAGTATATGACACCAACTCATCGAATTTTGTTTTGGTTATGGATCTCGGAGAGTTGGTTGTTCAACAATCTGATGCGCCAGCGACACAAGTCAACACTGCCCATCGAATTTCTTCAGTTGTTCAGGATGTTGATGGATTTATTAATGACAACGAAGATGATATGGCAGACATCATAGAAGAAGAGGATGAATTTATTGTCGACCTTAGTGATGATAATATTGATCATGTGTGCCCGATAGATGTTAATTTAATTAGTGATGATAGTGACTATTCTACTTAGTTTTTGTATCTCTGTAAAAGTATTATACATATTGAGATACAAAAAGCAGCGTCCCAAATTTACTAATAGGGCTTAGGGCCTTGATTAGCGTACCTGGAGGGCAATAATTGATTTAATTATGGTAATATATGAATTTGATGAGTATGTGATTAGAAATGCATGTTTAGGTGAATTAAATATGCATGTGGGCACCATTTGGTTGTTAAGGGCATATTTGTAATTTTAGCCTGTTGAGGGCATAGATGCAATATTTGTGTATATTGTGATTGATACCACGTGTGAGTGGTGATATGTTTGTGATGCACGATCCGAGACAGTTCTAGGGAGCCATTTAGTTGGAAAGTCACAAAGGAGGTCAAATACCTGGCTCAGGAAGAGCCTATGGGTATTTTGGGGATATTATATGTGTTTGGAATTTATTGAATAACGGGTAGTACTTTGGTGGTTATTTGGAATGTCGGGATTAAATGGGGATATATAGGAATACTCGGGGACTTAACGGGATTTGGCAAATGAATAAATTGCCCTTGGGTTACTTAAGGATTGAGGATAAGCTTGTGGGGTAGTTTGGTCTTTTGGCAAAGGTATTACATAGCTCAATATAGTCTTGAGAAGTCACTGGAAGAAAATAGAAGGAAGGAAGAATCAACAGAACACACAGCTATCTCTTTCCCTCTCTCATTTAATTCACCTCCTCTCTCTGTGGTGCTTAGTTTTTGAAGGAGTTTAGGCCAAAAGTTCAGGGGATTTAAGGTTGGAGTTTGGAAGACTAGCAGCTTGGAACACTAGGAACTAATTTAGAGACTTAGTTAAGTTTAAGGGTAAGCTTTTTAATTCAACTTACTCTATTAATTTCTGCTGGGAAGTGTTATGCATTTGAGCTTAATTATGTTTTACCCTTGGTTATTTGGAGAAGTTTGGGGTTGATTATGAGATGATTAGGATGTTTAGACTGTGGGAACAAGGATTCTGGGTATAGGCCTTGAATTGGGTTGATTTCAGAGGGTTTAGGCTTGAGGAAAACGTAGGGCAAAATGGTGTTTTTTGGGTTTGGAGGCTTGGGTCGCGGCCTTGTTCTTCAGGCGCCGTGGCCCGTGTGTGTCGAAGAGGTTGTCGGCCTCTGTCTGCCCAGGTGCGCCGCAGCCCAAGGATGGGAGCACCGCGGACCATGTCCCTCAACTAGTGAGGCTTTTTCCTATAACTTGAGCGCGTTGCAGCCCTTAAGGGGCTGGGTCGCGGCTCAAGTTCGTAATGTTGGCTGTTTGAAGGTTTTTGGCTCGGGAACCTAATTGTTAAGGCTCGGGAAGGATTTTACCACACGGTTTGGTAGAATCCAAGATCCCGGAGGCTAGAATTATATCCTGAAGTTATTTATTGAATTAGAGCTTGACAGGTGGCTAATGTTAATGCATTGTGACTAGGTTTTCAGCGAGGCTCGGGTTAGAGGACTGTGCTCGGGATTGCGGTGCTCAAAAAGCTTGGGAGACAGGTAAGAAAGTTGTTGTACCAATAGAGCATAGCATAGCCCTATTGATTGTATTGTTGTAATGCAAGGCATGGCCCTATGTGATTGAATTGCAGGGCGTAGCCCTATTGTTTGTGTTTAGTATATGTTTAGGTATTTGTTGATTATATGCTATGTATTGCATATGTGTGAATGAACGGCGAAGGCCAGGAAGGACGAAGGTCGGGAACGGCGAAGGCCGGGAAGGACGAAGGCCGGGAACAGCAAAGGCCGGGAATGGCGAAGGATGGGAATGGCGAAGGCCGAGAATGGCGGGAAGCCGAGTATGGAAAGGGGCCGGGAACAGCATTGATTACGTGGAGTGCAAAGCCAAGTACGGCAAAAGGCCGGGAGCGACGCTAGCACTCGAAGTGCAAAGTCTAGTACGGCAAGGGGTCGAGAGCGGCGCTAGCACGAGGAGTGCAAAGCCGAGTACAGCAAGGGGACAAAAATGACGTTGAGCACACGGAGTGTGAGTCGTTAGGGCGAGACCCTCTTAGGATGCTGAAGTCATCCTCACGGTGAAGACCGCAAACCCAGGGCTTGGTAAAGCGCCTGGGACGAAATGTCCACTATATGTTTAGCTTGTTGGTTGTTTTGTTATATGTTGCTAATAGATATACATATGTTAATTGTTTTGGGTTGAGTTTTCTAGCTGGGCTTCGGCTCACGGGTGCTCTATGGTGCAGGTAAGGGCAAAGGAAAGGTCGACCAACCATGAGTACGGAGAGCGTGGAGCGACGGGTACATGTTCGGCCTACCTGGCTGCCACAGCCAGGGGTATTTTTGGGAAATGTTATGTATTAACTTGAATTTTGTTGCCTAGTCGACCCTAAATGTAATTTGAGTTGTAAATATTTTCTAAACATAATTTTGGGATCCTAAATGTTTAACTTTTAGTGTTTTCAATGAATGACTATATTTTTATATTTAATGTCATAAAACGGCCTTCGACACAGTTTAGCTACACTTTTAACCTAAAACTACGATTAGTGAGTGATTAGCATGTTTTAAACTCACTTAGTAATAACTCTAAGGAAGTAGGGCATTACAACTTGGTATCAAAACGAGCCAAGGTTTATGGTTCCTAGAGATCGACCGAACATATACGCTCGCTACCAGTGACAATATTGACTCAGGGTTGGTTGGTAATTATTGAATTATATGCTTGGTTGTGTGTTAAATGCCATGTTTGCTTGATTATTTTATATAGAGCATGATGAATGAGTTGACATATGCATGATGTTAGGGCATGGCCCCTTGATTGTTGTATGTTATCTGTGTTATGTGGATTTGTTGGTTGTGTTTGGTTGATGCGAATTGGGATGTGGTTTTGGATCTTGTTATCATGCCTGATGAGCGGCATCATTGATTGTAGGCATATTGTAGAGATTCATCGGCGATCAATCAGACTCCACGGCAATAGGGTCGAGGATGACAACCAAGGTTAGGACCCTCCACTTGCCCCACAGAATTGGCAATAGTTAATTGCCGAGATGGAAGCTAGACTTCATCTAATAGAAGAAGAGCTTCAATAGTTGAGGAAACAGGCCCCTCCTCAGGGCATTGGGTTGCAGAATCCACAGGCTGTGGCACTAGTGCCAATCCGGCATGTTGTGGAGAATAGGTGGGAACCTTTGTATGAGAGGTTCAGGAAGCAACATCCTCCCACCTTCGATGGTGGACCAGACCCACTACGGGCAGAGTAGTGGATGAACATGATTTCTTCCATCCTGGATTTCATGAGGGTGGAAGGGAATGAAAGGGTAGCTTGTGCCAGCTACATGTTCAGAGAGGATGCCCACATCTGGTGGGATGTGGTGACTCAAAGAAGGAACGTTGCAGCTATGACTTGGGAAGAATTCAAAGACATTTTCAACGAGAAGTACTACATTGTCGCAGTCCGAGCTGCGAAGGATGATGAGTTTACCAACCTGACTCAAAATTGTATGACAGTTACGGAGTATGCCTTGAGATTTGACCGGTTGGCAAAGTTCAAGCCGGATTTGGTGCCGACTAATATGGCACGAAGAGATTGGTTTGTGGGGGATTGAATGTTATGATCGCCCGTGATTTAAAGATAACCTTGGATCCGAGGACTACTACGTATGCACAGGTAGTGGACAAGGCCCTTACAGTTGAGGGGGCCGAGGATCAGATATGGAGAGAGGGCACTGCTAGGCACGATACTCGGAGGATGGTGCCTCATTTCACTAGATCTAGTTGGGGTAATGGCCCCAGTGAGCAGAAGAGCAAGGCCCCAGACTCTTTCGTTCCTCCTAGCTCGGATAGGAGGGCACGGGGTGCTTTTAGTGGCCATCAGGGTGGGGGAGACAACTGGAGGAGTTTCTCAGTGTGTCCTCGATGTAGACAACGACATCAGGGGGAGTGCAGGATTAGGGCCTGCTTTATTTGTGGGAGTATCAACCATTTGAAGAAGGACTGCCCATAATCCAAGAAATAGGAGTCGAAGCAGAGCGACAGTCTCGCTCCTGCCATAGTATTCACCTTGACCCAGACTGAGGTTAAGGCTTGCCCCTCAGTTGTGACAGGTCAGATTTCTAGTGCTGGTTCTTCTTTTACTGCATTGATTGATTCGGGGGATACTCATTCATTTGTGTCTGCTAGAGTGATAGATCAACTGTGTAGACCTAGTGATTTGTATGCTAGGGGTTTCAGACTTTTTTGCCGACTGGGGAACTAGTAGTCTCTAAGAGATGGGTTAAAGTATTGCCAATGAGATAGACAGTAGAGAGTTGTCTGTTGATCTGATTGAGTTAGCGATGGATGAGTTCGATATGATCTTGGGGATGGATTGGTTATCGAAGTACGGGGCGACGATTGACTGCAAGCGCAGGATGGTGACTTTTGAACCGGAAGGGGAGGTACCCTTTGTATTCGTTGGGACAGTGAGTGGACCGCAAGTACCTATGATTTCAGCACTGAAAGCTAGAGACCTGATGCAGGAAGGTTGCATAGGATACCTAGTAAACATTGCGGATACCTCTAGAGTTGTGGCGGTTGGGTCGAGTGAGACCAGACTGGTATGTGAATTTCCAGATTTTTTCCCCACAGACTTGCCAGGGTTTCCGCCACAGCGAGAGATCGAGTTTGTTGTAGAGTTGGTGTAACGCCCCAACTCCTGGGACCGTTACGGTGTGCCTTGTAAATAGTGCTAAACTCGCTAACCGAGTCATTTGGCCAAACACATGAACTAAGTATGATTAGCGGTTTAGGGATTAAAAACTTTGGTTAGGATGTAACGTTTCACTAGAACGTTTAATATATACGTTGGGATCCCGAAAATATAATTTCAGAGTTTATTACAGAAAATATTTACAACAGGCCGTTCTAAGCGGCAAAACAGGGTTCAACCCTAGTTCCACTTTAAACCTCGGCCGTGGCGAACGAGCAGCTGCATATGTACACGTCATCACCTAAGCTCTTCAACTCAAGGATGGTCCAGCTTCCTCTTGCCTTTACCTGCACCACGTAGCACCCGTGAGCCGAAGCCCAGCAAGAAAACATAACACTATCAAATGATTATCATTATAATCACACTGAGCGTAAAACTTTCAAATCAATGAGTGAACATCACATGATTCAAGAGGGAGAGTGGCTGCTAGGTAAGCCACTAGCCTCAAAGCACTTATTTCATTCATCGACCCTCAAGGTCGATCTGGCATTAATGCTCTTTGAGTCATTCAATGCTGATGGTCGATTAGATCTAATCTCTGTTGGCTTGCGTGATCCACGCTAAGACCGTTCTGACTAATAAGTCAGCACTATGTGACCAGTGTCCAGTATCACTGCCGAACTTGACTAATAAGTCACAGCTTCATAGCTGATTCTAACACCTTTGCCAATTCTGACTGACGAGTCAGTGCAACGTGACCAATGCCCAGTACCACTGCCGAACCTGACTAATGAGTCACAGCTTCACAGTTGATACTAGCACCTTTGCCAAATCTAACTAACTAGTCAGTACCATGCACAAGTAAGCAATGCTATCAATATGTATCATATGCCAGTTATCCAAGAATAGGGCATTCAGCATGCTTACTAAACAGTTGCTAGCATAATCATGATCATGCACAAACTCAGAGACTCAAGCTCTGGCCAATCTCATATTCATTATTCATGGCATGCCCTAATCATTTGTTTCTCGTGCATCACACTTAATCATCCAGCATGCCTCAATAATAATCATATGCAAATGGGCAAGATCGCCAAGCATTCACTATGCTATCACTGTTTACATTTAAACATCCAACATGCATCAATCATAGCCATGCATGTCACACACGGGGTGCAGTTTTCTTACCTTGGGTTCGAGCGAGAATTAATAAAAGAAACGACCTTTGAGAATGATCAGCTTTTAGTCCTTTAGCGGTCACCTAGTCATAACCAAACATATAGGATACCATTAATAAAAATGACCAACACAAGTTCTCAAATCAATATCTAGCCTCCGGAACATCAATCCCCACTTAACCGGGTACTAGGTTCAACCCCGAGGCCTATGGCTTGAATCCCCAAGCTAAAAACATGTTTTTGGTCAAAATGGCCCTAAGGGCCGCGGCCCTCCCCTGCTGCGCCGCGGCGCGCCCTGAAACAGAGAGGTTTTCCGCCTACCAGACGCCTTGAGCAAAGGCGCACCACAGCCATGTCGTGGCTCAATACCCAGTTTTTTCCCAGAAATCTCAGCGGGCACACCAGAATTTCCCCTGCGTTTTCCCTTAGAACCAGCCCCTCAAACTTGTCCCAAACCTCAATATAAGACCCAATTCAACCACCAAACATCCTCTACAACTCACCCCCACCAAAACCTAAAGTAAACATCACTCAAACTTCCATTGATTCAAACTTTCTACAAGAGATTCACAAGTTAAAAAATAAAACTCAAAACAGAGTATGAACCAGAAACTAATGGTTGAAACTTACCTCAAACACGATCTGAATCCTTCCCAATGGCTGAACTCAAGCTAAACCTCCCCAAGCTTGACTCCCTAGCTTGCTTCCTCAAGATAGGCTCTCAAAACTTAAAGAAGAGGGTGAAGGAGGACTTGTACGGGAAGGAAGGGAGAAAGAGAGGATAGGCTCTGTTTTAATATCAATCCACAGCCTTCTAAAATTCCTAAGGCTGATATAAATCCTTAAGGTCAAAAGACCTTGATGCCCTTAAGCCAAATAAATCCCTCTAAAAGCTTCCGAGGGTAAAACCGTCCTTTCCCACCTATCTCGTTAATTATAATTAACGCTCTCCAATTCCCGCTATTCTCAATATTCTCAAATACCAATAAATCTTATCCCATTACCCTTTAATTCACGGTAATGCTCTAATCATTAAATTCACCCCGAGACTCACCTCGAGCCTCGAACTTAAACCCGTTATGACTAGACCGAACACTTACATCTCATGATCGTCTCATGCCGAAAAGCTCGAACCAATCCACCCTATAATGTGGCTATATTAATTAATCACTACCATGCACCCAAAATATACAATTACGCCCACAGTGGCCAAATTACCAAATTACCCTCATAATAATAAATACTTTCATATGCATGCATTCACCATCATATAATAATATAATTCACGTAAACATGCATATAATCATTAAATACCATAATAAATCAATTATGGCCCTCCCGGCCTCCTAATCAAGGTCCTAAACCTTATTAGGAAATTTGGGGCATTGCAGTTGGCATCAAGGGCGGAGCCAATATCTAGGATACCTTATAGAATGGCTCTGGCAGAGTTGAAGGAACTAAAGATTCAGTTGCAGGAGTTACTGGATTTGGGGTTCATCAGACTGAGCTTCTCGCCATGGGGTGCTCCAGTGTTGTTCGTCAAGAAGGAAGATGGATCTTTAAGAATGGGTATTGACTATAGGGATTTGAACAAGTTGACCATTAAGAACAAATACCCACTACCTAGGATTGATGACTTGTTTGACCAGCTACAATGGAAGACAGTGTTCTCTAAGATTGACCTTCGGTCAAGCTACCACCAATTAAGGATTAAAAAGGATGATATACCAAAGACCACTTTCCGCACGAGATATGGACACTATGAATTCCTGGTTATGTCCTTTGGATTAACCAACGCCTGTTGCGAATTTTTCTATACGCAGTCGTGTCAAGTAGTAAATTCCGTAAGAACGGGTATCGTCCCACAGAGACTATCTCCCAAGTACCACTAATTGATTTTCAAATTCTATTTGGTTAATTAAAATTTAATTGAACGATTAAAAATAAAAGAAATCCTATTAACTATGAACCAAAATTAAAGAACTGGAAACAAAACAATGAATCACTACTTAAGAATCAATAATAAAAACAACCTAGGAATTAATTTCATCAACTGTTCATTCTATTAATTTTAATAATCAATTCTAAATCTCTTCTTTCTATTCTAATAGCAGGTTAATATAATCGATTCCTATTCTTTTTCAAGATATAAGATCTCAATCTATATGCAAGTTTTCTACATTTCTGTGATAAACTTGAACATATAAAAGGCATTAAACATGGAAACCTAATTACTACACAAGTCATATAGGTACTTTCGTCCAATATGCACCCTATATCTATATAATTATAGCATATTCAATTCTCATCTTTTGAATTTTGAATCAAAAACATTAAATCAAGCAAATAGTGATCAATTATTTACTAGCATTAAACACACATCATATAGATTAGAATAGAAAAGAAGTATCAATAGAATATCATAATAAAATTATATAGAATCTCAGTGACTACATTAATTTCTAGATAAAAGAAATTAGTTCATAAATTCCATGATGAAAATAAACTACAAATAATTGTTCATAAAATTAACCTAAGAATTCAGATGAAAAACAGAGAAAATAATTACAGCAGCCTCTTTTTATCTAGGGTTTATAAAACTTCCAGTCCTCCTATAATCGCATAATAATGTCCCTTAAATAGCCCTCCAAGGTTCCCAAGTGAAAAGACCAAAACACCCTTCAAAAAGTCGTATGAAATCTGAAAATCGCGTCACCAGCGCAATAGCGATGCATTCTTAGCGCTGTAGCGCTATTGTCAGTGGCAAAATGCTTCAAAATCTGGTGCACTAGTGTCGTAGCGCTAAAGTCAGATTCATTCTTGCTTCGAAGTCCTTCATAGCGCTACGACGCTCCCTTGGTAGCAATATTAACAGCACCCAAAATTGAACATATCCATCCCGATTTTGTTCCACTTTCACTCCTTTTCACTATTTTTACCATTTTGGCATTAAAAACTTGAAACATGAAAAAACAAACATAATTCCGAAATAAAATAATCCTAAACTAACGAAAAACACCCTAAAAACTAGACCATAAACGAGCCTAAAACTCGTTTATCAACGCCCCAGCAGCTTTTATGGATTTGATGAATAGGGTCTTCAAGGACTATTTGGACAAGTTTGTGATTGTGTTTATTGATGACATACTGGTGTACTCACAGTCAGAGACAAAGCACGAGCAGCATTTATGCCTGGTATTATAACGGTTGAGAGAGCATAGGCTGTATGCTATGTTCAGCAAGTGTGAGTTTTGGCTACCGCAAGTAACATTTTTGGGTCATATTGTCAGTAAGAAGGGGATTCTGGTTGACCCAAGCAAGATTGAGGTCGAGAAGTGTACCAAAAGTTAGGAACTTTTTGGGATTGGCAGGGTACTACCAGCGGTTCGTCGAGGGGTTATCCAGAATAGCCACACCATTGACCGAATTGACGAGGAAGAAGACTAAGTATGTGTGGACAGACAGGTGTGAGAACAGTTTCAAGGAATTGAAACAGCGACTGATCACTGCTCCAGAATTGAGTCTGCCATCAAACAATGAGAAGTTTGTGGTTTATTGTGATGCTTCCAAACAGGGTTTGGGATGTGTACTGATGCAAGCCGGAAAGGTGATAGCCTACGCATCGAGACAGCTGAAGGAGTATGAGTAGAGATATCCCACACATGATCTAGAATTGGTAGCGGTGGTATTTGCACTTAAGGTTTGGAGAAATTATTTATATGGAGAGAAGTACGAAATATAAAATGACCATAAGAGTTTGAAGTACTTCTTTACTCGGAAGGATATGAATATGCGCCAGAGATGTTGACTAGAATTGGTAAAGGATTACGATTGGTAAAGGCCAATGTAGTGGTCGACGCACTGAGTCGGAAGGGCCTAGGATAGTTGTTCAGTTCGAGGCAGATATCCGATAAGTTAGCTGAGGAGATGACTAGAGCGGGTATAGAGTTGGTGGTTGGTCAATTAGCCAACATCACTCTTCAGTCTACGCTCCTTGAGAGGATCAAGGAGACGAGGGGGAGGATCCCTAGTTCAGAGGGCACAAAGAGAGCATCTTATCCGGAGCAGCTAAGAACTTCTCTATTTCAGAGATGGGACTACTGAAGTGCAAGGGTCGGATTTGCATTCCAATGGATTATGATATCTGGCGAGAGATCTTGGATGAATCTCATACCACTCCCTATTCTTTACATCTGGGTACGACGAAGATGTACCAAGATTTGAGAACTCTGTATTGGTGGCCGGGGATGATGAGGGATGTTGTAACGTCCAAAAATTACCTAATAAGGCTTAAGGCCTTGGTTAGGGGGCCGGGATGGAAATATATGGAATTACGTGTTTAATTGCTATAGTAATTATTAATATGTGATAATATGATTAAATGCGCATATTAGGGATATTAAATATGCATGTGGGCCCACTTCTTATTAGAATGGCGATTTGGTAATTTGGCCTGTTGCGGGCATAAATGTGTATTTGTGTGCATATATGTGATATATGTGAGAGACCACATTATTATGTGGGTTTATTTGGATTATTCGGCACGAGGCGATCCTAGGGAGCAAGTTAGCAGGAAAGTCACAACGGGACCCGATACCCGACTCGGGGCGAGTCAAGGGGTATTTTGAGTATTAGATATTTATTTGGGTTATGAAAATAAATATTTGGAGATATATTTGGAGTTAGAGTGTTTAGGAGGGAATATTGGGGAAATTTACCATTTTTCCCTCGGGGACGTTTTTGTTACCTCGAGCCTTGGGATTAACTTAAGTTAGATAAGATAAAAGGGAAGAAACACTTAGAACTCTGCCCAAAACCTACCCTATCTTCCTTCTCTCTCACTCTTGTTTTCTCTAGACACTTTCCAAGTGAACCATTGAAGCGAAAAAGAGGAATTGGGTTAGAAACACAAGGATTTGAGCTAAAGTCTTGGGGATTAACTCAGTAGTAATTTGGGAGATTTAACTTTTATTAAGGTAAGCTATGAATTATGAGTTTTGACCATTTAATTCTGTATTTTCTTGGCTGGTTCCTAGTGTTCTCAAACTCTTTAAGTTTGTGAATTGAGTTGGAGTTTTGATGAGTTTTGAGTTTGGTTTTCTGTTGGGTTTTGTTGCTGGGAACATATTAGAGTTGTTGTGTTGGTTGAATTATGTTACTGGGATGATTTTGGGTTAATTTGGTTGAGATTTGGTTGCTTAAAATGGAAGTTTTTCTTGGTTCGAAGGGGTCGGGTCGCGACTCTGTTCTTGTTGTGTCGCGGCCCTCTAGAACAGATGAGAGCCAGGGATGAGGGTGGGCCGCAGCACCACTATGGTTGGGTCGTGGTGCGTGTTTGATGTTTGGGGAGGCTGAGCCTCTGGTTGGAGGTGGGTCGTGGCTCTTAAGGGATTTTTGGTCTTCGAGGAGGTTTTGAGTGCGGGAACTCAACCTTATGTGCTCGGGATCGATTCCACTACCGAGCTTAGTGGAATTCGATGTTCTGGAGGCTAAGACTCGGTCCGAAAGCCTTTATTCCCTCGTGGTTGATGGAATTCTTTATCGTGGTTGTGACTAAGGGTATCGCTAGGGGCTCGGAACCAAGATCATGCCTAAGGGTCGCTCTTATTTACGATCGCTTGGACCTAAGGTAAGAAAAATTCACCCAGAACGTGTTGTATGTGATTAGGGCTTCTGTTGTATATTAATATGATTAGGGCTTGGGGACCAGGATTTGTTATGTTAGGTTATTGTTTTAAATGCTTGTTGTTAGATGCCTAAGTACTTATATTCATTACGTGAATTCTATGGTTAGGGCATGTGGCCCTGTTATATGAATATGCTTAGTATTATGAAAATAGTTATCCAATGGGATTATATGACTAGCATGAATATGTGCTTAATTTTTCTGGATGTGCCTATCCACATATGTTCCTTATAAGTAAGGTATGTAATCCTGGATCAGGGCTTGATTTATGAGTCAAGGACAGCAATAGCGGGTTGTGCACTGGTCGAGAGGCATTGGCCTAAACCAGCAACGTAATATTACGTTGATCGACTCTAAGGTCGAAGGTGAACCACGGGGGTTGGGATAGCTCTACGGCTAGTGAGAAAAAGCTAAGGGCGAGGCCCCAGCTTGGGCATAGGTCCGAGAGTTGGCTTAAAAGCCAACTAAATCGGGCAACGGCCCCAGGTTGATCCAATGATCGTGTAATTGAACTAAATTACATTGGCTATGAATTAATGTTGCTGATTATTGTTGAATGGTTATTTTAAAGTTATTCTCTGTTGTTGTACGTTATGTTTTCTTGCTGAGTCTTGGCTCACGGGTGCTTTGTGGCGCAGGTAAGGGAAAATGAAAGGGAAAGCTTGACCAACCATGAATTGGAGAGCTTCGGTGGCGGTGTGTACATATGCGACTGCTCAACCATCATGACCGAGGTTATCTCAAAGGAACTAGGGTTATAGGCCTGTTTTGCCGTTTAGGCCAGCTGATGTAACTTTTGATATGTATTTACCCTTTTTAATCGTTGAGTTGTAATATTTTGGGATCCCATGTTATATAACACTTTTGGAATAAAATTCAATGGTTCTTGACCAAAAATTTTAACTCTAACCCTTGTCACTAACCTTAGTTACACGATTTAAGCTAAATGACTTGATTAGCAGGTCTGACAAAATTTTAAGTACACAGTGTAACGGTCCTGGATTAGGAGGGCGTTACAGATGTGGTGGATTATGTGGCCAAGTGATTAACTTGTCAGCAGGTAAAGGCTGAACATCAGAGGCCTGCAGGGTTATTGCAGCCTCTAGGGATTCCAGAGTGGAAATGGGAGGATATCACCATGGACTTCGTGGTTGGATTGTCGAAGACTATGGGACAACATGATCCCGTGTGGGTGATTATGGATAGGTATACCAAGTCCGCCCACTTTTTGTCTGTTAGGACAACTTAGACTGTGGAGGAGTATGCAGAGTTGTATGTGAAGGAAATTGTCTGACTTCATGGGGCTCCGAGGTCGATAGTATCCGACAGGGACCCCACCTCCAAGTTTTGGGAGAGCCTGCAGAAGACTATGGGCACGCAGTTGCGGTTTAGTACCGCTTATCATCCTCGGGCAGACGGACAGTCTGAGAGGACGATTCAGATACTGGAGGATATGTTACGAGTGTGTGTGCTAGATTTTGGGGGATCTTGGAGTAAGTATCTTCCTTTGATTGAGTTTTCGTACAACAACTATTATCATGCGACTATCGGAGTAGCTCCGTATGAGACGTTATATGGGAGGAAGTGCAGATCGCCTATCCATTGGTATGAGATGGATGAGAGGAGATACTTGGGTCCTGAGGTTGTTCAGAGAACCAATGAGGCAATTGAAAATATTAGAGCTCGAATGCTCGCCTCCCAGAGTCGCCAGAAGAGTTACTTAGACTTGAAACGCAAGAGCGTAGAGTTTCAAGTCGGTGACCACGTGTTTCTCAGAGTTTCTCCCTTGAGAGGAGTGAAACGGTTCGATGTGCGGGGCAAGCTGAGCCCTAGTTTTGTTTGCCCCTTTGAGATTCTGGAACGGGTTGGAGAGGTAGCTTACAGATTGGCGATGCCTCCAGCTCTATCAGGGGTTCACAATGTGTTTCATGTATCCATGCTCCGTAAATATGTATCAGATTCTACGCACATGCTGAGTTATGAGAACTTGGAGCTGGATCAGGATTTATCGTATGAGGAGAAGTCGATTCATATTCTCGACCAAAAGGATAAAGTCTTGCGGAGCAAGACCATTACCTTAGTAAAATTTATGTGGAGAAACAGCAAGGTAGAAGAGGTGACGTGGGAACTTGAGTCAGATATGCGGGATCAGTATCTCGAGTCATTCAAGTAATTTCGAGGATGAAATTTCTGTAAGAAGGGGATAGTTGTAGCGTCCCAAATTTGCTAATAGGGCTTAGGGCCTTGATTAGTGTTCCTGGAGGGCAATAATTGATTTAATTATGATAATATGTGAATTTGATGAGTATGTGATTAGAAATGCATGTTTAGGTGAATTAAATATGCATGTGGGCCCCATTTGGTTGTTAGGGGCATATTTGTAATTTTAGCCCGTTGAGGGCATAGATGCAATATTTTTGTATATTGTGATTGATACCACGTGTGAGTGGTGATACGCTTGTGATGTACGATCCGAGACAGTTCTAGGGAGAATTTTAGCTGGAAACTCACAACAGGGTCGAATACCCAGCTCGGGAGGAGCCTAGGGGTATTTTGGGGATATTATATGTGTTTGGAATTTATTGAGTAACGGGTTGTAGTTTGGTAGTTATTTGGAATGTCGGGATTAAATGGGGATTTATAGGAATACTCGGGGACTTAATGGGATTTGGCAAATGACTAAATTTCCATTGGGTTACTTAAGGATTGAGGATAAGATTGTGGGGCAGTTTGGTCTTTTGGCAGGGGTATTACATAGCTCAATGTAGTCTTGGGAAATCACTGGAAGAAAACAGAAGGAAGGAAGAATCAACAGAACACACAACTCTCTCTTTCCCTCTCTCATTCGAATCACCTACTCTCTCTGTGGTGCTTAGTTTTTGAAGGAGTTTAGGCCAGAAGTTCAAGGGATTTAAGGCTGGAGTTTGGAAGTCTAGCAGCTTGGAACACTAGGACCTAATTCAGAGACTTAGTTAAGTTCAAGGGTAAGCTTTTTAACTCAACTTACTCTGTTGATTTTTGCTGGGAATTGTTATGCATGTGAGCTGAATTGTGTTTTACCCTTGGTTATTTGGAGAAGTTTGGGGTTGATTATGAGATGATTAGGGTTTTTAGACTGTGGGAACAAGGATTCTGGGTATAGGCCTTGAATTGGGTTGATTTCAGAGGGTTTAGGCTTGAGGAAAACGCAGGGAAAATGGTGTTTTCTGGGTTTGGAGGCTCAAGCCGCGGCCCTGTTCTTCAGGCGTCGCGGCCCGTGTGTGTCGAAGAGGCTGGAGGCCTCTGTCTGCCCAGGCGCGCCACGGCCCAAGGATGGGAGCGCCGCGGCCTGTGTCCCTCAACCAATGAGGCTTTTTCCTCTAACTTGAGCGTGCCACGACCCTTAAGGGGTTGGGTCGTGGCTCAAGTTCGTAATGTTGGATGTTTGAAGGTTTTTGGCTCAGGAAGGATTTTACCACCCAGTTTGGTAGAATCCAAGGTCCCAGAGGCTAGAATTATATCCCAAAATTATTTATTGGATTAGAGCTTGACTGATGGTTATTGTTAATGCGTTGTGACTAGGTTTTCAGCAAGGCTTGAGTTAGATGACTGTGCTCAGGATTGCGGTGCTCAGGAAGCTTGGGACACAGGTAAGAAAATTGTTGTACCCGTAGAGTAGGGCGTAACCCTATTGATTGTATTGTTGTAATGCAAGGTGCGGCCCTATGTGATTGAATTGCAGGGCATAGCCCTATTGTTTGTGTTTAGTATATGTTTAAGTATTTGTTGATTATATGCTATGTATTGCATATGTGTGAATGAACGACAAAGGCTGGGAACGGCGAAGGTCGGGAACGACGAAGGCCGAGAACGGCGTTGAGCACGTGGAGTGCAAAGCCGAGTACGGCAAGGGGCCAGGAGCGACACTAGCATGCGGAGTGCAAAGCTGAGTACAGCAAGGGGCTAGGAACGACGTTGAGCACACGTAGTGCGAGTCGTTAGGGTGAGACCCTCTTAGGATGCTGAAGTCATCCTCACGGTGAAGACTGCAAACCCAAGGCCTGGTAAAGCACTGGGAGGGCATGGTCGCTATATGTTTATCTTGTTGGCTGTTGTTATATGCTGCTGATAGATATGCATATGTTAATTGTTTTGTGTTGAGTTTTCTTGCTGGGCTTTGGCTCACGGGTTCTCTATGGTGCAGGTAAGGGCAAAGGAAAGGTCGAACAACCATGAGTACGGAGAGCGTGAAGTGACGAGTACATATTCGGCCTATCTGGCTGCCACGGCCAGGGGTATTTTTGGGAAATGTTATGTATTAACCTGAATTTTATCACCTAGTCGACCCTAAAAGTAATTTGAGTTGTAAATATTTTCTAAACAGTATTTTGAGATCCCAAATGTTTAACTGTTAGTGTTTTCAATAAATGACTACATTTTTATATTTAATGCTTTAAAACGACCTTTAACACAGTTTAGCTACACTTTTAACCTAAAACATCAATTAGCGAGTGATTAGCACGTTTTAAACTCACTTAGTAATGGCTCTAAGGAAGTAGGTTACAAAAAGTTTGTTTCCAAATAGCATATTTCAAAGTAACTAATCAATTAAAATAATACTCACTATAAAATAATTATTAAATTTTAAAATAGATAAGTTAAATTACTTTAGTGTTAGCATATGTCAACGAATGTGGCTAGAGCCCACGATGGAGACCCTGCCGGTGATCCTCCAACGGATCGTACTAGGATCCCGACTTCATGCGAGTCAAGCAATTTATTTTTTTTTCTTTTATTCCATTAAATATGCTTATCCTATATATACTAATATTCTCTATATTGTTATTCAAAATAAATACAGCAATCCCAACTAAGAGGAAGGGTCATGGCGCTGCTATTTGAAAAGATCTAGATGACAGACGACGTAAAATTAGAAGACCACTAGAAATAATGTTTTGCATGCGAACGTACAAGGATTTTGGGTCGGAACACGCTGCTTTTGCCCACCTCGTGGGCACCCAAATTAAAACGAAGGTTCCCGGATATTACGATTCATGGGAATCATTGCCTCAACTTTACAAGGACCAAGTCATTTGCATGGTCAAGGTAAAAAAATTATTAAATTATTTTTTAAAAAATGTCTTTAACATAGTATGTATATATTATTAATACGATTATTTTTCAATTTATTGGCATTATCAAATAGATGGTCGTGATGACTTCTTAAAGTGTATAGATGGTATCGATCGAGAGATGAAAGATCGATACTGTCATAGGAAAACAATAAGACACGAACACTTTGAGAAATACTATAAAGGACCAAAGAATTGGGACAAGGTTCTAGATAGCCCAACCAAGGATGTTAACAAGGAGGAGTCGAAGCAGATTTTTATGTTATTTATAAGTCCGAAATTTGTTGCGCACTCCCTAAAGAACAAGGAAAATCAGAAGAAATAGAAATATTCTATAACACTGTGTACAAAATCGTTGGCGACCATCTGTCACGAAAGAGTAAGTGAAAGTTAAAATGTTATCAAAATTATTTTCTTTTAAATTATATGTTCTCTAACATTTGGGTTATATTTTTTAGGTGAACCTGGACCTTATTGAGTCATGGAAGGAATACCACTAGAAGAAAACAATAAATGATTCTGTCAACAATGATGCTTGCCAAGATTATGTAAGTTTAAATTATGTTTTTTAATATTCATAGAGTTATATTTATTGTTACTATCTTTAACGTTTTTTGAAAACAGGAAAAGCTGAAGGCTGATTTTGAGTTACAAAATCAGCAAGCATCTGGTGTCGTTTCCAATGATGATGGTTCGACAACTATTGATCAGGTGGAGGTGCTACAAAAAGTATTGGGTCAAAGGTGTGGACACGAGTGAGGAGTGGGTCGCAAATTGAAGAGGTTGGGGTCATCATCTACCCAGCACACTCACTTCAGCAAATCTAAAGCCCCTCCTCAACATTCATCAAAACAGATAGAAAATTTGGAGAATAAGGTAAAGAATTTGACTGACTAAGTCAATTTCTTGTCCCAATTTCTTCCACCTTCATTTCGTGCACCAAACATTCAGATGTCGTCTATGCCTGAAAGCGACAATATTTCTAGAGCTTCATCTTCTCAACCTCTAGCTCCAGCCTATCCTTCCATGTACGAGGCATTGCCATCTCAACCTTACATGTACGGAGCAACACCATCACCTTATTCGTGACCGATTCCACCGTCGCCGCAGCCATCATATCCCTACATGTATGGAGCAGGATCTTCCACATTATCTCCCCAATATCCATGGCTAATGTCGCCGCAGCCACCACAACCGCAACATGAAGATAATATGGAGGGCGACGCAGTTGATTTAGGAGATTACATTTATATTATTATTAGTTAATTGTTACATTATATTAACAATATGGGTATTTGCTATTTTAATGAACTAATTTGAATATTTAATATAATATTTTTATTTTTAAATATATCTATTTTTAATAATTTAATATTTAATTAATTATTTTTTATAAATAAAATAGTATTATGGATGACACATCGATAAAAAAAATTGCCACATGTGAAAATTTTTGGAGCAACATGTCAAATTTTAGGAGCGATATGTGTACACTATTAGAAACACTTTATTAGGGGCGACTCATTAGAGACGACGTTTATGGTCAATACTTCTTCATGCCAAAGATAACAAATGTGTTATCCTGTAGGTTCAGCCATGCATCATAAACTTTAACCTCTTTGTCTTGTAAATCTTCTTATTCCTTTTCTACCACTGGTCTCGTTTCTCTTGCATCAATAGTGAAGTAAATATTATTGCTCTTAGATAACCAAAGTATGCCCTTGAGACATTGTAATTGATATATGTACTTGATAAAACTATTTTTTTTTTGCATTTTCAATGCAATCTTCTTTTCATATTTCAATTTTTTAGAGTATTCTTCAATATTATTTTTATTTGTGCTTCTAAAGAAAAATAGCTTGCATTTATTTAAAATAAAGTATTTGAAGTTGAATTAATAATATATATATTTTATAACCTCAATTTATGTAATGGGCCTGACTTGTACAACTTTTAGAAAAACTAGTTACTGTTTTCTGAAAAAGTTGTGTAATAAAAATATTTGGTAAGCAGTCATAAAATAGTTTAGTGAATAATTTATGCAGAAGCTACAGCTCGCACAACCCAACTTTTAGTTTTTTCTAAAAATGTATTTTGAAAATACTTCACAATAAATGTGTTTTTTATCTAAATATATTTACTTATTTATTATATATTAATCCAAATTAAAATATTTAAAATAAATTAATATGATAATAACATAAACAATATTTAAATTTAAATATTTTTATTTTATTCATTTTTAAATATTTTTTTATTTTAGTAATTTTATATTAACAAATTACATTAATATAGATATATTTTTTTAAAATATTTAATATAGATTTTATTATACATTATAATATTATTTTTGCATCTCATAATATTTTTAATTTACAATTTATCAAATATGTAATTAAAAACATAAAAAGTGAGAGTTTTTCATAATTTAAATTTTATATATTTGTGATTATATTATGACGAGATTATTATACTACGATCGTCATAATTAGAATTTTAGCTACACCAACTAATTATAATATATATGTACAATTATATGTGTATATTATATAATATAACATTTTTATTGATGATAACTTTGTTAGTGTGTCTAATCAAAACATATTTTAATTGTAATATGTTTTAAAAAAAAATACAATATTTATATTGAAATCTATTTAGTAGGTGTGAATTTATTTTTATAAAATATAATAAATATAACTTTTATTTTATTCTTTTAATATTTAACAATACTTTAATCATATAGTTTACCAAACACTCTTGCTACAGTTTTTCCAACTCATAGCATTTTAAGATTTATAATTTACCAAATACTCAGCAATTTTTCCCCACAGCACAATTACAGCTGTTTTTCCTCACAGAATAGCTACAGTTGTTTTTTCCCACAGCATAGTTGTACCAAACTGGCCCAAAACCTACTTTTCCTTAAAAAAAAATTATTACCAGTCTATGTTCAAGTAAACGAACAAAATATACCTTTTTCAATTGTTTAATTCAACTTATGAATATACACTTTTTAATTAAGAACCGCATTATAAATGTTCTACATCTAAATCTTATTTTTCTTTAAATTTTATTATTAAATGTACGAGTATTTGCGTTGAAACTTTCTAAATTATTGTTTTTGTAACACTTAAATATTTTTGTTAAAACTTTGACAACAGTACTAGTACTAGTACTATACCTAACTAGTTAATTTTGTTGTAGCTATTAATTTCTGTCTTTAAAACTAAGTTAAGAATTTCTGTTGTCTCACCAGTTCATTAGTCCAAATCATATTTATTAATTTATTATATGTTTTAAAAATTATTAATTTTTTAAAAAATACCCTAAATAATTTAAAATTAATTGAAAATATGAAGATTTTTATCCCATATATATAATTGGAAGAGCTATAAATAAAAATTGGAAAACTTTATATTTTGTAAAGAGATCAAATTTAGCTATATAAATTGAAAGGTCGCCAATATAAGATCCTTTCCATAATTAGACCATTAGAACATAAAACTCTCTAATAAGACTACAATTGAAGCCTTTTGAGCAAATGGGTGTTGAAGAAATCTTTTAATTTTGTTGCAAAATCTGGGTGTTTGGCTTGGATTATAGCGTTCGACGAAGGCATTTTGGGTCAGAGAAGCGGTTAATTAGTCTTTTCCTTTTAATAATTGATTTTTTAGTAATCAATTAACCCTTAATTATTATTATGAAAGTAAATGGGTAACATAGGATAATTTGTTTTTTAACAAAAAAGAAAGTATGACAACCAAAACAGGCCAAAGGATATTTTTATCCGATTATAAGCTAAATTCAGGGTCCTAACGAATATATGGTTTTTTTAAAATAGTAATGGTCGAACTGTAATAGTATTTAATTCTAGCTGGAAAATTTTTCTTATTTTCAGTGACTCATCATCTTTGAGAGTCTGAGTGTGACAATATATATAACTAATTTTTAGAAATACTCATACAATTTCTTATTTATACCTAAATTAAAATTAAATAATAATCACAAATTAGAAACCATAGGAATAATATTTTTTTGAGGAGTTCTAAATTTTTTTTTTACTGCACTCTATTTTACACTTTTTTTCATCCATGATGTATCACATGTGTAAATATTATTTAATATTTTATATTTTAATATTTTTTTAAATTAGTAGTAGAATCTACTTATGATTCATTGATTTAGGACAGCAGAAAATATAAATTTAGTATTTCTCAATTTTTTTGTTGGGTAAGTATTAATATCATACGAATTACGAACGCGGTGAGCTATAGACAGTTTAAATACACGGAAACAAAGAAAAGGTTGACAACCTTTCTTGTTTCTACACCTGCCAAACCTTTACTTAAAAAGTAATCATCCACCATAGTAATGACGTTATGTCATGGAATCATGGATGACGTCACTTGTTTTGCTAATCCAAATCACGCACGCCTCAGCATCAACCATTCTCTCTCTCTCTCAATAATATAAATACGTGTTTGTGCTACTCTTAAGAGTGGTAGCTTCCGTCAATACTAGCATATACTCGAAAAGAAAATCATCAAAATTCTCCATAAACTTTCAACGCAATTGGCTCACTACTTCGATTCCCATCTAATATTATATATAAATAGACTGAGTGGAGCGGCTTAAAATTAGGAAGAGAGAGAGCGAGCGAGGGGATTGGAAAAAAGCTAGGCAGATGGGAGAAATAGTAGGGAAATGCAATAGTAACAATGGTATAATTGTGGTTGATTCAATGACAGAGCAACCATATCGAAGCACTTCCTTAAAAACTTTTTCAAAGAAAAGTTTTGATTCTTTTAGAGTCCACAGTTTTGATGAGGAGAATCCAACTGTCATTGACGGGATTAGTTTTTCGTCGGCGGCGGAGGCGGCGGCGGCCGTCTCCGGGCAATGGCCAGCGAAGGAGTTGAACCCTCAGGACGCATGGCTCCCCATCACAGAGTCCAGAAATGGGACTATATACTCTTCTGTTTTTCATGTGTTGTGCTCTGGGATTGGATTCCAAGCCATCCTATTACCCCTCGCATTTGCATCTCTTGGATGGTGAGTTTTTTTTTCCAACTTTTTAAGTAATATTTAATTTGGTAGTGTTGACATCTCTATACTTTTATTATTTTTTTCCAGGTTTTGAACAGCTTATTAATCAATAGTTTTGGTTAAAAAAAAGTAACTTACGAGTCAATCTTCTTTCTTTTTCTTTTCGTTTATATTTGATTCCCTCCTTTAATTTCTAGGAAACTCACCACGTACATCATGTGAAACAATAATAATATGTGGAATTAAATTATGTACTTAAATATTGTTTTTAAAATAAATATAATTGGCTAAAAAAACAGCCGTTTAATATTTTTGTGCATAATTTGAAAACCTAAAACAATTTAAGCCTTTGTAACGTATACTCAACAATATTATTTGCATAGCCATCTTCGATTTTTCGTCAAGAAACGAGTGCCAAACTCTCTTATTTTAGGTAGGAGAAGTGAGTTTTTTTTTTTCTTTCAAGCAAAGGAAATGGAATCTTCTTAAGGCGAAATGACTAATTAATACTGGTCAAAATCATTGATGAATGATAATCTGGGTAAATTATATTTCATTTTCCGGCTGACAATGATTTCAACTACAAAAAAAAAAACCTTTTATAAGTTTATAAATAATTGTAGAGAGAGTAGGAGTCTATTAGATCAAATAAATATTCAGCGGAATATTCTTGAAGAATTGTGTACCTTTATTTATTCAGTTGTATTAAATATATGGTATGAGCCGCAAGGGCATATCCACATGGTCCTATATCTTCCAAAATCTCGTAACGACTGGTGATTGTCTTTCAAAAATTAATATCCAATAAGTATCTACCTGTCTCCATTATATGATTGGTACGTATATTTATATATATATATATATAATAGTTAAAAATAAAAAATAAAAATCTTTCAAAATGGGTCTCCATACATGGGAAAAGAAATAATTTTATTATCGTGATATGGTTCTTTATATTGATTTAAATATAATAGCCATTTATTTGTAATGGTTTGCAGGGTATGGGGAATCATATGCTTGTCGTTGGCTTTTTCGTGGCAACTCTATACAATATGGCTTCTGGTCAATCTTCACGAATCTGACTCTGGACTTCGTTACAGTAGATTTCTCCATCTCTCAATCGCTGCCTTTGGTTAGTACACGTCACCATTCCAGTCTTATTTGTTCTATTTTATGTATGTATTTAAAAATTTGAGAAATTTAAATGAAGAAGTGATGCCATATACTTACAACTAATCATGAATATTGTGTTATAACAAATACATAATACTATGAGATTTTTACAGAAATTACTTAATTTTGCTAAAAAAATTATACTTTTATGGTCAAATATTTTTTTTTTTCAATTTTACGGCTTTAAGCAAATTTTTATATTTTTAAGGTTTTGTGTGTTTTTTTTTATGTTGTTTTCAAATTGTTTTTAGGTTTTTTTTTTTATTTGATATTTAGTTGTTTTGATATATATTATTTTTTTTTTTTTTTTTTTTATAGCTTATTTTGGATTGATGAATCTAGCTGTTTTTAAGTTTTTTTTAGTTGTTTTTCTTATTGTCTTTTTTTAATTATGAAATATTGAAAATCGTATTTTTAAAAACTTGAGTATGCGTTTTTTTTTAAATTAGGAACATTAAAAAAATATATATGTATTTAAGTAAAAATCTCTAATATTATTGTGTAAATTTTACTTATAAAATTTTGAGTTCAACGAACTATGTTATCAATTTTTATAATTTATTCAATTATTTTTAATGTACAATCAAATTGAAACTAAATTCCTAAAAAGTCAGTTATTACAAAATGAATTTAATGTATGAACTCAAAAAAAAACTTTCAAATAGTACACTTAATAATATAAACATATTTTTCTAACTATTAGGTGCAAGCAACAATGCACGTTTGTTTAGTTTTATTTAAAAAATTTACTAATTATTTTTATTAAGTTTTTATGATTGTCACATACATCCAAAAATAATGACATAAACATATTAAAAGAAAAATTAAACCAAAACATTGTTTATGGATTTTTTTAAAATAATACGATAACATTTTATATCACAAACTACCTTATCTAAGGTATAAAACATGCATGATATTATACACATCACACCTCGATGAGTGGAGAAAAAACTTGTTTATTATTGATAGAAGATAAATATTATTATAATTTCTTATTTAGTTACACCATCATATTATTTGTACACATATGACACTTATATATAATATATTTATTTTATATTATATATTATTGTAATAATAATATTTTATAACATGTGAATTTATATTAATATAATTATTAAATATCTAGTTTTGTATTAAATATTATTATAATAATGATATTTTATAATATTTGAATTTATATTATTATAATTACTAGATATTTATTATAGCAAAAATTTATAAAAATTATGATAATATATTAAATATTATATATTATTATAATAATTATATTTATAATATTTAAATTTATATTAGTATAATTATTAAATATCTAGTTTTGTTTATATATTATTATAATAATGATATTTTTATAATATTTGAATTTATATTAATATAATTAATAAATATCTAGTTATAATAATGATATTTTATAATATATGAATTTATATTAATATAATTAATAAATATATTTTTTTAATTTATATTAAAAGTTTATTCCGTTAAATATTTAAATTATTTCGTTAAAGTTAATAGCAAAAAAAACGGTTAAAACTAAAAAAATTTGTTATCTAGACACATTTTATATAGAAGAGAGATATATATATATATATATATTAATATATAACTTGTAAATAGTTTGGGTTTGCGCAATTCCTTATAAAAATCGTAAATGATCAAAATAATAATAATTTAAGTAATTGTTACATGTTATAATTATTATTCTAGATATTTTAGTTAATATTTATAATCAGTTTTATTATAGATATTTTTCTTTAATTAACCATAAATTTGATATTTTTAATTAATATTTATTATAGATATTTTTTTCCTAAGAAGTAATTAATAATTATAAATTAGAAAAATAAAATAAAAAATGAGAAGATAAATAGAGATATATTTTAAATATATTGTATGTATATAAGATATTTATTTTTATTGATAAATAATTGAATTATACCGTTTAAAAAAAAGATGCGAATTAAATAACTTAATATTTGCGTGCTTCTCATCACTCTTATATTTTTTTAATGAAATGTTATAAAATTTGTGAATAACGAGTAACAAGAAAAAAAAAATAATGAAATATTATTACCAACATATTTTGTAGGTCCAAAGTTTGGGAAAATAATGAGCATATTTCCGGTGATGTACCTATCGGGAGGAACGTGTGCAATGATGATTATCACAGGAGGTGGGACCATGCAACTGTTCTTCAAGAACATTTGTGGCGATGGGCCTGGGCTTTCGTGCAAGGCCCAATCACTGAGTGGAGTAGAATGGTTCTTGGTGTTCACTTGCATGGCTATTCTTCTGGCTCAACTTCCCAACTTGAATTCCGTCACCATTATTTCATTCCTCGGTGCTGTCGCGGCAATTGTGTACTGTACTATTCTTTGGGCTCTTCCCCTCAGTATGGATAGGCCCATAGACGTATCGTATGATCCACTCCCAACAAACTCGAAATTTGACAAATATGGTGATCTTCTTAATGGTATCGGACTTATCATTCTTGCTTTCAGAGGCCATAACGTTATCCTTGAAATACAGGTAAGATAAGAACTCAACCATTGTTCTTTTATTTATTTATTTATTTTGTCAATATATATTATTGTTAGTGGACGTTTGATTTAACTATATTATTTTCTTTTAATTGTATACTAGATTGTCACGGATGTAACTTAATTAAATAGACATATGAGGTTACCAGTATTAGACTTTTGGAATATCAAGTGATTCCAGGAAGTAGGATAATATTTGATTTAAACCTTTCATACACCTTTTCAATACCACTTGATGTATCATCTAATGTTACATGTCAAAGTGAATTAACACTCACATAATTATATTTTATGATGACTAACTTTTTTATATGTTTATGTTGTGTTGCTTTTATATCAAATAATACTGAAAAAAAAGGCAAATTGATACTATATTACTCTTCTTATTATTCTAACTAATATATCAGACATATCAGCATATTAAAGAAACAAAGAAATATTAAATTTAATGATGACTTTTAAAAAGGGACCTTATTTGCGCAAGGTGCATAATAAAAGATTGCACCATTATCATTTATTAAAAATTAACAATTTTTTATTAAGGAAATTTTAATATTGTATTCTTATTTTATTTTTGAGAAAAGTTGACAATTACCAATTTTTAGGAGTAGTTAACTAAAATTAGACATTAAATATATTTAGTTGAACTTTACCCATTATTATCATGAGACTTTCTAAATTATTCTTATTTGAACACATGGTTCTAATTGTTGTTGTAATGTGTAGTATATGTGTCATATTATAGTGAAATTGGAAATGCATTCTAATTGTAGCGTGTGTAAGGAGAAAAAAAAATGTAATTGAAGGGGTATAATGGGTACATTAATTAAAAATTTGGATACTAAAATAAGAGTTAAAAATAGTAGGTAAGAATTAAAGTGAATCATTTAAAATAGGTACCGAGTCTAATTTCCGCTTTATATTTTTGTGTGGATTCAGTTTTAATTTTCACATTCAAGAGAAAATTATTAACTTTGTTATTGCATCTATTGATGCAGGCGACGTTACCATCAAGTCCCAAAAACCCATCCCGTAAGATAATGTGGACAGGAATCAAAATCGCATACATACAAATAGCCATGATTTTGTTTCCCATCGCCATAGCTGGATTTTGGGCTTATGGAAATATGGTCAGTAAAACAATTTCTAACTATGAAATCTTTTCATCCCATTAAATTTCGTAGACTACCATATTAAATTCACATATTGAAATAGTACATGTTTCTAATCAAAATGGCAGATATCAGCGAATGGTGGAATGGTAAAGGCACTCTCTCAATTCCATGGACAAGACTTCTCTAAGTTTGTGATGGGCCTAATCTACCTCTTAATAATAATAAACTGCTTATGCACTTTCCAAGTCTATTCCATGATAGTTTTCGACAATTTGGAATTTAGATACACCTCCATCAAGAAGCAACGATGCTCGAGGTTGCTCCGAACAGTTTTTCGTCTCTGTTTTGGAGGCCTTGTGTTCTTTATATCTGTGGCTTTTCCATTCTTGGGTAGCTTGGCACCTCTGGTTGGGGGCCTAACAATGCCTTTGACATATTCTTATCCATGTTTCATGTGGATATCTATCAAGAAACCTCACCCTATTCGCCCAATGTGGTTGCTCAATATGGTACTCGGTTGCTTGGGAGTGATCTTAAGTGTCGTTTTAGTTGTTGCTGCAATATATAACTTGGTCGACAACGGCCTCAATGCAAACTTTTTCAGACCTTAACGTCACATTTTTATTTGCCACAAAGTTTAACTAGGACTACTTTATAATACATCAAGTGTGTTCAGTTGGCAAGTTTGTACAGGTTCATTGATAAATAAACTTGTTCTTTTTGGTAAAATATTATTAAGATGATGGATTCTCAATTGTAAGAAATGGTTGTGGAAATGATGAAGCTAATCAAGTGCATTTATACATGAAACTATTAATCTTTCATGCACTTACTACCACCGTCCAAACTGAAGAAAGCCCACATATCTAAGATTTGGTCTAGTCCCTAAATCTAGTATCTGGTGTTTTGGTTTTCTTATTAGACATCGACCTCATTTCAAGACAACTGTGCATGGTTTCAAGTTATTGATCAAGAACATATAAGCTACTGAAATAATATAAATACGGCAATTCTGAAGAATCCTTGTATGCACATGAGGTCGTACAGTCATAACATTTAACAGTAACAAAACTCCTCACGATCTCGAAAACTAAGTACATTAACAAACCATAAATTACCTCTTGATTAGTGCAACTACCGTCCCCCACCGACCAATCTTGGTTTCCTTCACTATATTACTAACTCATATGCCATGTCAGATGCACGTGCTCCCTCATATTTGATTTCGATCAACCTTGATTTCTCCCTATAAATACCAACGTACCTCTCCCTTGAATCGTATCCATGATCAAATCTGAAAGTACTAATCACTATCACTTATATTGTTCAAAGCTTTTTGTTACTATGTAGGTTTTCTCTATATTTTTCATTCGCTAGAATTGGCACTATACAATGGCCGAGAAGCACCAGAAAGAGCATGAAAGTGAGACTGCCGATACCGGATGCGGGATGTTTGATTTCTTGAAAAAGAAAGAAAACGACAAGTCCCAGCAGCCTCAAGAGGATGTTGCCAAGAAAGATCATCATCACCAATCTCACGATGCTGACTCTAGCTCGGTAAGCCACAACATCACTGATTAATTATAACGTTTTTCTTCTAGTCAGCCAAATATGTGACTGTTTTGAGATTTTTGCTGTCTAGTAGTGACGAGGAAGAAGGGAATGGAGAGAAGAGAAAGAAGAAGGGGCTCAAGGATAAGATCAAGGACAAGATTTCAGGCAAAAAGGAAGGGGAACATACTGACGATGTTCATGCTACAGAGAAGAAAACTGACAATCACACTGCAAATACAGAAGCAGCGAATTCGGAGGAGAAGGGATTTTTAGAGAAGATCAAGGATAAGCTTCCGGGACAGCATAAGAAGGCCCAGAATCATGGCGCATCTGCTGACTGTGGTGCAGAAGGCCACAAGTGCCATGAAGATGACTCCAAGGATAAAAGGGAATATTTGAAAAGATTAAGGAGAAGGTGCCTGTTGGCCACAAGGAAGAGGAGAAGACCAAGGAAAACTACTAAACTAGATTAATGTCATCCATGAGTATCTTTGTCTAGGCTACTGATGCATGTTTCTTTTGTGTTCATAGAACTATTTTATGTTCTAGGAAGAAAAATGCTTCATGTGCTTGTATTAAACCTCTAAGTTAGTTTTTTTCTCATTACTAATCTGGTAATGTATTTCTACTCTGCTTTATACATGTTAGTCAGATTAATCAACATTTATATGTTTCGATAAAACAACAAAATGTTATTTGTAACAGCTATTATTGTTGGTTGTTTAATTTAATTGGTCACATTTTATTCATGAAGCCATTTTCTAAGATCCAGCACTACTGGTTGCCACTGGTTTCTTGGCAAGATTCTATGTTGAACAAGATACTTAAACATGCAATGTAAAACCAGAGTAAAAAGTCAGAAGACAATTTTACCAGTCACAACAGATGTTTCAGGCATTTTAAATTAAAAATCTTCGGATTTTCCAAGCAAAACAAAACCTAGAAAGTCAACTAGATCACTGGCACCTATAATTACATTTTTTTTTCAAGCCTTGCCATCCATGAGGACAAAGCCAGGTTATAACTTTTACAGATGAAATTTCAACAAAAATGGTTGGACAACCAAAATTGTTTTTACAAAAGCCAAAATGGTACGAGAACAAATAATTCATTTATAGGTACATGAATTGGTCATTTTTAAGGGTTTGCCAAGTTTGCTGCCCTTAAGCATAACAGAGCATTGGACTTTTGTATAAAACTTAGACTTTACCAGCTTGCCCAAAATGTAGGCCCGCGACCGCATCTTGAATGTCAGTTTCAGGGGAATGACAACGTTTTCGATATTATCTTTAGCACCTCCGACGACTGAGATTCCACCGTAAAGAGGAATTTGGTGTCCCAGCACAACAGTCACTACTTTCCGATGACTTTGCCTCCTTTGATGAAACTTCTTCATCTATTATTTGATTGCATTACAAGACAAAAAGATAAGGGTTTAAAATACATTCTTAATTAAAAAAAAAAACACAAGTAAACTATAAAAGCTAACAAAATTTTAGAAAACTAAATGAACTCAGTAGCATTCCTATATAGATCAACCATAAACCAAAGGGTAGATAATGCACAATTTTTTTTTTAACTTTTCTTCTAAGAACGTACAATAAGATAACTTCACAACTTTTTCTTTTTTCAAACCAGCCCATACAAACAACCTTAAACCCCACAATGGCCATCAAAGGACTACTTTTCAGAAACTAATTTCGCCAACCTGTCTAGATTTTCATCAAGATGTGTTTGGTCCCGCTTGACAGTCATCTCCTTAGCATAATGACAAACAATCACATGCAGAAAGATAAAACTCGAAAGTAAAAATTTTGCGTACAAATCAAGTTCAAGGTTTTTTTTATTATTATTATTGCTAAGCAAAAATTACTTCGAAGTGACAATCTACAAACCGAAAACAAATATAAATATTATAGCCAAAGTACATATCCTCAAAAAGTTAGTAGTTAGTATTATTGTTGAAAAAGTTATCCACGGCTCTAGTCATCATATTGTTCCTTATTAAGAGACTAAAACTCGATAGCATTAATTCAAAAAATATGATGGTACAATGCCAATTCCCTTAAACACTGGTCACTGCTTATTGACTGTAATTTGAGCTACCAACCAAGTTTTGTCAATGTCTTTTGAGACCCAATTTCGTAACGTTTTCATTTTCAATTAAAAGAACAGAGGAATTACCCAACAAATGCTTCGGCCTTGTTTGGAAATGGAACACAAAAACTTAAAGGCTGGAGGGGTCCTAATATGAAAGAGACTAATTTGTAATAGAGGCCCATCACGCTTCCCAATGAGAAGAAGCTTGAGATAATTGTTGGTGCAGGCAAAGAAAACAGGCTTTTCAGTTTTTAGGCAGCCATTAATAAAGAGACATGGGACTGTTCCTCGTGCATATGTCGCATTATTCCTAACTCCCAAAACGACAAACATTTGACCCCACCCCAAGAACTCACAACGAATATAAAAAAAAATAAAAACTTATGCTTTATAACGTTGAATCGCCGCTTACACTAGACACCACCACCGTGAGAGACCTAAATGACCATATTACCCGCATGTATGTAACCAGTTTGTTATTATAAAATGACTTGTGTTAGTTGTCTAAATTTTCCGCAGCGGCCTAAAATTGGACTGCCACGTATCTAAATTTTTTAAATTTTCGATTAGCCTGACATTTTGCAAATAACTATTAAAATTATACATTTAAGGCTATTTAAACGACAACAGCATACACACCTCTCCAGAGGCCACTTTGAGCTGGTAGTAGTGAAGCTCGAGAGGAGTAGAGGTGACGTGGACGCCGAAGAATGTGGCTGGATTTCTGTATAAGATCCTGACCGTCGAATTCAATGACAACATATCTGTGGGTACCCCTGTTCGATCATTTCCTGCCTGAATATCGAATCGCCTAATAACAATATGCTGTAAAAATAAAAAATAGTTTTCATACGAACGAGTTCACTCATTTAAACAAAATTCTCACTTCAGCTCGCAACCGAGTTGACTCAGTTTCACAAAAGAAAGAAGAAAAGAAAAAAAAGTTACCTCAACGATAACTTCGGGCTTGTAAGATTTGCTAGCACCCCAAAGGATCACTGAAAACAGAGTAAAAAGAACCACAAAGAGCAAGGCGAAACAGAAGTAGAGTCTGACATTTCGGCCCTTGTCTCGCGAAACGAAGCTGTTTTGGTCGTCGTCGTCTTCGTCGGACTCCTGTCCGGGCTGAATCTTCTTCCAGGCGGAGACAGTCCTAGGGTTTTTGAGTGAGGCGGAGAATCTGGAGGTGGAGGACTCGCGGGAGTGGTGGATTGGGGAGCAGTGGTAGTAGTTGTGGTGGTGAGGTGACCCTATTGGGCTTGACCCGTACGACATTTTCTCCACGTCGTGGTTAGAGGGGCTCTGGACGTAGTAGAGCGGCCGCCGTGGGGACCTCGGCGGAGTAGACTGGTCGAAACTCGTCACTTCAGAGTCCGACTTGGCGTGCATTGCCGCCGCCGGAGCCGCCATTGGAGTGAAAGGTAGGGTGGTATTAGGTTTTTAGTTTTTCTTTCTATGTTTTTTTCAATGTTTTTGGTCTACAAGTGTGAAACTTTGTTAATATAAATAAGTTTAAGGACTAAACAAAAATATACATATGTATAAAAGGAAAAACTCAGAAAAAGGAAATGACAGGTTAACGAGGGTGAAGAAGAGAAACTGATTTTCTTCTATATACGAAAACTTTGAATTCCAATACCCAACCAGATCACTTTAGGTTTTTTTATCTTTTTTATTTTTGAAATAAATGTGTTGTAACGACTAGCGTGCGTACCGTCTACGCTTTGACAAAAGTACATGCGCTATACCGGTGATAATTTCATTGGATTGCGGGATTGATGTTATTGCTGATGGAGCGTGTGATTCAATCTCGGAAAGAACGCGTGATGTTTGCTATCGAGAATGAATCGAATTAAGATTGAGAAGGATGTTTTTCTGGTTAAGTGTGAGAGAGAGAGGGAGTGTTGAAGTGACCGCCTAAACTAAATAAAATTAGTAATTTGAGCGAATCGAGTAAATTAATACCTTGGTTTTATTTACATATTAATTTTGCTAATTAATAATAATTTAGCCTCAAATTTAATTTTCTTTTTGTTAAGAATTTAGCTTCAAATTTTGACAAAGTTTTTATTACAAATTATTGCTCGCAGATTTATAATTAAGTTAAATACTTTGATATGCTGCTATTTTTATACTAACTTGTACCGTTTTAATTGCTGGACCATAGATTATTAATGTAAAATGGTATTTAAAAAAGTAGGGTGTGAAGTGGAATCCTTTTAACAAATATATTATTCAGTATATTCTATCACAAAGCAAGCATTTCTTAAAAACTAGATAATAATAATAATAAAAAAAGTTGGTATCGTTTGGGTAATAAATGAGGGTTAGACTGAGCAGAACGCAATTATACATTTTGTGAAACTAAAAAGCGATTATCCTTACTTTGTAGTATTAAAAAGATTAAAATAAAGTTTTCATGCTTTTGTATGTTTTCTATCATTCTTATTATCCTTATAGACATAAATAAGATATTAGATTTCCTTACATGATTACATTAATTTGTCAGGATCACAAACTATTTACAACAAGATTATAATCCTTAAAGAATCAATTAATGAAATAGTTGAGCTTAAAATTAAAATTAAAATTAAAACAAATTGTTCACGTCATTTTTCGTCAATTTAATTATGAAGAATACTAAACAACGTTACAAAAAAAACAGAAGAAATCACAGACTTCTTACATAGTTCCACAGTTAAAATCTGTCTAGTATTCGAGTCAATATTATTGATCTTAATACTCTCTCAAAACTTTTTCAAAAGGCAATTTAGCAGAGTATTCTTAATACAATTTGTGCATAAGTACAAATGAAATTCATCAGGTTATTTATAGACCTAGTTGACAGAGTATCTTCCCCTTATTTTGGAAAGTTACAATCAATCATTCAAATTTGAAATAAATGCAAATAAATACATTAATTACATAATATCTCATAATAATTGGGATTTAATAAGTGTTAACAACAAATCCCTAAGAAGTAGGAATTTCCTAACAATTGTTGCGTGCAAAATGCGTCACTGAGCTCGATTGTAAGGCTGATGCGCTTTTCGAGAACGATTTAGACTTCGAGCTTGTCATTCCAGTCAACCTCCTCCTTGTCTAGTGGTTTCGTCTAACTCATTCTTCGGAGAAGATCAATGCCTTCTGTTTACCCTAAAAACGGCTACTGATGACGTGGCAAGGATTTCTCCTACGTAGTTGACACGTGGCAGAAGTACTGCTCGAAAATCGACCAGAGGCACATCTCTTCGCCAGCGGTTAACTTTTAGATACGACCAGGCTGGTCGTATAACCTGATTTATTTCCTTCTTAAACTGTAATCTTACAATTAATACGTTGAATATTTCCTCATTATGACCTTGATACGCGGTTATTAAGGAAAGATATGGCTCGTTGGCCCATGTAACCCTCCTTGAGCCTATAAATATGCATGAAATAGCTCAAGGAATGGATTTTTGATTCCTAAATCTTTTTATTAAGATAGAAGAAAAAAGAGCTATAGTGCAATTATCCATCGTTTTATTATATTTCTTTCAAAGCTTGTGAAACTCAAGAACCCTAGTTCTTTGATCACTACTTTGAGATTCAATCATAATAATAGCACTAAGTGGAAGTAGGTCATTACCATCTTTTGGGGCCGAACCACTATAAATCCTTGGTGTTTTCTTCTCTTCCATTAGATCATCTTTCTTACTTGCCGTTTTATCTTTTGTCGTATATTTGACTCCGTGTCGTTGGCCAAATCGTGGGTCAATATTCTGGTGCTTTCATTGAGAGTTTGACAAAAAAACTGTGAAAAAATCTAATGGCGAAAACATCCAAGAAGACTGGACAGGCTGCTGACACTACACCATCCCAACCTCCTCCCCCAAATGTGGCTGAGAATGAACCACATTTGGAGTTCGATGAGGAGGAATTAGATTCCGAAACACTGAGAGCAACGCTAGGAGTGTTGCAAGATGAGTTGGCTAATTTGAGGGCCAATCAGGAGAATGTGCGGAGACAATGGCGCTGCAGCAAAGAGAAATAGAACCCCAGGGCCAAGAGCTGAGTGAGCGGCAGGCGAAAATGGATTGTCAGCAGAGGGATGCCATGGCCGCCCTTGAAGCAGCCATTCAACTGGCTAGGAGTTAGGTTGTGCCAACCTCCCAGCTAGATCAGCCACCAAATGCACCACCTCAAAGAGGTCCCAATCCAAGCCCTCCGCTCCAGCCAGCAAGCCCTCAAAGGCTGGAGCAGCCACCTATGGCTCAGGATGATGTCCCACCTAGGGATCCTGAGCAACAGCCTCCATCCCAGGCTGGTCGAGGCAATCCCCAGTGCCCGAGGCAGAATAGGGCAGGGCAGCCGCCCCGTAGCCCTAGATGCCCAGGGGATGAAGAGCCAAACCCACCGAGCAGGGGGCAGCGTCCTTCTGCCAACAGGAGGAACATCGAGTCAGGCTATGCGGTCAGGGGCCCCCCACGGCATAACAATGCACGGGGACCCAACGACCAGCGCAGGCCTCCCCCTGACGCTCGGGAAATGCCAGCCCGAGGAGGAAATAGCGTGAACAGCTGGTCACGTCGTAGTCAGCCACAATTCAGAGATGGTCATGGCTATAATGAAGTTGATTCCAGCAGAGGAAATTCTGGCGAAGAAATGAAGAAAGAGGTGGAGGCAGAAGCCCCCCACCTACAGAAAATAGGCCAGCTAGCCACAACGTTGGGGGGCAACCCAGGCAGCAGAACGTCTTCAGTCGGCTAGGAGCTAGCGAGCAGAGACGTAGAGACGATGATCTAAGGGACGTACTTAACAACCGTCATGAGAGGCACGACGAGTACGCTCCCCCGGCACCGGTGGCCCCAGCAGTCCCAGAAGTTGTTCAGGCTCAGATTAATGCCCTAAACCAGGTGGTACAGCAACTGGTCGGGGGACAAACGTCCCATATTGAGTACGATAGGAGGAGGGGCACCCCCTTTGTACATAGGATTGTTGCGGCCGAAACCCCCAGGAAGTTCAAGATGCCTACATTGCCGAACTTCGATGGGTACGGAGACCCAGTATCTCACGTTAATAAGTTTAAGATACAGATGGACATACAAAAACTGTCGGAAGATGCCCGCTGCCGGATCTTCCCTGCGACACTGTCTGACACCACCCAGAAGTGGTTTTTTAAATTCCCTCCTGCTAGTATAGTATCTTGGGAGATGTTCGTAAAGGAATTTTACGGACAGTTCTACGCGAGTCGCGTACACCCCACAGAGACCAACTAGCTGGTCGAGATATGCCAGAAAAAGGGAGAGCCCTTGAAAGAATATGTCCAACGCTTCATGCGAGCAGCAGCTGAAGCCAAGACTGTGGGCAATAAGGGTAAGTTGATGGCTCAACTGCTGGGGTTAGGCGCCATTCACCCCTCTGGAGTAGCCTCAGAAAGAATGGGGTAAGAAGTACCCAAGAGTTTTTGGATCGGGCTGATCAATACATCAAGCTCGAAGACGCAATTGCCAACAAAGGGAAATCACCAACAAAAGACAAGGGGCCCAAGGAAGAACCCGCCAAAGCCGCCAACGGGTCGGAAAATCCCAATGGCAACGGGAATGGAAACGGTGGGAACGGTGGAAAACAGGCGAACAATGAACCCTCAACTTCTGAGAGTAAACACCCCAAAGGCAATCGATACGAGCCAAGATTCACCAACTACACGGCCCTTGTCGAAAGCTGAGCTGAAGTCTACCAGGCGACCAGCTCAAGCGTGCCTTACAAATGACCCACAACTATAAGGAAAGATATCTCCAAGAGAGATACGACAAAATTCTGTCGTTTTCACAACGACTACGAGCATGACACCAATGAATGTAACCAGTTGAAAGACGAGATTGAGTTCCTGATCAGGCAAGGACATTTAAGAAGATATGTGTGAGCCACAGGAGCGAAAGGCTCAAGGTGGCAACGAGCAGGCGCCTGCACGCCAACGCTCGCCACCTCTACAGCCAGCTCCTGTGGCAGGCACTTTACTCACCATCTGTGGAGGCCCACATCTTGCAGGAGACAGTGGGAAGGCAAGGGAACGATACGCTTGAACCCTACGCCACGACCAGGACATCGAGATGATGAGTGTGGAGTTTTGAGCACCGAAAAAGGCTCGAAAAGAGGAGGAATTGATAACCTTCTCTGAAGATGATGCCCAGCATGTGCGATTCCCACACTCTGATCCGCTTGTCGTAGACGTACAAATTGCCAGCATGATGGTAAAGAGGGTGTTGGTCGACACAGGAAGTTTGGTCAACATACTGTACAAGTCTTCGCTGGAAAGAATGAAGCTGTCCGTCAAGGACCTGGAGCCATGCAACCAAACAATTTATGGTTTTTCCAGTGAAGGGCTCGCCCCAATAGGGTCGATTAGGCTTCCAGTTACAGCAAGTATTGTGTAACGCCCTACTACCTTAGAGCCGTTACTAAGTGAGTTTAAAATGTGCAATTAACTCGTTAAGCGAGGTTTTTAGAACAAAAGTGTGATTTAAACAAAAAGACAAGGCTGTAACCTTTAAAAGTACTCTATTTCATTAAAAGTTCAAGAGTTTAACATTCGGGATCCCAAAACTTGGTTTATAAAATATTTACAACTCAAAACAAGTTTATAAGTAGTTAACCATCAAAACTAGGGTTTGTACAGCCATTTCTCAAAAATATCCCCAACCAAAGCAGTCGGGCAGGCCAAACATGTACGCGCCGCCCCCACGCTCTCCGTACTCATGGCTGGTTGACTTTCTTGATCACCAAAATGTAACACGCAAGTATACGCGGTCTAATCAAGTAATATATGATAAGTAAAGTGTCGATCCCACGAAGACTGCTATTAATTACCAATAATTAACCTCTAACTCTAATTGATTTGAATAATAATTTCAGATTGATAAATAAAATAATTATTACTAAAATTAAGAAACCTACCAAGCACTAAAAGGAATGCAGAGATGAAATTTGATTTAATTCAATATATGCAAAAGTTAGGGCTTTAGTTTCATCAACCATCCACTTATGATTTCTAACCAATTCTCAAGATTTCTTAAGTCTATTGTGGTAGCAGATTACAATTATAAATTATAGTCTTGTTAGGATCTATAATTCTCTACAATATACTATTTCCTACGTCTATGTGGTAAATCAATATATTGTAGGCTTTAAACACATAATCCCTAAACTACACAATTCATAAAAGTACTTTCGTCTAATATAGAATTGTGATTATTTATCTATAGCATAATTATCCTTCTCTTTTCAGAGGTTAGGTTAAAATCATATAAACATGTAAATGATGATCAAACATTCACAAGCATTAAGCATATGATAAATAATCCACAGCAGAAGAAAGAAATTCAGGAAAATTTCATTAAGATATCAAAAGTTTCAAGAAGAATCCACTAAAACCCTAATAACAAGATTAGTTCAAAGCAGACATAATGAAATCAATCAAATTAAATATAAACATGAAATCCAGTAAGAAATTACAGAAGAAAAGAAGAATTCAAACTCTAGGTCTTCAATGTTTTTCTTCTGCCTCTAATGACACTTCTAATTATGAATAGCCTAGAATAATTAACTCTCAAAACGTATTTAAATCAAAACCCTAAAAAAATCTAACAAATTCGACAATTCTAAAAGTCACGCTCAGCCACACGCGCCGCGGCTCTAGCATCCGGGCGCCACGGCGCGCATCTATGCCCAGCGCACCCCTTCTCTGACTTCATCAAGTGTGACGGCGCTTCCGTTAGGCGCCGCGGCCCTTCAAAAATTCCAGAATTTGCCTTCTCTATTTCGCCCTTGCGCCGCAGCTCTCCATTCAAGCGCCGCGACCCCTCTAATTCTTCCAAAATCTTGATTCCAAACTCCAAATCTACCAATTATCTCCACAAATGAGTCTTCAATTTTCTTCTTGTCGACTTTTAGCACAAATTTCCCAATTTCAGCTGATTTTTCAGTCATTTCCCAAACTTCACGATTTCTTCTCCTATTTCCTGCAAACATACCAAAACAAGCATAATACCGCATAACACTCCACCAAAATGACTCAAACTTACCCTAAACACATGTTAAAACTATGCTAAAAACGGACTCATCATTTCTCTTTGCCCTTACCTGCAACACAGAGCATCCGTTAGCCGAAGCCCAGCAAGAAAACTCAAACAGTACATAACATATGCATAATATACAATCACTATAAGAATATAAAGATTACCAAAAGAGTTAGGAAATGGTCCCATAAAATCAATGCCCCAAACATCAAATATGTCAATAATAAGAATAGGATTTAAAGGCATCATGTTTCTTTTAGTTAAACTTCCTAACTTTTGGCAACGTTCAAAAGATTTACAATAAACATATGTATCATGAAAGATAGTAGGCCAATAAAAACCACATTGTAAAACTTTAGCAGCTGTTTTCTTACCACTAAAATGTCCTCCACATGCATGATCATGACAAAAAGATATGATTTTAGATTGATCACAGTTTGGAATGCATCTTCTAATTATTTGATCAGGGCAGTATTTAAACAAGTAAGGATCATCCCAAATAAAGTTTTTCACCTCAGAATAAAATTTAGATTTATCATGCTTAGACCAATGAGATGGTATTTCTTTAGTGACCAAATAATTAACAATATCAGCATACCAAGGCAATGAAGAAACATACATCAATTGTTCATCAGGAAAAGTTTCAGTGATAGGAGTGGGATCATGTATAGTTTCAACAACTAGTCTAGATAAATGATCAGCAACAACATTTTCAGATCATTTTTTATCACGTATTTCTAAGTCGAATTCTTGTAAAAGCAGGATCCAACGGATCAAACGAGACTTAGCATCTTTTTTTGATAAGAGATATTTTAATGCAGCATGATCAGAGTAGACAATAATTTTAGACCCTAACAGATAAGATCTAAATTTCTCTAATGCAAAAACAACAGCAAGTAATTCTTTTTCGGTTGTGGAGTAATTTAATTGAGCATCATTCAAAGTTTTGCTAGCATAGTAAATTACATGAGGTATTTTTTCAAGTCTTTGCCCTAAGACAGCACCTATAGCATAATCAGAAGCATCACACATTATTTCAAAAGGTATTTTCCAATCAGGAGGTCAAATAATGGGTGCCGTAGTCAACAAATTTTTTAATTTTTTAAAGGCAACATGGCAATTATTATCAAAGACAAAAGCATTTTCTTTTCCAAGTAAATGGCATAAAGGCCGAGAAATTTTGCTAAAGTCTTTTATAAATCTTCTATAAAAACCGGCATGGCCTAAAAATGATCTAATTTCTTTCACAGTTTTAGGTGGGGGAAGTTTTGAAATAAGATCAACTTTAGCTTTATCAACTTCTATTCCATCAGATGAGATTACATGACCTAAAACAATTCCTTTTTTAACCATAAAATGACATTTTTCCCAGTTAAGCACAAGGTTTTTCTCTTTTCAACGAATTAAAACAAGTGAAAGATGATGCAGACATTCATCAAAGGAAGAACCAAACACAGAAAAATCATCCATAAATACTTCAAGAAATCTTTCAACCATGTCAGAAAAAATCGAAATCATACACCTTTGAAAAGTCGCAGGTGCATTACATAATCCAAAGGGCATGCGACGATATGCAAAAGTTCCAAAAGGGCATGTAAAAGTAGTCTTTTCTTGATCTTCTAGGGCGATGGGGATTTGGTTATACCCCGAATACCCATCAAGAAAACAATAATATGCATGGCCAGCTAATCGTTCAAGCATTTGATCAATAAAAGGCAATGGAAAATGATCTTTTCTAGTAACATTATTCAACTTTCTATAATCTATGCACACTCTCCACCCCGTTTGTACTCTAGTAGGGATTAATTCATTTTTCTCATTTTCAACAACTGTGATCCCAGACTTCTTAGGCACAACTTGAACTGGACTAACCCATTGACTATCAGAAATAGGGTAAATGATACCTGCGTCTAACAATTTTATGACCTCTTCTCTAACTACTTCTTTCATATTTGGATTTAATCTTCTTTGACATTCCCGAGAGGTTTTAGCATTCTCTTCTAGATGGATTCTATGCATACATATGGATGGGCAAATTCCTTTAATGTCTCCAATGGTCCAACCTATGGCTTCTTTATGTTTTCTAAGGACATCTAACAATTTACCTTCTTGTTCTTTATCTAAAGCGGATGCTATGATAACAGGTAAAGTTTCAGACTCTCCTAGAAAAGCATATTTTAAATTTTCTGGTAAAGGTTTAAGGTCTAACTTTGGAGACTCAGAAATTGATTGAACATGATCTAAGGGTGAAAATGGTTCAACTTTGGTTTCATTTAAGGGTATAGGCTCTAGCAAAGTATTCACATCATCATTAAAGTCATTAACATGCAAGTTCATACCAAAGTATTTTTCACAAAAATCAAATAAGTCATTTCCATCATCTTCACAAATACTATCTATCATGTTAACTTCATGCACTTCTTCACACTCAACAGATTTAACCACATTAAATACATTCAATTCAACAGTCATATTTCCAAAAGATAATTTCAAAACACCATTACGACAATTTATGATTGCATTAGATGTAGCTAAGAATGGTCTACCTAAAATGATAGGAATTTGAGCATGCATATTTTCCACAGGTTGAGTATCAAGAACAATGAAGTCAACAGGAAAATAAAATTTATCAACTTTTATCAAAACATCCTCTATAATGCCTCTAGGAATTTTCACAGAACGATCGGCTAATTGAAGAGTTATAGAGGTAGGTTTTAGCTCACCAAGACCAAGTTGCTTATAAACAGAATAAGGCAATAAATTTACACTAGCACCCAAATCAAGTAAAGCTTTGTTAATAAAATGATCACCAATAATGCATGAAATTGTGGGACACCCAGGATCTTTATATTTAACAAGACTCTTATATTGGATAATGGAACTAGCTTGTTCAGTTAAAAACGTCTTTTTAGGAACATTAGTGTTTCTTTTAACAGTACAAAGATCCTTTAAAAATTTGGAGTAGGCAGGAATTTGTTTAATGGCATCTAAGAAAGGGATATTGATACTAACTTGTTTAAAAACTTCTAAGATGTCATTATATTGGCCGCCTTTTTTAATTGGAAGTAATCTTTGTGGGAATGGGGCTTTTGGAATGAAAGGATGGATTGGAATTTCTTTGTTTGATGAGTCATTGAGATTAGAACTAGAAGGTTGACTCTTTTCTTTTTCTTTTTCGTTTTCAACCTCGGGTATGTAATCGGGTTTGACAATGTTCTTTCCGGACCTAAGAGTTGAAATTGATTTGACATCTCCATTATGACTAGACTTTCCTATCTCATATTGACCTTTTGGGTTAGGGATAGGTTGACTAGGGAATGTTCCTTTTTCTCTATCAGCTAAAGCAGTGGCGAGTTGTCCTACTTGTGTCTCGAGTTTGGTAATAGATTGAGATTGATTTTGTAGGATTTGTTGGGTGGATTGCATAAATTGTTGTAAAGTATCTTCTAAGGAAGGTTTTCTTTGTTGCGGATATGGTTGATTTTGTGGGGCATGAGCTTGGTTTTGTGTGTTGTATTGGTGCCCTTGATTCATTTGGGGTTGGTTTTGTCTCCATGAAAAGTTCGGATGGTTTCTCCAATTTGGATTGTAGGTGGACGAAAATGGGCTATCATTTGGTTTCCCATAAGAATGAAGAGCATTGGCCTCCTCATAAAAGGCTTCTTCGTAGGAAGGACAGGATTGGGCATTATGGCACGGACTAGAACATATAGAACAGACATCTTTTCTTGGTTGTATTGGAGAGTTTATAGTTTGGCTTATGGCTAAAGCTTCTACTTTTCTCGCTAATTTATCTAAAGATGTTCTTAAGTCTACTTCTTCTTTTACTTCATACCTTCCTCCTCTTTTTGGTGAATTAGTTGACCTAGACCTAGGATCAAAATAATTCCATTGTTGTGAATTGACAGATAAATCTTCAAGGGCGTCCCACGCCTCTTGTCCTTGAAATTTTAAAATTTTTCCAGTATGCATAGATTGAATCATTTGACGATTAGAGGGAGTCAAACCATCATAAAAATATTTTACAAGTCTCTATTTTTCAAAACCATGATGAGGACATTTTAATAATAAATCTTTAAATCTTTCCCAACATTCATAAAACTCTTCATTATCTTTTTGAAAAAACTCGGAGATTTCTCTCCTTAGACTATCAGTTTTAGACATAGGAAAAAATTTCAGTAAAAATTTATTATAAAGTTGATCCCATGTAGTTATAGACCCCGTGGGAAGGGAATTTAACCAAGCTTTTGATTTGTCTTTTAATGAAAAAGGAAACAATCTTAGTTTGACCGACTCATCAGAAAAATTTTGAAATTTAAATGTTGAGCAAATTTCTAAGAAATCTTTGACATGCATGTAAGGATCCTCTCTATCTAACCCATAAAATGATGGCAATAATTGAATGATTGCGGGTTTAAGCTCAAAATGAGTAGCAGAAGTAGTAGGTAAAACAATGCATGAAGGAGCATTAGATGAAATAGGTGCAAAATATTCAAGCAAAGTTTTTTCAGGCACAACATTTTCATCAACAGGATTAGCAGGTTCCATGATGCTCAAATTTTTACTAACACTTTCAATTTCAAACAAAGATAAACGTCTTTTTACTAATCGTTTTTTAGAGTTACATTCCCAATAATGCATACAATTTTCACAAACAAGGCAACAAGGATAATCTCAAACAAGCAATTTTCTGATGTGGAAGATCAGTTAAAACCGCAACCACAGAGCATACTTAGAATTTTTAGAGATTTCACAACAATATAATTCTTATGGTTTACTTGTCCCCAGGCCTATTTGATTCCACTTACTCGCGCACTACTAACAACTCCCCGAGGTTAATTAGTAGAGGCGGATTGAGAATTTTGTTCAAATTTCCTTTAAGCAAAAATTGCTTATGGTGAAAGGACAAGATTTAGATTTCTCTTTTTTTTTTTCAAGTATTTTTCACAATTATAGAATAATATGATAAAAGGTAAAGAAAAATAAGGCAAAATTAAATAAGACTAAAATTTAGGCAAGAGTAGGGAGGCATAGAATGCCATCAACCATAACAAAATTAAAGTAAAAACTAGGAGGCACAAGTGCCATCAACTCAAACATAAGATAGAGGACTAGGAGGCAAAATTGCCATCAACTAGTAATTTACGGAAATTAAATAAGATAAAAATTACAACAATATAAATAAAGAAAATTACAACAAATGTTAGGAGGCACAAGTGCCGTCAACTAACAAAGATATAAAAGAAATGAACTTACAACAATATTATAACAAAATTATGAGGCACAAGTGCCATCGACTATAAAAATTAAAAGGATAGATAGGAGGCACAAGTGCCGTCAACTAAAAAAAAAACAATAAATATAAATATATAAGTATATATATTTTTTATGGGTGGTTGAACCGTCCCAAATTTTCTTTTTATCTTTTTTTTTTTTAGTTTTTATAGATATAATTTTTTTTTTGTTTTTTATTTTAAGTGCAAAAATTAAAATAACTAGTAGAAGAATTTACTAACCTTGAGATAATTTTCGTTTCTTTTTTCTTGCAACTCCCCGGCAACGGTGCCAAAAACTTGTTGGACCCAAAACGGGTATGTTTAAAAATTTATACTCGCAAGCGCACGAATCGTATTTATAGAATAGTTTTCGTGTAAGCACGAGATCGAACCCAAAGGAGTTGTCTAAAATAAAAAAGAAAACTATTTTAAATCAAAAGTAATAAATTCTAACCTAGCTCCAAAGATTGATGAGTTTTAATATTATGAACATAACATAAAATATTGAAAAATAAAGCTATTTAAGAGAATAAAAATAAAGCAATAATGAGTTGACAATAAGTGTTAAAAGAAAAGATTATTAAGATACTAGAATCCACAAAATGTAAGTTTAATAATATTTATTAGTATATTGATTCCCAAGTTTTAGTGATAGTTAAAATAATTTAAACTATCATTTTCCAAAAAGATTTATAATTTTAAACACAAATTTCTTATAAAAAGATAGGATTTTTCTTCACTTTTCAAAATTATAATTTCAAAGCATTTAGTGTAAATCAAACTAATGAAATAACAAATAAATCAATGAACATTATTTATAAGGCAAAACATAATATTTTTGTTCTAAGCATAGATGTGTACAATTTAATGACACACATTACACAAAGAATATTATGTTTATGCACTAATGAAAAACAAAGTGTAAATATGTTCTAATAATCTAAAATACAAGATATTTAAGATGAAAGAAATATATGAAGAAGAAAAATCCATAGACTTTGTTGTATTACAAGGGAAATCAACATACAACATAAATATTACCTAGTTACAAGTTGCTTCATCATGATCTTAATAATCTTATGAAAAAGATTAGAAGCACATAACTAGAGTAGAAATTACAAAATAAATGACATACATACTTGCAAAATGCTCTTGAAAAACCCAAATGGAAGAGAGAATGGTAGAGAGAAAATGGGAGAAAAAGATGGTAACCAAAAACATTAAGCACCCTAAAATGGTCTTGAAATTCCATATTTATAGCCAAAATGAGATTTGTTAAAATAATCAATTTAAATTAATTAAATTGATTAGATTAATTAAATAAAATAAATATGGTATGTAGAGGTAAAATATAGGGTGTAATGATGATGTTGTGGTGAAAATGTGTAGACAAAAGGGTAAAAAGTTGGCATTTTTTTGTCATAGGGGACAAGTGGTACACTTGAGTAATTTGTGGGCTCAAGAAGGGAAATGGCAGCAATGTGGTGGCTGGGCAAGAGGCTATTCGGCCTTGGGCCTGGTGATTGGCCGAAATGATTGGTACAGGCCCACGATGGGCTGGCCTTGACTTGGTCCTTGGCTTCATGCAAGCGGCTGGTTGAAGTTGCTGGCCGAATGAAGGCAGGCGTGGAGAAGTGCTTGACTTGGCTTGCTGAAGGAAGCTTGGAGTGAAGGCTGGAGAGAAAGCCACGTGGCAGCAGAGACTTGATGGCATCAATTGGTGATGCTGAGAAGAATTGATGGGCGTGGAGAAGGCAAGGAAATGGTGAGCATAATTGAGCTTCATGTGATATGTGATGAAGGCAGCTGCTTGGAGATGCACGTGGGCCTAAGGTGGCAGGCCCAATTGGGAAAATGCCAATGCCATTTTTTTCTTTCTTCACAAATACCACTTTTGATTTCTTTACTTTTTTTTTCCAAAAATACAATATAATTCCTACAAGATAAAAATAAATTAAATAACAATCAAATATTTTCAATTATAAATAAATCATATTAATTATTTGAAAATATTGATTATAACATAATTTAATATAGCATTTAAGTTCAAAAGAATTACATTTTTAACTTCTATCTTAACACTACAAATTTCATATAATTAAATTACAACATATTATAATAAAATATCTATAAAAACATATAAAAATCTAGAAAACTACAATAAGACTAATAAATTAAAAATTACATAAAAACTTAATAAGTTAATTAAAAACTCAAGAACTAAGCAACAATTATCATATAAAATATGGTAAAATAACTCTATTTTGTAAAGTTATTACTCAGCTGAAGATATCTAAGCCCCTGCCAAAAGACTATTCTACCCCTCATCAAAACCCCATCCTAACTAAACCTCAAGGGCATTCTTGCCATTCACCTTTCTTACAAATCTACCATCTTTCTTATCTAAAATTGTTACTATCAACAGTTACCAATGGTCACTCAAGTTACTCAATTACCATTAACCATAACTCATTAATTTTCAAACCCAATTTATAACATTCCCAAAATACCCCTAGGCTCCTCCCGAGCCGGGTATTTAATCCCGTTGTGACTTTCGAGTTATCTAGCTCTCTAAGACCGTCTCGGCACGTGCATCACATTAATATCACCACACCCACATGGTACAAACCACATAGTATAATTATCACATTTATGCCCTCAACGGGCTAAAATTAACAATTTACCCCTATCATGCAAACGGGGCCCACATGCATATTTATACCACCTAAACATGCATTCTAATCACATATTCATTTAAATTCATATACTATCATATTAATTCACTTATTGCCCTCCAGGCACGCTAATCAAAGTCCTAAACCTTATTAGCAACTTGGGGTGTTACATACTGTACCTGCTAATAAGACATTACTCACTACTTTCATAGTAGTTGATTGTCCTTCAACATACAATGTTGTAATTGGGAGACCAATTCTGGTCGACCTACGGGCCGTCACTTCAATATGGCACCTTGCCATGAAATTCCCGACAGACGCAGGGGTAGGATGCATCTTGGGGAATCAGAGGGAAGCAAGGGAGTGCTACAACGCCTTTATCACCAAGGCGAAGAAGGGTGTATCGAGAGATGTTCCCGGAAAGGAGTTGCAAGTGGCGACTGATGCTCAGGCCCACTCAGGTGATAATGTCACCAAATAGGGCGTTGCCCAAAGTGAGGATAGAGATTTGGATCCTCGCTTTGGGGATTTTGAGGAAGAAATTGGACCCATCGAGGACCTTGAAGAGGTCCAACTTGATGAAGAAAATCCGACCAGGGTTGTGAAAGTCGATAAAAACTTAGAGACAACAACAAAACAAGCATTAGTGGAATTTTTATGGAGGAACCAGGAAGTCTTTGCCTGGTCGCACAAAGACATGGTCGGGATAGATCCTACAGTCATCAACCATGTCCTGAACATCGACAAGAGTTTTCCAACGGTGCAACAAAAAAGAAGGCTGCTCGACAAAGATAGATCAAAGGCCTTAAAAGAAGAAGTCAAAAAGTTGAAGGAGAATGGGTTCATCAAGGTGGCGTTTTATCCATCATGGGTCTCTAATCCTGTGTTAGTTCTCAAGTCGAATGGCAAGTGGCACACGTGCGTGGATTTCACAGATCTTAATAAAGCCTGCCCCAAAGACTGTTTCCCACTCCCAAGAATCGACCAGCTGGTCGATGCCACTGCAGGACATGAGATTCTCTCATTCATAGATGCATACTCCGGGTACAATCAGATTAGTATGCATCCCCCTGATGAGGATCACTCTAGCTTTCGGACTAATATCGAGCTTTACTGTTACAAAGTAATGCCTTTCAGTTTGAAAAACGTTGGTGCGACTTACCAGCGACTAGTCAACCACATGTTTAAAGAGCTGATCGGCACGAACATGGAGGTCTACGTTGACGACATACTGGTCAAGTCGAAAAAGGCAGAAGGGCATATAAAGGATTTGCAGGAATGCTTCAACGACTTGAACAAATTTCAGATGAAGTTGAATCTCCTTAAATGCTCCTTTGGAGTAGGATCAAGGAAGTTCTTGGGATTTATAGTTAACTCGAGAGGAATTGAAGCCAATCCTGATAACTCTACAAAATAGAGTTATTTTACCACTTTTTATGTGCTAATTGTTGCTTAGTTCTTGAGTTTTTAATTGATTTATTAAGTTTTAAAGTAATTTTGAATTTATTGGGTTTATAATAATTTTATATATTTTTGTGTGTTTTTATAGTTATTTTGTTGTAGTTTAATTATTTGAATTATTGTTGTTAAGTTAGAAGTAAAAAGATGCAATTTTGAACTTAAATGTTAAATATAAATTAAGTTATAATTAATATTTTCAAAAGAATTAATTTGATTTATTTTATACTTAAAAATATTTGATTATGACTTAATTTATATTTATTTTGTAGGAAATTGGTGTATTGTTGGTGCTTGAAAAGCCAAGAAAAATAAAGAAAAGAATATGGCAAAACTGGAAAAAAAAAAAAAAGAGCTAAAAATGACATTTTTGAAGCCCTTGATTCCCATGTAGCTTCGACCCAACAGCAAGACAGCCCCATTGAGTTGCCTGGCACCTCACAAGGCCCACCGAAGCACCCAGCTCCCACACGCCAGTTACTCCCAACATTCCCTACCACTTGCTTCCTTCCCCACGTCACCCAAGTAGCCCACGGATCCCTGCCTCCAACAGCCCAATTCGGCCCAGCCTGAAGCCAAGCCCAACACTCCCAACATCCCAACAACAGCTTCCCACCAGCTGCAAACACCCACCAAAGCCACCATTTTTTGAGCCCAACAAATACATTTTGTCTCCTTGTCCCTTTTGCCAAAAATGTCAATTTTTTACCTAAATTTTTCTACACATTTTACCCCACAATCATCATTACACCCTATAATTTACCCATATTTGCCATATTATTACTAATTTAATTAATATAATCAATTTAATTAATTTAAATTGATTATTTTAATACTCTCATTTTGGCTATAAATAGAGAATTTTCAAGACCATTTTGGGGTGCTTAATTTTGGGAGAGGTTATACTGCACAAGTTTTACACTTTCAAAACTTCTCTATTCTCTTCATCTTCATCTTCTTTTTGGTTAATTTTCTATGAGTTTTTAGAGGAAAAATTTGGGGGTTCATCCTCCAAAATTTCCTATTTATGTTTGTAATTTCTATTCTAGTTATGAGTTTCTAATCTTTTTAAGATTATTAAGGTGATGATGAAACAATATGTAACTAGATATTGTTTATTTTGTATGTTGATTTCCCATTTTGTGCAATAAAGTTTATAGATTTTCTTCTTCAGATATTTTATTTCATTTTAAATATCGTGTATTTTTTATTGTTAGCTCATATTTACACTTTGTTCTTCATTAATGCAAAAACATAATATTCTTTGTGTAAGATGTGTCATTAAATTGTACACATCCAATGCTTAAAACAAAAATATTATGTTGTGCCTTATAAATAATGTTCATTGATTTATTTGTTATTTCATTAGATTGATTTACACTAAGTGCTTTGAAATTATAATTTTTAAAAGTGAAAATAGATCCTATATATTTTATAAAAACTTGTGCTTAAATAGAATATCTATTTTGAATAAGTGATGGTTTGATTAATTTCTACTATTACTAAAACTTGGGAATCAATGTACTTATAAATATTATTGAACTTATATTTTGTGGATTCTATTATCTTAATAATCTTTCTTTTACCATATTGATTTCTATTAACTTATGTTTATATATTGTCTTTAATTTCTTTATTATTATCTTTTATTTTATTTTTATTATACAAAAATCTCATCAATCTTTGGAACTAGGTTAGAATTTATTAATTTTGATTTAAAATAGTTTTCTTTTCGATTTTAGACAACTCATTTGGGTTCGACATCCTTGCTTACACGATCACTATTATATATGAACGATTCGTGCGCTTGCGATATAAATATTTAAAACATACCCGTTTTGGGTCCATCAAGTTTTTGGCGCCGTTGTCGGGGAGTTGCAAGAAAGGAAACGAAATTTATCTTAAGATTAGTAAATTCTTCTACTAGTTATTTTAATTTTTGCACAAAAAAACTATATATACAAAAATAAAAATATATATTTATATAAAAACAAAAAAAAAAGATAAAAAGAAAATTTGGGACGGTTCTACCACCCATAAAAAAATTACTTATATTTTTATATTTGTTGTTTTTTTTAGTTGACTATACTTGTGTCTCCTATCTATCTTTTTAATTTTTATAGTTGATGACACTTGTGCCTCCTAATTTTGTTATAGTTTTATTCCTTGTATTTCTTTGTTAGTTGACGGCACTTGTGCCTCCTAATATTTGTTGTAATTTTCTTTATTTATCTTGTTGTAGTTTTTATTTTATTTTATTTTTGCAAGTTACTAGTTGATGGCAAATTTTGCCTCCTAGCTAGTTGATGGCAATTTTTCCTCTTAGTTTTTTATTTTATGTTTTAGTTGATGGCACTTGTGCCTCCTAATTTTTACTTTAATTTTGTTATGGTTGATGGCATGCTATGTCTCCCTACTCTTGCCTAATTTTTTTATAGTCTTATTTAATTTTACCTTATTCTTCGTTGTCTTTTATCATATTATTGTGGATAAAAAAATACTTGAAAAAAAAAACTTAAATCTTGTCCTAGCTCTTGTTATCATTTCTTAATATTGTTTATGTTATCTTAATTTTTTTTTTTTTTTTTTTGTGTTTAGTACTCTTCTTAATTTCTATTATAATTTTAAAAAAAATCTCTTGAAATAGATAATTTTAATTATAGTTGGAATTCTGAGTACAACTATTATGAGCAATCATATTTAAATTATAGAGAAACTAATAATATGTATGATATGCATGAATCCTTTGATATCTCATTTGCCCCCACCTATAATCCAAAATTTTCATGGAGTCATACCCAATCTCAAATGAATCAAGGGCGTGAATTCAACATGCCTAATCTAAGTCATGCCCAATCCGACCTATCATATCCCATTCAACAAGAAACGAGCCCATATTTAGAGGATACCCTACAACAGTTCATGCAATCAACCTACCAAATCTTACTAGCCCAATCTCAGTCAATCTCAAAAATTTAGACAATAGTAGGACAACTTGCAACTGTTATAGAGTCGGAAAAACAAGTTTATCCCAACCAACCCATTCCTAATCCAAATAGTCAAATTGAAAATGAAAAGGAGAATGAAGTTGTTGAAGAACTTGTAATATGCATTCAACCCCCTAATGAAACAAAAGAGTTGGATGAAATAATTTTTGAGGCTCATGAGGAAAATGAAATAGATATTATTGTATCTCACGAGCCCATAATTGAACAAATTTGTATATTTACTCAAAATGAAAAGGAGTCTAATATAGATATGCAATTTTCTTATTTTATTGATACTCCCTTAAAATTGCATATTTCAAACTTTCTTGTAGGTGTGATGTTATCAACAATTATATATGGTATTTGCATCAAAGTCATAACTCACCCTACTAATGAAATTCTACACCATCGATTGGGTGTAGGTTAAAAGAAAAAAAAAATTATAGTCGAGCTAAAAACTATAAACTAAAGCGCTTTGTGGGAGGCAACCCATACTTTAATGTTTAATTTTATATTTCACTTTTGTTGTGTGTTTTTGTTTCATATTTTTCAAATTCCAAAAAGCTTGAAGGAAACTTCTTGCCCAAAAAGAAAATAAGAGAAGAAAACAAAATAGTCAAATCAAGGAAGCATTCATCAAAGGAAGTAGTTCTTAATTTTTTCCATTTGATTAAATATTGAGGACAATGTTTCATTTAAGTTTGGGGGTAATGTGTATGTATTTTTCTTTGTGTTTATGCATGTTTTTCATTTATTATAAAATGTTAAAAAAAATTATTTGTTTTGTTTGAAAAAATATTGGTGATTTTCATTTTCCGATGATAAGAATTATGATTAAAAAATTTCTTAGTTCTTAGAAAAATATAAATAAATCTTAAGCTTTGTGTTTTAATTTTTGAGTTAGTTTTGTTTAATTATAGATTTATTATTATTATTATTATTATTATTATTATTATTATTATTATTATTATTATTATTATATGCCACTTTTCTATTCTATTTAAATTATTGTGATATTTGGACAAAGTTTATTTAAACATTAAATTTTTTAAATCTCTAAAATTTTTTTTTTAAATCCTAGAATTTTCTTGATTATCTCTTGAGATTTAATTTATTTTTGTTTGCATAAGCTTGTCTAATATTCACATGATGATTTGATGTTTTTGTGTTTGCATGTTAAATGTTTATTTTGAAAATAATTTTAACTTTTCAATCAATTACATAAGCTTTATTTTTATTTGTGATTTTCTTTGAACTATTTCCATTATGTAATTTTTGACGAAAACATTTGACATCACCAATTAAAAAAAATGTGTGTGTTTTTAATTATTCTTTTGCTTGAGGACTAGCAAAATATTAAGTTTGGGGTGTGATAACTCTACAAAATAGAGTTATTTTGCCACTTTTTATGTGCTAATTGTTGCTTAGTTCTTGAGTTTTTAATTATAATTAATATTTTCAAAAGAATTAATTTGATTTATTTTATACTTAAAAATATTTGATTATGACTTAATTTATGTTTAATTTTTAGGAAATTGGTGTATTGTTGGTGCTTGAAAAGCCAAGAAAAATAAAGAAAAGAATATGACAAAACTGAAAAAAAGAGCTAAAAATGACATTTTTGAAGCCCTTGATTCCCATGTAGCTTCGGCCCAACAGCAAGACCGCCCCATTGGGCCGCCTGGCACCTCACAAGGCCCACCGAAGCACCCAGCTCCCACACGCCAGCTGCTCCCAATGTTCCCATGCATACCACTTGCTTCCTTCCCCATGTCACCTAAGCAGCCCACAGATCCCTGCCTCCAACAGCCCAATTCAGCCCAGCCTGAAGCCAAGCCCAACACTCCCAGCAGCAGCTTGCCACCAGCTGCCAACACCCACCAAAGCCACCATTTTTTGAGCCCAACAAATACATTTTGTCTCCTTGTCCCTTTTGCCAAAAATGCCAATTTTTTACCCAAATTTTTCTACACATTTTACCTCACAATTATCATTACACCCTATAATTTACTCATATTTGCCATATTATTACTAATTTAATTAATCTAATCAATTTAATTAATTTAAATTTATTATTTTAATACTTTCATTTTGACTATAAATAAGGAATTTTCAAGACCATTTTGAGGTGCTTAATTTTGGGAGAGGTTACACTACTACATGTAGTACACCAAATTTTTTTTTTTTTTAGATTATTAAAATTTTGTGATTTATTTTATTTAAGTGTTAAGTGTGATGAATTGTTTTATTTAAATATTGTTTATTTTATTTTATTTAGTTGCTGTTTGTTTTACTTGATTTTTGTTATTTTATTTAATTGTTAGAATTGTTTGTAGAATATTTTTATGAAATTACTTGTTAAATAATATGTATTTATTTTATTTTAAAAATGTGATTATGTGAGATTTGGTTGAATGCACTAAGGTGAATGATAGATAGTGATGCACCCTAGTGATTTAGTGTGTGCAAGTGCATGGTAATATGATGCACATGTGTGGATTTTCTACACATTTTATAATTTCCATTTATTTGATATAATTGAGTAATTTAATTTAAATAAAAAATAAAATAAAATAAAATAAAAGAGGAAAAAGGGAAGGTGTTGGACGGTTTGGTATAGGAAAAGGAAATGGCTTATTTCCTTTATTTATTTTTTCAATCAATTAGACATGATTTTGGGGAATTATAGCTAATATTGGGTAAGGGAAATTTGACAATTTTAATTCAATTAAATCACTCTTTATTATAAAGGATTTTTAGGCTTAATTAGATGAGTGGATTAGGGAAATTACCATCTATTTTGGGTGAGGCTTTATGAGGAAAATAGGAATTAAAAAGGAGACATGAAGGAAAAGAGGCCATTTGGCCGTGACCTAGAGAGAAGATAGAGAGAGAGAGAGAGTGGCGTGCTAGAGAGAAAGGGCTGCCATTTCTAGAGAGAAGGGGGAGAAGAAAGAAAAGAAGAAGAAGGGCTCAAGCTAGGGTAAGGCTCTTGTTTGTTTTAAGATTCCTTATGTTAAATCTAGTATTTTGATTTGGATTGTCTCTAACTTTTGTTCATCTTCTTCTCCATTTTGATATTAAAAAAAATACAACCCCTATGGGTTTGAGCAAGGAGGTGCTTCTAGATTGGATTCTTGATTTCTATCAAGAGAGGTATTAAAATCCCTCCCTCAATTTTGTGGTTAATGGTTTTGATGACTAATATTATTAGAGGGACTATGGTTGAAAGGGGATTTGTGTTTTGGGTAGGAAAATAGGTTACTTAGTGTTCTTATTATCTTGTTGGTGATGTGTTATTTGATCTTGCATGAAGGGTATTAGGGTTTAATGCATAAAGGGGTTTTGGTGTTGATTTTCTATGTATGATGATTAGTGATAATTTATGATTGTATACATGAAGATTTCGGCCTAAGCATATCTAAGGATCCCCTCTATACTTTGTTTTATGTTTTGTGATTTTCAATATGTTAGATCCATGTTTTAGGACCTATGTAATTTGGGTATAATAATAATTTGGAATCTTGATAATTGGATCCATGAAATTTTGATAGGATGTGTATGATATTATGAAGAAATAAATTATGGTATGCATGAAAGATGATAGAAACATGTTAGGTTTAATATAAAGGCATAAATGAATAATGGTGTTTATGTAATAATGCATGTTGTTATTATTGTAGGGTTTTATAAGGTTGTATATGAATATGTGTTAGTGATGTTCTTGGAATTATTTGTATAATAAGAGCATGTAGGATTTGTGGTTTATTGTATTTATTGGACATGTATGATTTTGTAATGGAATTTTTGAAAGGCATGAGATAAAAGATGAATTTCATGAGTAATTATGCATGTTGATTTTTGTGAATAATTGGGTAATAAGTTTGGTGAAAAAGTGATTTGCATATATAAGTAATGTCCTTAATGCTATGTTGATTTTATGAAATTAAAAGGGTATTTTAAGACAATAAAATGATATTTTTACTCTAATAAATACCTATAGAATTTTTATATATTTTTAGAAAAAAATATGAGGTTTTAAATTCAATATGGTGATTTTTAATAATAAATGCAATTGCTGGAATTTTTGTAAAAAAAAATGTGAAGTGTGTTTTAATAAGAGGAATTTAATTAGTATTTTGAAATAAATTAATACCATAAATTATGGTAATATTAAAAATGGTATTTTTAATATGGTATGAATGTATATTTTGATAATTATGATTTTTCTTTATTTTGATTAAGAAAAATATTGAATTTAATTTATTTGCGATTTTTAAAGAAATTAAATGGTGGCTGAAAGTTTAGTTTAAAATGTTAAAAATGATTATTTAATTGTCACTTATGAATTTATGTTATATAAAAACTAAGCCTTAAAATAATTCAAATAAAATATATTTTTCCACACTTAAAATATATTTTTCTCATATTATTTATGTAACACAATTAACCAATATTAAAATTGATTTTTCTAAGGGGACATGGTAATCATAGGTATTTTAAATAAATTCCAAGCTTTTGTTATTTCTTTGTAATTTGAAATTAATAAATGGATTTATCACATATATTTTTTAAGCTAAATAAAATTATTTTATAAAATAAAAATAATGTTTTGAGAGATTTAATCAACCTAGAAATTTTAAGAAAATAAATAATGGTAAGCAAAGCATGTTACAAGTCTCTTAATTTTAAAACGATAGAAGTAAGACGTATAGAATTATCGTTTTTAAACGCCACAATTACGCAACGTTCCCACGTATGCATGTTACATGCAAATACATTTTTACGTCCAAAATTATGTCTATTATTCAACCATGTGGTTTTTATAGAAGGATCATGCATGCAAAATAGGTAAAATGAGCATTACTCTTTTTATGCCCTTATGTGTAATTAAGTATATTTGCTTGTTGTGTGTAACTCTTATTATGTGTGCATGACCCATGCACACATGAGTTGTATGAAAGGACAAAATAGTAATTTTATGAAACTAAGTGTTGACGCCGTTTTTCGCCAACAGATAAAAGAAGAGAGCACGTAAACAATTAAAGACAATGGCTAAAACAAACAAACGAGTCAGACACGCGGTTTTTACGTGGTTCAGCAGTTAAATCTGCCTAGTCCACGAGTCTCTGTTATTAATCTCAAGATTATCTCTGAACAATCCTTTAGCATGAATTCTCCAGAGTTTTCTCTCAAGGTTCAGAATTTCGGTCATTTACAATGGTGCATGACCTCTCTATTTATAGAGAATGATGCAGAATACTATCCCACATATTTTGGGTAGTTACTCTTTTGTGAATAAAAATAAATAGCCTTAAATGCCAATAATCAGATATAGAAGGAAACGTTCCCCAAAGATCAGGAAACGCATAACTGACTAAATAATATCCCACGATTTTTGGGGATTTACATCAATAAATGAGGATCATATCCCATATCTACAACACTTGTAAATATTCAAGGTAGTCATTGCGTATCTCCAAGGCTTCACGTCATTGTGCGAGCCGCTGACACTTCCCGAGCTGACATTTCTTTCGAGATGGCATATCGAGCTCGAGATCCCTGCTCCGAAGTTGCTTCTGAAGATGAGGGGCTCACAGAGCTATCCTTCGAGATCGAGATCATTTCGAGGTCACCATATTCGAGGTCTATACCATACTTTGCAGGCTCCGATTTACAATCGTAGAGCATACCCTTAACCCTCACGAGACCATTTAATGCGAACTCAGCTTTCGAGGTCATATTTGCTACGGCTCGAAATCTGGGTATAACATTTTGCCCCCTCAAAAGTATTTGTTCGAATCCTAAGAGAAGGAAACTTTTGAACTACTCTTTTCGGGAACCATACCGTCACACTCTTAAAAACGGACACGTGCCAGATGGGTATTGCTCACTTTAGGTACTTGAGTACCTTGGGAACATGCCCACGATCGTTCGTCTGACAGCTTTTCGGCGCTATCTTATCATCGACTCCCCTCCATTCGATCTGTTGAGGATTTCAATCAACGTTCCTGATTAATTCAGTTTTCCCTCTTCGTCTTCTTCACATTTTCTCATCACAGACCAGAAAAAGGAAACACTCCCTAAACCTCTTACCACAGTTTATGCTCATTGCATGTTTTCCAGGCCGAAGAAACAAAAGAATCCTGGTTTGTACGACTCAGTGAGTTCTTTCCTGCAACCTCTTCTCCACTCGACGATTTCGCTGCACTCCCCATTACTGTGTAAGTACGCCATTTTTGTTGTTCCTTTTATATTGTGCTTGCTGTGTATGTTAGTTTACGTTATTAGCATGATGCGATAGGAGGGTTTGAACCGATAGGTTTTTAGGCTTTCTAGATTTTCACTCTGGAAGTTCGTCTCTGGTTTATATTCAGATTCAATCGTTTGAATGTGGTTTCAACTTTCTGGGTTTTGAAGATTTTAGGCTATGTTTCTTGTACACCAAGTTTTCGGGTAAAAACCCTTATTCTTGACAATTACACGAAACCCGAAAAAGCCCTTTCCTGGCTAACCGCCACCTTTCTTTCCCTTGAACTTCGGGATTTTCAAAAAACCATCCACGTTCTTTTTCTTCCCTGTGGAACACACGCTCTGACTCTTTAGTGAGGGTCTTAATATTTAGTTTCTTGCCCTTAGTTATCCGAGCTTATCTTATTGAGTTCGTGATCCTTGCATGCATGGCCCTCACCATTTTTTCTTTCTCGTTAGATGTCACAGAATCTGGAAAGACGGTGGGGGTCATTACGAGCAATCCCTTACGAGCCCAAATCTCCGAGCCCGGAATCGGTCTTTGTTCGGAACCAGCGTCGGATTAAAGAGTACGAGATCGCACGCGAGCAAGAAGACATTCGAGCCCACTATCGCCGCCAGATTGACGAGGTCATCGAAAAGAAGAGAAGGGTCCTTCGGGAAGCCATCTATCCGGAGCCGAACCCCGGACCTAGGCCAGTTCCCCTCGACCTCGCGTTAAAAGTCACGGTAGCATACCATCCGGGGGAACTTTAGTTTTCCTTAATGGCGGAGCCTTCGTCTTCGCAGCCTAGGAGGGAGATGTTTGAAGCCGAGTTCTACCAGAGCTCGGTTACCACCTCCGACCAGATAATTGACATCCTGGCCCTTCATGGCCTTAGCTCGTTGGACACACTGAACTGCCGAGCTCCGACAAGACATGAACGGAGCTGCTTCGCTCCTGGGGGCCGTGATTCCAGTGTGAAGTACGCGGCCTGGAGCCAGGAACACCTAAAGGCAGGAGCTTTGCTGCCCCTGAAGTCCTTTTTCAGAGATTTCACCGATTTCGTTGGGTTGGCTCCATTCCAACTCAACACCAACTCATACAGGGTGCTGTCTGCCCTGAGGTCCTTATTCCACGAGCTGGGGTGGATAGGACCTTCACCCCAAGAGATTTTATACCTCTTTTGTTTGAAGAGTAATCCCTCCCGAGCTCGGGGAGGAGATGGTTTTTACTATCTTTCGAGCTATCCCAAAGAGACAAAAATCTTTGAAGACCTTCCGAACCATCCCCCTGACTTCAAAAGGGCTTTTTTCTGGACAGACGGTCTGTTCCCGTCTCGACATCGTTCGTTTAGGCGAATTCGTAAATATTCTCGTTACTTTCTATTTTTGAGCTCGAATCTTTAGTCCTTGTATCCATGTTTAGTTGAAGTGTATCTCGCCTTTCAGCTAACTTTCAGCGTCCCACCCCCGACGAGACAATGAAGGAGCACAGAGGGAGCCTGCTCCGACTCCCTTATGGCAGGAGGTCTCTTTCATTTCTGTTACATGAGGACAAGCTTCGAGCTTGTGGCTTGTTGGGACAGGGCCAGTCAACCTCTGACTGGTCCAGTAAAAAATACGAACGCTGGGAGGAAGTGCCTCTGCCCACAGGCATCCTTCCCCCGAGGAGGGAAAGGAAAGCATCTCTCCCAATTCGCTCGAGAAGTCCGCGGTCGGGGAACGAGGCCAATGATGAAGCCTCGAGCTCGGACTCCGGTGGAGGTAAAACCCTTCCTACTTCGCGAATGTGGTCCCCCACTTTATTAAAACACAGGCCCAATAGACTAGTCTCGTGCCCACAGGATAGATACCACTTCTACATATGGAGTTGGGTAGATGACTGTGTCCATAGGTTTGACAGTGGGCTCGGGAAATACGACACTATGTATACCACGGACGAGATGTGGAATGGGATAGCTGTGCAGTATGGGACCAATGATTATAGGGACCTTTCGAGGTTATCACCAACTTATAGGGAAGGCCCTCCCCCCGCCTCTTCTGAAGACGGGGGAATTTCATGGTCCCCAAGCTCAAGCTCGGGGGAAAGTTCCAGTTAGGTTTTTTCTTCAACTGGTTTACACCTTTTTCCAAAGTTATTATCTTTGTTTAACTCACTGTCATTATGCAGGTGCCATGAATCCCGACCTCGACGCCGTGCTCTTTAGTGATGGGGGAGCTGGCGCCCAGAAAAGCAAACGCCCGAGGATACCAAAGAGGCCCGATCGACAGTCCAAGGTACCTAAACGTCACGAGACGACTCCCACGGCCCAGATCACTGCGGACACCTCCAAGGAGCCGACTGCCCAGGTCGATGGGTCAGGCTCAACTGCATCCATCTCTCAGCTTCCCACCGATACCCGGTTAATAGTTGCTCGGCCTCCGAAGAAACCTTCTACCTCGACGGTTCAGCTGCCAACGGCCCGAAGTCATACTGAGGAATATGTACTTGATGGCACCGCTGGGGTAGAAGGGGCGCTTCTCAGCTCGGACGTCCTTTCTCGGGTAGGTCAGAGCTTTTCTGGCTTTGGTGCCGACCACTGGGACCTCGTGCGCAAGGCCTCGGACTGCAACACTCTTTATGAGAAGAGTATCGAGCTCTCCGCCGCGGTAGCCTTCTCAAACACTCTTTATGTCTTAGAGTATTCATGTCTGATTATATTTCTGATTCATTCTTTGTGTTTCAGGCCCTTGTTGTTTCAGCGCAACTCAACTACAAGCTGACCAACGAGGTGCAGACGAGCTTAAATCTGGCTCAAAAGTTGAAGGATCTCGAGCTGAAGATGATTGACGAGCTCAAAGACTCGAAGTCTGAAATTGAAAGATTGAAGACCCGTCTCGAGGAGCTTGAAAAGTCAAACGCTGAGCTCGAGAAGGCCAAAGCCAAGCTCGAAGAGGAGAAGTCTGAAATTGAAAGATTGAAGACCCGTCTCGAGGAGCTTGAAAAGTCAAACGCTGAGCTCGAGAAGGCCAAAGCCAAGCTCGAAGAGGAGAAGTCTGCAACCTTCGATTTCATGGAGAGCGAGAAGACCCGCCTCCTGGATGAGGCTAAGGAGCTGAGGGAGAAAGCGGTCGATCAGGCCATGTACAAACTTTGGGCCGACAATGCCGATCTTGACACCAGCTTCCTGGGTCCTCTCGAAGCCACATATGTTGAGCGGTGGAATGCCCGTCTTTTGGAAAGTACAGCTGCTCGAGAGGCGACCCAGCAGGATAGTCATGCTATTCGTCCTGGAGGGTCTGGTGATATTGATGCTGAGAAGGCCAAGGATACTCTTCTTTCTTAAATCCGTTCTCGGAGAGATCAGCTATCGGGGCTGCGTCCCCTCATTCTTGTAACTATTTAAATTTGTGCCCACAGGGCTGACACAATTTCTTTATATGCTTTACATTTCTTGGCTCGAAATATTTTACATTTTTCTTGCATTGATGAGTTATGTTTATTTAATTCATACAAACATAGTTTAGATTTAGGCTCGAAATTCGATGCATTCATGCATAGTTTATTCGAATTATCCGTTTCCGACCTCATTATTTATCAAGGTCGTACATTACTTTAACCATGAACTAAAAAGTACTTATATGGCATGTAATATGAATGATTTGGTTAATCTTTTAGTCACTTTTCCTCATCCTTAGTATCTTAGCTCCGAGGTTATGAGTTCGAAACTATTTTAAGATGTTCCAGCCTCGATCTCGACATATTTCGTGATGGGTTTAGGCTCCCATTTATCATTGATCGATAATTTGGCTGGTTTGTTCCAAACCTGTTATGCTTGCACATCTGGTTAACTCCAAACGTTTTTGGTTTTTGGTAGTTCGGTAATGTCCGAACTATCTAAGCCCGTGTACTTGGTTATTTCCAAATATTATGTTTTTGATAACTCGGTTAAGTCCGAAATATCTAAGCTCGCTCGGTTAAGTCCGAACTATCTAAGCTCGCGTATTTGGTTATATCCAAATACTTTTTTGTTTTTTTTTTTAATTTTTAAGCTGGAGGTATGTATACCAATGATGCCCCCTTAATATCCTATGAGTGTGACCATAGGTTATTAAATTAAGAGAGATTGCAAAAATAAAAATAAATTACATGTGAAACAAAGTAGACCCTTTATTTGAAATTCAAAAACAAACTAAGTACAGAAAATCATGGTTACGGGCGACACTTCCTTCACTATTGATAATATGGTCTCAGGTGTTCGCCATTCCATGCTCGTGGTATGAGGCTCCCATCTAATCTTGCAAGTTTGTATACGCCAGGGCGGATGACTGATTCTATCTGGTATGGTCCTTCCCAGTTTGGCCCGAGTACTCCTGCTGCTGGATCTCGGGTTGCTAAGAATACTCGTCTCAAAATCAGGTCTCCCACTCCGAACTTTCGGTCTCGAACCCTCTTATTGAAATATCTCGTGGTTCGTTGCCGGTAAGCAGCATTTTTCAATTGAGCCTCTTCCCTTTTTTCTTCGATCAAGTCTAGGGTTTCTTCGAGCTGAATATGATTGGAACTTTGGTCGTAAATCTGAGTTCGAATTGTCGGAATTTCGACCTCAATGGGCAACATTACCTCGCAGCCGTATGCTAGAGAAAACGGGGTATGCCCAGTTGATGTCCGAGCTGTAGTTCTATATCCCCAAAGGACTTGGGGTAATTCCTCAGGCCATCGTCCCTTTGCTTCTTCCAACTTTTTCTTCAAGGAACTCTTGAGAGTTTTATTAACGGCTTCGACCTGACCGTTCGCCTGAGGGTGAGCCACTGACGAAAAGCTCTTTATTATACCGTTCTTGTTACAAAAGTTGGAAAATAAGTCGCAATCAAACTGGGTTCCGTTGTCAGACACAATCTTTCTTGGCACTCCATATCGGCATAAGATGTTCTTTACCACGAAATCCAGGATCTTCTTCGAAGTTATGGTCGCCAATGGTTCAGCCTCCGTCCATTTTGTGAAGTAATCAACCGCGACCACAGCATACTTTACTCCTCCTTTGCCAGTTGGGAGTGAGCCTATGAGGTCGATGCCCCATACCGCAAAAGGCCATGGGGACGTCAACATGGTTAGTTCGGAAGGTGGAGCTCGGGGTATCGTGGCGAATCTCTGGCACTTGTCGCATTTTTTCACGAACTCGAAAGAATCCGTTTTAATGGTTGGCCAGAAATATCCTTGGCATATAATTTTCTTGGATAGGCTATGCCCCCCGGTATGATCTCCGCAAAACCCTTCATGAACTTCTCTAATAATCTTCTTTGCCTCGGGGGGGGTCACGCATCTGAGCAATGGCATGGAATACCCTCTTCTGTATAGCCTTCCATCCAGGATGGTGTAACGAGGAAGTTGATACATTAGTTTCCGAGCCTGACTTCGATCTTTGGGAAGAATTCCATTTTCGAGGTATTCAACGATCGGGCTCATCCAGGTCGGTTCTGTCTCGATCATGCACACATCTTCCTTGTCTGACTCAGTAATGCTGGGTGCTGACAGATGTTCTATGGGTACAACATTCAGCTCCTCATTTTCAGTGGAAGTGGCAAGCCGAGCTAAGGAATCTGCATTTGAGTTTTGTTCTCGGGGAACTTGTTCGATTGCATAAAACTCAAAAAACTCCAATGCGTACTTTGCCTTCTCCAGATAAGCTGCCATTTTTGTGCCACGAGCCTGATACTCTCCCAAGATTTGATTAACTACGAGCTGAGAGTCGCTGTAGCAATGTATAGCTCTGGCCTTGAGTTCCTTTGCTATTCGTAGTCCCGCCAGTAAAGCCTCGTACTCAGCTTCATTATTAGATGCTTTAAAGCCGAACCTTAATGCAGAGTGAAATTTGCTCCCTGCAGGGGTGATCAGAATAACTCCTGCCCCCGCTCCATTTTCATTTGACGACCCGTCGACGTAAAGTTTCCACAGCTCGTGGGCCGTGGTTGTTACTTCGTCGTCGGCTGTACTGGTGCACTCTACTATAAAATCTGCCAACGCTTGTGCCTTAATGGTTGTTCTCGGATGGTAGGTGATCTCGAATTGTCCGAGCTCAACAGCCCACTTAAGGAGTCGACCAGATGCCTCTGGTTTGGACAAGACTTGCCTTAATGGTTGATCTGTCAGTACATGGATAGGATGTGCCTGAAAGTAAGGGCGGAGCTTTCGAGATGAGTGGATCAGACTGAGGGCGAGTTTCTCCATCAGTGGATACCTTGACTCTGCCCCCAGTAATCTTTTACTGATGTAGTAGACGGGTTTCTGTATTCTCTCTTCCTCTCGGACGAGCACCGCGCTTATCGCGTGTTCAGTTGTTGAGAGATATAAGAACAGTACTTCTCCCGTCTCAGGTTTCGATAGGATAGGTGGTTCGGCTAAGTGCCTTTTTAGCTCTTGAAAGGCTAGCTCGCACTCGTCTGTCCATTCGAACTTTTTACTTCCTTTCAATAAGTTGAAGAACGGGAGACCGCGGTCCGTTGACTTCGAAATGAACCTGCCCAGAGCTGCCATCCTGCCAGTCAAGCTTTGAACATCTTTATGCTTCCGAGGTGAAGGCATATCGATCAGGGCCTTTATTTTATCGGGATTAGCCTCGATTCCACGAGAGTTGACAATGAAACCCAGAAATTTCCCCGAAGACACCCCAAAAGTGCACTTCTGAGGATTCAACTTCATGTTGTACTTTCTGAGCACGCCAAAGCACTCTTCGAGGTCATCAACATGGTTCTTGTTAAGTTGAGACTTTACGAGCATGTCGTCAACATAAACTTCCATGTTGTTCCCTATTTGCTCTGAGAACATCATGTTTACGAGCCGCTGGTACGTGGCTCCGGCATTCTTGAGTCCGAATGGCATGACATTGTAGCAGTAGAGCCCTTTATCCGTAATGAAGCTTGTATGCTCTTGGTCGGGGGCATGCATGGGAATCTGGTTATATCCAGAATAGGCATCCATGAATGACATCAGACCATGCCCCGCCGTGGCATCCACGAGCTGATCAATTCTCGGTAGGGGAAAACAGTCTTTCGGGCAGGCCTTGTTGAGGTCTGAGTAGTCAATGCACGTCCTCCATGTCCCATTGGGTTTCAGGACCAACACTGGATTGGGCACCCAATCAGGGTAAAAAGCGTCCCTTATAAAATTATTTGCTTTCAGCCTGTCCACCTCCTCCTTTAGTGCTTTCTTTCTGTCTTCATCCAGCTGCCTTCGCTTTTGCTGCTTCGGAGGAAAGCTTTTGTCTATATTCAATGCGTGGCTCGCTACATTAGGACTTATTCCCACCATGTCAGAGTGGGACCACGCGAAGACATCCTGGTTTTTCTTCAGAAAGCAAATTAATTGCTATTTTGATTCGTCTAGGAGGTGTTTCCCGACCTTCACCTTTTTCGAGGGACTAGATTCATCGAGCTGAACCTCTTCGAGCTCCTCCAAAGGTTGGAGGTCAATCTTCTCTTCAATCCTTGGATCGATCTCCTCGTCAATTTTCAGAACTGTCTCGTCTTTATACTGTATGACAACAAGTGCTTGCGCGCTTGTTTGTTTCTTTCCCCTTAAGGAAATGCTGTAGCACTCCCTTCCTGCCAGTTGATCTCCTTTCAATGTTCCGACCCCGCTTGGCGTCGGGAACTTAAGGGCTAGATGCCTTACAGATGAAATTGCCCCCAGCCCGACCAGGGCGGGTCTCCCGAGCAATACATTGTAGGCGGATGGTAACTCTACTACCACGAACTCCATCATCTTGGTCACCGAGACTGGATAGTCTCCCAAGGTCACAGGGAGTTCAATGGACCCCATACAGGCGGTTCCTTCTCCAGAAAAGCCATACAAAGTGGTTGCACAAGCCCTCAGGTCGCGAAGGGAGAGCCCCATTTTCTCTAGGGTTGCTTTATAAAGAATGTTAACTGAGCTCCCATTGTCTATGAGAACTCGGCGCACTCTTTTGTTGGCAAGCTGTAGGGTGATGACGAGTGGATCATGATGAGGGAACTGGACGTGAGAGGCATCCTCCTCGGTGAAGGTTATAGGCTGAGTCTCAACCCTTTGGCTTTTTGGTGCCCTTGGTTCGGGTTCATATGGAGACCCGTCCCCTGTCTTCAGCTCATTCACATATCGTTTTTGAGCATTTCTTCCCCCTCCTGCGAGATGAGGACCTCCCGAGATGGTTATTACGTCCTCTCCATCTATCGGTGGAGGCCTATCCTCATCCCGAGATCGAGAGTTATTATTCTGTGTTGCCGGAAGCGCGGCTACTCTCTGGCTGGCAGTAGCCTGTCCAGTATTCTGGTTTTTGACATACTGCCGGAAATAACCTCTCGAGATCAATCCTTCGATCTCGTCCTTGAGCTGTCGGCACTCATCAGTTGTGTGGCCGGTGTCCCTATGAAATCGACAATACTTGCTGGAGTCCCTCTTGGACTTTTGATTCCTCATAGGATCCGGTCGCCTGAAGGGGACCTGGTTTTCATTAGCCAGGTATATGTTTTCTCGGGACTCGTTGAGCTCGGTATGCACTTTATATACGGAGAAATATCTTTCTCCTTTTTTCTTCTTTCCTCCATCAGCCTCGGGATTATTTCCCTCGCTTTTTTTTCTCTTGGAAGGATTCTCCGAGGCAGGCTGTGTAACTAGAGGGTCAACCGAGGTTGAGGCGGAGTTAATGTTTATCGTTGTAGTTTCGGTCTGCGAGGTCGCTTTGAGTGTTGACCTCGCTTCCTCTACATTAACAAATTTCTGCGCCCGTCTGTTAAACTCGGTTATCGACCTCATCGGTTTCCCTTGTATGTCATCCCAAAGTGCACTCCCGGGTAAAACACCAGCTCGGATGGCCATCAAGTGCCCGCTGTCATCCACGTCACGAGCTCGGGCGACCTCTAGATTAAATCTTGTCAGGTAGCTCTTTAGTGTTTCGCCTGGTTGTTGTCGGACGTTAGTCAAAGTGGATGCTTCGGGTCTGACTCCCACCATAGCCCGGAACTGCTTCTTGAAGTCTCTAGACAATTGATCCCACGAAGTTATAGAATGTCTCTTGTACTTCTCGAACCAACTCTTGGCAGGCCCGGCCAATGATGTTGGAAACAACATACATCTGAGCTCGTAACCCACGTTACTAGCTCTCATAATAGTGTTGAATGTACTCAGATGGCTGCATGGGTCGGTTTTTCCTTCAAACGCTGGGACGTGAGGAATCCGGAACCCTTGGGGGAACTGAGTGTTAGAAATATTGGGAGCAAACGGCTCGAGCTCCTCATCAGAGTCCTCATATCGACCGTTTCCTCGCTCATTCTTCAAAAGCCTAAAGGCTTTTTCGAGCTGATCGATCCTTTCTTGTACTGGGTCCTTAGGCGGTGTTTGGAATTGATAGTCATTAATCGCGATCCCAGGCTCGCGTCTCCGTGAGGGATCTCTACGCCCATTCAGATGATTCCTAAGATCCGGGTTTGTCTGATCTCCCTTTCCCCTGCTCTGATTCAGGTGATTGCGCAGGTCGGGATGGCTCTTGTGATTCCCAGTATTTTTACGACCCCGGTCGTGTTTACTGACAGACCTTGTTTCAAGAAAGTCCCCACTATTGGGTCCAACTTGCATTGTTTTAAGAAAGTCCCCACTGAGATCTTTATAATAAGTGGTTTTTCTTTTATGAACCAATGAAATGTGAATGTTTTATTAAGTACTAGTTTATAGTGTTTTACACTCCACAAGTTTTACACTTTCAAAACTTCTCTATTCTCTTCATCTTCTTCTTCTTTTTGGTTAATTTTCTATGAGTTTTTGGGGGAAAAATTTGGGGGTTCATCCTCCAAATTTTCCTATTTATGTTTGTAATTTCTATTCTAGTTATGAGTTTCTAATCTTTTTAAGATTATTAAGGTGATGATGAAACAATATGTAACTAGATAGTGTTTATTTTGTATGTTGATTTCCCATTTTGTGCAATAAAGTTTATGGATTTTCTTCTTCAAATATTTTCTTTCATTTTAAATATCATGTATTTTTTATTGTTAGCTCATATTTACACTTTGTTCTTCATTAGTGCAAAAATATAATATTCTTTGTGTAAGATGTGTCATTAAATTGTACACATCCAATTCTTAGAACAAAAATATTATGTTTTGCCTTATAAATAATGTTCATTGATTTATTTGTTATTTCATTAGATTGATTTACACTAAGTGCTTTGAAATTATAATTTTTAAAAGTGAAGATAGATCCTATATTTTTATAAAAACTTGTGCTTAAATAGAATATCTATTTTGAATAAGTGATGGTTTGATTAATTTCTACTATTACAAAAACTTGGGACTCAATGTACTTATAAATATTATTGAACTTATATTTCGTGGATTCTATTATCTTAATAATCTTTCTTTTGCCATCTTGATTTCTATTAATTTATGTTTATATATTGTCTTTAATTTCTTTATTATTATCTTTTATTTTATTTTTATTATACAAAAATCCCATCAATCTTTGGAAATAGGTTAGAATTTATTAATTTTGATTTAAAATAGTTTTCTTTTTTATTTTAGACAACTCATTTGGGTTCGATCTCATACTTACACGAACACTATATTTCATATACGATTCGTGCGCTTGTGAGTATAAATATTTAAAACATACCCGTTTTGGGTCCATCAAATCCCGAGAAAATTAAAGCCCTGATCAATATGAAATCACAGGCAAAGATTAAGGATGTTCAAAGTTTAACCGGAAGAATTGCCGCTTTCAGTAGATTCATTTCGAAGTCGACAGATAAGTGTGTTCCATTTTTTAATCTACTTAGAGGCAATAAAAAGTTTGAATGGACGGAGGAGTGCGAGCAGGCTTTTCAAGCATTAAAAACTCACATGGCGCAACCACCCATCCTGTCAAAGCTGGTCGATAAGGAAACTTTGTTCATCTACTTGGCAATCACAGAGTATGCTGCTAGTGTCGTTTTAGTAAAGGAGGAAGAAGGCGTGCAGAAGGCTATTTACTATGTAAGCAAAAGGCTAATTGGAGCACAACAGCGGTACCCGCCCATCGAGAAGCTAGTCTATTGCCTAATTTTGGCCTCCAGGAAGCTGCTGCCTTACTTTCAAGCTCACCCATTCACGGTTTTGACCAACCAGCCTCTACGACAAGTCTTGCAAAAACCAGAGGCTGCGGGTAGATTGTTAAAATGGGTAGTTCGATATATCTTACTTGCCGCTAGCAGCGATAAAAGGGCAAGCCCTGGCTGACTTCATTACAGAGTTCACTGAACTTACAGATAGCGAGCAGATTGAAGAGCCTAATGAGCCTGAGTGTCAAAACCAAGCTCCCTCATGGAAATTATTTACAGATGGTTCTTCTAACGAGTGCCACACTGGAGCAGGAGTGATATTGATAACGTCAGAAGGGCATCGATTTCACTGCGCAATCAGGTTTGACTTCACTGCTTCTAACAACGAAGCCGAGTATGAAGCATTACTTGTTGGGTTGCGTTTAGCCAGGGACATGAATATAAAGGTGCTCGAAATCTACAGTGATTCTCAGCTGGTGGTGAATCAAGTCATGGGAGAATACCAGGTGTGAGGTTTAAAGATGGTTGCCTACTTAAACAAAACAAGAGATCTATTGGCTCAGTTCGACAAATACACCCTCCAGCAAGTACCTCGCGACCAGAATTCCAATGCTGATTCTTTGGCCAAGTTAGCAAGTGCGAAGGATGCTGATACTCTGAATATAGTACCAGTTGAGCGACTGTCTATGCCAAGCATCCAAGCAGAGGAGACCACAATGGTAATCCAGATGGCGGATACATGGATGGCATCATATATAGAGTATCTGACGCAAGGCGTGTTACCAATAGACAGAAACAAAGCCAGGACCCTTCAGCGGCAAGCTGCTAGGTATATCTTGGTCGATGGAATCTTGTATCGAAGGGGATACTCAATGCCACTCCTCAGATGTATTCCAAAAGAAAAGGCCAAATAATTAATGAAAGAGGTACACGAAGGCTTTTGTGGAGACCACGTTGGGGGGCAAAGCTTATAAAAAAGATCCTGAGGTAAGGATACTTCTGGCCCACGATGAATGAAGACTCGATGGAGTTTGTGCGGAGGTGCGACAAGTGCCAGAGGTTCTCCAAAATCCCATGAGCAACCTCTAATGAGCTTAAACAGATGCAAAGTCTGTACCCGTTTTCAGTTTGAGGCATAGATCTAATCGGATCTTTGCCCACAGGGAAGGGCGGCGTCAAGTATGTTGTGGTTGTCATCGACTACTTCACTAAATGGGCCGAAACCGAGCCGCTCGCAACCATAACGACCAAAAGGTTCTGGATTTCATGATCAAAAACATCGTTTGTTGCTATGGATTGCCAAGGAAAATCGTCTCGGATAACGACACCCAGTTCGATAGTGATTTATTCACAGATTTTTGCGAACGACATGGCATTAACAAGAGCTTTTCTTCAGTTGCTCATCCCCAAGCAAATGGACAAGTCGAAGCAGTCAACAAAATGCTAAAGGATACATTGAAGAAAAGACTAGAAGAAGCTAAGGGGGTGTGGCCAGAACAATTGCCTGAAGTCCTTTGGTCGTACAGAACTTCCCATCGAACAACAATAGGCCATACTCCATTCTCATTAGCTTATGGATATGAAGCTATGTTGCCTGTTGAGTTAGAACCGCCTTCACATCGCAGAATAACGTACAATCAAGGCTCGAACAGACAACTACTGATGGAATCCCTAGATTTGGTTGATGAGAAGCGTGAGCAAGCCCAACTTCGAGTAGCTGCGTACCAGCAAAAAGTTGCTCGGTATTTCAATTCTAAAGTGCGAGAAAGGAAATTCAATGTCGGAGATCTAGTACTTCGAAGATTTTTCCTAAACACCTGCGACCAAGCTACTGGAGTACTCGGACCTAATTGGGAAGGGCCATATTAGATTGAAGAAGTCCTTCACCCAGGCACCTATAAACTTGCTCGCTTAAACAGAGATCTCGTTCCTCGCTATTGGAATGGAGAACACCTGCTCAAGTACTATCAATGAACAATCCTTCTTAAAGGATTGGCTTGTATTAATTTTACTTTTTACAAGTTATGAAAAAGGGTTGGTCATTTTATGTGACTAATTGCTTATAAGTGTAAGATCTTTTTGATCACTCATACATACATCTTTTGTCCATTTCTTACGAGAAATATAAGGGAATATGCACAGCCAGTCATTCTTGCCAATTATTGTATTTTATACAAGTATTTGCTCATTACGTGTGTTGTTTTGCTGTATTACAATTTTAATTATTTTGCTACGAGCAGTATTGTTCAAACAGGTTTTGGTCAAGGCAAGTGACCAAGGACCTAAAGCTCCTCGATCACTTGGGGGGCATATAAGGTATTTAGTAAGCAAAGCATATCGAAAGGTATGTAAACACATGAGCAAAATAAGTGAAAGCATGCTAGGGTACTTAGAGTATTTTTCAAAATTTTGTATTTTGTTAAATCAAACCAAAGTACTATGCTAAGTTCAGTCATGCGAACAGATGTTATAATAAGATGAAAATATATTATAATATCAAAATGTATCCTTTTACACCACGAGCAGTTGCTGCTCGGATGTAATTGTTCAATTAAAAGTAAAAGCTGCCCATGCAGCAATAAATAGTCAACTGGAAAATAAATGTCTTTACATCACGACTAGTAGGTCGTGTACTTGAAAAATTAAAGAGAAAAATAATAGACTACGAGGCTGGAGGATCTTGAGGGGTGCCCTGGTCGACAACATTTGTAGCTTCATTCTCCGCCCCGTCCATGCTAGTTGCCAAGGAGATTTCGGGCGAGGCACCCTTGCTCTCTCTTCTTCCGCCAGTTGAGCAACGCAGCGGGCTATCTCAGCATGCCTAGCGCGCTCAGGAAGGAAGCTGAAGTCATCCTCTTGGTTGTGTTTCCAGAAGTCATAGAAACACTTAACCGTGGCATTCTTATACCTTTCCAAATTGCTGGCGTTGGCTTGTTCAAGCTTCTTGATCCGGCCCTCCAAGGTTGTAGTCTCTTGTCTACTCGCAGCCAATTCCTGCTCGAGCTTTTTAGCCTCACGATAGTTGATACGGTTAGACTCCTTGAAGTTTTCTTTTTTCTCGATGGCCTTATCAAGAGCAGTCTGCTTCTCCTTTAGCTCCTCAGCCAGTTTTTTCTTCTCCCCAAGCACAGTCTCAAGCTGCTCAGCGTATTTCGCTTCGGCAGCTTTGATTTTTTCAATGTGTCGTTGCTCCAAAATCCTGGACTACTCGGTGACGGCACCCGAGCGGAGCCAGCCGGCAGTAAGAGTTAGCGTTGCCTGCGATCAGAGCAAAGGTTAGACTGACTATAGAATATAAAATGGGCTGTCTCTATAGAAAAAGATAACTTATACTGGCGAACTCATTCAATGCGCGGGTTAAGATCTGGTCGACGTCCATCGTATCCGTCGAAGCCATCGCCTCTCGGCAACGTTCATGCTTCAAAATTTTGGCCACCTTGTCTTTGACCGATCTCAAGGCGCGACTCGATATGTCGCCCCCCATGGAAGCAGGAGCAGCCTGCTGAGTCTGGTCGGTTGGGGTCGGTGGAGAAGGTCGACCCGACGGGAGCAGGGGGAGTTTGGTGCTCGTGAGGAGAAGGAGGTGGTGTTACATTTGCTGAGGGTCTGTCTGCCGGAGGGCCTGCAGTACGGGCTTTCTTGGCCTGAGGCGTTTTACTGCTTTCCCCGGGATGCCTCTTGCTCGAGGGAGCTTCGGGAGCCTCGGGGGCACTGTATATGTCGAACACATTCTCGGAGTCCATGTCTGTAAGAAAGGCAAATACACAAACAATGAGATAGTATAAATGATTGAATATGTTATGACAGGAAAAGAAACAAAGAAAATTGTAAGTGAAATACCTGAGCTATCATTAATGGTCGCTACATTATATACTCTACTAGTGTTACACTCACTCTCTAGCATGAAGAAGTCTGCATCTAAATTGGGAGTGTACTTAAAATTGCCGTCCCTGTCAAATAAGTGACAGGGAATTGGAAAACTATCTAAGAGCGAGAGATCAGTACCGTTCTCATCCGAAGATTCGTCGAGGCGATCGAGAAGTTCGGTGGCTTTCTTTTTTCCCTTTCCCGTTGGAGTGGGGGGAACAGCAGCTCACGGGGTGCTGGAGGGTTCCTTGATTGTCACTTCAGTGGCCCTCCTAGGAGGGGGTTGTGACATGTCTGGGTGCTGCTCGGGAACCTCTCCACCAGTGGCACTCCCCGCTGTTGACTCCCTCACATCCTGATGAGGGGCCAAAAGGCCGACCAGTCTCAGATTGGCCTCTGTGACCAGCTGTTTGACACTTTTCTCTATGTCGGTCATGATGGCCAAGAGGGCTGATCGCATCTCCATGTTTGGAGTAGGGTCTGGTCGCAACCATGGGCCTGAAACGCACTAAATTTCTAAGGGAAATGCAGCAAAAAATTGAAGAAAGAAATACGACCAGTGGTACAAAGACTTTACCTCCTTGAGTGAAGGCCAAGTTGTTCGCGACCATGTCAGTCGTCAGGAAATACTCCTGATGGTACTTCCCCACGTTCGAGATATAAGTGGTGTCAGTCAAGAAAGTGCGACCTGTTTCCTGGTGACAAAAGTGGAAAAACCTCGTGTTTTCTTGATTGGGGTTAGATTTTAGGTCGAACAGATAGTTGACCTCATGTGGTGTGGGGACGGGCCATTTCTTGTGGCTATAGAGGATATAGAGTGCAGCAAGCATTCTATATCCATTGGGAGTTATTTGAAAAGGGGTGACCCCGAAGTAATTGGTCACTCCCTGGAAAAAAGGATGAAGAGGCAGCGTTGCTCCTGCCTCGATGTGGCATCTCGACTAGGCGCTGAAGGCACCTCCAGGGAAGTTCGCCCATTGGTCTTGAGTGGGTTGAACTAGTGTCACCCCGGGAAGTCCGTATTTTTTAATATAGTTAGCGATCATCCTGATCGTTACCCGGCTGATAGGGGCGACGTACCATTCAACATCTGGTTGAACGTCGTTTCGAGGCTGAGCGCGAGTTTGAATGTTAGGGTCAGTGATATCTCTTTACCGACCACTATTCAAGGGAACTCCAGCCTGAGGGGCAGGCTGATTTGAAGGGTTTAAAGGTTTCTTATTCTGGGCAGTGGATTTTACTCTACCCATGGCTGGAAGGTTTGACTGAGGTTTATTGGGTGGGGTTCAAGAAAAAGGAATTTATGGTATCAGCAGCGATGGATGCTCCTCGTCTTCAAGTAATTGGGCAAGTAGGTCATCGTCGATAGGCCTTTCACCTCCCCACGGATCTTGCATGAAAAACTGCAAACAGAGAAAAGGGGAGGTGAGAACGTAAAGCCTAAAAATCTATGTTGCGAGTTAGAATAATGTTGCTCGCGTATAAGAGTTAAGCTTTTATATGACCAGCAGCATTCTAGTGAAAACACTAAGTTTTATACGAGCAGTTTGAAAAACAGATTGAAAATCGGAATTAAAAGTTTTTCGGGAAAAAAGCTTTTTCAACTCCGAAGGGGCGGGAAAAACCCAGTTTTTCAACTAGCCTAAAAATCGAATTTTTACTTCGATTTTACGCCCTAAATCTACAATCTCGACTACCAAACTGGCTCTTAACTCCTACAAGATGTTGTTTCATCACCCTTTCAAGCGTCGGTTAACATTCCCAATTTCCCCAAAACAGTTTCAGTCAAGAATAGTAAAAAATCTCCAAGAACTCAGAAATCAGAAATAGAGATAAACAAGTATTGCATGGCATATTAACAACTAAAAGGTTTGAAGAAGCGTACTTGTATGAAAGATGGAGTAAAGTTCTGAGGCACTAAGATTCAGTTGGGCAAGAGCTTCGTGATCCGTCTGAGTTTCTGGGTTTCTGGAAATATAGCTCCCGGTTCTTCAGTTTTCTTGAGGATAAAGTTAAAGTGTAAAAAGTAAAAACTGATTCTGAAGGGTTTTTTATATTAGCCGAGGACCGGTTACCAAGGTAATCATAAAGGGTAACTTTTCAAGGCATGAGGAAATGTGATAGCCGTCAGACAAGTTATTGGGAAACCAAAAAGACTTGATTAGACATGATTGGTCACCTTTTTCAAGAAAGCACAGGCAGTTTTGACAGATTTTGTGGGGTATTCGAAGAGTTAGTTTCCTAAGTTTACTTATTGCTGGTCGCAATAAATAAACTTGGGTGGCAAATGTTTAACCTAAAAACGGCTACTGATGACGTGGCAATGATTTCTCCTACGTAATTGACACGTGGCAGAAGTACTGCTCGACTTTCGACCAGAGGCACATCGCTTCGCCAGCGGTTAACTTTTAGATACAACCAGGCTGGTCGTATAACTTGATTTATTTCCTTCTTAAACTGTAATCTTACAATTAATACGTTGAATATTTTCTCATTATGACCTTGATACGCGGTTATTAAGGAAAGATATGGCCCGTTGGCCCATGTAACCCTCCTTGAGCCAATAAATATGCATGAAATAGCTCAAGGAAGGGACTTTTGATTCCTGAATCTTTTTATTAAGATAGAAAAAAAGAAAGAGCTATAGTGCAATTATCCATCGTTTTATTGTATTTCTTTCAAAGCTTGTGAAACTCAAGCACCCTAGTTCTTTGATCACTACTTTGAGATGCAATCTTAATAATAGCACTAAGTGGACGTAGGTCATTACCATCTTTTGGGGCCGAACCACTATAAATCCTTGGTGTTTTCTTCTCTTCCATTAGATCATCTTTCTTACTTGCCGTTTTATCTTTTGTCGTATATTTGACTCCATGTCGTTGGCCAAATCGTGGGTCAACTCCTTCGAGCCTGCAACTTAAGCTCAAACAATATAACTCATGCTCGAGTGTTAATAACTAACCAGACCTGGAATCATGTCAACTTATACAAGTGTACAACCAACACTTATTATTTTCGAGGCTATTTATTCATTCTCGAAATTTGGGTGTAACATTTTGCCCCCTCGAAAGTATTGGTTCGAATCCTCTGATAATGAAACTTTTGAACTTCACTTTCTAAAAATGTGCCCACCTACCACACTCGAGTGCAGACACATGTCATTGGGGGATTGCATACCGAAAGTACTCGAGTACCTCCCTATTTTGCACTCATTCTTTCATATGACCTTTTTGCCGCCAATTTTTTAGAATTAAAACTAGTCCATCAGATCCTTTTTTAACTCAAACCAAGTGCTCAGATTCACCCGACCCTTTCCATTCTCTTTGGCGTATATATACGTCTTCTCTTCCCCATTCTCTTTCACTTTTGCATTTTAACTTTTAGAAAATTACACACCAGAGAAAACCAGAACCATAGTTTTTTTTTTTCCTTGCATGTTCTCAAAACTCATAAAGCAAAGTAATCTTTCAACCTTCGGCTTAGTGGGATCATTTCTGCTGCCTCTTCTACAATCGACGATATCCTCTTTTCCAAGATCATTTTTGTGTAAGTTTATAATCCTTATATCTATATATATATTTTACGTGTTTCCTCTGTGCGTAAGGAAAAACTTTAATGGTTTCTACGAGATTTTAAGGTCTCTTTTGCACTAGATAAGTTTTGGTTGTGTAGGGTTGTACTGATCAAAAACATGATTTAGGGCAAAAAAATTTGGTAGAAATAGATAAAAAATGGAGCCTTTTTAGGTTATAGGGTATTTAGGTCACGTGTTTTGTGTAGGTTAAGAAATATGGTTTTGGATTAGGGTTTTAATGCACATATCCCAATAATATAGCCTTTTCGGGTTACTACCCACTTTTTCCCTAGAAATTCGGGATTCTTTTAAACTGAAAATAATCGTCTCACTTTCGTGTGGGTACACTCTCGATGCCCCGAACTTAATAACAGTTCGGTGTTGGCATTTGAGTTAATCTCGCAATTCGAGCCTTCAGGCTCGATTAATGTGATCTCGTTATCTCGAGCTTACTAGTGAGAGTTATCAAGATCTTAACCTTTTCCTCTTCTCCTTTTCTTTTTTATAATGGGCCCTCACCTTTTTCTTCTTTGTTAGATGTCACGGTCTTTTGAGAATCGGTGGGGACCCAAGCTTGCCATCCCTTACCATCCATCATCTCCTGGACCTGAATCGCCTTTTATGCGAAATCAACTATTAATTCGCGAGGACAAGAAGTAGTGCGAGCAAGAAAATATACGAGCCCATTTTCGACATCAGATTGACGAGGTCGACGAGGTCGAAGAGAGGAAAAGAAAGAAGCTTTGAGTTGTAGCGTATCCGAATCCGGACCCCGAGATCCAGCCAATTCCGCTAGACCCCAAACTCAAAGTCACCGTAATCTACTCTCCTGGTGAACTCACGTTCAACCTCATGGAGGTTCCATCTAACCAGCCATCCAAAGCCCCCAAATCTCTTTCCATCTTGGTCTCGGAGAGTTCTTTTTTCGAGGTCAAACACTACCAAAGCTCCGTAACCTTAACCCGACACATTTCTGAGCTTCTCTCTTATTGTGGGTTGAAGCTCTCCAGCCAGTTAGTATTTCATCCCGTCAGCTTCGATGAGAGGAGTTGTTTCACCCCTGGCAATGGCGATCTTGATAGAAAGGTTAAGCTCGCAGCCTGGAGTCATGAACACTTGCGAGCAGGGGCTTTACTACCTCTGAAGGATTACTTCCAGAGCTTTCTGAACTACGCTGGCATAGCCCCATTCCAACTCCAGAAAAACTCGTACAGGGTCCTAACTGCATTGAGATCGTTGTACCAGGAGATGAATTAGGAGGAACCCACGACACATGAGATCTTCTCTCTTTTGCCTCAAAAGCAACCCTTCCCGAGCTCACGACGGAGACAGGTTCTACTACCTTTCAAGCTATACCAAGGAAAAATGGTTGTTTGAGGATATCCCCAATCATCCTCCTAATTTCAAGACCGCCTTTTTCTGTACGGACGGTCTCGTTCCTTGTCGCTTCTACTCCTTCCAGCGAATTCGTAAGTATTTTGCTATGGTCCTTACTGATTTGATTTTCCCTTTCATTTTTGAGCTCAATTGACTCACTCAAATCTTGCATAAGCCAATTATCACTGTCCCCAGCTTACAGACGCCATGATGGAACATAGGGAAGCTATCTTCAAGCTCCCCTATGGTCGGCGATCCCTCTCCTACCTTCTTCACGAAGACAAGCTTTGGCTTTGCAACCTTATTGGAGAGGGTGAATCCATTGATGATTCAGACAATCGTAAATACACGAGGTGGGAAGAAGTCTCCATGTCCAATACCAAGCTACTCGTGAGAGGAAAACACATGGGCCTGAGCTCATGTATCCCTAAATGTCGCCCAATCGAACCCTCGAGCTCGGGTAATGAGGCACATGATGAGGCCTCAACGAGCTCATCAGGAGGAGGTAAAGTTGTGCTCGACCCATCTATGTGGTCTTCCGCTCTTCTTAAATATGAACCCGATGTAATGGTTCTTTTTGAGGACCCTAGGAATAACTTCCTGGCCTGGTCGAGGGTGGACCTTAGAGTCCATAGGTTCGATAGTTGGTTAGGACAATAACAAACAATGTATGGTTTAAACGAGGTTTGGGATGGGGTAGCTGTGCAATATGGTCAAAATGACTATAGGGACCTTTCGAAAATTTCTCCTACTTTCAGGGAGGGGACTCCAGTGGCCTCGTCAGAAGATAGGGGAATTTCCTGGTCCCCGAATTCGAGCTCAAATGAGTCCTTTAGTTAGGTTCTTGATTCTTAGTCATTTTTAACATGTGTATAATTTTTCTTTTCTCAGCTTAACATATCTTATTTGTTCTTTTAAGGCGAGATGGATTCTGACCTGGACAACATTTTGGGGCAGCCTTCTAAGGCTAGAGGCAGTAAGCGGGGACGTGCCACCTTGAAGAAGTGCGGTCCTCCACTGAAGGTCGGGAAAGTGGCCGAGGATCCTCTCCTGGTGACCTCGAGGTCATCTCTAATGAGTCCGAGGTCTAAAATCCCAACACTACGAGCATGATCAATGACACCACTCCCATGACCTCGAAAGCCACCACGAATGAGCCCCCGACTACAATGCCATCTCCTTAAAGAAAGAAGACTCCTCCTCCTCCTCTCCTAGTACCTGTTGGGGATAAAGGTAAAAAGGTTGTGGACCCTTCGGTTCCTAAGCCTGTGGGCGCCCTAACCGTGGTCCGACAGTTCGTGGTCGCATCCCACATGCGAGAATATCTCTTGGCAAATGTGGCTGGGAGGCTAGGGGTCGATCTATGCTCGGACCTGCAGTCTTGGGCGGGCCAATCGTGCAACAACCTTAATGTCAACGTGTGGCGAACCCCATACGCCTCATTGATCAGACCATGGAGCTCGGGGTTTCAGTAAGTTTGTTTCATTTTATTTTTATTTTCTTGGGTACTTGTTGCACATTTGCTAACTATTGTAACCTTGTGTTTCAAACCCTTCTTGGTATCTTACGCCAAAGCTCACTTGTTTCCTCGAAGATGGTCGCCGGTGAGATGAGACCTTGGTCTATGACACAAACCAAGCTTGAATCCATGCCAAGGACAACCTGAAGAAGGCCAAGGGAGCCCAGGTCAAAGCTGAGGACCTGCTCAAGGAAGCCATGGAGGCCCGAGCTTGCGCTGAAGCATCACTTCAAGAGGTCCAAAAGGCCCAAGCCAAGCTCGAGTATGCATTCAAAGCTTCCCAAGCCAAGCTCGCCTCATCCGAGGCCCATGTCAACAATCTGAAGGCGGAGCTCGACACCAAGACGGTGAATTTTGACGCTGCTAGGGCCAAGATTGATCACATGAAGGTGAAGACGAATGTTGCCAAGGCTGAGACCGAAGGCCTGAAGGAGGAAAAGAATTCCGCCTTTGAGATCCTCAAGGATGAGAAGAAGCGCATGCTCGAGGAGTTCAAGGCCAAGAAAGATTGCGCTACAGACTGGGTCATGCACATGATGTGGTCTCTGAATTTTGGGATGGACACTTCATTCCTCCAAGACAAGGAAGAAGAGTTCATCTCCAGGTGGAAAGCTTGGTTGGCCGAGGAGGAGGTCACAACCACCACCTTGGATGGCGGAGGCGAAGAGGAGAATGGCGAAGAGGTCGAGTTTGCATCAGCTAATAAAAAATGATTTGTTCTTCAAAAAGGGTTGCACCCCTTATTACTTTTTTTTTAATTAACTTATTTTTATGCCCTTTGGGCAAAGAAAATTATAACTCGAGGTTTGAGTTTTTTCAATAGTAGTTTTTATTTTTATGCATATATTTCTTGCTCAAAACATTTACGCATATTGTCTACCTTGGATGCTTTTTCCTTTATCACATGCTTACATTTCTTGCTCGAAATATTTCACAGTGTGCATGAAGTGCTATATTTGTTTATCTATACAAATATTTGTTGGGCTTAAGCTCGAATTTTGACGTATTCATACATGGTTCATTCGATTGCCTTTTTTCGACTTCGTTATTATCAAGGTCGAATATTACTTTTACCACGCATTTGTAACCTCGTTAGTCTAGTTATATTTTGATTTTCCATAATAACTTTTCCTCATCCTCAATTATGGTCTCGAGGTTGCATGATTGAAACTTATTTACAAAAATTTCCAGTCGTCTCGACTCATGATTTTTGTTGGTTTATCTAGAATTCCAGCTTTTGATCGTGTCAATTAGGGTTTGCCAGTTTGTTCCAGACTTGTTTAATCCGTGTTTGGTTAATAATCCATACATTGCTATTAGAGTTTATTTTTATTGATGTTATGTTTTTTCGAGCTCATGGTATGATTGTATACCACCTATACCACTTATGCCCCCTTAATATCCTATGATTGTGATCTTAGGTTATTGAATTTTGAGAGCTTGCAAAACGCATAACAATAAAAATACAAAATTTAAATAAAATCCAGTGCTTTATTGATGAAAAGCAAAAATTAAATACAAGCTAGTTTAAAATGAATTAACACCGTTCCTACATTACTGATAACAAGGTCGTAGATGTTCACCTTTCCAAGCTTGCGGGACCAAATCTTCATTCAATCTCGCTAGTTTATAAACACCAAGTCGAATGATGGACTCGATTTGGTAATGCTCTTCCCAATTAGGCCCGAGCACCCCTGCAGATGGGTGTCATGTGGCCTAAAACACACGTCTGAGCACTAACTCTCCCAATCCAAATTTCCTGTCTTGAACCCTCTTGTTGAAATATCTTGTAGCTCTCTGCTGGTATGCAACATTTCTTAGCTGGGCTTCATCTCATCTTTCTTCAATTATGTCATTTTCTTGGAGCCGGTATTGGTTCGAGGTCTGGTCATATGCCTCGCGTCTTATTGTTGGGATTTTGACCTCAATAGGTAACATAGCCTCGCAACCATAAGCCAGGGAGAACGGGGTATGTCCCGTTGAGGTCCGTGCTGTCGTTTTGTATGCCCATAGGACTTGTAGTAGTTCCTCTGGACATCTTCCTTTAGTTTCTTCTAGCCTTTTCTTAATAGAACTCTTTAGAGTTTTATTCACTGCTTCCACTTGGGCATTTTCTTGTGGATGGGCCACAGAGGAAAAACTTTTAACCATCCCATTCTTTTCAGAGAAATGTGTGAACAGATCGTTGTCGAATTGAGTCTCGTTATTTGATACGATCTTCTTGGGCATCTTGCACTTACAGATTATATTCTTCACTACGAAATCCAGAACTTTATTCGAGGTGATAGTAGCTAGAGGTTTAGCTTCGGTCCACTTTATGAAATAATCAACTACGACTACAACATATTTTACTCCTTGTTTTCCGGTTGACAAGGAACCTATGAGGTCGATTCCACATACCGCGAATGGCCACAGAGAGCTCATCATGGTAAGCTCGGTGGGTGGAGCTCGCAATATTGAAGCGAACCATTGACATTTGTCACAATGGTTAACATATTTGAACGAGTCTCCTTTAACTGTAGGCCAGAAGTATCCTTGCCTAATCACCTTTTTCGACAGACTATGCCCCCAGTGTGGTCTCTACAAAATCCTTCATGGATTTCTTCTAAAATCTTCCTCGCCTCGGGCAGAATTACACACCTTAGTAGTGGCATAGAATACCCTCTTCTGTACAACCTTCCTTCCAAGATGGTGTATCTTGGTATTTTGTACATAAGTTTCCTAGCCTCGTTTTGGTCTACTGGGAGACTTCCGGTTTCGAGGTAATCAATTATGGGGGTCATCGAGGTAGGTTGTGAGTCAATCATGTTGACATCTTCTTCCTCGGGGTCGGTTATACTTGGGATCGGTAAGAACTCAACCGGCACCACATTGAGTGTGTCAACCTCTTTGGTCGTGGCGAGCCTAGCCAGTGCGTCTGCATTTGAGTTTTTCTCCCGCGGAACTTATTCTATGGCATAGAATTCAATTTCCCTGAACGTCGCCTTAGCTTTCTCCAAATAGGTTGCCATTTTAATGCCACGAGCCTGATATTCACCTAGGAACTAGTTAACGACTAATTGGGAATCACTATAGCAGTGAATGGCCTTTGCCTTGAGCTCGGAAGCTCTCTGGAAACCTGCTAATAGTGCTTCGTACTCAGCCTCATTATTTAACGCTTCAAAGCCAAATCGTAAAGCTGAATGAAAACAATTTCTCGTCGGAGTGATCAAAATGATTCTTCCCCCGACCCATTCTCATTAGAAGATCCATCGACGTAAAGTCTCCACATATCGCAGGCTGGGGTTATGACTTCCTCGTTGGTGATTCCCGTACATTAAACAATGAAATCTGCTAAGGCTTGCCCTTTGATCGTCGTTCTTAGATGATAGGTGATCTCAAACTGCTCGAGTTCGACAACCCATTTTAACAATCTCCCAGAGGCCTCAAGCTGGGATAATACTTGCCTTAATGGCTGATCAGTTAATACATGCATATGATGCGCTTGGAAATAGGGTCGAAGCTTTCGAGATGCATGTATTAGGCACAAAGTCAGCTTTTCCATTAACATATATCTCGACTCTTCCCCCAGTAACCTTTTGCTAACATTGTAAACAGGTTTTTGCACTTTCTTATCCTCCAGAACAAGTACTGCGCTGATGGCATTCTCGGTTGAGGCGAGGTATAAGTACAATATTTCGCTTGTAATCGGCTTGGACAAGATTGGTGGCTCGGCGAGTGTAACGCCCAACTACGCAGGGACCATTACACTATGTATTTTAAATAGTGCTAAACGCTTTGGATCCAGCGTGCCTGGCACTGAGTTTTCCTCGACCAATAGGTTGGTCAAGCACATGATACGCTCTTGGTTAAGCATAACCATAACGACCAGCGCTTAATGCGCTATTGCCGTCTTTGAATAATAAGTCAAGCCTTTCTCAATAAGATAATGCAAACAGGCATATATCATATGTCAAATATCCAGTTACATAGCATTCAACATGCCTAATCAACAACCACAAGCATAATCATAATCATGCACATTTACAGAGACTCAAGTTCTGATCCGTTCCATATTCAACATTCATGTCATGCCATAATCACATGCATCACATACTAGGTGCAGTTTTCTTACCTTTGGTCCAAGAACATGTTACCAATAAACGACCTCGAGCACGATCCTGATTCTGAGCTCCTAGCGATAACCTAGTCACAACCATAATATAGAATCTTGTCAAAAACGAGTAATTAAAGGCTTCCACACCGAGTCCTAGCCTCCGTGATGTCGAACCCTACCAAACCGGGTAGTAGGGTCGATCCTGAGCCCTTAGGTTTAAGTTTCTGCGACTAAAAACCCAACCTAGCCAAAATGCTCAGGCGAGCCGTGACCTGGCCCTGGGGGTCGGGGCACGCCTCCCAGACAGATAGCCTCCCTTAGATGGAAAGGAGACGCGGGCCGCGACTTGCCCCTAAGGGTCGCGACACGCCTCTTAGGCAGAACCCCTCCTGGTTTTGGGTTCACACAGGTCATGATGCCCAAGAAGAATGTCGCGACCCAACCTCGAACCCAGCCATTTTCTCTGTTTTCTTCATTTAAAAACCTTCGAAAAAACCTATCCAAACATCTCCAAATCCCAAAAAAAAAGTTCCCAAACATCCCAATGGCCCAAAACCATCAAAACCCAAGCTTCAAACAACTCAAAATCTCATCAAAACATAAAATCCAATCAAAGCTTAAAAACTCAAAACTTAAAGCTTGGATTACCTCTGATTGAGTCGTTTCCTAGTTAAATCCTCCGGCTAATAAGCTTCTAATTTTCCCTAAAATCGTTATGAATCTAACCTTGCTTGAATCCGAGTCCTAAAACTTGAGTTTCCTTCGAAAATGCTAATGGTGTCAAATGAACGAACGGGAGAGAGAGAACATACTGAACGTTCTCTTATGTTTTTGACAAGTTAGTTCAAGCTTAAGTAACCTCAAGCAAATCTCAATGCTCGGGGTCCCAAAAATGCCCCTCGGGGTAAAATAGTCAAATTTCCCAATATATCATCAAATATTTATTCCCATTACCCAATATCCCGGTAATGTACAAAGTACCTAATATGCTCGTTGACTCACACCGAATCAAATATGGGTCCCATTGTGGCTTACCCATTAGCTTGCTCCCTAGGATCGTCTCGTGCCAAGTAACCCAAATATATCCACATAATAATGTGGTCCCACACACATATATCATATATATGCCAAATATACCCATAATGAGCCAAATTATAATAATTTCCCTACAAATCAAAAATGGGTCCACATGCATATTTAATATACTTAAACATGTATATCAAGCTATATTATAATATAACTCACATAATCATATAATGATACACATATATATCACATAATCACATAATTTCCATAATTTGTCATACTGGCCGCCTGATCAAGGCCCTAAGCCTTATTAGGAAATTTGGGACGTTACAACTATCCCCTCCTTACATCCTCGAAATTTTATCTGAATAGCCCAGAATATTAATCCCACATATCTGATTCCAGTTCCCAGGTCGCTCCCCTGACCTTACTATTTCTGTATCATACCTTAACCAAAGGTATAGTTTTGTTCCTTAGAACTCTGTTCTTTCTGTCTCATATCTGGATTGGCTGTTCCTCACAAGATAACTCAACCTCCAATTCCAGACCCTGATAACTCATCTAACACATGTTTCCTTAACATGGATATATGAAATAAACCGTATACAGCCGACAGTGCCGAAGAAAAGGCCAATCCATAGGCCACCTGACCGATCCTCTCTAGGATTTTCAATGGTCCTACTAATCTAGGGCTCAACCTGCCCTTATCTCCTCACCCCTTTCCATGGTGATACTTTAAGAAAGATGTAGCCTTCCACTTGGAACTCCACATTCCTTCACCTCAAATTAACATAACTTCCCCATTTACTCTGAGAAGCGAGCATCCTAGCTCTAATCTTTTCAATAGCCTCAATGATCCTCTAAACCACCTCATGATTCAAATATAACATCTCACCCATCTCATCCCAGTGAATGAGCGATATACATTTTCTACTATACAACATCTCATAAGGTGCCCTTCCAATAACTGGATAACTCCCTCTGATTTACCATCAGTTTAAGGATAATAAGCTGTACTGAACTCCAGTTGTGTACTCATCGCCTTCTATAACATTCCCCAAAACTTGGAAGTAAATACAGGGTCCCTATCCATCAAGATAGACCTCAAAATCCCAAGAAGGCGTACTATCTCTTTCTCACAGAGAGATCTTCATAGTGGTCAACTGTATTATGCATCCTTATTGATAAAAAGTGAGTTGACTCAGTATACTGGTCCATATGATCTAAACTGAATCACACTGCATAATCCTGAGCTATTCTAGCTAAGACATTCCCCTCAATCCTTTCCATTTGTGGGTCACTCAACTATTTTTCCTTTGATCCTCTCTACAAGAGTAAACTCAAGCGTAATGTTGGCCAACTAGCCCACCAGTTACTCTACTCCAGTTCCGATCATATCCTTCAGCTAACATGATGCATAGGAAATCACCTTTTCTATCTATGAGGTAACAATCCTTGAGAATTCTTCCACAAAACACATGTAATATCCTACCCATCCAAGGAAACTCCTGACCCTTGAGAGGTTCCCTGGCCTTGGCCAATCTCTGACTGAGAGTATACCACAATATCGTTGATAAGGATGATCACAAATCCAATTCAAATAATCCTTGAATACCCTGCTCATCTAATCCATCAAAACAACTAGGGCATTAGTCAAATCCAAAAGACATGACTCAGCATTCCTAGTGCCCATATCTGATATAAAAGGAAATCTTCTGCTTATCCTTTTCCCTGATCTTTAGATGATAATAACCAGATCGAAGATCCACCTTGGAGAATATCGTCTTACTCAATAACTGAACCTTTAGTTCTTACAGCTTTTCTGAGGGCGTTCAATATAGTGCCCTAGACCTGATTCCATCCCTGGCAACACATAATCACAAATCTATCTCTTTGTGTAGAGGTAACTCTGACAAATCCCCTGAAACATATCCAGAAACTCATAGACTAATCCAGTTTGTCTTGGTCCTACTAGCACGACCTGAGTGGTATCCACCACACTAGCTAGGAGTCTTATGCATCCTCCTGCAATGGGTCTCTAGCTCTATGTACTTATGTCATAAATATATATAGGGTCCATGCGCAGTGCCAACAAATACAAGGGTTTCTCACCCTTAAGCCCAAGAGTTACCATATTTTTCCTACAACCTATTGTTGCCCCAAACTCAGCTAACCTATCCATATCCAGGATCATATCGAAGTCGGTCATAACCAACTCTATCAAGTTAAATGATGAGTCCATTCTCACCATAATCTAACTCATCTCTTAAAATTACCCATAGAGTGTCAAATTCTCATCACAACATAACCATGTAATCTGCATATCTAGTCTATATCTCTCTCAAATGCAACAAAACAAAGAGCAACATGGCACCACCAACCGGTCAACAAAATACAAAAATCAAAATCAGGAAGCTGACTTACCACTACTGAGGAACTAGCCTCAGTCTCAGTCTCTAAATCTAACTGCATCAGAGCAAACACTCGAGCTGGAGTCAAGCTATCCGCCCCCTTTGGTTCATCATTTCTTAACCTTGGGAAATCCCTCTTGAGGTTCCCAATCATCCCACATAAGAAAAATGCCCTTGCTCAACATTCTCCTAGATGGCGCCTCTTGCACCAAGTGCATTCTGGGTAGAGTTTTCGATCCTCGTCCTTGCCCGATCAAATAAACGGAGGTATCACTGTCTAAGCTCCACGCTTTCCGGCACTCTCTTTCCAAATCTCACTTATTGTGCTCTCAACAACAAGAGCCCTCCCTACCAACTGAGCATAGGTAGATATCTCATGTAATGGGGCGATTCTAACGCCCTGAACTATTATGAGATTCAATCCCTGGATAAAGCGTTCCTTTCGAGATACATCCATGGGTACCATATCAAAACCAAACTTGGCCGACCCATCGAATATGTTAACATACTCGGTTACAGTTGCATTTCCCTGAACCAAGTTCATAAACTCTTTTGTCTTAGCAATCTTAACTGCATCACAGTAATATCTTTCATTAAACAGTTGCCTAAATTCTTTCTAGTTCATCGCAGTTGTATCTCGTGTCTAGGATACCATTTCCCACCACGTCTGGGCATTTTCCCGCAACACATATGTAGCACAGATCACCCTATTGTGACCTACCACCCCCATACTATCGAGGATGAAACTGATCATGTCCATCTATTGCTCAGCTCTGAATGGATCTAGGCATCCCTAAAAAACTGGAGGGTGAAATTCCTAAAATCTTTAACAAAGAAATTCCTACCTGTTCTCAACCCTAGGCTGAGCCAATACTAGTGTCACTCCTGGCATAACAAAGGAAGATGTGTTCCCTGACACAACCTGCTGTTTTAAACAACTGATCTCTTCCACTTGCCTCTGCAATCCTAATTACATATCTGTAAACACCTGTTGCCAATTCTGAGGGGTAGTCGGAGGGCTCAAGCCCTGGCAATAATTCCCAGCCTCAGTATAACTACAACCGGGTCCCATTAACTTAGTCTACAGTCAATAACTTGACCCATTAAGCATGATTAGAACATCCAAAAGCCTTTCCCCACGAAAACAATTACACAACACCACATTCACATACCACTGTAGTGCTAATTACATGCCCACAACCATAATACATCAATCAATAACCCCTTATCTTTCCAACATACATACCATGCTCTCAAGCCCATCATGAAAGCAACACGTTCATATAATCACTGAGCAGGAAATCACATAATCATATCAATAGTCAAGGGCTAGGCCCTATCAGAATCTCATGCTTCCTAATAAGACATGCAGATAAAGCATTTATATCCTATTTAAGTCGTTGAAAACATAACCACATAAATAGTTACCATACCCTGAGTGGAGCTTGTCTTTAGTGACGAGTGTACATGCCCAACTTGTCTTCAGGATCCCTTAACCTTGGCTCGCTCTGATACCAAATTGTAATGCCCTACTACTGAAGGACTGTTACACTATGTATTTTAAATAGTGCAAAACTTGCTAAATGAGTTATTTGGCCATAATTGTGTAGCTAAACGTGATTAACGGTTTAGGGTTAAAATTTTTGGTCAAAGATACAAACGTTTCACTAAAATTTTTATTGTATAAATGGGATCCCAAAATACATTTAAAATGTTAATTACAATAAAAGAGTTACAACCTGCCGAACTAAGCAGAAAAATAGGGTTTGACCCTAGTTCCTCTTTAAACCTTCGGTCGTGGTGGTCAAGCAGCCGCATATGTACATATCGTCACTAAAGCTCTCCAACTCAAGGATGGTCCAACTTTCTTTTACCTTTACTTGCACCACATAGCACCCGTGAGCCGAGGCTGAACAAGAAAACTTAAACATGCTCATAAGCAATCAATAACATGTTACCAAATCATAATAAGCATGCCTAGCAGTAATAACCCTACTCATGCATGCAGGCAAGTACAAATAAATGATTAGGGAATCATTCTGGATTAACGCCCTAGGACATGGGACTAATGAGTCACCCTGGGGCCCTGCCCTGTCCTCTGTATAACCAGATTTGGAGCTGATCTAGCGTACTCGGCACTAAGTTGTCTTCGACCAATAGATTGGTCAAGTGTAAGATGCGCTCCTGGTTAGGCTAAATCATAAGGACCAGCACTTAGCGTGTTATTGCCATGCTTGACTTAATAAGTCAATGCCTTACAACTAACATTTAGTGTGTTATTGTTGTCCTTGACTAATAAGTCAGTGCCTTACGACCAACACTCATCATGATAATGCCATCCTTTACTAATAAGTCAATGCTAGGATATGTGACTATTAAGTCACCTCAGGTCTCTTAGCCATATCATCTGTATAAGCGTACCTGGAGCTGACCAGCACTCCACGTGCTAAGGCCGTTCTTAACTAATAAGCCAATGATAGGATATGTGACTATTAAGTCACCTCAGGTCTCTTAGCCATATCCTCTGTATAAGTGTACCTGACACTGACCAGCACTCCACGTGCTAAGGTCGTTCTTGACTAATAAGCCAATGCTTGGATATGTGACTATTAAGTCACTTCTGTATAAAAGTACCTGGTGCTTCTGGTTAGCCTAACCAATATGACCAGCGCTAAACTCTATTGCCGTTCTTGACTAATAAGTCAATGCTTTTCGACCAACACTCAATGCTATTGCCGACCTTGAATGATAAGTCAATGCTAGGATATGGGATTAATAAGTCACCTTGGGCCCCATTTCCCTATCCTCTATATAACCAGCTTTGGAGCTGATCCAACGTGCCTGATGCTGAGTTTTCCTCGACCAATAGGTCGGTCAAGCGTATGATACAATCTTGGTTAAGCACAACCATCATGACTAGTGCTCAGTACGCTATTGTCGTCTTTGACTAATAAGTCAAGCCTTTCTTAATAAGATAATGCAAACATGCATATATCATATGTCAAATATCTAGTTACAAAGCATTCAAGATGCTTAATCAATAATCACAAGCATAATCATAATCATGCACATTTACAGAGACTCAAGCTCTAATCAATTCCATATTCAATATTCAGGCCATGCCATAATCACATGCATCACATACTAGGTGCACTTTTCTTACCTTTGGTCCAAGCACAAGTTACCAATAAACGACCCTCGAGCATGATCTTGATTCTGAGCTCCTAGCGATAACCTAGTCACAACCATAATATAGAATCCTGTCAAAAGAGAGTAAATAAAGGCTTCCGGATCGAGTCCTAGCCTCTGGGATGTTGAACCCTACCAAACTGGGTAGTAGGGTTGATCCCGAGCCCTTGGGTTTAAGTTCCCACGACTAAAAACCCAACCTGGCCAAAATGCTCAGGCGGGCCGCGACCTGGCCCTAGGGGTCGTGGCACACCTCCTAGACAGACAGCCTCCCTTGACTGGAAGGGAGACGTGAGCCGCGACTTGCCCCTGAGGGTCGTGGCGCGCCTCTTAGGCAGAACCCCTCTTGGTTCTGGGTTCACACAGGTTGCGGCGCCCAAGAACAAGGTTGCGACCAAACCTCGAACCCAGCCATTTTCTTCATTTAAAAACCTTCCAAAAACCTATCAAAACATCTCCAAATCCCAAAAACAAAGTTCCTAAACATCCCAATGTCCCAAAACCATCAAAACCCAAGCTTCAAACAGCTCAAAAACTCAGCAAAACATAAAATCCAATCAAAGCTTAAAAAATCGAAAACTCAATACTTAAAGCTTGGATTACCTCTGATTGAGTCGTTTCCCAGTTAAATCCTTTGGCTAATAAGCTTCTAATATTCCCTAGAATCATTATGAATCTAACCTTGCTTGAATCCGACTCCTAAAACTCGAGTTTCCTTCGAAAAAGCTAACGGAGTCAAATGAACGAATGAGAGAGAGAGAACATACTGAACGTTCTTTTATGATTCTGATATGTTACTTCAAGCTTAAGTACCCTCAAGAAAATCCCAATGCTCGAGGTCCCAAAAACGCGCCCTGGGGTAAAATAGGCAAAATTCCTAGAATTCCCTCCTGATTTCACTAACTCCCAATATATCATCAAATATTTATTCCCATTACCCAATATCCTGGTAATGTACTAAATACCCAATATACCTCTTGACTCACACCGAATCAAATATGGGTCCCGTTGTGACTTACCCACTAGCTTGCTCCCTAGGATTGTCTCGTGCCAAGTAACCCATACATATCCACATAATAATGTGGTCCCACACACATATATCACATATATGCCAAATATACCCATAACGAGCCAAATTACAATAATTTCCCTATAAATCATAAATGGGCCCACATTCATGTTTAATAAACCAAAACATGTATATCAAGTCATATTATAATATAACTCACATAATCATATAATGATACACACACATATATATATATATCACATAATCACATAGTTTCCATAATTTTCCATCCTAACCCCCTAATCAAGGCCCTAAGCCTTATTAGGAAATTTGGGACGTTACAGCGAGGTGCTTCCTAAGGTTTTGAAACGCGAGTTTACACTTGTCCGACCATTCAAATTTTTTGCCCCCTCTCAAAAGATTAAAAAATGGGAGGCACAGATCTATATGTTTTGAGATGAACCTACTTAAGGCCGCCATTCGTCTAGTTAGACTGTGGACATCTTTATGTTTTTTAGGTGAGGACACATCGATTAATGCCTTAATCTTATCGAGATTTGCCTCTATGCCCCAAGAATTCACTATGAATTTGAGAAATTTTCCCAAGGATACTCCGAATGAGCATTTCTGTGGGTTAAGTCTCATATTGTACTTTCGGAGCACATCAAAGAATTCAGCAAGGTCGTCCACATGGTTACAATTATGCTTGGATTTGACTAGCATGTCGACCACATAAACTTTCATGTTATTGCCTATTTGTTCAGCAGACATCCTATTCACCAATCTTTGGTATGTGGCTCCTGCGTTCTTGAGCCTGAAAGGCATTACATTGTAGTAATACAAGCCTTTATCGGTCATGAAACTCATATGTTCTTGGTCAGGTGCATGCATGGATATCTGGTTATATCCAGAGTATGCATCCATGAATGACATGATGCCGTGACCTACAATGGCATCTATGAGTTGACCGATTCGAGGCAAGGGACCACAATCCTTTGTACATGCCTTATTGAGATCCGAATAATCAATCCATGTTCGCCACTTGCCATTGGGCTTTGGAACTAGCACAAGATTGACTATCCAATCAGGGTAGAAAGCATCTTGGATAAACTGATTTGCCTTCAAACTTTCGACCTCTTCTTTCGGGGCTTTCTTCCTATCATCGTCTAGGAGCCTTCTTTTTTGTTGCTTTGGAGGGAATCTTTTATCTATGTTAAGTGCATGGCTTATAATGTTTTAGCTGATCCCAACCATGCAAATACATCTTGGGTTTTCCTCAGAAAGCGAATTAATTCCTATCTCGCATCCTTGGGGAGGTTCTTCCCTATTTTTACCACCTTAGTTGTATCATTTTCATCAAATTCTACTTCCTCGAGCTCCTCTATTGGTCCAAGATCGGCCCTATCCTCTTCAACTCTAGGGTCAATTTCTTCTTCATTTTCGAAGACAGACTCACTTATTTCTCGGATAACAACAAGTGCCTGTGCATTTGTTTGGCTCTTCCCCCTCATGGAAATGCTATAACATTCCCGAGTGGCCAACATGCCTCCCTTCATCGTCCCAATGCCACTAAAAGTTGGGAATTTGATGGCCAAATGCCTAACAGATGACATTGCTCCTAGTCCAATCAAGGTTGGTCTCTCGAGCAGTACATTATAGGCTGATGGGGTGTCCACCACTATAAATTCCATGATCTTGGTTACCAAGACTAGATAGTCTCCCAAGGTCATTGGGAGCTCGATGGATCCCGTACTGGCTATCCCTACTACTAAGAATCCATACAACGTCGTTGCACAGACTTTCAGGTCTTGAACCTAATTTTCGTTTTCGATAAAGATGTTTTCCCGAGTTTCCGTAAGCTCGGTATAAACCGTGTAAATGGAGAAATATTTATCCCTTTTTTTCTTCTTTCCTCCGTCCGCCTCCGAGTTGTTCCTATTTTTTATTTCTTTTTGAAGGGTTGTTTCCTGAGGGCCGCGACATTGAGGGGGTCGCTGAGGTCGAGGCTTAGTTGACATTCGTCATTGTAGTTATAACAGGCTGAGGGTTCAATTTTAATGCTTACCCTGCCTCTTCTACATTGATGAACCTCTTAGCCCTTTTATTGAACTAAGTTATTTTCCTTATAGGTTTCCTTTGCATATCGCCCAAAGGGGACTTCCTGAAAATATCCCAGCTTGAACTGCCATAAGATGACCACTGTCATCGACATTTCTATGTTAAACCTTGCCAGGTAGCTCTTTAATGACTCTCTTGGTTGATGTCTAACATTAGTCAAGGCCGAGGCTTCGGGTCTGACGCCAACCATGGATTTGAATTGTTTCTTGAACTCTTTAGCTAATTGTTCCCAAGATGAGATCGAATGCCTTCGGAACTTGTTGAACTAGTTTTTTGCTGGTTTCGTTAACGTGGTTGGGAATAGCATGCACTTGAGGTTGTAACCGACGTTGCTAGCGCGCATTATTGTGTTAAATGTGCTCAAATGGATGTCCGTGTCTGAGTTCCCGTTAAAAGAAGCCACGTGGGATATCTTAAATCCGTAAGGAAATGAAGTGTTCGATATATGCGGAGCAAGAGGCTCGAGCTCCTCACCAGAGTCGTCTGCCATGTCCTTATTCCTTTCATCTTGAAGGAGTCTGAATGCTCCTTCGAGTTGGTTAATTCTTTCCTGGACCAACTCCACCAAAGGTTGAGCTCACACTTGGGGCAGCTGGTTATTGTTTGTAAAAACTCCAGTTCCCTACCCCAGTACAGGGTTATACTAATTCCCATATACTAGTTGCATGGGCTCTTTTAGGCTATTCGTATGTGCCTGTAAATCCAGGTTTGAAGGGTTAGCCTGCCCCTGGTTTTGATTCAAATGATCTCGAAGATCAGGGTTGTTCTTCTCGTAATTCCCAGTATTCCTGGGCTTGGTATTATATACATTCACCGACCTACTGAGGTCCCAACTTGTTGGGGTTTTATGCCCTAATTAAAACCCAAATTCTTTGTAATCTCATTTTATTATCAATAAAAGAATAGAAATCATTTTTTGACTTGGTCAATCACTTTGCTCACATGTTTTATTTTCATGATTATTTATTTAATATAAACTTCTATTAAATCCCGAGCATATAGCTAATCTTATTTATAGTGACGTAATCACAGTGGAATATAAATATGATTATATGTTCAAAATAAGTTAGTCCTAAGATTAGTCAGTGCACCGGATTTACACTGACTTGCCAATCTACGATATGATCTACTTACACATTACAGTGTTATGTTCTTTCCAGAACATTAGCAAAGTAGATAAGATCGGATGTATTTGTTACATCGGACAGGACCGATATTGACAGCTGATAAGATAAGTAAACATACCGTTATTATCTATTCTAGTCATATCATATAGTTGACCATAGGTCAATTCAATCTCAATTCTGAGTGGTTAGTATTCTAACTGATTGTATTATTTGAGTTCTTTGACTTGTTCGTTACCAGCTTACCCTACGGACTAGCCCATGCTTACATCTTGGGAACTCGGTAGTATAATTGAGTGGGAGTGTTAATCATAGATATGAACATCTATAGCTTTTGATGAAGAAGTGAAACGATGGTTTCCTTTTAGTTTGGTTCAAGGTGTTAAATGATAGAGATCTCATTTCAGTAATTAAATTAGTTTACTGAAATATCATTTACAAGGAACTAAGTGTTTTAAGGATAAAATACAATGAGGGGTAAACGGTATTTTAGTCCTATCTTATTGTAGACCGTCTATAGAGGATTGAGTGACAATTATGGTTGTAACAATGGATAATTAATAGCGTATCTATATTTGTTATAGAGCGTTCTATGAATTCAAGAGTGCAATTCCAAGTCTATAGTGGAGTCACGAGGAATTAATAAGTTAGTAAATTTATTTGTTAGATTTATGAAAACTTATTGGAGCTTGATTTCATAGGCCCATGGTCCCCATTGTACCTTGGATAAAATCATCTAGATAGTCTCAATTAATTGATTTAATCATCAATTAGAATTATCAAAGTTGACCAGGTCAATTTTGGATAGTTTCACAGAGTTGTGTAATTTTGAGAAGAAAAGAGAAATTATGGCAAATTTATTAATTAAGATAAATTGGTATCTAAATTAATAAATAAGTTTAAATCAAGGTTCAAATTATAAATAATTAATTTGATAAAGGATTTAAATAATTATTTAATTAATTAAATCAATAGAAAATAATACAGGCCTTGATTTTAAGTCCAATGGGCTTATAATCAAATGGGAAATTTCACGGGCCTATAGCCCATGATAATTTCGACCTAGGGCTTCAAAATGGCTGTTATTTTATTGATTTTTTAATTAAATTAAATGGCCTAATTGAGTTTATAAAAGGAGTGCTTATAGAGAAGTTAAAAAAGGGTTTTTTGATAAGTCAGATTTTCTGATAGTTTTATATTCTCTCTAAACACAAGTCCTTTTCTAAGCCACTTTCTTATTTTCTCTTCTTCTCTCTATATCTATCTCATGTGTTGAGAATTGCCCACACTAGTCTAGGTGGTTCTAAGGATACATTGGAAGATCGTGAAGAAAATAGAAGATCGGTTCAGTTTCTTGATAATACTCTGCGACAGAGAGGATACAAGAGTTAGAGAAACTGAAGGAAGGACTCTTAATTCCGCTGCGTATACTGTAAGTATTATATTATTTGTTTCTCTTTGAATTCAATTTTAGAAACATGTTTTAGGCTATCTCGTATTAATTTGTTTAATATTAGATATACATGAAAATAAATAAAGATCCTGTATAAGTTTTTCCAACAACTGGTATCAGAGAGCCTTTGGTAATCTTTATTTTCATGCATGAACATGTTTAAAATTGGATTATATGATATGTTTGAATAATTGGATGGTTTTTCATGTTTTTATGAACATATTGATTTTATGTAATTTTTAGCAATTTTTAGGTTATTTTTGTTGTATTTTCTATGCTATTAATTTTTATATATGCTTTATTTTGTGTAAAACATGGTAAAAATTAATTAGAAAATGATTTTGGTTGAAAAAATTGCACAAAATTTTTTTTCGAAATTTTTTGTTCTGGCTGCCATGTGCGTGCGCGCCCCGCCCACGCACCGCGCGCGCCACCAGCGCGCCCCGCACGCACGCCCCTGCAGCCGCGCACACCAGCAGCCACAGCACTCGGGTGAACAGTACCCGATACGGGTACTGTTCATCCAGATTTTTTTTTTTTTTTTTAAAATTTTTTTTAAAAAAATAAATAAAATTAAAATTGTAGAAATTTATTATGTATAATCAAAACCTAAAATATCTTTTTTGTTTTATCATTTAAATTTTTTAAAATAAAGATATTTTTTGTTAGTTGATTTTAATAATTAGATATTTTCTACAAATATACAAATTCAAATTTAAAATTAGACTAACAACTTAATTTTAAATATTTTAATATATTAAAATATTAGAATTATGATATCAGATATTTAAGATATTTTCATTTAAATTCTTGAAATTTTTATTAAATCTTTATTTGAAAATATAAATATCTTTTTATTCTATAGTTTTTAATATTTAAATTATTTGAAATTTGAACATTGTTAGTTAGATATTTTTATGGATATTTGAATTTGTTTAACTATTTGAGATATTTTAGGGTTGTTATAACTATTTGTATTTTATTATTTTTAAATGGTTAAAATATTAGATAATAGTTGTAACAACACAAGATATTTTTGGAAAATAGTTAAGATATTGATTTTAAAATATAAAATTGGTTAAATTTTGAAAAATATCATTTTTTATTCAGCCAATTAATAATAATATTTTTTTAATGGGATTTAAATTAACTTTGGTTAATTGTTGATAAATCCTATTTAAATTAAATTAATATTTTTTTTTTCAAATTAACCTAAAACCAAGTTGATTGTTGATAAATGAAATTTAAATTAACTATTGTTAATTGTTGATAAATTTCATTTAAATTGACTTATCTTTTGTAAAAATTTAATTAATTTGAATTTTTTGATAAATTCTAGATAATTAATTGTGGTATTTTTGCAAATGAAATAAATTGTGGTATTTTTGCATAAATTCATAGAATTGCTCATATAGTAACATGATTAGGCCCATCCAATTATAACATGTCTGTTTGCACTATATGTGGTATTTTTTGCAATTGGGCTTAGATGCATATAGTGGCCCATATGTTTGTTAGATATATGGTATTTTGCCAAATAAAATATTCATAAAATGATAGGTTTTATTTGGGCCCATTAGAAAATGTAAAGTTTAAATTCCTCTCTTGTGGGTGATTCCACTTGTGAAGGCCCATTTGCTTTGCATGACTATAGTGGGCCTAATCAATTAATAACAATTAATAAAACGAAGGTTTAAATTCCTGTCTTTTGGACCTTGTATGGAAGATAGGGGGCCTTTGTAGTGGGAACGACATACTGGACCCAGCCCTCCTCCATACAAGCCCAATTGTTAAGGCCCATTTACCTGAGTTGGACTTAATTGTATAGGTTCATTATATTAGTTAAACCTAAATATTGATTAGCAACAAATTAATTCTAAATTAATTGAATTTGTTTCAATGTGACACTTTAGAATTAATAAGAAATTATAGGACTTTGGTTTTAAAAATTTTAATCTGTTTAATTTTTTTTTGGAAAACCATAGTCATTAATTTTCTAAAAATAAATAATAAAAATACTATTTTTAATTTTATAATGAGCTGATTTTAAGAATTTGATTCGATCTCCACCGTTGGTTTAACATAGTCAATAGCTTAATGGGGCCTCGAGGCGCTTTGATTCGTCCCCCTACGGAAGGTGTTCATTAGTTATTTTGACAAGGTTAGATTTCGAAAGATAGATAATTATAGGTCAAATTCAACTGGACTCACCCCTACGGTGACTACTAGGACTAAATCTATGATTATTGAAACCGTGGGTCTAGCTCATAAAATAAGAGATTTTGTTTTCTTATTTTGATCGAATAGTAGGTTGTTAATAATGGTGTCCATTATTAAATGAGAAACAACTCTATTTAACTAGTGGTATTTTTGACTCTCGCCAACCGGGACAAGGATATCATAGATTAGTTAAAAACCTAAAGAAATAGAGATATGATTGTTTTTGGTATTTTTTCTCATATCTTCATATTTTTGGTATATGTTGTGCTATTTCTTGAAATTTGTGTGATTAGAAGTTTTATTGAGCAAATGTGATTGATTTCTACTTTATTGATAATTTGTAGTTTTAAGTTAAGTAGTGTCTACTCCCATCCTTTCTCAACTTTCGATGGAGAAACTCACCGGAGAAAACTTCCATAATTGGAAGCAAAATATCAACATAAAGTTGATTGGTGACAACTCTGAGTTCGTCATGATTGAGGAATCCCTAGAACGAGCATCGTCTCCACACGTTCTTGATAGCATCGTAAATGCTTGGATAACACCGTCTCCACACGAACGTGTTGGAACCGTGAATTCTCGGATGGCACCGTGTCTGCACGTTCGTGATCAATTCAACTATGGTCTGACGCAGCTCATGAATGAGCTTCAGATTTTTGAACCTGTCATGGGTGGACCTAGTAAAGGAGGTGAAAATAAGACTACTGATGTTTCTGCTCATCTAGCTAAGGCTGAAGCTAACCAAGCTTCGTCTTCGAAAGCTGGAAACAAGAGGAAAGGTGGACAAATAAACAACCCCAAGCCTGCAAAGACGAGTGCACAACCGCGTGCACAGACGCCTAAGGGGAAGAACATGAAAAACAAGAAAGGTAAAGATAAATGTTTTCACTGCAAAGAGAAGGGGCATTGGAAACGAGATTGCCCTAAGTTTCTAGCAGCTAAAAACAAAGGTAATGATTATAGTTCATTTATCTTGGAAACATGTGTTTTAGAGAATGATAAATCCGTTTGGATTATTGATTCTGGATCTACCAACCATGTTTGTAACTCTTTACAGCTTCTTGAATCGTGGGAGGAAGTGGACGAAGGCAGCTTAAAGCTTAGAGTTGGGAATGGAGCGTTCGTTGCAGTCCAAGCTAGAGGAAGAGCTCGTCTGAAGTTCGGAAATAAATTTTAATTTTAAAAGATGTATTTTTTATTCCGGATTTTAGTAGAAATTTAATTTCAGTTTCCATGTTGCAATTAGAACGATTTGTTATGACTTTCACAAGTTTTAATATATCTATTTCTTTCAATGGATCACAATTGTGTATTGCATGTTTGGAAAATGGGCTTTATATTCTGCGACCTAACGAACCCCTCGCTCTTAACAATGATTTATTCAAAGTAGCTAAACCTAGGACCAATAAACGTCAAAAGACCGATAACAATAATATGACGTATTTATGGCACTTGAGACTAGGTCACATTGGCTATGATAGGATTCAAAGAATTACAAAGGACGGACCTTTGAGGGAACTCACCTTAGGTGAATTACCTGTCTGTGAATCTTGTCTAGAAGGCAAACTGACCAAACGTCCATTCTCTGCAAAGGGTGATAGGGCCAAAGAACCACTTGGTCTTGTGCATTCAGATGTTTGTGGACCTTTGAATATACAAGCCAGGGGTGGTTTTGAGTATTTCGTCACTTTCATTGATGATTACTCTAGATACTCATGTCTTTACCTAATGCATAGGAAATCAGAAACATTTTCAAAGTTTCAGGAATTCCTAGCAATGGCTCAGAACCAATTAGGTAAAAGGTTAAAGATCTTGCGATCTGATAGGGGTGGAGAATATTTGGATATGCAGTTCCAAGATCATTTAACTGAACTTGGGATTTTATCACAACTTACTGCCCCAGGTACTCCGCAACAAAATGGTGTAGCGGAATGCCGAAACAGAACTTTATTGGAAATGGTTAGATGCATGCTTAGTTACTCAACTCTACCAACTTCGTTCTGGGGACATGCAATTGAAACCGCAAATGACATTCTCAATGTCGTGCCGTCAAAATCAATCCCCAAAACACCTTTAGAACGCTGGAATGGTCGTGAACCTAGTTTACGCCATTATAGAATCTGGGGGTGTCCCGCTCACGTCCTGAGGAAAAAGGAGGGAAAGCTAGAACCGCGAACTGAAGTTTGCATGTTTGTTGGCTATCCTAAAGGTACTCGGGGTGGACTTTTCTACAGTCATTCAGAAAAGAAAGTGTTTACTTCTACAAATGCTACTTTTCTGGAAAATGACTATGTCCAGAACTTTAAACCTCGCAGCAAAGTAGTTTTAGAGGAGATGGTTAAAGAATTGACTCCAACCAATGTTCCATCGTCATCAACGCGTGTTGATGATGAAATTCCCACTCTTCATGTACAACCGACGCAAGTCGATTTAAATGAAGAAAGTACCACTGTTCCTGAGCAAACAGTCACGGAGCCTCGTCGTAGTGGGAGGGTTTCTAGAAACCCAGTTCGCTATGGTTTGGATGGTGAAACCAATATGGTTGTTGGTGACACTAGTGATGATGATCCATTGTCTTTCAAACAGGCAATGGCTAGCCCTGAAAAGGAACTATGGCTTGAAGCCATGAAACAGGAAATGGAGTCTATGTACTCAAATTCCGTCTGGGATCTTGTGGAAGCACCTAGTGACTTTAGGGCCATTGGGTGCAAGTGGATCTACAAGAAGAAACGAGGTGTTGATGGAAATATCGAGACTTATAAAGCTCGATTAATGGCAAAGGGTTATACCCAAAGAGAAGGCGTGGACTATGAGGAAACTTTTAGTCCGGTAGCCATGCTCAAATCCATTCGCATCCTCCTATCCATAGCAGCCGCTCTCGACTATGAGATTTGGCAAATGGACGTCAAGACAGCTTTTCTTAATGGAAAGCTTGACGAGGTCATTTATATGGATCAGTCAGAAGGATTTAAAGTATCTGGACAAGAAGGAAAAGTTTGTAAGTTAAATAGGTCCATCTATGGACTTAAGCAAGCTTCTCGTTCCTGGAATCTTAGGTTTGATGAAATAATCAAAACCTATGGCTTTGAACAAAATATTGATGAGCCCTGTGTTTACCAACTGAAGGCAAATCAAATAGTGGTATTCCTGGTTCATTATGTAGATGATATCTTACTCATTGGAAACAATGTTAAGAAATTATCAGATGTGAAGAATTGGTTGAGCACTCAATTCCAGATGAAGGATTTGGGTGAAGCAAGTTATGTTCTAGGTATCCAGATCATCAGGGATAGAAAGAACAGACTCTTAGCTCTATCTCAAGCAGCTTACATAGATAAAGTGCTTGAACGTTTCTCAATGACAAATTCCAAGAAAGGGCGTCTAACGTCCCGCCATGGAATTCATCTTTCAAAGAAGCAGTCTCCCCAGACTCCTAAAGAGGAAGATGCAATGAGAAAAGTTCCTTACGCATCTGCAGTTGGAAGTCTGATGTATGCCATGTTGTGTACTAGACCAGATATCTGCTATGCAATGGGAGTAGTGAGCAGGTATCAGTCAAACCCAGGACTGGAACATTGGATAGCAGTTAAGCATATCCTGAAGTATTTGAGACGGACTAGGGATTATATGTTAGTCTACAAGGGTGGTGTTCTAAACCCTGTAGGCTACACCGATTCAGATTTTCAGACTGATGTCGATGACAGAAAGTCTACTTCTGGAATGGTATTTACTCTTGGGGGTGGAGCTGTGATTTGGAGAAGCGTAAAGCAGTCTGCAATCTCAGATTCCACCATGGAGGCTGAGTACATAGCCGCGTCAGAAGCAGCTAAGGAAATAGTCTGGCTAAAGAAGTTCTATTCGGATCTTGGTGTTATTCCAGAAATGGATAAACTGCTTGTGTTGTTTTGTGACAATACAGGAGCGATAGCCAACTCAAAAGAACCTCGAAGTCACAAGAGGAGTAAGCATATAGAAAGGAAGTATCACATTATTCGAGAATATGTGGCTAGGGGAGATGTGAAGGTTATGAAGATTGCAACTGAAGACAATCTTGCGGATCCGTTTACAAAGACACTACCAGAAGCTACATTTGATAAGCATATCAAGGAGATGGGATTAGTAGAATTAAGGCATTAGTTTCAATTAGTGCAAGTGGGAGTTTGTTGGGGTTTTATGCCCTAATTAAAACCCAAATTCTTTGTAATCTCATTTTATTATCAATAAAAGAATAGAAATCATTTTTTGACTTGGTCAATCACTTTGCTCACATGTTTTATTTTCATGATTATTTATTTAATATAAACTTCTATTAAATCCCGAGCATATAGCTAATCTTATTTATAGTGACGTAATCACAGTGGAATATAAATATGATTATATGTTCAAAATAAGTTAGTCCTAAGATTAGTCAGTGCACCGGATTTACACTGACTTGCCAATCTACGATATGATCTACTTACACATTACAGTGTTATGTTCTTTCCAGAACATTAGCAAAGTAGATAAGATCGGATGTATTTGTTACATCGGACAGGACCGATATTGACAGCTGATAAGATAAGTAAACATACCGTTATTATCTATTCTAGTCATATCATATAGTTGACCATAGGTCAATTCAATCTCAATTCTGAGTGGTTAGTATTCTAACTGATTGTATTATTTGAGTTCTTTGACTTGTTCGTTACCAGCTTACCCTACGGACTAGCCCATGCTTACATCTTGGGAACTCGGTAGTATAATTGAGTGGGAGTGTTAATCATAGATATGAACATCTATAGCTTTTGATGAAGAAGTGAAACGATGGTTTCCTTTTAGTTTGGTTCAAGGTGTTAAATGATAGAGATCTCATTTCAGTAATTAAATTAGTTTACTGAAATATCATTTACAAGGAACTAAGTGTTTTAAGGATAAAATACAATGAGGGGTAAAACGGTATTTTAGTCCTATCTCATTGTAGACCGTCTATAAAGGATTGAGTGACAATTATGGTTGTAACAATGGATAATTAATAGCGTATCTATATTTGTTATAGAGCGTTCTATGAATTCAAGAGTGCAATTCCAAGTCTATAGTGGAGTCACGAGGAATTAATAAGTTAGTAAATTTATTTGTTAGATTTATGAAAACTTATTGGAGCTTGATTTCATAGGCCCATGGTCCCCATTGTACCTTGGATAAAATCATCTAAATAGTCTCAATTAATTGATTTAATCATCAATTAGAATTATCAAAGTTGACCAGGTCAATTTTGGATAGTTTCACAGAGTTGTGTAATTTTGAGAAGAAAAGAGAAATTATGGCAAATTTATTAATTAAGATAAATTGGTATCTAAATTAATAAATAAGTTTAAATCAAGGTTCAAATTATAAATAATTAATTTGATAAAGGATTTAAATAATTATTTAATTAATTAAATCAATAGAAAATAATACAGGCCTTGATTTTAAGTCCAATGGGCTTATAATCAAATGGGAAATTTCACGGGCCTATAGCCCATGATAATTTCGACCTAGGGCTTCAAAATGGCTGTTATTTTATTGATTTTTTAATTAAATTAAATGGCCTAATTGAGTCTATAAAAGGAGTGCTTATAGAGAAGTTAAAAAAGGGTTTTTTGATAAGTCAGATTTTCTGATAGTTTTATATTCTCTCTAAACACAAGTCCTTTTCTAAGCCACTTTCTTATTTTCTCTTCTTCTCTCTATATCTATCTCATGTGTTGAGAATTGCCCACACTAGTCTAGGTGGTTCTAAGGATACATTGGAAGATCGTGAAGAAAATAGAAGATCGGTTCAGTTTCTTGATAATACTCTGCGACAGAGAGGATACAAGAGTTAGAGAAACTGAAGGAATGACTCTTAATTCCGCTGCGTATACTGTAAGTATTATATTATTTGTTTCTCTTTGAATTCAATTTTAGAAACATGTTTTAGGCTATCTCGTATTAATTTGTTTAATATTAGATATACATGAAAATAAATAAAGATCCTGTATAAGTTTTTCCAACACAACTTCCACTCATGAAGCTAACAATTATCTCTGGTTGTGTGGCTTGATGGTTGCGAGGTGGGTCTTCCACTGGCCCCCTCGCACCAGTTGTTTGTGACCTCGACATGTGACTTCCTGCTGGCTGGGATGCCCTATGTCCTCGGGGAGCTTCTCGCTTACCCTGTGTCCAGGTCTGGCCTTGTGGTTCCTGTCTCGGATACCACTCCAAGACGGTCTTTGTGGTGCTCGTTCCCCCATCCAGTTCTCGTTAGGAGCTGGCTGCAGTACCTCTCGAACCGGAGATGGATGCCTTATTGGCGACGGAGGATGCCTTATTGGCGATGGCGGGGGCCTTCCGTTGTTGGGCCTGGAAGGTCCAGAATTGGCTTGGAATGGCTCTGGGTTAATCCTGATAGGCTTGGAATTATTGTTCTAAGCTACAGAGGGAGCTCGGTTATTCCCCGTTCCAGCAATAACACTTACCGTAGGATTTCCAGTAGAAGCATTGTGAGTATTTCTCCCAGGGCGATCGTTGCCGGTATTAACCCTAGGACTCGGTCGGGCCTGTTGGGCCCTTTGTTCGGCAATTTCGGCGGTCGTACTCCCACAAGGATGCCCTCTGGTCCTCTGAGGAGGTGCTTGTGCCTCGACGACTTGCCTAACCAATTGCTCGTTATGTCATGAGGCTTCGACCAGCTGTTGGCGTAGTTGACGATTCTCCAATTCCACAATGGGAACGTACCTCTTAGAATTATAATAAAGATCATCGTCGGGCCTTGGGGTTGGAGCAGGTGGCCTTTTGGAGTCGGATGATGCACTTCCTTCATCCTGGCCCTGATCTGGCATAGGTTGCTTCACAGGTCTTCGTGGATGGTTCTCAATCTGAGGCATTCGTTCCTTGGGGCAATGGTTGTCCACTAGTCCCTGGATTGTTCGTAGCAGCCATTGAAGTTATGCATGATGTTTCTAATTAAACAAGACAGAGATTTGCTTAATGCTCTCAATGAAAGCACCAAACTGTTGACGCCGTTTTTCGTCAACTTAATTATGAAGAGCACTAAACAACGTTACAGAAATGACAGAAGAAATCACAGGCTTTTTACGTGGTTCAACAATTTAAATCTGCCTAGTACATGATTCAATATTATTGATCTTAATGCTCTCTCAAAGCTTTTTCTTAAGGCAATTTGGCATAGTATTCTTAGTACAATTTGTGCGTGAGCACAAATGAAATTCCCCAGGCTATTTATAGACCTGGTTGACAAAAATCTTCTCTTTATTTCGGGAAGTTACAATCAATCATTCAAATTTGAAATAAATGCAAATAAATACATTAATTACATAATATCCCATAATAATTGGGATTTAATAACTAATAACAACAATTCCCTAAGGAATAGGGATTTCCTAACATTTGTCGTGTGCAAAACGCGTCGCTGAGCTCGATTGTAAGGCTGATGTGCTTTTCGAGACCGATCCAGACTTCGAGCTCGTTATTCCAGTCAACCTCCTCCTCGTCTAGTGGTTTTGTCGAACTCATTCTTAAAAAAAGATCCGTGCCTTCGAGCCTGCAACTTAAGCTCAAACAATATAACTCATGCTTGGGTGTTAATAACTAACCAGACTTGGAATCATGTCAACTTATACAAGTGTACAACCAACACTTGTTATATTTGAGCCTACATTTCGAGACTATTTATTCATTCTTGAAATTTAGGTATGTTGACGCGGTTTTTCGCCAACAGTGAATTGTATGAATAACTAGGATGGATTAGTGCTTAATGGTAAACCGTAATAAGAAAATGATAATACTTAAGGATGCTGGCAATGAATTATCAAGAGAAGAAAAGTGATCCCTCCTTTTTACGTGGTTCGGAAGTTAAAATCCCCTAGTCCACGAGTCAATATTATTACTGTTTCTCTTTTCTTGTTATTTTTACAGAGTATTTGCCTTACAAGAAGAATCCAACCCTTTGCACTACCCAGGGTCTTGGTATTTATAGGAGAATGATCTCTGAGTAGGCATTGGGGTCATCCCGTGATCTCTTTATCCCTCACGTCATCTCTGTGACACTGATGATTAATATCTAAACCTTACACTGAAGTGTGGTCTAATCAGTAGGTAAAAATGGATAATGGGCCGCATGGCCTAAATCAGGTGTGGGATGTCTGATCACGCACGTTTATATTGCGTATCCGAGAATTCGAGAACAAAACAGACACGTGATGTCTGTTATATGTACGTTTATATTGCGTGGTTGACTTTATAAAGATCTTGGGATATGTCAGGCCTCTGATGTACCACGAGCTTAATATAGTGCTAGCTCGTGTCTTTTGATGCCATGTTGACAATGGTTCCAAGTGATAAACAGCTAAACGATCCGCCAGCTTGAGCTATTTGTTTAGGGGATCGTACCAAATTTTTCCGGATGAACAGTGAACACGTTGCACCTCGGTTATGGCTCTTTATTAGTTCGTTTCTCCCGAGCTGCCTCAACAAAGTACGTGCTGATACTCAGGCGTACAAGGTATAATACAAGTAAAAAGTGAAATGGAAAAAAAAAATCTTTACCACAACCGAAATCAAAATAGATTTTGAATAAAAACTTTTAAAAAACACAAGATGAATTTATGGATATCTCATTTTGATTATTTAAAAAAAATATATAACTTAGCATGTTTCTGTATTTTTTTAACTGTATTAATTTTTCACTAAAATTTAATACAACATTCTTTTATAATTATGTACAAATCTTTGTAGTCTTTAATGTGAAGAAAGATTTTATAATTTAGTTAAAATGAGTAGAATGTTTTTTTTTCTTAAATATCAGAAAACAATTATTATATTTGGCTTTTCAACGTACTGCTATGATTATAGGCCGGGGCCCATCGATCCAAGCCTTTCCCTTTCTAATACCTGGTATGGCGATAAAATCCAGTGAGCTAAAACCTAATTGCAGCTACCTATTTATATGCAACTACCGTCTGCCTAGAGGTGTATGCGAAACTAGATTTATTGCGTGATATGCTCGCAGACTCTGATCATACCACGTGATTATCAATTCCTGACCATTGATATCTATCATCCTACAATCCATGCCATATCTACTAATCTCATTTCTCCTAGCTAGATTAATGTTTTAATCTACTACGTCTTTTTATTAGTCAGACTCACTGTGACCTCACGGTCTAAATTTTCTCAAACAATAACGTCTGGTCTGGTCCCCAAAATTTATGTTGTTGAAAAACCATACTTGCGTGATCTGCCCTAGTCTCTATTGTTTCCAAATTTCTTTTGCTCAAAATGTCAAACTATTAATTACCTCCACCATGGTTCCCTTTCATTCATAGATATGATTTTGTCCATTCCAAACAAAAGTCAGTTAGGATGTGTTTAGAAATAATTACGTAATAATTAGGTTATGTAATAATTAAAGTAATAATTATATATATAAAAGTAATTATATTATATTTTAAAATACAAAATATGTTTAGATATTTAGTGATAATTATTTATAAATTATTATTATAAAAACATTAGTAATTACAAAAAAATAAAAATAAATATTATTTAAAATTAATAGTAATTAATTATTACAATGTAATTATACATAATTCTCATAGGATTATGAGAAACAAATATATCAAATTGAGTAATTAATATGAATTCCACTCCATTCTAATTAGAACTTGGCATTCCAAACACCCTTAATACTATTTGGCTTCGATCCTCCACCGAATTGAATATTGACGAAAATAATAACTATTGCTAAATCATTTATGCGGTTTAAATCAAATCTCAATCAGTGCGATAATCAAGGAACCCATAATCTCCTTCTACTAATCTTAATTAATTATTTAATCAATACGGACTCTGTTATCATGATAATCAATATACATCAAAATTAGCCATACAAAAAGAAAAATCATTGCCCATCTTTATTCGTCTGGGTGTGGAAGTCGACATTGAATGTACCATTTTGACCACTTTGACTATCCTCAAACTCCTTAATCAAATCAGGATCAACATTCTCCTCAGGCTCCCACGTGGCTTCATCAATATCCGTCCATTTAATCAAATACTCGTTCTTCCCATCGTCCCCAACTCTCTTCCCCATTACTCCCTCCGCCACAGCGTACTCTAGCCCAGCCTCGTAGTCCCTCACCAGATCCTCCGCCACGTATTTGGCTTTGACCCATTCGTTGACTTCGCCATCTTTCCACCTCACCAGATACTCTACGTTATCACCTTTCCCTCTCTTCTCCATAATCTCCTGCACCTCCGCGTACTCGAATACTGCCCCTTCCAGCGCTCCAATCACTCCCTCTAACCCTATCCTTCTCCCAAAATGCATCGGATTCCCTTTCGGCGTTACCTTCAGAATCTCCCTTGCCAGATCCAACGGCGTCCGCCGCTTATCGTCCTCCGCCTCAGGATCCGCACCGAATTCCAGTAGCAGCTTCGCCACGCCAGGCCTGGCGTACCCAGCAGCCATGTGCAGCGCCGTCAAGCCGCCGCTGTTATCTCGGTGGTCCAGGCCGGCTCCGGCTTCAGCCAAAAGCTTCACGCACGGCTCCGAGCCGAGCCCGGCCACGAAGAGTAGAGCCGTGCGGCCGTCGGAGTCGACCGCGTCTACATCACGGCCGTCTTCGGCTTCGATGAGTTGCTTCAGGGCATTTTCGTCGGCTTTTCTGGCTGCGGTCCACCACGGGGTCTCGTACTCAGCCAAGACGTCCTTTGCTATGTAATCGGACGGCACCCACGAAGGGGCATGACCGTCTTTCCACTCTATCAGGTACTCCATTCCGGTTCCACCCTCCAGCGCTCTACTGCCGATGATTTTACTGACTTCGCCATAGTACTCGTCCTCGTTGAATTCTTGTTTCGGAATAATCGTTTCCGTTGCTTCTTGCAACTGTTTCTCTTCGTTTTGGATGACGGAGACCGGCGTGAGGTTGCGCTTTTGGGGCGGTCTGAGACGAATAGATTGGGTGGCGAAAGAAGAGGTCGTGAAGTTTGGGGAGAGTATTTTAAGGCGAGAGAGAGACTGGTTCACGAAAAGAGCTTCCATGTATGAGCGAAATTCGAAAGTAATGAATGTGATTTGGTGGGGTTGTGAGTTTGAACGAAGGAAGTAGTGGAGCTTTCATTTTGGTTGCGTAATCCTAGAGAGGAGACTGAAGATAAGAAATCACATCCATTCCAACATTCGTGGCCGTTTTCGGGTGAGTGAGTGAGTGTGGGTGGGACATTGTTGGCATTTTCTGATATCTTTCTGGCTCCAATTCTTTTCCGAACATTTTCCTTTTTACGTGGATTTGTGGCCACACAAGTTTGGGCCATTTGTAGGCTGGGCTGGTTACAATCTTTGGGCCTAGAGGCTCCATTGTGTAGAGTGACACCAACTCATCAGTGGGTTGGGTTGGAGGCTGGTAGCCAACGTGGGACTCCTAAGAAAAATAGCGTTCTTTTTTTTTTTTTTTTTGGAATGAAAAAAAATATACAATAACATTCTTTTAATTCTTGAAAGGACAAACTATCGAACTTTTTGAAGTATTTGATAATTTGATTCATCAGAATTCTACTTTATAGAGTCGGTATGTTAAATTTCCTAATTATTTTCTGATACTAGTTGTTTTGTGATTGATAAGGTGCTTCTTAGAAAGGTGTTATAATATTTTGCTTTTCCATATAAAGTTTATTGTGTATGAATGTATTAGTCTGAGATACCCAGCCCCTGTTCCTCATTTGAACCCCTGTAAACCAGGATCTGGCTCGAGACACTGACTCGCTTAACCATCTTCTTTGACACATTGGCACCGACCCCAACTGGGTTTGGATTCCTATGGAGGAGGTGAGCTAGAGGAGAAAGATTCGAACTACTCTCAGTCCTTGAACTCAGTGGTAGTAATAGTACTATTGCTACTCATTGTTATTGTAAACATGTAATAAGTTCGTATGTTTTTGTTTCAATAGATGAGAGAGACAGTTAAAGAGTACTTTTCTGGTTGTGTCAGAGAGTTTTGTGCTAGAGAAAGTTTCAAACAGTACAAGAAATTAAAATGGAGAAGAGAATAATATAACATGCAAGTTGAAGAGAGGGTAATACCAATAGATGGTTGAAGATGATGAAAAGGAGAGAGAGAGAGAGAAACAGTGACCCAAGAGAGAAATTTTCTAGGGAAGAGAACAGTTAAACTTATGATCCTTAATGCTAACAACACTTGTTTGCTGCTTTTCTCTATGCTTTTCTTGGTTGACACAAACACTTTTAGAAGCACTTGATCGCTGATTTTGATTTGCATCTCCGCTTTGGAAAAAAAAAATTATCTGGGCACCTAGGATTGCAATGTTAAGAGTCCATTATTTAATAGCAAATAAGAAAAAAGTTTCATTCTTTTTATCTCTGTTTGCCCGGTAGGTTGACTGATGAAAACATTAGAATTAAGCTTGTTATATCTATTGTTTAAGCACCCTTTAGATTCTTAAATTCAACAAGTAACTTACCATTTTTCTCATATTTTGTTATGAACTGAATTTTTGTTAGTTTGAAGCTTATAAAATATTAAGTGTAGATGTGAATGGGATGGTCGTCCCTTAAGTGTAGAAAAAGATTGCTTCAACATAAAATTGCTAGCTTGTTTGTTTATGTAGATGTGAATGGGATGGTTGATCATTGTGAATGTTTAGTTAAAATGTTGCTTACTAATATATTTTCAAAATGATATTAGAAATTGTCGTGATTGGAAAATTGTAATTTCAAAAGACACTGATTCTAAAATAAAAATATTAATTTAGTCATTGAAAACATGTTTTTGAAAATTGATTGGTTAAATATTTGAAACTATTTTGAATTTTAAAATATTGAATCTGTGATTGGTAGAAAATATATCAGTATAAGAATATGTGATTCGTTCAGCTGAATCTAAATATTATTTTAATTTGATATTGTATGATTTTAAATTTTAATTTATTAAAATAAATTTTAAAATTGGTACACAGATTAAATTCATAATAATAATAATTCATTAACATCAATTTTCGTTTTTTTTAATAAAAGTTGTATTGTTTTCAAAATTAATTAAGCTCTATTGTTATAGCTAGGCACATTTGTCGTGAAATATGTACAATGGTTGTAATGTAATATATATATATATATATATATATATATATTATATATAGCACCTTCCCGACTACAAAAAAGAGTTTTAAAGACACTCTTTGCAGTGCTAAAATATTTTTAAAGATGCACCTTGCACGTCCTTAATGCCTGAGTACAGTGCAAAAGTACTCCAAAAACACATCTCAAATAGAAAAACTTTCCCTCATCAATTATTCTTATTCAGGAATGTTCTTATTTAGGATAGTACAAACCTAAAACATTTTTAAATAACATGTAATACAAGTAAAGTGGTTTTCATGCTACGTATACATATAAACTTTAAATTTGATATTCCCCTCAAAGTTTAGGTTAAGGTCACGTAAATAAGCTTTTTGTTACACACCAGGTACAAACCCGTGAAAAATGTTCCTCATTGCATTAAAAGAAAGAAACAACTGCATTGTGGACAGTTAATCAAATAACCAAGCATATACCTAAGTAATGTTTATCTTTGAAAAGATGGTAAGCTGGTGATCTTAATTTAAAAATTTTATATATATTATCCCAAATTATTTTGAAAAACTAATATCAATGATGAAATGTTGCAATAATATAAACATGAAACATATTTAAAAGAAAAAATGGTTATAAGTGCCATCATAATATAACAAAGGTTTACTGTTTGGTTTCAGAGAATACTACAACTTAGCCATTTTAAAAGGAAACAATCTCTCTTAAACCATTCAACTCAAATACTTGAAAGATCAAACCATATACTACAAGCAACAAATTGAAGAAAAAAATGACTAGGACGTGTAAGACACATACAACATGTAAGACATATCTTTCAAAACATATTTTATAATACTAGTGTAAAATAAATAACATGGAGTGGTGACTTTGGTGAGTCATTTATAATACAACAACCTACGCATAATTTATTTAGGTTTAGGCCTTTCACATCATCCACACTACCTCAAGTATTTGTTATTGCAATTTATATTAACAATATTAAAATTTGAGATTGAGACTAGTTTTTTTTTAAAGCACATTGTTGTCATCTCATAGTTTGTTCTCACTTCTTAGGTGTAACTAGCAGAGTACAAAATCTGTTCATTTTCACTTCTATGGTATCATAACACAAGCAAGGTGGAACTAGACACATAATAACGAAAATTGTATATCCTAACAAAGGTAGTGTCAACAAATTCCAAAAGAGAACTTTTTAACCAAAACTCATCAATCAGGCATAGCCTATACTAAAACAGGGATCAGTCTTTTAATGGATGAATATAAAGCTCAATTAATATGCATAACAAAGTTTACCTATAACAAGAACATAACAAATCAGATTGTCGTACTTATTACATAGAGATCACATCTCTCTACATTATGTGTACAATGGTCAGAATATTATATATACACACGCAAATACAAATCAAAATAAATGAATCTATTCCCTTGTAGTTGGAACAGATCAAATGTTGTTCCAAACTAATGAGTAGTAATTTAATCATGATGAGTTATATATTATATTATATATATCGGTTCTTCAAACATCTTGTTTTACCATCTCAATTAAATTTAAACTATGAGTCAAAACACCAGCATATATATGTAAAATCAAAGATATTAGGTACTAATAGAGAAACAAACACCTCATATTCATCTACAGGCGGAGTTGGTGGATGGATAGATGGGTGACATAAGTGTGAATTTATACAAATTTTATCTTGAAGGGAATGGCTACACCACGACTAAGAACTCGTCCCCTGCGTCTAAGTTTGATGATGAACAATAATGGAGAAGAGGAAGAAGACGATGCGAATGGAAGCATAGATGAGATAACGGGAAAAAATAAAAGCGAGGAAGGGTTGAAATATGATTTTAGGTTATTGGATCAAATGAGTAAATACTCAGAAAAAAGTGAAATAGTCTAAAATTGAAAGTTGTACTTGAACACAGATTTTGAAAATAGACAACCAATCAATAATTTTTGTGGGGTCCATATGTCGTGTTTTCAAAATGATAAAATAATTTTCAAATCTAATACCAATAAGCCCTAAAATATTGTGAATATTTCTTATTTTAATGAAAAATATTGAAGATAGAAATTAATAGAGGTGGACCAAATGCAAGGAAGGAAGTCAAAAAAATAGGAGGCGTTAATACAAAGATGGCTTTTGCAATTCTTGCTCATCTCATTAGCAAAAAGTTTGAGTTATCATATCATCCTAATCATATTATGTGAAGATTGTGACTTCTTTCCTCAACCAATCAAAAGATTAGTAAAATGACAGCTCACAGTAGTCTGCAGTTTTCAGTTACATCTATGTTTTCTCTAGTCGCATATGCGTGAACACTAGTAATTCGTAACAGAATAACAGATTGTTGTAAGTTACTGTTAATTTTCTGTTTGACTCTTTAGTTCTTGTATCTCAACCCTATATATAGTTTTAGGCCTGATCAACATAAATATATTCAATTTCTGAGAGTTTTAGCTGAGAGAAAGAACTGTATTGTAATACTCAAGTGAGAGAATGTTTTCAAGAGAAGTTGGATGAGTGTTGTTGTAATCTTGAGAGCTTGGAGGCTGTAATATAGTTTCAGATATAGTGTATTTGACTTAGGCATTGCTGCCTAGCCTTGAATGTAGGATCAACCAAATTGGTTGTATCTGAACCAAGTATTCTTGGTGTTATTTCTTTTGTGTTTTACTTTTGATTAATTTGGGTTTGTTTAATTGTCTATTACTTGTTCTTCCTTGTTGCTATTCTTTGTGCACTTAATTGACTGTGTTGTGCAGGTCCTAATCCCCAATAACTGGTATCAGAGCCAGGTTTTAAAGTGGCTGCATTCTTCACCATCTTCGACTGTGATTTTCTCCAAGAAAGATCAAGAACTTCGAAGTACTTCCGCAATTGAGAACTTGTTCGCTGGCCAGGAGCAATTCTCTTCAATATGTCGACTTCCAAGTTTGAGGTGGACAAATTTGATGGCAAGAATAATTTCGGTCTATGGTGTGCAAAGATGATGGCTCATATGGGTAATCTTGGATGTGAAGAAGCCCTACAAGAAGAAAGTAAGATGGCTAAGTAAGATGGCTAAGTTGGAAAACAAGGCAGAGGTGCTGAAAAAGGAAAAGAACAAAATCATTCTGAGTTTGAATGATCAAGTTTTGAGGAAAGTAATCAAAGAAGAAACAACTCATTATATGTGGAAGAAGTTAGAACAATTGTACATGACCAAGGCATTACCAAATCGAATCTATCTCAAACAAAGATTCTATGGATTCAAGATGGAGGAATCCAAGTCCATTGATGATAATATAGACGACTTCACCAAGCTTGTATCAGATTTGGAGTCAATTGATGTAAAGATTGAAGAAGAGGATCAAGCAATCTTTCTATTGAACTCATTCCCGAAGGCCTATGATAATCTGAGGGACACTTTGAAGTATGGTAAAGATACATTGTCTGTAACGCCCTGGCTACCCCAGAACAGTTACGGAGAACGGTGAACCGGAAATTTGACTCGCTACCCGAGTCCTTTGGCTAAAAACGTGATCTAAGTGTTATTATCAGGTTAAGGTGGAAAACCAGTAAAAGGAAAGGGTACATTTCATTAGGTAAATAAACTGCTCATGAGCCTTTCAAAATGTTTACAAGTAGTTTGTAATACAAAAGAGTCGCTACAGTTTCAAATTTACAAACTCCGCCGGCCTAAGCGGCAAAAATAGGGTAAACCCCTAGTCCCTCTGAGAACTCCTTGACCGTGGCGGTCAAGCGGCCCTGTATGTACATCACATCGGCCCAAGCTCTCCACTCAAGGCTGGCCAAGCTTTTCCTTTCCTTTACCTGCACCACGTAGCACCCATGAGCCAAGGCCCAGCAAGAAAACACAATAGGATACGGTATAATATCAACAACGATCATAATAATCATCCAGGACTATCAGTTCAACAAATAGGTGACAATAGCCAAAAGTCACAGTAATGAGCATCGCTCCCTCTAGCCATGTGACGATAGGGTCACCAGGGCTTAATCGATAAGTGTTTCATTCATAAGTTTGTTCAGGACAGGTGCATGGTGATTGGTCACCAACATAACCTTCCTCACGACTCTAGAGTCAAAACTATGGACAACGTCCCTTAGCCACGTGACAAACGGTCACCGGGGTCATATACCTTGGCTATAGTCATCTGGTCGTAGACCAGGCAAGCACTTATAAGTTCATCAACCTTAGGGCCGGTCCCGCATTAATGCCATAGAGTCATTCAATGCGTGATCATCGACTTTAGAGTCGGTCCCTGATTAGTCAGTGTCTTAAACAGGTGATCATCATTCATTAGCATTTAATATGAAATCCACGTTCACATATAACAAACAACATGCCTCAATATCAAACCATGCATGTCATATACCTGTACAGGGTGCAACTGTGTCCATACACTGTTTTCTTACCTCAAGTTCGAGCGAGAAGTATAATAAAGACGACCCCTGAGAACGATCGGTCTTTTAGCTCCTTAACGGTTACCTAATCACAACCAATTATAACCTCCATTAATGAGAATCCACAATAATAGGGTCTTAACCTAAGCACCATCCTCGGGACCTCGAAACATGCCCACACGGTGAGTAGAATCGATCCCGGGCCTTAAGGATTGAAACCCCAAGTCAAAAACCCTTAAAAACACTCAAAACGGGGTTTGGAAGGAACAGGGTAGCGCTACAGCGCTCAACCCCTAGCGCTACAGCGCTATACTCAGAACCGCCCAAGTGCCAGAAACCCTCCTGAGGAGTGCTATAGCGCCCTAGGGTGGGCGCTGTAGCGCTACCTCCAGCCTAGAACACCCCTGAACCGACCTTCTTCATCTCCTTCGATTCTAACTCGATTCCCAAGCTTCCAAAGCCTATTCTTGATGCAAAATGAACCCAAAAACCATCCCAACACATCCCAAACATCACAAGCATGGGAACCCTAGCCAAAACTCCCAAAAAAACCCATGAATTCACCCTAAACATTTCAGCTGCAAAACAAAACTAAAACAGAGCAAACCAAAGAAACTATGGTTAGAAACTTACCCAAAGCTTGGCTTATGATGGCCTTCACTAGTGGAACATACCCCCAATCTCCCAAGGCTTGCTTCCCAAGCTAGAATCCTCAAAGTTGGTTCAGAAATCACAAAGAACAGTGAAGAGAAAAAAATACGGGAGGACTCTTTTTACATACTCTGTTTTCCAACATTTTCTTCAGCCAACAAAGGTTATATCTATCCTAGGGGTGAAATGACCATTTTACCCCTAGGTCAATTAATGGTTTCTAAAGACTCCCAAGGGCATTTTTGGTACTTCCCTCCTAACTCGTTAATCATAATTAACGCTCTCCAATTCCCGTTATTCTCGAAAATCATAAACACCAATAATTCACATCCCGTTACCCTTTATCTCCCGGTAACGCTCTAATCATCAAAATCACCCCGAGACTCAAACCAAGTCCCGACACTTAATCCCGTTGTGACTAAACCGCTAATCAATCATCTACGATCGTCTCATGTCGAACAGCTCGAACAAACCCACATCATAATGTGGTCTCAACATATATCACCGACATGCATACAATTAACATTATATTATAATATAATTCTCATAAACATTCATAAACACGTTTAACAGCATAATTAAGCAATTATGGCCCTCCCGGCCTACTAATCCAGCCGTTAAACCACATTAGGGAATCCGGGGCATTACAACTATCCCCTCCTTACAGAAATTTCGTCCTCGAAATTTACCTGAACAGCTCGGGATACTGACTCCTCATATCAGACTCCAGCTCCCAGGTCGCTTCCTCGACCCTGCTGTTCCTCCACAATACCTTAACCAAAGGTATTGTCTTGTTCCTGAGGACCTTATCCTTCTGATCAAGTATCTGAACAGGCTGCTCCTCAAAGGAGAGATCTGGCTCAAGCTCCAGATCCTCATAACTCAAAACATGTCTCTCATCAGATACATACCTCCGAAGAGCGGATACATGGAATACATTATGCATGGCTGACAACGCCGGAGGCAAAGCTAGCCTGTAAGCTACTTGACCAATCCTCTCCAGGATCTCAAATGGACCTACAAACCTGGGACTCAGCTTGCCTTTCTTCCCAAACCTTCTCACCCCTTTCCATGGCGAGACTCTAAGGAAGACATAGTCTCCTACCTGGAACTCCACGTTCCTGCGTTTGGGATCTGCATAGCTCTTCTGTCTACTCTGAGAAGTAAGCATCCGAGCTCTAATCTTATCAATAGCCTCACTGGTCCTCTGAACTGCCTCAGGACCTAAGTATCTCCTTTCACCTGTCTCATCCCAATGAATGGGAGATCTACACTTCCTACCATACAGCATCTCATAAGGTGCAACACCAATGGTAGACTGGTAACTGTTATTATAGGAGAACTCTATCAAAGGCAAATACTTACTCCATGATCCACCAAAGTCCAGCACACATGCTCGCAGCATGTCTTCCAATATCTGGATCGTCCTCTCAGATTGCCCATCTGTCTGAGGATGATAAGCTGTACTGAACTTCAGTCGTGTACCCATGGCTGTCTGTAAACTCTTCAAAAACTTGGAAGTGAATGTAGGGTCCCGATCAGACACGATCGACCTAGGAGCTCCATGGAGACGCACAATCTCTCTCACATAGAGATCTGCATACTGGTCAACAGTATAAGTAGTCCTCACTGGTAGAAAGTGAGCTGACTTGGTATAGCGATCCACTATCACCCAAATGGAATCATGCTGACCAACAGTCCTGGGCAAGCCCACCACAAAGTCCATTGTGATGTCTTCCCACTTCCACTCTGGGATATCCAAAGGCTGCAATAACCCTGCCGGCCTTTGATGCTCAGCCTTGACCTGTTGACAAGTCAAGCACTTAGCCACGTACTCTACTACATCTCTCTTCACCCCTGGCCACCAATACAACGATCTCACATCCTGATACATCTTCGTGGTGCCTGGATGCAAAGAGTAAGGTGTAGTATGAGATTCATCCAGAATCTCCCGCCTCAATGCAGTGTCTAACGGAACACATATCCGTCCTTTGTATCTCAATAACCCCAAATCAGACACTGTATAATCCCTGGATGCTCCAGCCAAGACATCCTCTCTAATCCTGATCAGCTGTGGATCACTCAACTGACCCTCTTTAATCCTCTCTAGCAGCGTAGACTGTAGCGTAACATTGGCCAACTGGCCCACCAGCAACTCTATACCAGCTCTGGTCATATCATCAGCTAACTCCCTGGCTATCAGCCTGATACCATGAATCTGTCCCGGACCCTTCCGGCTTAAAGCATCTGCTACCACGTTGGCTTTCCCTGGGTGATACAAAATCTCACAATCGTAATCTTTCACTAACTCTAGCCAACGCCTCTGCCTCATGTTCAAGTCTTTCTGAGTAAAGAAATACTTTAGGCTCTTGTGGTCTGTATAAATCTCACACTTCTCTCCATAGAGAAAGTGCCTCCAAATCTTTAAAGCGAAAACCACCGCCGCCAACTCTAAATCATGGGTAGGATACCTCTTCTCGTACTCCTTCAGCTGACGAGAAGCATAAGCTATAACTCTCTCTGATTGCATCAAAACACAGCCCAAACCCTGATGAGAAGCATCGCAGTATATCACAAACTTCTCTTGATCTGTAGGAAGACTCAGAACTGGAGCTGTAATCAACCTCTGTTTCAACTCCTGGAAGCTGTTCTCACATTTGTCTGACCACACAAACTTCTGACCTTTGCGTGTCAACTCAGTCAACGAAGTAGTAATCTTTGAGAACCCCTCCACAAAACGTTTGTAATACCCTGCCAACCCAAGGAAACTCCTAATCTCAGAAGCATTCTTTGGCCTTGGCCAATCTCTGACCGCTTCAATCTTTGCTGGATCAACTGTAATCCCCTCCTTACCAACAATGTGCCCAAGGAAGGACACCTGAGACAACCAGAATTCACATTTCTTGAACTTTGCAAACAATCTGTGTTCCCTCAACCTCTGTAGAACCAACCTCAGATGCTGCTCATGCTCTAACTCAGTCTGAGAATACACCAGAATATCATCGATAAAGACGATCACAAACTGGTCTAAATAATCCTTGAACACTCTGTTCATCATATCCATGAAAGCAGCAGGGGCATTAGTCAATCCAAAGGACATAACTAGAAACTCGTAATGCCCATACCTAGTGCGAAAAGCGGTCTTCGGTATGTCTCCCTCCTTGACCCTCAACTGATGATAACCAGAACGAAGGTCGATCTTAGAGAATACCGTCTTACCCTGCAACTGATCAAACAGATCGTCTATCCTTGGCAAAGGATACCGGTTCTTAATTGTCAACTTATTCAGTTCCCTGTAATCTATACACATCCTCAGAGAACCATCTTTCTTCTTCACAAACAGAACTGGCGCACCCCAAGGTGAAAAGCTAGGTCTGATAAAACCTAAGTCCAACAACTCTTGCAACTGTACCTTTAATTCTTTCAACTCAGCTGGGGCCATTCTGTATGGTGCTCTAGACACTGGCTCCGTCCCTGGGGCCAATTCTATAACGAACTCAATCTCTCTGTGTGGTGGCAACCCTGGCAAATCCTCTGGAAACACATCCAGAAACTCACACACAAGTCTAGTATCCTCTGGTCCCACTAGCACGACCTTGGTGGTATCAACCACACTGGCTAAGAATCCAATGCAACCCCCTTGCAACAGATCCCTAGCCCTCAATGCAGAAATCATAGGAATACGGGGTCCATGCACAGTACCAACAAATACAAAAGGATCCTCACCCTCAGGCTCAAAGGTGACCATCTTCCTTCTGCAGTCAATGGTTGCCCCATACTTGGCTAACCAGTCCATACCCAGTATCATATCGAAGTCAGTCATAACCAACTCTATAAGATCCACTGACAACTCTCTGCCCTCTACAATCACTGGCAAAGATCTGACCCACCTCCTGGATACAACCAGCTCCCCAGTGGGTAACAAAGTACCAAACCCCACAGCATAGAAATCACAAGGTCTACACAATCTATCAATAACACTACTCGCAACAAAGGAATGTGTAGCACCTGAGTCAATCAATACATTATAAACAATTCCTGCACTAAGAAGCTGACCTGTAACAACTGAGGGCGAAGCCTCAGCTTCTGCTTGAGTCAAAGCAAACACTCGCGCTGGGGCCGAGCTATCTGCCTTCCTGGGCTCTTCCTTTCTTGCCTTAGGGCAATCCTTTTTCAGATGACCTACTGCTCCACAAGAGAAGCAGGCCCTTGCCTTACACTCTCCCAAGTGATGCCTCTTGCATCTAGGACACTCAGGATAGGACTTCCAGGCTTCACTGCCCCCAGGACGACCTATTGTAACACCACGAGGTCTCCTGTCAGGACCTGAAACTGGGAAGGTGTCAGGAACCTTCCTCTTCTGATCATTGGGGCCAACACCCCTACCAGAACCCATAAATGGAGGACCTGGCCTCCTGAAATCTCTTCTGGCTGCATTCTCACGCCAGATCTTAATCTCTGCAGTTTCAGCTGTAAGTGCTTTCTCCACCGCCTGTGCATAAGTAGTCACTCCTGCCACAGTGGTGATGCGCACATCTCGGGCTAACCTGGGCTGTAGCCCCTGTAGGAAACGCTCTCTCCTGGTCCCATCAGTGGGCACCAACTCCTTGGCAAACTTAGCCAAACGGTCAAACCTTAAGGCATACTCGGTCACTGATAAGTTTCCCTGAAGTAGCCTCATAAATTCATCAGCCTTCGCCGCTCTAATGGCGTCATTGTAATACTTTTCATTGAACAAGGTCTGAAATTCCTCCCAGCTCAGGAGATTAACATCCTTGGTCTGGCCAACCACTTCCCACCATATCCGGGCATCTTCCCGAAACATATAGGCAGCACAGGCCACCCTCTCATTACCAACTACCCTCATAAAGTCAAGCATAGTGGTAAGCATGCTCATCCATTGTTCAGCTTTGGTAGGATCGGCACTGCCTTCAAACACAGGAGGTTGCTGTTTCCTGAACCGCTCATAAAGAGGTTCCAATCTGTTTTCAACCCCAGGCAGTGGCCCAATAACTGGCACTGACACAGAAGGTGCCTCTGCAACACTGGCCACTACAGGCACTTGCTGCTGTCTTAGGAGACGAAGCTCCTCTCCCTGTTTTAACACTGTAGCCTGCAAATCGTTAAACAACTGTTGCCAGTTTGCAGGTGCTGGCTGTGGAACCTGAGATTGGTCATTCTCTTGACCCTGACTGTTATTATTCTGGCCTGGATCACTCTGGCCAGCTGACATGTCTGTCTGTCCTGAGCTCATTCTGTCACTGATACCTTACTGAAACAATAATCAATACGGCCAGTCAGGTAGTAATAACTAAACCTCTTGCCGCCTCACGGTCCAAGAACAACAGACAACTATTACATTCCACAGTCAGTCAGTATTCACAATCAGATACATGTTTATGGCACTCAGCACTCAGCATGTATCACATAATAACTTATAAACAACCATGCTAATAAGCAGGCACCAGCAATCTCAGTACTAATTAGTACACATTTGCTGAAGATATAATATCTCAGGGCACAAGCTCAACATAATACCTCATGCACACAGGTAAAGCATATATATCACATTTAAACAATTATACATGTAACCACTTATATAGTTACCAAACCATGAGTCGAGCTTGTCTTCGACGATGTGTGTACATACCCAGCCAGTCTACAGGAACCCTAACCTTGGCATTGCTCTGATACCAAGTTGTAACGCCCTGGCTACCCCAGAACAGTTACGGAGAATGGTGAACCGGAAATTTGACTCGCTACCCGAGTCCTTTGGCTAAAAACGTGATCTAAGTGTTATTATCAGGTTAAGGTGGAAAACCAGTAAAAGGAAAGGGTACATTTCATTAGGTAAATAAACTGCTCATGAGCCTTTCAAAATGTTTACAAGTAGTTCGTAATACAAAAGAGTCGCTACAGTTTCAAATTTACAAACTCCGCCGGCCTAAGCGGCAAAAATAGGGTAAACCCCTAGTCCCTCTGAGAACTCCTTGACCGTGGCGGTCAAGCGGCCCTGTATGTACATCACATCGGCCCAAGCTCTCCACTCAAGGCTGGCCAAGCTTTTCCTTTCCTTTACCTGCACCACGTAGCACCCATGAGCCAAGGCCCAGCAAGAAAACACAATAGGATACGGTATAATATCAACAACGATCATAATAATCATCCAGGACTATCAGTCCAACAAATAGGTGACAATAGCCAAAAGTCACAGTAATGAGCATCGCTCCCTCTAGCCATGTGACGATAGGGTCACCAGGGCTTAATCGATAAGTGTTTCATTCATAAGTTTGTTCAGGACAGGTGCATGGTGATTGGTCACCAACATAACCTTCCTCACGACTCTAGAGTCAAAACTATGGACAACGTCCCTTAGCCACGTGACAAACGGTCACCGGGGTCATATACCTTGGCTATAGTCATCTGGTCGTAGACCAGGCAAGCACTTATAAGTTCATCAACCTTAGGGCCGGTCCCGCATTAATACCATAGAGTCATTCAATGCGTGATCATCGACTTTAGAGTCGGTCCCTGATTAGTCAGTGTCTTAAACAGGTGATCATCATTCATTAGCATTTAATATGAAATCCACGTTCACATATAACAAACAACATGCCTCAATATCAAACCATGCATGTCATATACCTGTACAGGGTGCAACTGTGTCCATACACTGTTTTCTTACCTCAAGTTCGAGCGAGAAGTATAATAAAGACGACCCCTGAGAACGATCGGTCTTTTAGCTCCTTAACGGTTACCTAATCACAACCAATTATAACCTCCATTAATGAGAATCCACAATAATAGGGTCTTAACCTAAGCACCATCCTCGGGACCTCGAAACATGCCCACACGGTGAGTAGAATCGATCCCGGGCCTTAAGGATTGAAACCCCAAGTCAAAAACCCTTAAAAACACTCAAAACGGGGTTTGGAAGGAACAGGGTAGCGCTACAGCGCTCAACCCCTAGCGCTACAGCGCTATACTCAGAACCGCCCAAGTGCCAGAAACCCTCCTGAGGAGTGCTATAGCGCCCTAGGGTGGGCGCTGTAGCGCTACCTCCAGCCCAGAACACCCCTGAACCGACCTTCTTCATCTCCTTCGATTCTAACTCGATTCCCAAGCTTCCAAAGCCTATTCTTGATGCAAAATGAACCCAAAAACCATCCCAACACATCCCAAACATCACAAGCATGGGAACCCTAGCCAAAACTCCCAACAAAACCCATGAATTCACCCTAAACATTTCAGCTGCAAAACAAAACTAAAACAGAGCAAACCAAAGAAACTATGGTTAGAAACTTACCCAAAGCTTGGCTTATGATGGCCTTCACTAGTGGAACATACCCCCAATCTCCCAAGGCTTGCTTCCCAAGCTAGAATCCTCAAAGTTGGTTCAGAAATCACAAAGAACAGTGAAGAGAAAAAAATACGGGAGGACTCTTTTTACATACTCTGTTTTCCAACATTTTCTTCAGCCAACAAAGGTTATATCTATCCTAGGGGTGAAATGACCATTTTACCCCTAGGTCAATTAATGGTTTCTAAAGACTCCCAAGGGCATTTTTGGTACTTCCCTCCTAACTCGTTAATCATAATTAACGCTCTCCAATTCCCGTTATTCTCGAAAATCATAAACACCAATAATTCACATCCCGTTACCCTTTATCTCCCGGTAACGCTCTAATCATCAAAATCACCCCGAGACTCAAACCAAGTCCCGACACTTAATCCCGTTGTGACTAAACCGCTAATCAATCATCTACGATCGTCTCATGTCGAACAGCTCGAACAAACCCACATCATAATGTGGTCTCAACATATATCACCGACATGCATACAATTAACATTATATTATAATATAATTCTCATAAACATTCATAAACACGTTTAACAGCATAATTAAGCAATTATGGCCCTCCCGGCCTACTAATCCAGCCGTTAAACCACATTAGGGAATCCGGGGCATTACATTGTCACTGCAAGAAGTGATTGGTACTGCATACTCAAAGGAATTAGATCTGAAAGCTAATGTCAAGATGTCAAGATATCGAGCCGAAGGTCTAAATGTGAGAGGAAGACCCGAAAGAAAAGATGGAAACAACCATAGAAATGGAAAGAGCAGAGGGAGATTAAGATCCAAGTCAAAACCAAGGAGAACTTGCTGGATTTGTAACCAAGAAGGTCACTTCAGACGAAACTGTCCACAGAGAAGAAATGAAGGACAAAAAGCAAGACAACAAAGATGAAGCTCATGTCACAGATGGATCTATGGATGCTGATTTTCTGACTATGTTAACCAATGATCCTAAGGATGAATGGGTTATGGATTCTTGGTGTACATTTCACATGTCACCAAGAAAAGATTGGTTATTTGATCTAAAAGAAGAAAGTACAGGGCAAGTGTTGATGGGAAATAACTGCACATGTAGAATTCAAGGAATTGGTTCTATCAAGATCAAATTGAGAGATGGCACCATAAAGGTACTTTCTAATGTTAGATTTATACCTGAACTAAAAAGAAATTTGTTGTAACACCCTGGATAGCCAAGACCGTTACACTGTGTACTTATAAAGGTGCAAGACTTGCTAATCAAGTCATTATTTTTAAAACGTGTCACTAAACATATAAGAGCTAAGGTTAAAAAGGTTTCGGTCTCAAAAGACTCATTTCATATATTTAAACTGTAGTAAACATGGGATCCCATATGAAAACAAAGTTAGAATAAGTTTGCAGACTCTCAAAAGTACATGAATATCCACTAGCCATACTAAGGCAAAACAGACAGTCTTTAGGTTCCATGTCCTTGCTTAGATCTCAACTGTGGCGGCCGAGCACCTGGCTATGTACATTCTACTCGCTGAACTCTCCAATCAGGGCTGATCTAGCTTGCCCTTGCCTTTACCTGCACCACGTAGCACCCGTGAGCCAAGGCCCGGCAAGAAAACATCATAAACAACTCAAACAATAATAATAGACAAATAGTTCAATATGCATGTATTCCCATCAGATAACCCTCAACAGATATTCAGCATATACAATCCAATTCAAGATACATTCTATCACATATAATACTCACATCACATAATATTCAGGGTCGACGACTTAGGCCGAACCCTCTGTTTAACCCACTAACTCCGGCCCGCTTAAACCAAGCTCAGTGCATAATAAGTTGTCCTCGGCTACCAGTGGCCGAGCCGCGCCCTGTGCGCTAGTGAAACCCTTGGCACCCTTAGGTCGTTGGTTCACTAAATGGCTTGCATGGCATAATACCATCTTTTCAAGCATTTACGATAGGGAGCCCTTAGTCCCATCACATATATTCAACCAGGTGCAGTTTTCTTACCTTTAGTCTGTGCAGTTATTGAATTACGAGCAACGCCCCTCAAGCACGATCCGTTCCCGAGCCTAAGCCTTTATCACCTAGCCACAACCAAAGTATAGGGTTTCATAAATACTCAAATATAGGTTCCCGATTATAAAACTAACTCCCGGGAATCCGAATTCCACCAAGCACGGTGGTGAAACCAATCCCGAACACACTAGACCACCTTCCCGTGCCTAAAACCCTAAAAAATTCATGTGTGCAACCAAGGGCTGCGGCCCCTAAAGCCTAGCCATGGCCCTTCCCCAAAACAGAACCAACACCACGCTGAACCACACACGCGCCGCGGCCCTTGCCTTGGGCGCCGCGGTGCTCTCCCTTGGCCGAGCCTCCTTGGCTCCTTTGCATGCTAGGGCCGCAGCGCACTAGAACAGAGCCGCGACCCTCTCCTTCGAACCCAGAATTTACACCATTCCTAAGTCTGAAATCTCACCTTAAGCCATCCCAAAGCTCCCCAACTCCTAACCAACTAATCCAAACTCCTTTAGCATGATCTAAACAGCATAATTCCATAGAAAACACAGCCTAGCACACTCTAATCTTCTCTTTTCAATTTATGAAACTCAAGAGCTATAAACACTCAAACCAGCCATTCAAACCTCTAAACCAAGAGTTAAAGCTTACCTTTTCTGTTGAACCACCTCACCAAGCCAAAGCCAAGCTAAGTCCCCAAGTTTTCCCTCTTAATTCTGCCTTAGAACATCAAAACCACATTTGTTTCAACATTTAACCAAAACCCAGCTAGAAATTACCTTAATCCCTGTTTTAGTTACTGATTTACTCCTGAGCTAAACCTCCAAATCCTCACCACCAATCTCAGAAATCCCAGCTTGTTTCCCCTGTTTTCTGTGTTCTTTTTCCTTCCCTTTGTTTTCCTTAAGCGTGAGAGAGAGTTGAGGTAAAGTTTAAGTCGGTTTGTGTTTTTCTTCTAAAGGCTTCCTTATGTCTAACTTACCTGTTAAGTTAATCCTGAGGCTTAGGGTGCCGGAACCTTCCCCGAGGCCAAAATGGTAAAATCCCCCAATGTTCCCACCTATACATCCTAACCTCAAATATATCTCCATATATTTATTTTCATGACCCGATAGTCCAAATCGCTACCCGCTATCTAAAAGTATCCCCGACTTATCCAAAGTCATATCTTAAACCCCGTTGTGACTTTTTCCATAGAATCGTCATAATAATGTGGTTCTCACATATATCACATATTTATTTCATATCATATTACCACATAAAACAATCACTTATCATATAAACATTACTAAACATATAATTACTCATTAAATCACGATTATTCCATTAATGCCCTCCTGGCACACTAATCAAGGCCCTTAAGCCTTATTAGCGAATTTGGGTCATTACAACTATCCCCTCCTAATGAGAATTTTTTCCTCGAAATTTACCTGAATAGCTCGGGATGCTGATCCCGCATCGCTGTCTCTAACTCCCAGGTCGCTTCCTTGACCTTGCAATTCCTCCATAATACTTTCACTAACGGAATCGTCTTATTCCGCAGAACTTTATCCTTTCGATCCAAAATCTGAACTGGTCTCTCCTCATAGGACAAGTCTGTCTGCAGCTCTAAATCTTCATATCTCAACATATGTGTTGTATCAGAAACATACTTCCGCAACATAGAGACATGGAACACGTTATGAACTCCTGATAAGGACGGTGGCAAGGCCAGCCTATATGCCACCTGCCCGACCCTCTCCAATATCTCAAAGGGTCCAACAAACCGAGGGCTCAACTTGGCCTTCACTCCAAACCTCCTCACACCCCTCAGCGGTGAAACTCGCAGAAACACGTGGTCCCTAACCTAGAACTCCACGTTCCTACGCTTAGGGTCAGCGTAGCTCTTCTGTCTACTCTGCGAGGCAAGCATCCTAGCTCGAATCTTTTCAATGGCCTCATTAGTCTTCTGAACCATATCTGGCCCCAAATACCTTCTCTCACCCATCTCATCCCAGTGAATAGGCGATCTGCACTTCCTTCCATATAACATCTCATAAGGAGCCACTCCAATCGTGGACTGATAACTGTTGTTATATGAAAATTCAATCAATGGGAGATACTTACTCCACGAACCCTCGAAGTCAATCACACATGACCTAAGCATGTCCTCCAATACCTGAATCTTCCTCTCAGACTGTCCATCAGTCTGAGGATGAAAAGCTGTCCTAAACTTCAACTGAGTCCCCATGGCTCTCTGCAGAGCTCCCCAGAACTTAGAGGTAAAGATAGGGTCTCGATCAGATACGATAGACTTTGGAACCCCATGGAGACGAACTATCTCCCTCACATACAACTCTGCATACTGTTCCACGGTATAAGTTGACCTCACTAGTAGAAAATGAGCTGACTTGGTGTATCTGTCCACTATCACTCACACCGAGTCATGAAGTCCAATTGTCCTGGGTAATCCTCCCACGAAATCCATCGTAATATCCTCCCACTTCCACTCTGGGATACCCAAAGGCTGCAGCAACCCCGCTGGTCGCTGATGCTCAGCCTTAACCTGCTGACAGGTTAAACATCTAGATACATACTCAACTACATCCTTCTTCATCGTGGGCCACCAGTATAATGTCCATAGATCTTGATACATCTTCGTGGTACCCGGATGAAGTGAATATGGTGCAGTGTGGGACTCATCCAATATCTCACGCCTAATCCCCTCATCTGCCGGAACACATCCGTCCCTGATACCGGAGCAAACCTGTCTCTGAAATTGAATAATCCCTAGCTGTCCCCGCTAAGGCATGCTGCCTACTGTCCTACAACTGCACATCTGTCAACTGGCCCTCCTTGACCTGCTCTAACAGGGTCGACTGCAAAGTGATGTTGGCTAACAGGCCCACCACCAGTTCTATCTTTGCCCTAACCATCTCATCAGCCAATTCTCTCGAGATCTGTGTAGAACTATACAACTGTCTTGGGTCTCTCCGGCTCAACGCATCTGCCACCACGTTGGCTTTCCCAGGGTGGTAAAGGATATCACAATCATAATCCTTAACCAACTCCAACCAATGTCTCTGTCTCATATTCAGATCCTTCTGAGTGAAGAAATACTTCAGACTCTTATGGTCGGTGTATATCTCGCATTTCTCTCCATACAGATAATGACGCCACACCTTCAGTGCAAACACCACTGCCGCTAACTCCAAATCATGAGTCGGATACCTCTGTTCATAATCCTTCAGTTGTCGAGACGCATAGGCTATAACTTTCTCATTCTGCATCAGTACACAGCCTAAGCCCAACCTCGATGCATCACAGTAAACCACGGACTTCCCTTCCTCCGAAGGAAGACTCAACACAGGCGCAGAGATAAGTCGTCGCTTCAATTCCTGGAAGCTATTCTCACACTTCTTTGTCCAGATGAACTTCTGATTCTTTCTTGTCAATTCTGTCATCGGTGAAGAGATCTTCGAAAACCCCTCTACAAACCGCCTGTAGTAACCAGCCAACCCAAGGAAACTCCGCACCTCCGAGGCATTCCTCGGCCTCGGCCAATCTCTAACTGCTTCTACCTTGGACGGATCCACCTTAATCCTTTCTGCCCCAACTATATGTCCAAGAAAGGTCACCTCTGGTAGCCAAAACTCACACTTCTTAAACTTAGCGTACAACTGATGTTAATATATAAATATTAGTGGATTTGATTTTAATTATTCTAAGCAAAAAGTTGAGCAGTTGTTGGTGACAGAAAATAATAGCCAAGCTGTCGTGGACCAAATGCAGAGAAGTCATAAAAACAAGACGAGTTAATACAAAGATCACATTTCCAGCTCTTTTTCATCTCATTAGCGAAAAGTTTGAGTTATCTTGTAATCTTAATCACATCAAAACTAAATGAAGACTTTATAGAAGAATTTCACGGAAAACAAAGATATATTAAATATTATTGAATTTGGTTTCAATTATTCTACACAAAGGATTGACGTGGTCGTTAATGTTTGAGAAACATATATTAAGATAAAATTGTTATAATATCATTTATTTAATTAATTTCATATAATAATACTATTTGTTCACGTAATTGTTTTTGTTGGTTAAAATAAACACATCCTAATGTATTTCAATTTTGACCCAAATCCATTAGGAATTGTGATAAGCTTTATGAAATCGTAAAAATTGATTATGCTCATTGGTTGAGTTTTCCCTTTGTAACATGTACATGAACAGATTTGTTACCCTACTTCGAGTAGTTTGAAATATTCAATGACTTGGTTTCTAATAATTAAGTGAATTTTTTATTTGCGACCACATATCGAATACCAATTTCGAAGCACTTGATAACAAAGCTCGTATTTCTTTTAAAGCTTTGGACACTTAATAATAATGTGCTACTTAATAATTGTGTAATGAATACGCCATTCTATTGTGTTAAGCACTTGATAAAAATGCTCACATTTCTTATAATGTCTTTAAAAAGACCCTCATAACACTTGTTGAAGATAAAATTAAGGTGAAACCACTTATTTTATTTATACTCGCATTCAGTTCGAACTGCTCGAAAGTGATGTTTCTTATACAAAACAACATATAAGAACTAATAATGAAGCAAAACTATCAAAACTCTACTTTAATTAACAACTCCTATTCTCCTCGACTCAAATTCACTAGTGGATCTCATGCTACACCTAAGGAACTTTGAGGGGACGTGGTTGTTAATCAGCTCAAGTGTACTACCTCAGGTCTCATGTACCTCCTTTTTATCAAGAACTAAATCTTTCCCTTTAAATATTTTCACTCATTGGTATTGTGGCTGACATCGTTATAGAAACAACAAAACTTAGTCAAATCTCATTGATCCCTTTCTTTCCTCATTGAAGGAAGTCTCTTATACAACACCGAGGTCTCGATTGCCACAAATGTTTGTTCACGAGTGCTGTCCAAGTTGTTGTACTTTGTGAAGTGAGACATGTACTTTTGGTCATCATGAATTTTTGCTTGCTTCAAGCCATCTTAAGGTTGGTCAGTATCTCTCCTTTTACTACCACTAGCACCATTGTCAGATATGCTTATGTTATGATTGATTAAATATATGCTTAAGTGTGTTTTCACAAAGTGGTGCAAAACACTTAACAATTTCACATAATGGTGATGTAAAATTTGATTTTTTATTGTAGGTATTAAAAAATGATCTTTTTGGGTCTAAAGTGATACAATGAGTTATCTAAGCATGTCCAAAAAATTTGGAGGTGTTCAAGGTCGTTTTTGGACAAGTTGGACAGAAAATCCCCTCCTAAGAGGCAATGTTGTTGGGGGAGAGTGAAATAACACCACCACAAGAAATAGAATCTACACAAAATTTGGATTGACAGAGACTTAAAAAAGATTGAGAAAGAACATGCAAGCCCAAGTAGAAAAATTGTGTTCTTTAACTTTGATGAAGCTTCAAACCCTAGGCAAATTCACCACTTTGAACAAATCCTTTGAGCAAACCCTTGAGCAAACAATCACAAACCAAGGATTATACACGTTGTAGAACGCTATCCTAATACTCTATTTCCTAGCCACCATTGATGCTTGAGGCCTTCTCTTGAGGAAATGAAGATTGAGAATGAACAAGCCTTCAACTCTCAAAGTCAAGCACTTTCTTGGAGGGTTCTTGGAGAAAACTAGAGATTCTTGGAGCTAGAGAGAGAAAGGGTAGAGAGAGATTGGAGAGAGTGATTAAGTCTTCCAAATCACTATTTTTGACCCTTATATACAGTAGGCACCGTCATTATGTCCAACCAATAGAATTAGACTTGAAAAATACACCATTTAGAGCATTTACGTTATTTCACGTAATACAGCAGGCGATGCGTTGCCTGGATGCAGGTGATGCATCGCCTGTTAGGGTTTCTTGAAACCCTAGGTAACTAGCAATGTCTCACCTCTTGGGTGGTGACGTATCGCCACCCTCTCTGACTTTGGACAGTTCCAAAGGTTTCAAAAATGCTTCAAATGCCACCAAACTTTTTGGGAACCCTTAGATACTCTCATGTATCACTTTGGACCCAAATTTGCATTTTATAAGTGCCTACAATTGAAACTCAAATTCACATCTTCATTATGTGAATTCTACTAAGTGTTTATAACTTGCTTGTATTTTAACACATATCATTTGTATTTAGCCAATCATAACAATCCTCAACTTGGTTAAATACAAGCCACATTCACTAGCTTAAACAATTTTGACGCATAAAATAAAGTGCCTTTCGGTTTGAACTTTATCTTAGTGAAAATACCACAAAGTATTATTGAAATCATTAGTAGCTTAAAACTTGAACCAGGTATTCCATATAATAACACCGGTGATACCTCACATACTTCCACCACATCTTTTGTTTTCTCACTTTCTATCTTAGCACTATCATGGCCATGTGCTCATCTCTTCATGGACTTTTTGGGGAGAAACTCCAACTCCCATAGAGGTGACACCACCTCTAAGTCCACATAGATGAAGTTCTTACAACATCTCTTCTACCTTTATAGATGCTTGTTACACTCAACTGAACTTCATTAAAATCCCTAGGCTTAACCCTAACTCGGTAGCAACCAACACTAACCATCTTGGATGGAACTCATCATAAATTTTAGTGTTAAAACTATTCACTTATCAATGACTTGTTCTTACCCGTTGAACTCTTTCCCTTGATTTGTACAAGTTGAGAGTTGGGTTTCCATCATTGGTGAATCTATTCTTCAAGGAGTTTCAATCACATCCCTTTAGAAGTAGAACTTACTAACCTTCTCACAAGAGGTTTTGTAAATGGATCCACTAAGTTCTCACTTGTCTTAACATATGAGATCGATATGATTCCACCTTGAATCAATTGTCTCACATATTCATGTCTTAGGCTAACGTGTCTAGACTTTCCATTGTACACACTATTATATGATCTAGCAAGTGCGGATTGGCTATCACAATGTATTGAAATTGTTGATACCATATCCGTGGTTAAAGGAATATCCATCATGAGATTCCTAAGCCACTCGACCTCTTTTTCGGTTGCTGCTAAAGCTATAAACTCCACTTCCATGGTTGAGTGTGATATACACGTTTGCTTCTTGGAGCCCCATGAGATTGCACCTCCTCCAAGAGTAAACACCCAACCAGTTGTGGAGAGTTATCTCCAATTCCCGATATCCAATTAGCATTGGAATATCCT